>NC_133896.1:9236483-9932802 GCF_964199755.1 Larus michahellis
AAATCTATAATAATAGGTCTTACAATATGGACCTCCAGTCCATGGATCAAGAGTGAGCAATGGTTTTGCGCTAACTAGGAATGTGCTAATAATAAATATTTTTTAAAAAAGACGACTCCTACCATGCAAGCTGTTCACCACAACATATACTATAGAATTTAATATGTTCTCAGTATAGCACCACCTTGATGGGAAGAGAGATTTCTATAAAGAGGCTGCCCTTGGTATGCTGAGAGGGATGGGATTGGGTGAACTGTATATAAAAGGGTGTTACAAGTTGTAAATGTTTGTCTGAAGATAACTTCAGGTGGAGGGGTTTGAAATTAATAGTAGATCTGTTTGTGTTGTTAGCTCATGGACTAGTGGAGGTGAGACATCTGAAAGCGTATCTGGCAGTTGCTTAAAGCAAACATCTCATTTTAAAGAGACCCAGTCTATGGAAGCTGTCAGATTCCTGTATTTATAGAAGCCTCCGTTTTCTCTGTTATAACTCAGAGGCACTTAATTAAGAACCATTTAACATAAAATTACATAATGTTTGCTTTTATTTTCCCAGTTAATTGGTGGACCAACACTTTCAAGAATGTCATGCTCTTATCTGCCACACTTCAGCTGCTTTCCTCTTCCTTCTTTACCTGAACTCACCCGTGATTCCTTTCATGTAGATAGCTGTTAGTTTTTTTTTTTCTTTAACCATAAAATATCTGTGTTAGAACAATTCACAGAGGTGTGAAATGAAGTTGTTTCTAAAGGCACAACTTCTGAGGAACACTATCTCTTGGAGCTTTGGGGATTACATGTGTTAGAGCAGTCCTCTGACCATAAAAGCTTCTCAGGCAACCAGTAGCCATTAACTTCAGCGGGAGCCTAAGACATGAGTATTTTGGAACGGAGGTTTGACAGACTTGCCTGAGTTCAAAGAGATGTTCAGCAGCAGCGCAAAGAATTGACCATGAATTCTGGAAGGATAGCTGAACAAGAAAATCATCCCTTTCTTTTCATGTGCATGGGTGGAAAAGACAGAGGATAGGTCTGGGTGGTACGTATTTGAGGTTAGCCACTGTTGAGGACTGTTGTACTGATGCACTGCTGTGTACAAGCAGCTACAAGACTAGGCTTTAGGCTCAGTGAGGTACTGCCCCTAGGCATGTTACTGCTGGGGGACTCCCAGGAGTGACTTAATGATGGTGCTGACATGCTGAGAGTAGTTAGCAAGCTAGCAAGACACCAAGGCTTGTCATCTTGGTTCATGAGCCTTGACAGCCGAAGCAATAGTCACCTTATCTAATTTTAGACATCTATATTATAAACATCTGTATCAGAGTTAATTATTCAGAATATTTTTACAGGCAACCGAGGGAAAAAAGCACTTCTAAAGAATGACACATATAATGGTTTTAGACATCTGCCTTGAAGCAAGAGTTAATCTATTCCTCTCCACTAGCTGTGAAGAATCTAGACAACTAGCTTATGTTTTGTACGGCTGGATTTCACCCAGTGAATGCTTGCCTAGATGACTACTTCAGGTAGGATGCCTAACCTTTAGACTGCTAAGTGCCTGAATTTTACCCTCTGTAAACAGTGTGGCAGTTCCTTCCTGGAGTGAGGTTACATGATTGCATGGCCAGCAGGTTGAGGGAGGTGATTCTGACCCTCTACTCCACTCTCGTGAGACCGCACCTGGAGTACTGCGTCCAGCTTTGGAGTCCTCAGCACAGGAAAGACATGGAGTTGTTGGAACAGGTCCAGAGCAGGCCACAAAGATGATCAGAGGGCTGGAGCACCTCTGCTATGAGGACAGGCTGAGAGAGTCGCGGTTGTTCAGCCTGGAGAAGACCTTGTTCAGCTACAGAGAGACCTTATAGCATCCTTTCAGTACCTAAAGGAGGCCTATGGGAGAGATGGGAAGGGACTCCTTATGAGGGAGTGTAGAGATAGGACAAGGGGTAACGGGTTTAAACTGAAATAGGGGAAATTTAGATTAGATATTAGGAAGAAATTCTTTAATGTGAGGGTGGTGAGACATTGGAACAGGTTGCCCAGGAAGCTGTGGCTGCCCCATCCCTGGAAGTGTTCAAGGCCAGGCTGGATGGGGCTTTGAGCAGCCTGGTCTAGTGGGAGGTGACCTTTAAGGTGCTTTCCAACCCGAACCATTCTGTGATTCTGTGATTCTATGATTGCCTAGGGTCATGCTGAGGGGGCTGTGATATTCAGGTTACATAGGCAGAGTGTACTCAAGCTACATTCAAAGTGGAAAAGAAGTACTTTGATGGTAGTCCTGGCACTGGCCATCTTTTATATTGTAGATGTAACTGGGGTATTAGAGTGAACCCTGAGACATCATTGCAATGAAACATGCATAGCTCATTTGCACAGAAAGCAGAAAAGAGTCTAAAAGTTTTAATCTATTTTCAAGCTTTCTTGCATTTTAGGATCATGTATAGCCAGAATATGTTTTAACAAATCATAGAACCACAGCATGATTGATGTGGGAAGAGACCTTTCAAGGTCACAGATTCACAGAATCACAGAATGGTGGGGGTTGGAAGGGACCTCTGGAGATCATCTAGTCCAGTCCCCCTGCTCAAGCAGGTTCACCGAGAGTAGGTACACTCTGTCCCCTCATCCAGGTCATTGATGAATATGTTGAACAAGACTGGACCCAGTATTGATCCCTGGGGAACAATGCTAGTCACTGGTCTCCAACTAAACTGCTGCTGATCACAACCCTCTGAGCTCTGCCATTCAGCCATTTCTCAGTCTTCCTCACTGTCCTCTCATCTAACCCACATCACCTAGTCCAACGTGCCCTGTTGAAAGCAGATCAGCTAAAGCAGATAGCCCAGGGCTGTGCCCAGTTGGGTTTTGAATATCTTCAAGCATGGAGACTCAACAACATCTCTGAGCATCCTGTTCCAGTATTTGGCCATCCTCACAATAAAAAAATTCAAAAAATTTGAATTTTTTGTATTTCAGTTCATGCTTATTGTCTCTTGTCCAGTCATTGGGCACCTCTAAGAAGAGTCTGGCTCCCTCTTTAGTCCCCCTCAAATGATATTTATTTATATAGACTGATAAGATCCTGCCTGAGATATCTTTTTCCAGATTTCTCGGGTCTCTCAGCCTTTCCTTGTATGACAGATGCTCCAGTCCCTTCATCATTTTTGGGGCCTTTTGCTTCACTTGCTCCAGTATGTCCATGTCTGGTGTTTACTGTGGAACCCAGCATTGGACCCAGAACTCCATAAGTGCTTAGCAGAGGGGAAGGGTCACCTCCTTTGACCTGCTGGCACCACTGCCTAATGCAGCCCAGGAGGCTGTTGGCCTGCTTTGCTGCGTGGGCACATTGCTGGCTGGTGGTCAACATGTTGTCACACGTCCATCATGTACAGCTTCTCATGAGGAGAGGAATGCAGAAGCCACCACATGCAATATACATTAATTACATGAAATGAAACTTCAGAATTAGTGAAGACTTTTATACGAGATCATAAAGACAACAGGAAGCCTGTAACCCTGTAACACCAAGATCTAGCACATACTGAATATTTTCTACTGTTTAAGATATTTTTGCATCTGTGTGGGTCAAGCTTCTTCTTCTTCTTCTTCTTCTTCTTCTTCTTCTTCTTCTTCTTCTTCTTCTTCTTCTTCTTCTTCTTCTTCTTCTTCTTCTTTTATTTATTTTATGAGAAACAGGCTATTGGTAAGTAAACTTAGTGCTAGAAGATTATTCAACTTAAAAGGTTTTTTTTTTCCTTCGCTCCTGCAGGAATGTTTCCATTTACTGACATGACAGATTCCTTGCCCTAGGACTTCCCATGTCAAAATGATAATGTATTCTTTCATTCATAAACTTGGTTGGACATGTAAGACTAGGTCAGCAAGTGAGGCAAGAGATGACACAAGACAGAAAGCTCAAAACCCATCCCAAAGAAAGGAAGGATATTAGGTATCATTTACAATACTAAAGACTGCTGCTCTGAGAGGATGCTCATATCTTGTAATTTTCTGTTCGCAAAAGTCCCCGATGCCCATTAGCACAGCTTTCCCCCAGCTAAAATTGAATGTTTTACTCCAAGTGTTAACATTTCTAGCAGCTATATTGTTTTTTCTTAAGATACCTTTGTTAGAGATTGCTCCACTGAACTCCAGCAGCCGTACTTGGATAGAAATGAGCTACACAAAAAACCCCCCCATGATCCCAATGCAGAAGGACAGCTCCCTGTGAGCTACCTAACTTATTGGCCTAAAAAACAGAAGAAAGATTTTTACCAAAGAGGAAAAATAACCTAAAATACACATCAGAACAATCTAAGAGCAGGCAGCATTCACAGTTCTTAAAGGGAAGGAGGGTTCTGACATCAGGTAAAACTTGAGAAAAATAGGATCCCCAGCATCATTTGTATTTTAGCCATTACAATTTTACTTAAAGAGATAAGAAAGAACAACTAGAGGATGTGAAAGAAAACCCTGTAGGTGTAGTTCTGTGGGGGATTTGGGGCCAAAGCTTCTACAAAAAAGACCAAAATTGTGTTTGAAGGTGAGGACCTGAATAAAGAACAGTGTAACAGTCACACATTATCCCAAAGCTTGCTCAGCCAATAGATATAAAAGAAAAATGTTCATTGTTTTTGTACCAATGGTATCATTTTCAAGTATTCAACTCAGAGTTTCTGATTTTGGACAGGGAGGTCTTCAATTTTTGCTGAAGGGGGCTGAGATACTCATTGCCATTAAAATTCAGATTTAGGATGAATTTCTGTAGGGCTTAGATTGACAACATCTGGATTTTTGCCTTTTTTTGAAGGTTGGTATAGGTCAAATGCTGTTGTAACATTGAAAGAAATACCCAAACCCCTAAATTCTCTGGACTTGACCACAGAAGAGAGTCAGATATCTCACAGTGGGAGCTGAGACAAAGACTGAAACTGGAGAAGGTCTAAATTTCTATATATTTGGGGTTTTTTTTTTTGTGCTGAGATCAACATTCTTCAGTTCTCAGGCATTTTCTCTAATTGGAGAAACTTTTCTACTTGGCCATTTCAGCAGATCATTCTTCCTATTTACAGTGCTGAGGGTGTCAATCAAGCATTATATGTGCTTGGTGTCCTTTGCCCAGGTGCTGAGAAAAACAAGACAGTTTATCATAACTTCTGCTTCTGTTCTCTGCGTTTCCCACAATAGGCTTTTATTTGGGGGTGTTATAGTGCCATCAGCAATATGTAAAAGGAGAAGGCTTGTACTGGCTTTGTATTAATGCTTGGCACAAAGAGGATCTTTCCTCAGAGGGACTCTACGTGTAATTTTTTAATTATTTTTTTCCCCCAAGCTTCTCCGAAAACTGTCATTGTCTGGCAGTTCTGCCTTGCCTAGAGCCAAGGTGAAACTGAACCCTGTGCCAGCTACCTGCTACCAAAGCAGATGAGCAGCAAGAGACCGAGCATTTTCCAGGTACCGTTTTTCAAGGAATTATTCCCAGCAGAGAGCACCGGGATGCCCATCCATCCTATGCTTACTGACCTGTGGCTGAGGACAGTTGCCAGCACTGATTCATCTCCAAAATGGATTAACTTTCACAGCTTCTTCATATCACTAGAGTGGGACGGATTGAATGAGGAACGCTGTGAAAGATCAAATGCATAAAAGAGGCTTCGAAATGGAGCATTTACCCTTTGCTCTGCCCTCCCCATGAAATGGGACTGAGTCGGCTTTAGGATTCAGAGTCATTTCCAGCTCTCTCCAAGGGCTCTCATGTAAACGTGCAGGAAGGCAGCACAGGTTCAGGCCAGCAGGCATAAGGGATGCGTGTAACCTTATCAAAGGAATCAAAATGCTGACACCCAGAGTGGCACTGAATGCCAAAAAGCCCCAGAGAGGCACCCAGAAAAATCAAATACTAGGATGCCTCATCCACTTCAGTATGCAAAGGTAAGTTGTTTTGTCTTTTTTTTTAAATGCAATACAGATCTTCAGTAAATGTATTTCACATTACTTATATTAATATAGACCAATTTGTACCTGCTGAAGATCATAGAATCGTAGAACAGTTTGGGTTGGAAGGAACCTTTAGAGGTCTGACTGTGTGTTTTGCTATATGAGGTGTAAAGCCACTGGTGTTCTGCATCCAGTCCAAGGGCATTAGGTCTTCTTCCACGCGCCTTTCCGTGTGTGCTTCAGTTCACCTCAGCGGTACGCTTAGGAGTATCTCTTTATCATCACCACATAGCATACAGATTCAGATTGCAGATGGAGCTCCTAACACACAAACTGTAGCCCTTTAGGAAGGCGTTACACCAGAATATCATACCGGCACTTAATTTGTGCTAATTACTACCAGGCATTCAACCCACAGCACCAGAGCTAGCCTGAAGCAGAGATGCAGGAAGGCATACGGTGTAGATGTCAAGGGCATAGCGTCACTTTATTCTCATATTGTGCCTCATAGCCTGCTAACATAGACCAGCCACTTACTTTTTCCAAAACTAAAATTTCTTCAAAGTCTTGTTTCAGCAACTTTCTCCTCTCCTCCCCGGTGATATCTTGCCCACCGTGCAATGGTACATTAATCGTTCCCTTGCACTTATGCAAACGTCTGTCATCAAGAGAAGCCAAAATCACACCAAGATAATAATAACAAAAAGGTGCCTCCAAAGCATGCAATAAAATAAGTAAACAGCAAGTGGGAAAGATCAGCGGCAATGCATAAGGGGGTGTGACGAAGCCGAGAGACACAGGGACTCAGCTTCCAGGGACTTGGAAGCTGCTAAGAGAGCAGTTTTACGCTCCAGCCCCAAAGCAAGTACTGTAAAATTCCATTTGAATTTTTTTTTAGCTGGAAGCTCAAACACTGCCACATGCTGATAGTGATAAATCCAAAGAGGCACAACCTTTACAAAGCAATTTTTATCAACACTAAGAAGATGCTGCCTCAGCAGCCTGGAAAAGCAGAAAACGTTGAGCTTCCTGTAACACATATGGTAATTTTTGCTAAATTTTTGATTGAGTGGTGAATTTAGTGCTGTATTATAGAGTTTTACAGTGACTTATGTTTACGGCTAATTAAGGAGTGATGTTAAAAAGGTCGAAAAAAGTTAATAATATTTAGCCCTTGGGCAGGATGTTAACTGTGAACTTCTAAAAGGCCTTTCACACGTGAGTCTTGTGCAGTGAGGGCTCTGCCATGCAAAATCGCTTTTATCAGCTGAGGAAACGACATTGGCAGAGGTCAGCTTGCCATAATGCAATGAAGCCAATAATATTTTAAACTTTAGTGCTGTCCGTTAGACACTGATTTCCATCATTAGGTACCTAAAAAGGCAATTTTTCAGAGATTCCGATCAACTCCTGATGAAGTCAGTGGAAACTATGGCTTCACTGGTCTCTTAAAATGAGACTGCTTTATATCTGCATGTGGTGCTGGATTTGGTTTCCAGCCCTAGAGATCTGACCCTGCAGTTCTGTGAACTGCTGCAGCTATTTATACATTGAATAAAAGGTGGTTATGAAAATCAAGAAGTCATCCATACGATGAGACACACACCAAAAATATTCAAAAAAATCGTTTTAGATGTTGGGCTACAATGTCATTAGGTTCGACCTAGGAATTAGCTGTAACTTCAAAACTACGCTTACCTTAACTAGGGAGCATCCTAGAGTTCTGCTTCTATATTTATCTCAAAGGATTCTGGCTACCTAAGCCTGAAACATGGGGGCCTAATCCTGTGTCTGGCTGCGATATAGAGGTTAGGGTCCCTCTGGTCTATGACTCTCCGTCTGGCAAAAGCACAGTTCATTTATACCTACAGTGCAGTTCCAACAGAAAATGCGATGCCGTAGATACAGTTGAGACAGCGTCTCTCCTTTTACCCACTATCCTTGTAATTGAAACACTTTCCGTATTGTTGAACATTTACACTGAAATTACCCTATACCAAAAGAACTCATCAAGGGCCCTTCATCCTTCACAAAACTCACTTCCTCAGAAAAAGGATGACATTTCCTGGCCCTATTAGTCAAACGCAAACCTTTTCCCATGCTTCAGACCCAAGTTTTCTTACTTTCTCCTCCATTCCTTGTTGTCCTTTTTACGTATTCCCACACTAGGAAGCCAAATAGATCCTGCCCACCTTCAAACTTCCACTATGTCGCATATGTTTAAATCAGGATGTGCAACCCATGTCCTCCATTCTAAGTCCATGTCCATCCCAGTTCGCGAGTTCCCTAACACTGCTGTCTGCATCCACAGTCACAAGTTCAAGTCCCCAGATGGCAGGGCTGCTGCAGAGTGAGCACCAATTAGTTTTAACTTCACTGTTCATCAAATATTACTGTTTCTGGGGTTTTTTGGTGGTTTTTTTTGGTTTTTGGTTTTTTTTTTTTTTTTTTTTTTTTTGCAGATGGAGCCACTGAGGTCAAGGATAAATCATCTGTTAATTTGTAAAATATTTGGTTCACAGGTCAAATTCAGTCCCTCCAAACAACTAATTGGGCTATAGGTCTGGGTCAGGTGAAGGACACTTGAGAAAGAAGATGTCAGAGAATGAGCTGGAAAATTGAAGAACTATTTCAGAAAACCAGTCTCTAACAGTCTGTTTCCCAGAACTTTCTGCCCTACCTCCCTTGGTAATCTAACTACAAATGTGTCTGCCACTTGACCAGAATTTTGACATCCCTCACGGGAGGTTACTTTCCATTCACGTTAAGAGCACTCATTCTGTGCTGGTCCTTACATCTGGTCCCTAACACATGCTTACACTTTTGCTCATACAACGGGCTGTAAAGCCACAATGCCTGCACCTTGAATACAAATATCTTGTTAGTATTGGTTGAGGACTTCAGTATGGAGACTGAGAGTATCTTTAAGAATGTCTTGAACAGCTTACTTCTACCAGAGGATGTCTTTTTTTTCCTTTATTTTCTTTCTTTTACTTTTCAGTCTCCCTCTTTAAGGTATTAGCAAGATTACAATACAAAAATATTTGTAATATTTTTGAGTTAACAAAGAGATGAGGAGAGCACGATCACAGTTCCCACCTCATGAGAGAAAATTGTTTTTGAAGGAGCAAACTTACAGGAAAACTTAAAAAATTCTCACTTGAAGGTAATGCTGATGCTTTATAATGTTGCTGCCACAATGTCATCATGGACATGCTATTATCTCACGGGGAAGTTGGAGATGTGTTTATCTGACATTCTAGCAGAGTCAGCTCTACATGTCACTAGCTCACAGAAACTAACTGCTAGCAAAAAATAAAAGCGCAATAAGAAGTAAAAGACTTTTCTTTTCAAGTATGCTTCAGGAAAGAAAGAATATCTATGAACACAGTCAGTTTGGGAGTTCTACTCAACAGCTACCAGTGAAGAAAAGTGACACATCTTACAAAGATCCTGTTTCCCCAGTTACAAAATGGTTTTCCCTTTATCCAGTATGGATGGGCAGTGGCACCTGTGTCAGTCCGTTGGGCTTTTAACTTCCAACTAGTACTGTCCTCTACTTTTCATGACATTTAATCACTGACATGACTGATGCCTTAACACCCTACTTCTGTACTTTGTGATAAACCGGACTCAGGAGATGACTGCTGCTATGAGAGCAGACCCTGGTGAAAGCCACAGAGCAGACGTTAATAACAGGTGCAACACAGCCTCGGAGCCCTTGCCTTCAGGTAACACCCGCTGAATGCCAGAAAATGCTCAGGAGGACAAGGGACCTGAAAAGGGATGTTTTCTTTTGTGTGGCCTAGAGATTAAAGGCTAATTAAGCTAGGCAGCTCCGCTCCTTCTGCCTTCAACGGAGTGCTTATATCCTTTTCCAGGCAATTATTAAGAACTGGTGCTGCCAACATGCATTTTTTTAAAAACTTATGCTAAACCTATGTTGGAATTAAAGGGTTTCAAACCTCGGCCACCCTGTGATAGTGGCCATATTAGATGACTATGAAGGCACGTGAAAATGACAGGTGAGAGTATAGCTATGCAAATTCTAGGTACTTGAGTTGGGGTAGATGGATCCTTTGAGAGTAACTCTTCCTTGAGGAATAGATTATGGACTTCCTATTATCAGTACAAATACTTGAATACTTGGTTACTTTAACATATTGATGCAGCAGGTCAGCTATACTTGCATACTCAAATGCCCCTCCCCATCATTCTTTGCAGTGTCTTTTTCAAGCATTCACATTTTGAAGGGCCGAAAATACAGGACTGATGGGACCCTAAGTCAATTCAAGCCATCAAACGTATTTGATGCAATATTTTATTTTTACCCCCACTGTGTCTAGCTGTATTTGATGACCTTTCTGCATAGAAGTTTTGTCTCAGCACTATGCAAGAAGAATGCTTATGAGGACAGGGAATAGGTTGACAGTAAGGTGGTCCCTCCTGTGACTGGGGAGAAGGGAAGCAAAGATCAGGCCATCCAAGGGGTGCAAGGGACAGGGAGGGTCACTCCACCACTGTCAGG
Source organism: Larus michahellis (assembly GCF_964199755.1). Taxonomy (NCBI): domain Eukaryota; kingdom Metazoa; phylum Chordata; class Aves; order Charadriiformes; family Laridae; genus Larus; species Larus michahellis. The sequence continues at coordinate 9,246,946 of NC_133896.1, forward strand.
AGGCAGGACCAGTGGGCTGATGTGGAGGGAGGCTGTCAGTCCTAACTTTCCATTGATCCCAGAGGCCCGTCTGCAGGCACTGACAGTCCATGATGGCTCATTGATTTCAGTTGTGTGGTGAAGCCAACGCTTGTATATGCTTCAGCTCTCGTCCCTTGCAATACATTGTCATTCCAGCTGTCCCTATATGAATTCATCCTCCTTTTTTTCCCTTGTTTGAGAACAAATTAAACAAAGCAGAACTGCAAGTTTAATAAAAGGAGTAAAGTTTCTCTTCTGGCTGGCAGCACATCTGATAGGGGCCTTAATTTGTTTTTTTAGTATTAAAAGACTGCTGTCGTCTCCTGCAATTTGTGAGCCCCGCCTGAGCAATGAACATCTTGGACTTTCCTGAACTTACATTTATTATTATTAAATAGAACTTTGAAATGGCTGAGTGTTAATGCTGACACTGAGTTGGGTTTGTGATTTTATTTACTTACTTGATTCTTATTTATGAAGGCTTGGCCAGGTAATGAAGCTTCTCGGTACTGAAATAAAGCCTCATTAGAATCAAGCAAGGAAGCAAAGTGAAATAAAGGTGATGTGAATGCTGTTCACTTGCTTATTCATTTAAATTGATTTTTCCTTACTGGCTGAGAGCATCTATCAAAAGAACAAAGCCAAAAAGAAAAGAGAAAAGTTGAGTTTGGAAGCAGATTACTTGCGAGCCATTAAGAGTTATGTGATCTACAATATCATTGTTTCCATCAATGGTAATGGCAATTTTTTTGCCATGGGTTTCAGCAGGAGAGAAGAGGATGACAAGCATGAGAAATCAATAAAACAAATGTCAGCAGTCATAATTAGTGCTTGCCAAATCTCATAATTTCATCGAAGTATAGAAATCACTCATATGCTTAAAGCTCCTGGAATCTTATCATTATGAACAATTAATTTTTTTAAAAAAAATATACTCTGCATGACTGCAGAAGAAAGCTTATATCTATGAATTACAACAGTTAAAAAAATAAGGCAAGCACACAAATCTGAAATATATTGATTTTATACTGGTATCATGAGTTGGTCATGCATTGAGTTAGTAGTGAAATAATTAATGATGTCTTTTTGCACAGCAGGGGCCAGATATTCACATGATAGTAATTGATCAACTCCCTTTGATTGCAATACAGCAGCCAAACTCAGTTGATTTACGAAAGTTAAAAATATCACTTATCATTAAGAAATGAGACATTAATGTATATTTTAACAGGATATATATTCTTGCAGTTCTCAAGTATTTTTGCTTTTCACCTCATCCGTTTCACTTCCTGATTTCTACTTTTCTATGATCTAAATAAATGTTCTCTTGAGTTATTTTTTTCATCTTGTACAGACAGGACATTTGTTTCCTTTATGAAAATATGTTGGGGTTTTTTTTCTTCACTAAGAATCCTTATTATTTATTCTTGAAAAATGGTTCGAAAACCTTCAAGCAATGAATTACTTTATAATTGTGCAAGACACTTGTGGATTGTTTCATTTGTGGATTGTTTCATTTTGGTTAGGCTTCTTTCTCCCACTTGCTTTTGCTTTTAAGATTTCTTTTGCCTTTTTTCGATGTATTTAATTTTAATCCGTTATTTCCTTTCTTCAGCTCTTTGGTTTTTGTTCTCTGTCCTTCTCCCTCAGTGTGCGGATTACCAGTGTTGTATGGATTGTGATTGACCAGTGTGACACTGGAGCAAACTAATATCATGTGAGTTCATTAGGTATAGCTTCTCCCTAACATTGCCATAGGTAATACGATTTGTCTTAATTTTGGAAGATGCCAGTTGGATGTTTCCTACATAAATCTGCCATTACTCCTAGCTGAGATAAAGTCTCCTACACAGAAGGAGTAGAAGTGTTATTACTACATTAATGTCAAAACACAGATTATATTTGATCTTCCTTTTCCCATTTCACCTACAGTCCTCTAACAAGACATCCTTGTTGGGCTGGAATTTGGTGTCCTCTGCATGAATGACGATTACGAACAAATCCATTCTTACTTGATTTTACGTCCTTCAGTTCTTGGCCATCCATGGACCCTGTCATGGGAATTGACTGGGTTCTCCTTTTAACAATCCTTAGTGCTAAAATGAGGCTTAGACTACTGAAGGGCACAATATGAGCCGTGGCTTTCCCTCCATGGCTTGGAGACCTGTCAGATGCCTGTAGTTATACTTGTCTCTTGTGTAGCGAAGCACAGCATGTGTCACTGTGTTTGTTTTTTATTCCCACTTGAAGAAAGCTTTGGATAGAGCAGAAGTGATGGCAGAAAGGATATTTCTTGGCATACATACTTGTTAAAACTTTTTCATTTGCAGGTGCAACATACGGAGCTTGAATTTCCAGAATAAAGGTGACATTTTTTCAGTAGCTCGGGATTTTGACTGTTTTTCATTAGAACGTTACAGAAAACATTGTTAAAACTTAATTGTTTTTAATTGGCTTGCACATCTGTAGATTTTAAAAGCTTCCTATAATATCAGGACAATAAATAGTGTCAAGATACTAGCTATTGAAAAAATAGTCCAACTAAGCTAGCATAAAGCTATAGATTTACTGGTTTCATAGTGCAACAATATTTCAGTCGGCATAGAAACCATGTTATGTTTTTAATATACTCTTCTGGAGTTGTCTTTATGTCCGTAGCCCAGGAATGACACCAGCTTTCTTTTTTTCGTGCTTCTGCCAGATTATTCTCATTAACATCACTTGTAAATCTGTAAAAATGAAAGAGTGCTGCTCCGTAGACAGTCATTGAGGTTGGGAAGTGACAAACAAACCAGCATTTGCTAAAGAGCAGACTGTCGAGCAGAAGTGACAGACAAGGCCAATTACCATATGCAAATGAGATAGCATTCATTATATAATTTTTAAAAAAATCCTTACTTTCAAAAGCACTGCTATTTAGGACTGATTCTCTAGCTGGATGAACCCTGTGGAGTTTCAGGTTTTGTGAGCTTCTGCATCACTTTTCACTTTTTTTTTTTGTAGAACGGTAAAATGTATTTCTGTTCAACTCAATTTTTCCTAAGGTTTAACATTTTACTTTTCCCTGTTTCTCTGCAGGAAAATGTTGAGTGCCTTTAAGAATAGATAGTTTATTGCCATTTTGAATCCAGACTGGTCCATCTACTCTATTCCTTCACAGAAAACTGCAGATGCTTCAGAGAAGACACAGGTAACCCTGCAACATGGTTATTTGTCTCAATTTTTTTTCTACTGTTCTGGAGTGGAGTCTTTGCCTGGATAAACTCCAAGGCAATGTCCTAGCTCACTTGAACATGGCCATGGCTCTGTTCCCTTTGCCTTCAAAATGTTGGCCTGGGTGTAAAACATATGATCATGGCATATTTTTGGTGACAGAATGTGAAGTACACTTGCAATTGGTGTCCATTCATCAGTGTTCAGTGCAGAGTAGTCGTGTCAGCCAACCATCTTCATTTATTTGTCAGTTATAAGTATCTGCACCAGTGTTGTCCATCTACAGAGTGGTTGTTCTGCATTACCCTTCCCTACAGTCACATGAATCTAAGTGAATCCATAGGAGAATAATTCAGTCCCCTAGGACTTGCCTACATGTCGAAGTTATTAGGAAATAAGTGAGGAGATGAATTTGAAGTTTGGTAGCTATTTCACACTGTACGTGATATTCTGCACCTCTGAGTGATGTTGAGCAAATCTTCACAGAAGCAGTAGGTACACAACACATCTAGATGTGGCTGGTGTTATATTCCTATGATCTCCCTTGTGATGGCCAAGCAATAAGCCAGATCGGAGAACTGCCTTCCAGAAAACTAACCCCTAAACACCCAATGCTTTCCTTCCAGCTAGGGCCATTATCTTACTTCAGTTGTTATGTGAGTGTACAAACACCAGGACTCACACAAAGAAAAGAACAGGGAGGGGAATTGATGACCAAAGGTATTAGTGAGGTGGGACAACTGATTCTGGTGGCACTGCCTTCAGCTGAAAATGGCTGTGAAAGCCAGATGCAATGTGTAAGAAGGGAAGTTTTGGGAAGGGGAATGAAGAAGTTATCCACGTCATCTGCTCTGGATGTACAGCTTTAGGTGTGCAGTCTGGAGGTCAATCGACAGTGGCAGACTCCTCCACGGGACTGGGCAAAGCATTTGCTTTGGGCCCGAATGGCCTCTTAGAGAAGCTCACTTCTGTCCATTGACTCTCAGCAGATGAGGCAAAGGTTGATGTTTTTTTAGCGCTATTTCCTCCCACATAAAGTACTAATAGCTCTTGTTTAAAAGTTTCTTTTACCAGTTTGGCTAACATAATTAGCTAATTATCGTGGTGATTACCATTCGTCATAGCAGTTGTCTCTAAACCCTGTAGAGCTGATTAAGATGATTACTGACCCAAAGAGTTTATGTATTTAAGAAAGTCAGTGAACAGTTTTCCCAGAGAAAAGAAAAACAGATTTCTGGGAATAAGATCCACTGCCTGGATTCTTGTGGAAAAGGTGCTAGCAGATTCACCTCTTGCTCACAATCTCCAGCATTTCTCCAAGCTTTTAGTCTCCAGAGCAGAATTATGAAAGTTGTACATCCTTGTTTGCGAAGCTGCTGTCAGTACTTTACCAGCAGTGCCCCAGCTGAGCATATTTCACTGTATGCGATGGCTGTATTTAGTAAAAGCAATCATGCTGACACCCTGCATGATGGAAGTCCTAATCTGTGCAGTGTCATGCACTATGTATCACTACGAGGGAATCTCTAGTGACTCGTTATTAATGAGAGGGAAGCAGTGACATTATTATTATTATTTATGACTTATCCTGCTCCACAGATGTGTGAGGCACTTTAAAAAACAAATAAAGACGGAATCCCTGCTGATAACTCTGTGGAGCAGCAAAGCACACTTGGCACCCTCATGATTCCTGCTGCAAAGTGTCCAAAGAAAGTAGACCATGCGGCAGCGAGGACAGATCCATCTTCTAATGCTGTCAAAGAGATCTGGGTAAATGGAGAGTAGCCAGCACTGTAGCCCCCTGAATAGACATAATTCTGCTTATTATTTCCATTACATAGTGTTCTAGATCCTCCTTCTCCCATCCTGGATTAGGGCTTCATGCACAAATGGTATGAAGAATTAACTTCCAGGCTCACTTTTGCCACCCATACAAACTGTGAGGCAACTGCATTATTTCCCTATAATACAGAATATAGGAAAGCAAGGAATGTGTTTACTTTGTCTCACTTTCTTTGCTTGCCACCATATATTTTAAGGGAAAAGAACACATTATATGGAATGACAATGGAGGGAGGGAAAAAACACTCAGTGATGATTAATAAGCAGATACTATTCTAAAAACTAAGAGTGAAATAAAGAATTATTGTTATTAATAAAAAGCATCACCTCTTGATTTTTTTATATTGCCATACTTTCCTCTTTTATAGCTCTGTAGTGTCTGAGAGCCCTGAGCTGAGTTAGAGGCAACGACAGTGTGACATGAAGTATATGCATGGGATAGGAACCTTTCACTTCCTGCTAAATTTTGGTGGGTTGTGTTTGTTTGTTTGTTTGTTTTTAAATCTAATCAGCATGCGGAAACTGCTGATTTCTCCAATTATAGGTCATTTTTTTCACCTTCCTCTCAGCTTAATCACCTGCGTCTACCGTCAGCTTCCCTGGTTTGCAGCTACCAGGAAACATCCTCATTATTTCAAAGCAGTATCAGGTCTGCGGCAAGGTGTATTGAACTATTAGGTCCCAAAGTAAAAAGGGGCTGTGAAACTGAAACTCAAGAGCTGCTTACACATGCTTCATTTCGTCATTACTTTCACAACCAAAGCCTGTTATTTCCACCAAGACCTTGCTCTGAATGAACATGCCCCGTCTAGCACCACTAGCGGAAAGTGCTCGAAATAATTCAGGGATACACACACAAAAAAACTGAAAGAAATGTAACAAGAGATCAAGAAGGTCATTGTCAGCACTGACTAGTGGTTCGGCATACCTCATGTGAGATGCTTTACCATGGATCCGTAAGTTGGATCAGTGGCTTTTCCAGAAAGGTCTTTGGATGGGAGAAAGCCGTAGCCTCAAAATGGGATCTTTGATCCCTAAACTTTATTTCCTCATTTGGTTCAATAGGGAGGAAGTTTTGCTGGTATATTCATGGTGTGCTGCAAAATGTGTACATTTATTCAATCACGTCTTAACAGAATGTTCTGCTTGGTCTTAAAAAAATCCCTCAAAACTTGGCTTGGCTCCACTCAGTTTGCAAGAACACCTTGATTTCTTCACGTTACTGTAAATTTTATGAAGGTAACACCCCTCTCCATCCCAATTTTAGCTTCTTATAATATATATTGCTAGGTTCTGTCTTTACTTCATTACTTTTTATGTGACGTTACAGAACAGCTTGCAAAACATCTGGCAGTAAATGGTTTATATTTTGAGGCTATCATTTTGCATGAGGAACTTTCAGAGACATTAGTAAGTTTTGGATAAAAGTCATTCTCAGAGTATAGTCTTTTGCACTATTGTTAAAGCAGGATTAGAGAAATTTCCTCATGAAACCAAAATCTTGACAAAATCAGGTGGGGTTTTTTTTAGTTTTTTTTTTTGATTTTTCCTTGCCAGCATAAATGATGGTTTTAACAGAAAATATTGGTTCTAATTTTGCCATAGCTCTAACTTTTCATAAATTTGTTCCAGTTCTGGATGAAAGAAGAATCCTATTTTCAGCAGCACATGCCCACTAAAAGTATCACATCAAATGGTCCAAGGGAGTAAAGTTTTACTGAGCTTGGTGAAGCTATGATGATCTATTGCTTTAGCCTAACAACCACTTCTGGGCAATGCAATAAAACTGCATATAGTTAAATCATACTGTAGCTAGTGAAAACAGTGTAACTGTTTCATAAAACCCATGAAAAAATGTGATTACTAAGAATGCCGTGATGCTGCAGCAGAACCAATGGGTTTCTGGGGCCAGGAAAAAGCATGGGCATTACTTTTATGACAATATTAAAGAAAAATGTGTGAAGAAGCTATGGGAATTAAAATGATGAAATAAAAATTTTGCAGTTATGCAGTATATTTATTTAATAAATGAAACAGAACTCTTCATATAAATCTTTGAGACCTTACAGACTAGTTCGTGCTAAAAGAAAGATTATTTGGACACAACTAACTTTCCAGTTGTATTCATACTCAGAATTGTCCCCTCTTCAAGTATGTGAGACAAGAATGAGTTTATTTAATGTATTCAGGTTTCAATGGTATGAAATGACATTTAAATCAGTCTAGATCTTGCATCTCAAATACAGGTACTATTACAAATGATCGGATAAATTATCTGTCTTTCCTCCCAATTAACACATAACAACACAAATGTAATTAGATCCAAAGTAATCAAACACAGAGGATCAAAGTCACTGGACTCATGGCATTGTGAGGATTCATGTCAGCAATCATAAAAAGGTTCGTGAGCAGCACACGTATGGCAGATCAAGCACGAGTCACCGTCTCACCCAACGTACAGTGAAACAGGTCAAGCTTAGAGGTAAGTATGGTTAAAATGTAATAAAGGAAAATCATCTTTTGTTTAGTATCTCCTTTTTGCTTCTCTTTCAAAGTTACTGTAAGATATGCTAAATGCAGGATGAGACAGAAAATCTTCAAATAGAAAGGGCAGAAAATAAGAAAAGAAAGAATCCTTTAAGCTCAATGTTATATTTTTTAATGCCCTTTTTTCTCTTCCATTTTCTTTTGACCAGCCTTAGGCTGGGGCTTTGATCTATATTTCAGTCACCAAGGTCCCTTATCAGAGAAAACACAAGAAAAGGATAGTGAGAGATACAGACGGAATGACAAATAGATGCACCCTGAGTCACCACGGAATGACTTTTCTGCTCTTCAGGATAAATTCTATCTGGAAACCATATCTGCAACGGGAATGTACAGGAGAGGGAAAGAAAGTTTTGCCCTGAGGGCCTAAACCAACTCCCACTGATTGCAAAAAGCTCTTTTTGATATGTAGAAGACTGTTCACTTGTAAATTCAAGAGGATAAAACAATAACATGCAGTGTCCTAACATTTCATAAACGCTCCTTTTTCTGCTCCTCTCCCTCTCTGCACTGCAGGTGGCTTCTCTGTCCCTCTCTGTCCCTCCAAATGTCACTTCTCATCTGTGCATACACCTCTCTAGCTTCTAGGAATGATTTTTACCTGCACAGTGTAAGGCGTATACATCAAAACTCCACCTAGCCCAATAGTCTGTCTCTCAGAGAGCAGAGGCAGATGTCCCAGTAAAAAGAAGGGACAGATGTCCGGGGAAAAAGAAGGGCCACAAAGCAGTGTTTGTCCTTCGCTTCAACATTTTACAGACCAGGGACTTCCTGAAACAGAGGTGGGAGCTCACTGTCTAGTCACCCTCAGTGGATTCTCTTTCCAGGAGTATGCAGGCACCTTTATCACAAAGGTAATTTTTAGTATCATTAGCTTCCTTCAGCAATAGATTTCACATGTGTATAATGAATTACTTCATTTCATTTGTTTTGAACTGTGTGACAGAATCGCCTCATGACTTTGAGTTCATATGCTAGAATTTGATCCCTCTTCCCTTCTTCCTTGTCACTCTTGCTCTGCGCCACCTCTTCCCCAGGCTGAAGCATCCCTGTCTGGTTCATGTTTTCTTGCACAGATGTCATCCACACCTTTGATCAGCAATGCTGCCCTTGTCCGTACCTTTTCTAGTTCTGCTCTGTCAGAAACAAAGACCAGAAATGCAAAAAGCATTAAAGATGCAAGCATACCATAGATTTACACACTGGCATAATAACAGCATCTATTTGTTCTCTATTCATTTCCAGATAATTCCTAACATTTGATTTGCTTTTTGACTTCTACTGAATATCGAGTTGATGTTTTTATAGAATTATGTATTATATCCCCAATATCTCTCTCTTGAATGATAATAGTCATCCCCAACCCCAACATTTTGTAAGTAAATCTTTATTGCTTTTACCTATGTGCATTACTTTACATTTATCCACATTGAATTTTATTTTCCATTTTATTTCTCAGCCACTTAGCCTTGCACAGCCTTTCTGCAAATCTTTGCAGTCAGCTATCATTTTTACTAACCCAAGCAAGTTCATACCATCAACAAAGTTTGTGTCCTCACTTTCTTCACCTTACAGACTCGTGCATTTTCCAGGCATTTTCAGGCAGCTGATTCCAGGACTTAGTACTAAGCAAAGGAAGATGAACGCATCTGCCTCAGCCTTCCAACTAGAATTATTTGTCCTTTATGCTTTCAGAGTTTCAAACTTGGTTTTGCATAGCTGGCTATAGGCCATCATCTTCCTATCTATTTTAATCTACTTTTTTACTCCTTTTTTCATATTCATTCTTCTTATAGAGCAACTGCATTATTCATCTCTTTGAACTTGCATAGCATTTTGAGGTGGAATTTGGAATAGATCTATTTCATAGCGGCAAACAAAGCTTTCTCCAAAATAACGTTCAGCTTGAGGGAAGCTAGAAATCTTATATAATGTTATGTTAAGAAAACACAGAAGTGGCGTTGTATGCTTAGCTGCCACTTTGGATAAGGGTGGTTAAGGCACATCAGTTTTTGTAGCCAGTAATACACACTGAGTGATGTGACCAGCAACATATCTAGCCACTTGGCTGACACCTAATGGTCAGGTATACTTCCACCTGAGTCAAGAGTAGATGACTTCAGAGGAAAGTACAGAATTAACTTCTCACCAAGCCACTTTCCATCATTTATCAGCAGTTCTGGCTAACCGAGGAGTTCTCAGTTGACTGGAAGTTAGAAAATGTGACGCCCATTCACAAGAAGGGCCAGAAGGAGGATCCAGAGAACTACAGGCCTGTCAGTCTGGCCTTGGTGCCAGGGAAGGTTATGGAACAGATCATCCTGAGTGCATTATGCGGCACATGCAGGACAACCAGATGATCAGGTCCAGTCAGCATGGGTTTAGGAAAGGCAGGTCCTGCCTGAAAAACCCGATCTCCTTCTATGATAAAGTGACCCACTTAGTGGATGAAGGAAAGGCTGTGGATGTTTTTACCTGGACTTTAGTAAAGCCTTTCACACTGTTTCCCACAGTATTCTCCTGGAGAATCTGGCTGCTCATGGCTTGGATGGGCATACTCTTCGCTGGGCAAAAACTGGCTGGATGGCTGGGCTCAAAGCATGGTGGTGAATGGAGCTAAATCCAGTTGGCAACTGGTCATGAGTGGTGTTACCCAGGGCTCAGTTTTGGGGCCAGTTCTGTTTAATATCTTTATCAATGATCTGGAAAAGAGGATTGAGTGCACCCTCAGTAAGTTTGCAAGTGATACCAAGTTGGGTGGGAATGTTGATCTTCTTGAGGGTAGCAAGACTCTACAGAAGGACCTGGACAGGCTGGCCCCAGGCCAATGGTGTGAGGTTCAACAAGGCCAAGTGCCGGATCCTGCAGTTGGGTCACAACAACCCCATGCAGCGCTACAGGCTTGGGGAAGGGTGGCTGGAAAGATGCCTGGAAGAAAAGGACCTGGGGGTGCTGGTCAACAGCCAGCTGAATATGAGCCAGCAGTGTGCCCAGGTGGCCAAGAAGGCCAACAGCATTCTGGCTTGTATCAGAAATAGTGTTGCCAGCAGGACTAGGGAAGTGATCATCCCCCTGTACTTGGCACTAGTGAGTCCCCACCTTGAATACTGTGTTCAGCACTGTTTTGGGCCCCTCACTACAAGAAAGATATTGATGTTCTGAAGCGTGTCCAGAGAAGGGCAAAGAAGCTGGCGAGGGGTCTGGACCACAAGTCTTATGAGGAGCAGGTGAAGGAACTGGGGTGGTTTAGTCTGGAGAAAAGGAGGCTGAGGGGAGACCTTATCGCTCTCTACAACTATCTGAAAGGAGGGTGTAGTGAGATGGGGGCTGGTCTCTTCTCCCAAGTAACAAGTGATAGGACAAGAAGAAACAGCCTCAAGTTGCACCAGGGGAGGTTTAAGACAGATATTAGGAATAAAAATTCTTCACTGAAAGTGTTATCAAGCATTGGAACAGTCTGCCCAGGGAAGTGGTTGAATCACCATCCCTGGAGGTATTTAAAAGATGTGTAGATGTGGTGCTGAGGGACATGGTTTAGTGGTGGGTTTGGCAGTGTTAACATTGATGGTTGGACTCAATGATCTTAAAGGTCTTTTCTAACCTAGATAATTCTATGATTCTATCATTCTATGAAGCTTTCACTCTTGCTTCAGGATCCATAATAAAAATACCTTAACTTCCTTCACATGACAGATTTATTTTGGTCACAGTAATTCTCAAGCCTCATTTATTTGGAAATTTGATTCTGCTTCTTTTTCCTCTCTTTTTCTATACAGACATTCCTCTAAACTAGAGGCTCAAAGAAAGGAGGTAAAACGCGATCTCCTGAACACATATACCACTGTCCCAAAGGAAATCAGCAGTTAGGAAATCTGGACAAAAAGTTCAGCCATGCCATTGATGGGATGAGCCAGTGAGTTGCACAGTACTGCGTTTACAAATCCACTTCAGATGATTTTGGGGTCTTCATAGTTGTCTCAGCTCTTAACCCACTAGATTTGCATGTCCAACTAATACAGTTAATTTACTGAGCTCTTCCCCTTTCAGACTGCCTATAAATATATCACCATGTCCTCTAAACCTTATTTAAACTTTCTGAAGCACAGTAGCAACAAACTTCCCACCACAGTTAGCGGCAGGTTTCAATGGAGCTGCTCATGAGTATGGACTCCGTGATTTGGCATAGACAAAAAACACTGGTGTGTAGGCTACTGCACCACTAACCTCTTTTTACAGTAAGAATAGAACATTATTGCTTCCCTTTTTTCCCTATCTCCCAGCGAGGTTTTAATCCATGTGAAGTTTTACCTCTCACTCCATGGTTACCAAGTTTCCCTAAGAGTTTCTTGTAAGGGTCTTTATCAAAAGTCTTTTGAAAGCCTGAATTAATTTTATCCACCGTTTCTCCCGTATTCATTAATTTGTTAACTCTGAATGAGTATCGGCAGCTTAGAGAGGTACTGTTTGGCCTTGAGAAGCCTGAGCCTTTAGTCCTACCAAGTTGTATACATTAAATTAATGTGTAACTCTATCTTTCATTATTTTCTTGACTATTTTTCCTGATGCTGAGGTATGTCCTGCATAAGAGACAATTGCCTCTCCCACTTTATGAAAGATTTAGGCAGTCTTGGCTACAACCCAGCTGGCTGTGGTAGCAGGTTTTTTATTTCAGATTTTTAACTATAAATTGTGTATCTCTAAACAGCAATTCAGCTGCTTCATTATTTATTCCCTCGGAGCTCCTAGACAGCTAAGATGCAACAGTGATGATTCATTACTATGTAATGCGTTGTGTTATTCCAATACTTTGTTTTTCGTTTTGATTTTGGGTTCTTGGAGAACATCTCATCCTTGCCTCATGTTGAGTATAACACCCATTTAAGTTATTTCTGTACACAAAATTTACGCTCATTCATGTATGTCAGTGAACTTTTTGCTTAGCCACTTCTTGACAGCGTGGTGAAGAATGCATGCAACTGAATCATCACATGAGGATCTGAGTGACCAAGCTGAGATAGTAGGTAAAATACAGGCACAAAATATGGTCAGCACTGTGCATTGACTAGAGGATGGCTGTGAGAAGCTTGAATTATTGAGATTCAATGCAAGCTATCCCACTGCCTTGCAACCCATCCTCAGGCAAGTCATTTAACCTCTTCAACATAATTTCCCCACCTATAATACACAGGTGATAATATTTGCCAACCTCCCGGGCATGTTGTAAGGAATAATTAGGTAAATCTTTGAAATTGTTCTAATTATGTTAATTGCAGAGTATAAAATCATGTTCTCCCCCAAGGAAGGGTAAGCAGAGGGAAAAATGAAGGAAAAAAAATACTTCATGCTACTGGAGAGGGCAAATTATTCTCTTTGAGACGGGGCCAAATAATGCCCTGGTAAGCGAGCACAAATTGAATTTACTTAGAGCCTGATCTACATTTGAAGAAAATTGGTGTAATTTCCCTGAGACCAATGAATAAGTCATTTACACCACTTGGAGCTCTGGCTCATTTATTTCAATGAAGTTATTCTCAATTTATGTGGGTGTAAACCAGAATAGCACTTAGTTGACTGTCAAGGTAGTAACTTCTCCGTTCCTGTCCTATTCCTGTGGTGGTTGGTAGCAAAAATAGTCTGAGATGCTGGCGGAGAGGAGAGGAGAGGAGAGGAGAGGAGAGGAGAGGAGAGGAGAGGAGAGGAGAGAACTCTCCATATGTAGAAATAATTACTTTTGTTCTTTATTTCACCCATAGCTAGGTACTTGTAACTCTCCTTCTCATTGCGCCAGGCACCATAACAGCTGAACTAGGTCGGGGGCTGTTGAAGCAATACCACGTTTAGCTTTTTTGCACTCCCCTTCCTCCTGCATCTCAGCTAAACTGCCCACTGAGAATTGGGGCTCCTGTGTTTGTCTGTCTGGGAAGCAGCACACTCCAGCCTAATTCCTTGTACCCCTTTCAGTGTTTCCTTTCTTTGTGCCAAATAGACCTGAATGCAGCACAAAGATAAAGGGAGAGACAATACCTTGTTCAAAGAGCTTCAAGCAGAAGCAGACAACTTGCAGCGAGGGACACGAAGGAGAGGTAGTCTGCCTGAGCTCGCAGGCCAGACCAGAAATAGAAAGTGAAGCAGCAGTTTCTGAGATCCATATGCCTTTACACCGTGGGTTTTTTTAGGTAAAACACAGCAGGTAATGATACCTTTCTTCGTTGGGTGCTGGGATTTTTGAATACTGCTACCCCAGGATTAATTGCAGCCTTTGGACACGCTTCGCATTATCTCGCTGTTACAAGTGAGGATGATTTGTTTCTGCTTTGCAAGTTCGGGTTGGTTTATGTGAAATTTTATAAGGGTAAAAGAGTTTTAAGAAGGTAAAGAGGAAGAATTATCAGTGTATGTTGAAGGAAGAGTTATCACCAGTACTTATAATAGCAATAGGAAGGATTATCACTAGCAAAAGCTCAGGAGGATTACTTGGGATTCAGCAATGTACAGTAAACAATCTTTATCTCTTGCAGAATGCCAGTGCATATTTTACAATATAGTTGGCTTTAGTGCTCCATGAAAAAATCTGCTGCAATTTGAGTTTAATCATTCTGAATCTTGGAATTAAATTAATATTCAGTTGTCACGAAAGCAGTGAAAAAAATCTGCTTATGAAAGGAACAAGAAAAAGCACTGTAATTTCATTTCAGCGTAATTCTAATTTTAAATCTTTATATCAGCATCCCCTTGGCAAGTTATCAGTAGATATGTAAGAGTCATCAGAGCTATATAAGCATGCAGGTAATGTACGTGAGATCACCTAGTAAACTAGTTTCCAAAGCTTCTGGTTTAAGTTAAACATTTTTTTAAAAATAAACAATATATTCTTGACTTTCCTCAGTTACAGTCATAAATATCAACTGATTAAATGATATTCTTATCTAACAAAAATACAGATCCTTCAAACACACTCACAAGTATACGCACAGGCACATCCTTTCTGCAGAGATTAAAGTCAACACAGCTAAGATTAAAAAAAAGAGTAATGAAGAAAGTATAAATGAAATCTGTGTGAGGATTTCTTCTGTTAAGAAAAAAGAAAGTAATCAGAATAAGGCTACATGTGAGAAAAATATTTAATATTCTGCTGGAAATTACTTGGGTAGCATGAAGATAGGCAGCATATAACATAGTGAAAAGATTTAAAAGAGCATGTAAAGACACCGAGCCTGCCTGGAACATGATGGAATTACCTGAGCTTTTATTAGTTTTGCCCTTGGAAATTTATATTCACACTTATAGTTATAAATATAAAATCAGATTTATAAAACAAAAATACCCTGAGCCGAATTCTGTACCAATTCTTGTCTTGTTATTCATTTAACAATGGGAGGTGGCAAATCAGCCTCTGCTGGAATTTAGGAATGAGAGTGGTGCTCAGTTTTCCTTTACATCTTTTTCTTAGCTTTGAACAGTAACTGTGCAGAGTCATAGCATGTGTATATGCACTACGAATTTTTTATATATATATATATACACTATGACAGTTATATATAAATGTGTGTATATGTACATATTTAAATACTGGGCTTTAAACAACATTCAAGAATCTTCAATCTTGTATCAAGGTGCCTCTTATTAGAGAATTCTTACAGAATTCTCTAATAATTACAGAATTCTTAGTTATTAGAGGAAAAAAAGGCCCTCTAGACAAAATAACATGCTAGTTATACATTCCTCCTGGCCTCCAAGTTAAGAGAACGCTCGTAGTATGAGGTTGTTTTGAAGTCGCTGTTTTGCAATACAGTTATGGTAATGGAAATTAGGACTGCAATTACAAAGATGGAAAACTGTGAAAGGTAAAAATTGGGGATGCTCTGGATCATTAAATAGGGTAATTAACATTGTTTTGCAAAAATGATGGAAAGTTCATGCAAATTACAGCTTATTTTAAATAAATTTGCTATGCATATATATACATACTAATTTTGAAGGATATGTTTCTAATATTTAGGAAATAAACTAAGGTAGGAAATTCATGCTCTCCTGTTACTGTATTTACTATGTTTAGGAAAATTAGGTTCTCCTGTTTGAGGTACACATCAATTATGGACAAAGCCACGTTTCCCAAATGCATCCAGCAATGTATCTCAGATTTTGCCTGGAGGATCACGTCAAGGATATAGCAGTGGAGGTAAGTTAATCATAGTGCTTGTTGAACCTTCAAAGTTGGCTGAGTAACATGAGAAGTTGATAGTGATTGCAAAAATGTCCGTGTACGAGGGCAATACCAGTAAACGGGACCAGTTACTGACCTACTGTTGGAAGCAGAAAGATCTAATTTCCCCCTCACGCATTATATCTACAGCAAAAAAAAAATCTAGCTTTTAACATGAGAAGGGAATACGCCATATCAGTGGAAGCCAGTTTGCACTAGCAGCATTGCATCCACATAGTTGTCCCAATGAATCCATATGAAACTGTCTTTCCTAAAAGACAGCTGTATCAACATGTGTTGTCAGTCCCAAACACAAAGTCCTGTGCGTGTTTTTCAGTGGCAATAAATTGGCATAGTCTGCCATCATTTACAGGCGGCCCAGCATTACTTTCCTGAAGTGTAGAAAACCTGCTTTACATAGAAGTAACCCTTCACGTGACAAGCCACCGCCTTATTTTCTTCTTTTGGTAGGTGACTTAGAATGACCAAAGCTCTTCCATCTTTCACATAGTATTTTTCCAGCTTTGAAAGTAAGTCTTTGGACAAAGTACATTTTCTGCCGTGGCTCGGTGTGTGGCTTCAACACGCAGCAGGGGAAAGTGGACGCCAAGCGAGGCACAGCAGGAAGCATGTGCGCTATGAGATCACTCACATCCTAAGGTACTGCCTGATACAGATCACGTCAGCAAGCACATATTTCTCCTTTTTGCTGGGAACTTTGTTGAAACTGATCTCTGAAAAACACTTGGGCTTTAACAGTACATGATTTTCTAACACAGTTACATTTCATTGAAATTGTACCTACTGTTCTTCAGTGGCAGTTTGGCTGGAAGGGGTCCATCCTCCAACAGTTTCTAAGCCTCCACTCGGGTGACAATTACAATCCATTTCCAGCTTAATATTCTTTAAATCTTGTCTTACCATGAAACCTCTTTTCTTTGACCTTGAAGCCAACTAGGATCATATGTCATGACCGAACCATGTGATAAACTTGAATTGCCTTGGCACAGAATTTTCAAGGTAATGGGATAAACTCTGGTGTCAAGCGGGCTCTCTGGCAGCCTTCGCCCACGAGTCACTGTTAAGTCTGCTAAGTGGTGTGAAGATATAATCGTGATAATAATAGTACTGCTTAATCTCTATTGAACAGAGGTGTTCTGCTACGCTTTTGAACCCTGCACACTTATCTACCTCTTCCTGGCTCCTGAAATATTTTTGAAAAGGGTTGGATGCTGCTGCAGTGTCCTTGATGTGCACTTCTGGAGGCTGAGCCAGCGGGTGCTGCAGTGCTTGACAATCTTTAAATGCTTCAATGCTCTTGAATACCTGATATATATTGTAGCCGTCCTTCTTTTTGGAGCAGTTTTGAAAATGGGAAGATATACCCAACAGCAGTTCTCAGACACCTAATGGCCACCGCTTCACATCACGTTGGCAGCACCTCTTTGCCAAATGACAGGCACAGCCTGGGTCAGATAAGCTGAGCTCTACTTAACAAATCTGGAGATGAACCGACTTGTTTTTTCCCCTTCTCATAAAGCTGCCGTTGTCATCGCTGTGGAAAGCATCGATGTTATTTCAGGGCAGAGCTTTGTCTTGTCAAGGATGGCAAAGGTGTTTTCACCTACTACATGTCAAGATGTCTGAGCTCCACTTGCTGCTTGGCCTACATCTTTCTCAAAGAGTCTTCCTAGAATAAAATATTCTCTCTCATCTCTTTGATCACTGCTTTCATCTCTTAAACAAAATGACCCATGCTTTCTGATGTTGAGCTGGACTAATGAAGCATTTTTAATGATCGTCATTGTTTTCACACATCTCAGGATCTCTAACCGCACTGCCACAGAATATTTCTTCAGCACCTTGGATTTTATGGATTTGTATGTCATTTATAGATACCTTTATCTTTTGCTGTAGTATCTAAGATTATCAGATTCATGGTGTAGGGTGGCTGTAGATAAAAGGTTATTTTAGAGCACTGTAGGGTGTTTTTATTTCTTTCCCAACAGGTTTGTTGCCCATAAAACTCTGTATTCCATCTTTATCAAGAAATAGAGTAAGCATTAACTGATCATGGCAAAGAGGGAATTATAAGCCAATACTAATAATAGGCAAATGTAAACTGGACTGTGCTTTCTAGATATACCAAGATACCAAATAGTGATTATCACTATTTCCTGTCTCCTTGTTACTTGCTTTTAAAGTGGAAACTGTAACTGTGTATTATTATTTTGAATGTTCTTGCATGTGAAGGCGCTGGAACCAGCGACCCATTCTGCTAGGCGCTGTATGCACATGGAGTTTGGTTTGCAATGTGTTTATTTAGTCTTCTGTGATGGAAAGTAATACACCAGTGCAAGCTTGAATATACAATACAAATACATACATGTAAAATACAAAAAAGCAAAAGTTACATTATGCATATCATACATAATCAAACCGTATCCTATGATATACAGTCTATTTCATGACTGAGATGGTGATTCATAAGTACTGCCATGGTGATTCTATGTTGATGTATGTAGATTAAGTGCTTATCTGTCTCCACTGACAATATACAGAAGCATTGGAAAATCACAGTGTTAGTTCACTGTCTTTGACACATTAATTTCAACAGTTGTCACTACTAATCCCATTAATTCCAGCAGAGGACATAAAGCATCCCTGTTAAACAAATTCAGTTTACTTCATTGGAATGGTCTAAGAATATGGACATGGTCAATTATTTCAACTCAGTTAATAAGCAATAGCTCTTTAAGTCAGCAGGCTATATTTTATAAGGATTTGCTTCCGCTATATTTTCATACCTTCACTTTCCACAGTTGCACTTTCATTTTCTGGCAGAATCATTCAATATGAATTCGTTTTACTAAGCAATTTGAAATATCCAAAATTCATTAAAGAATATGTTCAAAGGATAGTGCTACAAATGAAAAACTAGTTGAATTTGCAAGAAGAAATATTTGCCATTTGAAAATATAGTGTCACTGAATCCAAGGAATTTATCGTCGATGTTACTTTTAACTTTCATTAACTTTCATAACTTAACATTACAAAATGACAGTTCTGAAAATATAAAATAATGTACCTTTAATATATATTTTTATATATATAATTATATAATATATATATTTAATTATATAATATATTTATATATCTATATTTCATATAGATATATTTAATATATTAGCCATATCATTAATTGAAACTATCATTAATTGAAATCAGAAAAAAATTAAACTTTTGAAATGAAAACTTGAGATTACAGTTTTCCTTTTTTTTCGCTTGAAAATTTTAAAGAAAAAAAAGTTATTTAATTTCTAGCGTAGAGCTTTCAGGTTTTTTCTATTTCCTTCTAGACTCAGATTTAGACTAAAAAGGAACTTCAAATTTTTATCAAGCCCCACGTGATAAAGCAGCAATTTTACTAACAGGTCATGTACAAAAATTTCCGTATGAAGCAGCTGTATAATCGTATAGTATAGAGGTTCCTGATAAGTGCCTTTTTAATGAATTATGCTAACATTAAAGGGAAGGCACAGCATGCAGTGTAAGTCAATAAACCTTGCTGGAAGATTGCAGTGCAACCAAAAGGCAACTTTATGGATTTGAGGGTGTCTCGTGGAGGTTGCAGAGGTGCAGCTCTACCAATCTGTGATAGTTTATTGGAGACATGGGGCAACGAGGGGCTAAGGGATCAGGAGGTACGTGGGCCAGGAACAGGCAGCTGTGGGTAGGGTGGAGGGGGGAGAAAAATAAACAAACTGAAGCACTAAAATCTGTTTTATAGCAGATTGAGAGTCATTGCTCACGGAAGAATAAACCAATTTACAGTAAAGGTCATATCTGCTGTATTGGGATATATATATTTAATGAAAATAGCAGGGATCATAGATGCTTATGAATGAATAACTGGGCAGGAAGAACTGCCGTTCTGCTGTAACAAACAGATAATGACCATATTTCACCTTTCAAAACCATTAATCTTCTATTCTAATCTGTGTTGTCTGGTATCAATATGCTATACCGTTCCTAACTATGCAATCATCCACATATTGTCTTAAAAACCCCATGGTCAAATAGATATTTTCATGCTAGTGCACCTTTAATTTAGGAAGAATGTTTTTCTCTGTCAGTAATCCTTTTAGTCACAGCTGTTTAGCCTAGTGAAATGAAATAGTTCCCTGTATGCTGAAAGTCTGTCTACGATTAAATGTAATCAGTTTTTAATTAACTGGAATTTTCAATATCTTGCAAGTACTCTTTATGAAGTTTTATTCAAATGAGGCTATGGATTACTTTACTTTTTAAAGTTTCGAGCTGAGAGAAAAGACAACAGAAGAGATGGTGCAGATAAAATGAAGCTTAGCAGAAAAAGGCCAATGCATGCATAAAATCTGCTTAAATGCTACGCAGGGTGTGTACTCAGAAATGGACCTTGAGCACGACCTTAACTGCGTATTAATCTGATATATACAGTTGTACAGCTGTTAATAGATATAAATATATTATTTTTATGTTATTATTATTAAATATTATGTTTAATACTGTAATTGAGCTACTGTGTATAGCAGAATTTCGGCTTATTAAAGCAGTGGCACAGAGAACTCCAAGAGTGACACCTCCCAGGTGAACTGAGTGTCCTCTGCCAGAACATACTGTAGATGCTCTGCTTCAGCAATGCACTAAAGAAGTCTCTGGGGCATCGTGAGCCAGATAAAAACTATCAAAGCCTCATGAAGCAAAAAACTGGATTATTACAAATTTATCTTCCTGGATCAATGGACAGAGAAATAGAAGATGATTATAAACCAGAGTAGAAAACCTACTATTATTTCTTTTGAAAACAGTAAAGTTGAGTGTTTTCTATTCAAAAATATATGACCATTTATTTGCAATAGTAGCCAAGGTTTTTCTTCTACCAAACTGAAAAATCTCAATTACATACAGAACAAATCTTTCATCTCAAGAAATCAGTACCATAAAGTAGTGCTGTAATATCATAGAAATATTAGCTATATCAAAACCCAATACTATAAGATCATATTAAATACAATATTAAATGAAAAGTAGAATCAGGAATACATTTTATCTCATCAAGAAAAGAGCTATTTAAAATATATTTTAGAAAAATGAAAGAAAAAAGTTTTAACATCTTGGTTTGGACTGTTTTGGCACAAAACGTAATTAAAATTGACAGTGTCCCATTAAATATTTTGTTTTCAGTCAAATCTGTCTTCTGAACAATCATCTCTATGTGGCCCTCCTCTTGCCAGCATACAATTTGTTGAACATGCATGAGGTTCATTTAAATATATTCCTATATTTTTTGCTCTAATGGTTATTAATTGTATTCTGCCAATGGCTGAACAGCCATTTAAAATGCCAACCACCCACCATTCCCTCTGACGCGTATACTTAATATATTGTATAATCAAATGGAGCAGGGAAGTCTCAGTCTAATTCTTGATACAGATAAGATGAGACAGATGTATTTGAAGGGTTGGAAACGTATCTGAGAGAGGCTTCTAAACAATAAAAGCCAATTTACTTCATTCAGGCTCAGGCCAAGCTTCCTTCATTGCACAGGTGCAGAAGGAAGGGGCAGTCCCTGCAGTCAGGCTTTTGTTCTCAGACCAAGAGAAAAGGGTCCCTTCAATGCTCTGTCCCTCATCTGTGTGAGCTGGATGTCAGCCTTCCGGTCACAGGGCAGATGTTTGGTCAGGCAAGAGCAACCCTCTCTGTCCTCAGGAGTATGGTTGGAAGGAGGGAAATCATCCATTTTGCTACATTTCCTGAGGTTTGTGGGGTGCTTCTGCAGAGCTTCTGCCTGCACCTACGCTGGGGTGGCACAGTACAGCTTGGGGAAGCGTAGGCATAGCAGATGCCTACTCATTAAGCATGGAAATACTTAATTAATACTTAATACTTTATCGTCTCTGGAAATTCGTCTTGGCAAACTAGAGGAGTGGTCTCTGTGCCCCACATCTAAATGATGATGTTCCCTGAGAGAAGGTGTCTCTCTGCACCCTGCGATGCAAAGGTGGCAGTCATGGTGTGGAGAAAGCTCTTTATGTCCTTTCCACCAACCGCTAGCAGCATGGGCTTTTCTGTCAGCAGCGTGAGACTATGTGATGGTCACCTAACGGGACTGCGAGCAGCGAGCATCCGGTTGCAGGAGCTGGGAAGGGACAGCCTTGGAACAAGTGAAAAGCAAAGGAGTTTCCTTCCTTAGGAAGAAAAGCAAATAATTGGCTTGATTTAAAAAGCCCCAGCTTCTAAGCTCTAATTAAATCTTCAAATGAAGGGGAAGGGGAGGATGTGGGGAATGTGATTGTAGAACTTTCTTCTACAACAACTGCGCAGTCCGGGGGTCCCATTCATCTCCGGGCAGACATTCAGTCCTCCTCCGTTATGAAACCAGCCCAGCCTGGCACCGGCCAGCACAAACCCCTGGCTGCTTGTTAAAACCAAGCACAAGCGCTGAAAGAACGTGTGAGCCGGATGAAAGGTGGACTGGCAGAGCCGCCTGAGGAAGTAGCTGTCACCCGTGGCTGTAGCGGCGCAGGGCTCTCACGAGCAGCAAAGCTGTTTCTCATCTCTCGGATGCTCTCTGCAGCCTCATTCACAACACCGCCACTCACACCCTGCTCTCTGAAGGTGTGGAGCGGGTTTGCTTCCACAGAAGGGGCTAGGTGGGGAAGCTGCAAGACTGGAGCCTTCTCAAAATGTGTAAGAGATCTGCTTCAGAGTGTAGACATTGCCAGTAACCCCTGGCAGCCTGTATCTTGGAGTGTGGACAAGATCTGAATGCACACCTGCATAGTCTGGCTGGAGCAAAAGGTGGTTATTTACTACAAAAGAATATATAGGCAAAACACTGCTCGGAAAGCAGCAGGGCTGAGCAAGGCATAGGGTGTACTGCCAACCATGGTGTCACGGAAAGCTTATGGAGACAGTGTATGGGAAATGAGAGTCACTGCTGTGGCACAGGAGGTATGCAGAAAGGATTTTAAATTTGCAGAGGGTATAGGTTAATGCAGAAGAATCCCAAATGCACACTGGATATGCATTTCTGTTTTACCCATACTAACCTTTTCGCTTCCCACTAAGGCCTGAAGCCACAAGCTGCGGGTCACCTCCAGTCATAGTGCTTCCCAAACCCATGGCTATATGTAAAGATGTTTTTCCATACTGCTTGTAATAGCAGTCTGAAAGTCAGGGAGAGGTAGACTGAGCCCCGCTACCTGTGCGGTGTGTGTGAGCCTGCCTCCCTTTTGGGCAGAGCTGCCTGCTTGCAGGCAATATAGGCAATTAAGTGTTTTAGGTGAGAGTGTGAGCTCAAGCCTGGAGCTATCTGGAAGCACAGATGCAGTCTGAATTTCCTCTCCTCAGAGAGACCATGCCCTCCTCTGCATAAATATATTGCTACTCTTGCTGCATACGTCTCCCCATGGCCGCTGAGAGTATCTATACATCAATAAGGTTTTATATTTTTAAATGAATGCATCATTATGCTTTGCCACAGCTCTGGTAACACAGACTTTTCTCCATTAATACATTTTTTGAAAAGTTTTTATGCTATTAGAAGAAAAACTGCCTCAAAATATTTCAGTTGAAAATAATAATAATACTACTATTACTAATAATAACAATAATAGCAATAAGACTAACAATAACACTAACAATAGCAATAATATCCTAAGAAGTTTCTTGCCTTTTTTAAACTGACAACTGAAAGCAGTCCTGGAAGACTTTTATTTTCCTTTGGTGGCATCTTGCTCAGACCACGTATCTTGTGGAAGAGAGTGCCTATGGGGAAAAGGAGGAGAGAAAAGACCACAGTCACTAACATACAGTATTTTAAGACAGAATCCAAATGAGTACTGCAGCCTTTGTTTGGGTAATAAAAGAACAACTGATGTAGTTATAATATACTTTAAAAAATAGCCAATGTCCACATACAATATTGCCCCCATTGCTATAGGGATTTTTCTGTAGTTATTTAGTTGCGTAAATCATTTATATATATATATATAAATAAAACCAAGCTCCCTGCCAAATCTTCAGGCCATTTTTACGGCCATTAGCAAAGCAAGCATCAAGTACAGGAAGTTTCTCAACACAGAAATAAAAGAAAATAAGGAAAAAAAAGTATTTTTACAGACTTAAACTGCCCAGAAAATGCATCTTCTACCCACAGGCACACAAGTATATCAGAAGACACAGCCTGTTCCGACTAGCTTACAATAAATCTGGAATCATAGAAATGTCGGGCTTTAAGGGATTCTCTTGTTCAACAACCTGCACTGAAGCATCACCAAAAATACATGCAACACCCTGCATATGAGCTGTCCTTAAAAACCTTCAGTGAAGGAGTTCCTCAAGCCTGCCTAGGCAGATTGTTCTAGAATTTCATACATATTGGGAGGGACATTTTATAATATTCAACTTAAATCATCTCATATTCTATAAAACTTTTTATCCTATCCCAAGGACCATGGAAAATAGCTAATCCCTCTCCTTTTTAGTACAAATTGTATGTAT
Source organism: Larus michahellis (assembly GCF_964199755.1). Lineage (NCBI taxonomy): Eukaryota > Metazoa > Chordata > Aves > Charadriiformes > Laridae > Larus > Larus michahellis. The sequence goes on from NC_133896.1 coordinate 9,271,319, forward strand.
TGGAAAACCGTTAACTGCATTTGTCAGTCTTTTCCAGATTAAGCCCAGCCCATTCAGCTTATTCTTGCTGCTCTTGTCAGGCTCCTGGTTTGTCTTAAACCAACACTAAAGCTGAGATATAGTTTAGATAAAGCCTTGTGATAGACAAGCAGCATTGAACAATGAAGAATAAAAAAAAGATAAAAATACTGGCAAGCCCTTCACAAATACCACTGACTAATAGCTGGTTTGTCTTTCTATTGATCAAATACTTTTATACAGATCAGGCCAATTCCTCCCCTCCACAGGGCGTTACCACCACTGAGTGCACAGATACTGCCACCCTCATGTGCACAGTGTGAGAACCTGCCCCACAAACCTCTCTCAGTCGTTGTAGATTTCTATTCTGCAGAAGAGACAATATTAGATGTCTTGCAGTTATTAAGCTCTGCATACTGTAAGGTATTCCTTGCATCTTCCAGCCAAGTGCTTTCATTTTTAATAACCCTCGATTTTTTTTTATTTTTTTTTTTCACTGCTGCAGAGTGCAGCTACTTCAGATTCAGTAGTGCTAGAAGTGGGGAGGCTATGTAAACTAAATCAATAATGCTTAAAATTTAATTAAGCAGTTGCACCTGAATAATTGACTCCAAAGAGTACATGTGATCCATCATGATACAACCAGTGCTGTTTCAACTACAGTAATATAAAAGTGCCAGTCTTTTCATTGTAAGCCTTTGGCAACATGATATTCTTCTGCAGAGAGACACTAAAAAAAGAACAAAATCCAGCCAGGAACTCACTGCAGTTTACTTTGAAGTGTTCACCATGCTTTGACCTTCATAACTAAGCATCCCTTCATGCCGTACAAAGCACGCATGTGTTTCTGATCCTTGAATGTTTGATTTTCCCAAGGTGTTTGGCTGTCCTTGCAGACAATTACCATTGGAAAGAGGAGCAGGAAGGAATTGTTTGGGGGCTAATTGCTGTAGGCTCACTGGAAAAGGGAAAAGAAATATTCCAGTTTATAACAGCCCTTTAAACCCTGAGCAGAGATGGCTTCTTGAGAGCTTACAAACACTTCTAACACTCTGGGAGGGTGCTGGGAGCTAGGAGGACACCAGGACACCCTGACACTTCACATAACACTCACAATACTTTAGTGGATTTGCAAGCAGATATTTCAGACCCTCACACGTACATCAAGCCAGAAATTGTAAGGAAGCAGCCCTAGGTTTTTAATAGATTCAGTTATTTTATTTTAAAAAGAATCTCTTAAATCTCCCCACAGTTGAAGATTTTACCTGTCTGGCTTTTCATACTGAACTTTTTCCATGAGTCTCATTCTAATTAAGAATAAGTAAGAAAAAGAAAAGAAAAAAAAAATATTGTCTTCGTACATAATGCATGAATAGAACTTTTATATAATTGTAAAATATTAAAATGGAAGTTTAATATATTTTATAATGATTATAGTAGTATTATATGAATATATGGGAAATTTCCTAGAAAGATACTTGAAAAGAACTCAGAACATGCCTTTGTCACAGCTCTTTCAATGATCTATTTTTATGTGTTCCAAAATTATTATTTTTAGCAGGTTTTGCATTTCGTCACATTGTGCTTACTCTGTCTCACCCTACGTTAACACTGCTGCATTGTGTAAGTGCTTGAGAGGAAGAGACAGCTGGTTATGGTATAGTCAGCTGGTGATGTTAACAAGCTCCTTGATGCACTAAAAGCCAGGGAGAAATGGGTCATGTTGTAAACATTAACGTTAATTCTCACCAGAGGCTGTGGGAATATGTAGGTCACATCACAAGGTGTTTATACAAAATATCCTACAGCAGTAATAACACCTGCTCTTGGGCATGATGCCTGCTTCTTGCAAGGAATGACGACAAACAACCCTCCTGCCACCACCCAGGCACTCAGTGATAGAGAAACAAGAAATGCCACCCTGAAATGTTTACAAAAGGATGAAAACATATATACTTTTCTTGAGCTCCTACAAAAATAATGAACAAATCAGAACTTTTTCCAGAAGTTCACAGAAATATAGCCATAGTTGCAGAAGTTGCCATAGCACCTTAAATGCTGGAGAGAAGCCTTACTGAGATGCATTACTAAGCAATTACTGACTAGTTTCAAGCAAAGTCAGTATTTTTCAGTTTATAGATACATAAATTTCATAAATAAAGTTGTGCTCCAAAAGCATGTCTACTTTGGGTCTGTTTTTCCAATATTATTCATTTTTAGTAGAGTTGATCAAGAATTTTTTATTATATTTTCAAGATTTAAACATTTTTCCAGCCCACAGAGCATAAAAAGTACCACTGCTTCAAGAACTCACATTTTTATAAAAATACAGTTTACAAAGCTGCCATAAAAGGTACTTTTTCTTCTATTTTTAAAGCATTTTTCCATTGACTTTCAACAAGATAACATTTCTACATGAGTGATTTGAAATGAAAAATAGATATTTTGACAGTTTTTGTAAGATGTTTTGTGAAAGGCTATCTTTTGGAGGACTCACAATATTTAATGCAGAATGGAAAAAAATCCCAGAAAAATTCCCTACAAACACTTCCGAGGTCATTTCTTTCCTAGAGTGTATTTGTAGAAGGTTCTGCCGAATGGGTATGGGACAGGGGCCAGTTTTTCGACTATGCTTTGTATATTCCACTTTCCAGCAATTTCTCTGCATAAAAGACCCTAGTCAGATGCTCTGTGTGTGCCAATAATTTGGAGTAAAGCAGTGTCCAGTGAATATTAGGAGTCCTATGCTTACTGTACAAAGACTTAGCAGAGTCTACCATGACTGTGCAGAGAACTTCATCTCACGTTTTAACACCAATAAAGCCAGATTCCTGCCTCCATATACACAGTCAAAAACCCTGTAGGTATGTTCCACAAAACACTTATTTTACACGAACTCATTCTCATTGCATTGTTTCAAATTTCTTTAAAATTATTGTCAGGTTAACATATTTACTGACACATACCATAGAATCATAGAATTGTTAGGGTTGGAAGGGACCTTAAAGATCATCTAGTTCCAACCCCCTGCCCTGGGCAGGGACACCTCCCACTAGACCAGGTTGCTCAAAGCCCCATCCAGCCTGGCCTTAAAAACTTCCAGGGATGGAGCTTCCACCACCTCTCTGGGCAACCTGGGCCAGTGGAAGGAAGACGACTAGTCATTGCTTATTTGTATCATTGAGCAGAGGCTAGATTAGGTATCATCTATCCTCCTACCTCTATCATAATGCTGATATAAAAGCATGAAACTAGAGTAAAAGTCCTATTGTATATGCTGGTTAATTGATAGAAATGACCAAGTTTTTCGAGAATCTAACCAGTCCTTCCAGGTAATGCATAACGGTAGAACTGGTTTGCAGAAGCCTTGTACCTTCTGGTCCAATCAAAGATTTCTCATCCAGTGATGTCCAAGGGGATTGCTTGTCCAAACCAACACCTTGGCAGTTCCGATTCCAGATGTACCAAAGGGTCACACTGGTGAATGATCGAGCCTAAAAATCTGACTTTTCAAAATGATCCTCTAGGAGTGTCCTCTGGACACTGCCCTTACACTGTGCAACAGGACTAACTTGGCTATCTTCTACCTTCGACACGCTGTAGAAAAGAGGAATGGCTTTATCTGGGAGTAAAACACACAGACCATAGAGATAGGAAGGAATAAGGTCTGGCTCTTCTCCACACCTGTTGGACCCCTCGGTAATGACCAGCTTACGGAAGAGTCCTGGTTTCAGCTAGGACAGAGTAGCTTCTGTGTTTTGGATTTAGTATGACGATAACGTTGATAACACATATTGGTTTAGTTGTTGCTGAGTAATGTTTATATTGTCAAAGACTTTTTCAGCTTCTCATAGATGCTGAGAGGGAGCACAGACAGACTCATCTGGCCAGAGCAATATTACATGCCACAGACTTCATGCTCAGTATATTAATGGGGGTTGGCTGGGGGCAGGAATCCACGATCGCTGCTTGGGACAGGCTGGACAATTGATCATGGGGTGGGGACAGTAATTGCATTGCATCACTTATTGTGTATATTCTTTTGCCATAATTATTATTACTATTGCTATTGCTGTTGTTTGTTTGTTTGTTTGTTTATTTATTTCTTTATTCATCTTCTATTACTGTTTTATTAAACTGTCTTTATTGCAAGCCATGAGGTTTTTTTCCCTTTTTTCTCCCTCTTCTGCCTATACTACTGGGGTTGGGGAGGGACATGAGTGAACGGTGGTCCTAGTTGCTGTCTGGGGTTAAACCATGACATGAAGTTACGTGTGTGTTTCTTCTGTGAAGTAACAGCATTAGAGAGTTAGTGCTTGTTTGGGGCATAAAGTTGACTACTGTTTCCAAGCTTCGTGGCCTTTGGAATATCTAATTCAGAGATTAAATTTCCAGTGTGCTTTTCTACCTTATCTCCATAAATTTGAAAAATTACTAGTCTTTTCTGATCTGGCTTTTACAGACTGTTTTACAAATCTGCTTACTCAGCTCAAGTTATTTAGCTGTATGTACAGGTAATTTGGAAAAACATCTTGTTTCTTCTACTTCATAAAATATCCATCAAGCTTAGACATGCACTCCTGATCGTTTTTTCCCCTGAGGCTTTTTCGGCCTTATTCCATAGTCCCTTTCCTGTCCCCAGTCACTTATTTCCACTCTCCCTGCTGTCTCCAGCTGACACATCACCTACTTCATAAGCCACGGGCTGTTGGTTATTCCCACAGAGCCACAAAACTGTAGCTCTGGGTCTCCCTAACTGCCACAGTCACTGACTACAACACAGTGCTTTGATTCTCTCCCACTGGCTCTTCACACTTCACTTTCCAAAGAGTCTCCCTCCAGCATTTTCCTTAGGCTGATGACAAAACCTGCACTAATTGTAGCACTTACCACCACTAAGGAATGAAAAAATCTAAGCGTGCCCATTATGGTTGGTCAAAGGCAAATAAAGACTGACAGATACTGATTCCATATTTTCCTTATCCTAACTCTTGCAGTGCAATTCCAGTTGAAAGGCTCTCAGATTTTCAGTGTGCATGTCCAAGAGAGAATTGATATTTTTTTTCTGTTTTTTTTCCTAAAGATAATGCCTAGGGTTACATGTTTAATGTCAAGGATACACACTAAATGTTGGCTTAAATCATGGAGAAATGCCATTATGCTACAGCCAGGAAGGCTGTTCTCTCCAACAGGTCCCATATTTGAACCTAGGGACACACCAAATGCTGTTTTGTCTCCTCTGCTGTGGTCCTACCACTGTCTAGTGGTTAATTTAGAAGGCAAATCTCACAGAATAGAGATGATGATACTGTCGTCCCAAGGAGGGAGCTAAGATTGCTGAAGCAGAGATCTCAAAAGAGCAGATCACACATATGTTGTACAAAACATGGGAGATGTGTGAAAATATGGAAACAGGAAATCACAGAATAATTTATTTGGAAGGGACATAAGGAGGACATCTATTCCAAAACCCCACTCAGACCAGGGCTAACTTCCAAGTTTGATCTCGTTCCTCAACTGAGTCTACAGTATCTCCAAGGTCAGAGGTTCCTCTGTCAGGAACATGCTCTAAGAGGGTCCTCTTTCTTTTGTTTGACCACTCCCTTGGTGAGCACTTTTTTCCTAATGTCTAAAAGGAATCTAATTTGTCGTAAAGTTCTTCCTCTTCCTTTACTGTCCGCCACCAAGGAAGATCTGGATTTGTCTTCTCTGCCCCCCATCAGCCAGGTGAAGAAGGCAACACCTCTTCCCTTGGCGTTGACTGTCATGTGCTCCATGTCATAGCTTGCTTATCTGTATGACCAGCTCATCTGCCAGGTATCATGCCACAGTATTTTCATTATTCGCTGTAGTAGCATTTTAGACCACAGAAGCATAGAGAGTAGAGTCTATAGTCTCAGACATGGCAAGAGACACTCTGTGTCCACATGGATAACCAACACAGCGGGCAGCTGGAGTTATAGTTTAAGAGTTCTTTTTTGAGGACTCTTAAAAGTCGCTTTTGGGTGCTGAAAGGTAAAAACCAAATCCTTAGGATTGCACCGAGGCATTGTTTTGGAGAAATATGGTTGACTTATTCCCAAGGAAAGCCTTGAGCATACGTGAGATGTGACAATCAAGGAATCACAGGCTGGCAATCAGGGATCTAAGTTATTTGAAAGCATACGTGCACATGCTGCTTTTCTGGTACCAGCGTGGACAATCAGATTTTAACTGATATTTTAACTTATTTCTTCATTATCACTCAATAGGCTACAGCTTTGATAAAGGAAAATTTTACTGTGCTAGAAATCGCCTGCAGTATATTTTCTTCTACAATCGGATATATTGATAAATACATGCAACCTTCAGTGGGAAAATCAAAACTAAAGTAGTTTCATTCTGTAAACAAAAAAATGCTGTTTTTCCTGTATTACAAATAATAGTGTTGGATCTGGGTTCAGTGTTACTGATGACACAAAACACAGACAATCAAAATACTCTCTGTAAATGAAGAAACCCCAGAAATGCATCAAAATCACGGTCTGGGACATTCTGGACTTTCCAGAGACTGCTGGAAATCAATATAAAATTATTTAGAAGGCTTTGGTGCTGGGGACAAGGAGTTTAGAAAAAAAGTAAAAAGGAAATACTAAGGCAAAGAGGAAACCAATGTATTGGAAGTTTTCTTTGGGATCAGTGAGAAAATTTCTGTATACCAATAAAAGACTCAGTATAGGATGTGATGGGTCACTCTTCCTTCTGTTCTTATCACTGCACCTCAGTTCAGACCTTTGAAAACTATTGGCTTTAGAAGCTGACAAAAACTGTTGCTGTCTCATGTGTTATTCTGTGTGGGTATTTATGCCTGGAGAAGTAGAAGAGTATGGCTGATTAATTCCTTATGTGTCACGGAACGTCTGCCAGGTGATGCAAGATAATATTTGCTCTCTATTGACCTGGGTAACAGTTAAATCGTCAAGCAGCACATAACAGATATGTTACTGGCATGCAGCACAAACATTTGCATACTTATAGATACTGCTAATTATCAGGGAATAGAATGCAGCCTGGAAACATTACCCTTATGACATGTTGACATCTACCAAAATACTTTTATTTTCAGAAAAATAATACCAAAAAAATCAACCAAGATTCGATCTTGTGTGGAACTTCACATCCAATCATTCTACCTTGATCTCAACAACTGTATTGTACCTTGTCCCCCACCTAAGCCTGTTGAAACCCATTGGTGGGCATGTTGTACAGATTCCAGGTATGTTGATGACAGGCAATACAAATTTTACAACTCCTGGATACATAATTTTGTATCTTTAGCTCAAGCTGCTGCAGCTCACACTTTCAGCTCTGGAAGTCTCTGATTCTGTATTTAGTACATAAGCCAAAATTGTTGTTTTACACATTTCTCTACTCCCACTGTCAAGGGCAAATGCTTTCCAAAGTACCATGCAAAAAATTAAAGAACGGGCTTTTGGGGCAAAAAAAGAAGGTGAATCTTAAGCAAGACATTACTATTCAAAAAAGTCACTTATCTAAAAGTACTAGATTTAAAGCATTTCAGTTATTGAGATTCATGTTTCTTGCAGAGCACCTTGCCATTTGTTTGCACAGTTTTGCACCCATAGACACTTATCCTTGGGCATAACTGAAATTTAGGGCCAAATTTACTGCCAGCATAAGCAGATGCAAGGCATTAAAGTAACTGGAAATGTGTTTATTTGTTTTTACTGATTTCATTCAGGGAGATACTGCTGTCTGCTTTCTGCACCCATGGAAACAAAGGCACATGAAGAACATAACTTGAACTACTTACTTAACCACTTTGTTCACTTAAATATTACCATAACTACCAAAGAAAAGATCATCAGTCATAATTGCTTGCTGAATCCATAAATCTGGGAAGAAGTCATACAGTGACTCAAAGGAGGTTGGTTATAAGACCCCTTTGCAGCCCACTGACCCTTTGGTCATTGCAGCAGTTGTGCAGCACAGCGGAGCCTCAGGGTAAGGCAAGCTGCACTTCCAGAGTTCAAGAACCTGACACACGTGTCTTTCTGAGTTTATAGTTCTGCTCAGTAGTTCATCTTTGTCCTGGCTGATCTTGAACTCTGTTAAATAAGTGATAAAATTACTACAGAGTTAACCCGAATCAGAATTTTTCCCACTATGTTTGAAGATAGTAAGACTGAGCTTCAGTAATTTTTTCTTTCTTAAAAAAAAAAAAAAAAGGAAAGTAATAGCAGAACTACACAAAAATCACCAGAAATACTTTCAGTTCTTTAGAAGACTGTGTATGACAGGTGACAATTCAAACAGACCTATTCTGGCATGTTAGTAGGACATGGACACAAGAGACTTTCTGTGGGAAGACAAGAGAGCCACGTAAGCTTGCACTTCCAGGATCGTCTGCTTGCAAACCACATTATATTTGATTAATTCAATGAGATTTCATAAGGAATTCAATGCTTCTATCAGATCATCTAGAAGAAAAAACCAAAACAATCACAAAAAAGTTATGACTGAGTATTTTTTGTTTTTCTAAACAAAAAGTTTGCCTGGTATTAGGCTTACCTGTTTATTAATAATGGCCTTGAGAAACTGATTTGAATTCTGCTTCAGATAAAAAAACAGTATAGGTTTTAGAATCAAAAGACAGCCATTTTAGGGACATATCTTGGATAGAAGGATATATGAGTAACAAAATAATTAAATATAAATTTAATCTATGTTGGTTTATGTTCATGACACAACAGATGAAGCGGTATGAAACCATATTGGTGAGGTAGAAATCTCATCTAAATACATTTGAATAACTTATTTCCTGAAGTCTGGATAAAAATAGGACAGAGTGTGTGCAGGCTATATCAGTGAGATACGTTCCCATTCAAAACAGACATATTTCATCATTTTTTTCCTTTCAATAATCCAATTGTCAGTTTTATAGCCCATAAGAAAATGTGCAGAAGTGATAGGAAATGACTTTCATACATATCCTGGCTGCTGAGTTGCTCTGTTTCATTACATTGCCCTGCAGATGACTGACAGCTCTGTAATCATCTTCAGGCTGGATTTAGTGGTTCCACGTCCTTTTCTCTCATTAATTATTGAAGGCATTTTTCTCTGCTGAGAATGGCTGCTGCACACTGGGTCACTGTATTCACTATGCTTATATTTGCGTCTCTTGAGCTGCAGCAGAGATGTATGTTGAACTGGGAGTCAGTCATCATGTGCACACGCGAGAGAAGATGAAGAAGAGTAACATGAAAGAACTGCAGACCTGTTTGCAAGAGGCCTGGAGCAGCTCTGCTGTTACCTGTGAGGTCTCAGTACGCTGTGTTCAGAAGCCAACCAATCGCTTACAAGAGAGGTTCTTGTTTTGCAAATGCTTTTGGTTTTATTCCAAAAAGAGGGGTTTTTATTATTTTTTTTTAACTGTTAACGGTGCTATTTGCCCTTTTGTTACTGTCTGCTTAATTGGAGACTGTAGAGGAAATGGAAATATTCCTAAGAGATGCCTGCATGTACAAATAGCATAACAGCAAAATGAATGCCCTCTAAATGCCATATTTTTCCTCAAATATTCAGTGAATGCTAAAGAATGCCATGGTCAGATTTTTTTCCTGGAAGTCCTGCTGACTGATCAATTAAATATGCCTATAGAATACATCAGATACATGTTAGCTCTTACACCCCTTCTCTGAGCCAGGTCTGGGTTGGCGTCACTGAAATATGGTGCTTAGCTAATATAGAGCCTTCTTTGTCTCAGTTCATATTATGGCAGCATTACATTTGTGCAACTAATTAAGAGAGGGAGAAGGGCATCTAAAAACTTAAGATTGTTAATGCACATCTGCAGGGGAAGGACTGATGTCTAAACAAATTCAGAACTGAACACACTGTAATGAATAATATTTGGAAAGATAAATTATCTATGTCTAGAAGATGAACAAAAAGAACATTTACAAAAATTGGAATTTTTTTTTTTGATGATGTGTGTGAATGGCTGAATTTGTGTATGAGCAAATACTGAAGTGTTTTTAAGATACTGCTGAATTTGATCTATGATTAATAAGTTAAATCAGATGAAAAACACTTTCAGCAACTTCTGGTACTTGGACATAATAAAATAGTACTATTAGAACGGTACTACATTAGTGGGACTAAACTTGTGAACCTAAAATTCATTCATGAGTTTAGTCAAAGTAAGAAAGAAATACTACAATTTCACCAGCACTGGAAAGAAGAACAGGCTTTCTTAAAATATATAAACTGTGGAAAAACAGCTATTATATGTGAAATCATTTAAATGTCTCTTGCTGTGCAGAATCAATACTGTTGCTAAAAGAAGGGTTTGTTTTACATGTAAATAAGTTTTTTTTTACCTTAAACACTTCAAGTAGTGGACTGGAAAACACAGGTCTATATAATTCTTATTCAAGTTGATGTCTTTAGCCATTAAAATTGTTTTCTTGGAATATATATGCAATATTTTCTCATCCTAGAAGCACAAATGTTGAAGGTAATATCAAGAACAAAATTTTACACTTTCTTCATATTCAGTAAGATGTCAGTAATTGTCCAAAAATGAGGTTAAGAGGGAATAAATTTCTTTCCCTCTCAAAAAGAAACATTCTCACAAGATGAAATGCTAGTGCTTCCATTTTGCGTTTCTTCACCATATAATTAACGTAGATTAACTTAGATGTAACTACATGACAGCAGCGAATGAGCATAATAGATGAGAACTCTCTTTGCTAATCTTCGTCTTCTTACTACTCCAATGACCACATTATTAAAAAAAAAAAAAGACCTAAAAACGTTCTCAGTTACATTTGTTTGACCTTAAACTAATTAACACATGTGATATCTCCATGCCAAAATCATATCCCGTTCTTGAAAATCTTTACTAATTACTTTTTTAATGGATTTCATGCGCATAGAAAAGAACAGCCTGTAGACAAAGGAAGGCGGATTCTAGTTGACCAGCTCCATGAGGGGAGTTACAAGGATACAGTTGATATTTGGAGATGTGGTTGTAAGATTTGGATTTTTAAAAGTAGGAAAGAAAAAGACATTGCTTTATTTCAGAGCAATGTGTAGTGGAAGCTGTTGCTTTGTGTAGATTCTCTGGTCGCTGACAGAAAGTCAGAAATTTTCATTGGAGATTTCTGTGACGGGAGGGGGAACCCAGAGGTGCTCTCTGGTATCGCCTGTACTATCTTGCCTCCACTATGAAAACCTCCTTCAACATGAGAAAAAAGAATATTATCATCATATTCACTTTACTTGCATCACTAACAAACCATAATCTTTCCCACCTTAAATCTAGTGACTCTGTCCTTTGGATGAATGTTGAGAAACTCGTCAAAACTCATAACAATATTTCTTCTCATTTCCTATTTAAATATAATTAAAGTCAGATTATACATAATAGCTCCTGTGCTAACATAATATTTTTAGTTTAAATAATCCTCTTTTTTCCCCAGAATTGTGCGCTACATTCTCATTGAATGCTCTGTAGGAAGGCTGGAATTAACTCATCTGAGATGTCTCAGGATCACATCTATTTAAGGATGCACCACACTGGCGGCCCATAGTCAACCTGTTTCCAGCTGATCCACTGATTACTTTCACCCTCACTGTTATTTCCAGTTTATAAACACGCAGTTGAAATCATCTTTCTGTGTAAGCTTAAATGCATAACCTTGTGCTTTGCTCTGTTGCAGCTCATTCCATTCCCACTGCTCAGCTTTCAATGTCATTGCATTCTCTTTGCATGATATTCTAACAGCTGACCGGTGCCAAGAATAAGTATCAAAATGTCACTAATAATGTTGCTAAAATTATTATTTTGTATGGCTGAATTTTGCAAATCACATAGTCAAATCTTAATGACTGATTTTCACCTCCTTGGCTATGCAGAGCAGTAGAAGGTCTATGAGCAGGAGCTTCACACAGCTCATGCCAGAAAAGCAGGATTCAGGTGTCTTTTTCTCTTTGAAATGGGAAGTTTATGGAGACCAGACTGAACTTATGAGAATGTCGTTCTCCACTCAGGTTTCCAAAATAGATTTATGTATGAAGCTTACATTCAGAGACTCTTGTCCCATTCTTTCTGATAAGCTCACAAGAGCCTGCATAGACCTATTTCAGGACGCCAGGGATATTGACATGTGGGTCTTTTGTCTCTATCTCTCCTTTCTGTGTTTCTACATATAAACCAGATCCATTGACCTTCAGTGGCTGAAGGTCATCCAATATTTTTGGACCAGAAATAAATACTTGTTTTGTCTCTCTTATTCTAATCCAAACCTCATTTCCATAAAGCTGGTACTCCTACAGTTACAGTTACAGAGAGAGAGGGAGAATCATCATCCCTTTTCCAAGCAATGTTTATGAGTAGAGATTACTTCCTCCATAGTGACATACGCAGAAGCACTGGTCTCAGTAATGTTCTACTTTTCTACCTATATGTATAGAGCCTTTACCTGTAGTGAGAAATTGACAATCTGTTTTATCAGCTGGCAATGGCAATTTTTAAGGTTGAGTCTAGCTTAAGCTCTGAATCTACTTCAGGTAATGCCAACAAAGAAGAGCAACTTTGACTTCATGTGACAAAATACAGTTGAATAATCTGGTTTTCCAGGTGAGTAGGATATGAGTTTGGGAATATATCAACAACAGCACTTAGATACTGGCACGTATTTATTTAAGGCAATTGTCTAGCTATAAGAACGAGCTGTGGAGAGGAGATCAGAAACGGCAGTGAAACAGTCGCTGTCTGGAAACTGAAATGGATGCAAGAAAATTGTAGATGAAACAACATCTGAAACAGAACAAGTTTGCATGACAGGCACAAATATTTCACCTGGCTGCGCAGTCAGCAGCATGTTCTTAATCTCCTAGCGTGCAGAGAGATTCCTGTCAGAATTCCTATCCTGTTGGCTTCTCATCAGTAGGTGAGGTGGTGGGTACCAACTTGATGTGGTGGGTAGAATTAAGATAAGCGTCTAGACATTTTCTTAACAGCCTCTAGAGAAAGCCGGCCATTTGCACAGCCCAGATAATCTCATTCTAAAGCAGGTTTCTAAAATTGATCAGATGAATGATTCATTATTTCACTTATTTCCTTTTATGGACTACAAAAGGTAGCCGGGGTGATAAACTCAGGTATAAACATTGAAGTTGCTGCAGGCTAAAATTAGTGAGATGAAACATACCCACGAAGACTAACCTACTCTCAAAGTCCTAGAAATGCCCTATTTAAAACAAAGACAAAACGAAATCAGTGTTTATTTCCACTCTGAATTTATATTTATGGTATAAAACAAGGATAACCATATCCTTTCAGTATCCTTGAAGCATTTTAAAAATACATACTGTGTGTATAATTTAGTATACTCACCATCAGTGGACTAGTGAGTTCAATTTCCTTTTTCAAGTTTCAACAGCTTTCTCATCCTTACCACCCCTATGACTTTTCTAGTTATTTTCAAATACCACTGCTTCTATCTTCAAATATCAAAAAAAACATGGAAACATAATTCTTGACAGGATCTCAAGAGAACATGTTTTAATCTGTCCCCTAGATATGAGACAAGATGGGTGTATCTTATCCCTTTCTGTCATGTGCTTTTCTGAAAACATTTTCCTGAATATTTCCAATGGGCTGGATTTTACAGCTTCCTTGGATAACCTGTTCAGTGCTTTACTCCCTTGTAATCTGAATGTGTTTCTCGTTATGTTTTTGCAAGTTAAGCTGATTTCTTTTTTCCTTTATCCTCTGTGGATGCAGAAAGCAATTAATCATCACCCTTTTTATAACACCATTTTGCATATTGAAGATAGCCATCCTGTCTCAGTCTCTGTCTACCCTTCTGTAGACAAAAGGAATCCAATTTTTTTCAACCTTTCCCTGTAAGTCAGGTATTATTTTTTTTTTTTTCTCTTACTGTTTTTCCTTCAAACTTTTGGGTCTACATATATCTTCCACTGTAGTGCTTAAAATTACACAGTAGCTCACTGGAACGGTGGTAGGTGAACTTTAATCATTATTTCCCATATCTTACCTCTCACATGGTCTTAATGAATCACAGAATGAGATTCACTAGTTTTGAATTATCATCTCTCTGTTGACTTTCATTCTTCTCAGAATGTACTATCATTCCCAGGTCTCTCTTGGCATATTGCTGCCTTGTGAACTATTCCTCTTTTTGTAGTTACACATAGGATTTCTTTTTCTGGGGAGCAGTGCTTTTTACTTCTCATTATTGAATTTCATCTTGTCGGATTTCATCTTATTTCCCCAGTTTCTCAAAATCATTTTGAATTTTGATACTGCTTGGTAGGCTGCTTGTGACCTCCCTCATGGCCCTGCTTGAATTTATCAGTGCTTCACAGGTTAGAAAAGAAACTGATAATATTACTGAGCCAATCGGTGTGTGAAAGGGAAAGTTTAAAGCAAAAGCAGAGAGTGAAAAACATTGCTAAAATTAGTTGGGAATAAATACTTTGTGGGTAGTTGTCAACTAGGAGATCAACACTTGTAAGATGCTTCTCCAGTTGTGTTCTGTCTCAAAATATGCAGTATCTATTTAAGAAAATTATGATGTTGCAAACAAAGCGTATTTTTAAACAGTATCTGCTTCCTTAATCTTATGCATGTGAGCTGAGAACCTGTGTCAACCTTCTATGTGGTGAGTCCGTCTCAGCTGGGTCATTGTCCTGAGATGGGAGACCACTTGGGATGTCAAGTGAAGTGTTGGTCTTGTAGGTCTCTCACTGAAGGAAAAAACAGTAGCATACTGTCTCAGGCAAAGCTATGCTGGCCAGAAAATTATGAAGGTTAACTATAAAACAGGGTAACCATTATATTTGAGAAATTGATAACATCGATGAAAAGCAGATAGACAACATACCAATGTCCGTAGCCCATCAAAAAATTAGAGAAGAAATACACAAGACACCTGCCATATTGTGTCAAGGATTATACATAGACTGCAAATTTTCCCAGCCACAGCATTTTAAGATGCGGAACTTGAACTATAGTGCAGCTAGGAACAAAGTTTCCATGTAAGTTTAAAATAAAATCAACTAAGAAGTGCATGTTGTCTGACTGAAGGAGACAACCAGAAAGAAAAAACAAGTTAAAGGGGATAAAAAATGTATTAAATATATGTAAATCTGTAGATTACATCTTTACATTTTGAAATTGTATCCTGGATTGACAATAGTGGGTCAGGGATTCTGAAGCTCCTGAGAGCCAGTAGTCAGATGGCTGGTGTGAGAGAGCAGTCATCGACAGATAGGACATGCAGACTTTAGAAGGAACATCTAACAATTAAAACTAACTAACTAACTAACTAAAGAAATCTATTCTCTATTTTTTTACTTAAGTCATTAAAGAAAATACAGAACTGATCAGGTACCACCATATAGGTGTACAGGACACTATCTGAAATATCTTTATAGCATAACAATGAATCATTAACTATGGTGTGAGGATGCTTTTTATTCAGCTTAATGATGATCTTAGGTATTCTTCCCTTGCTTTGTCAGCTGAACATCCAATGTTCCTTGTGGACCTTTCTCAATAAACACTGTCAAGGAAGCTCAGTGCCAGAAACTATCTGCTATGCAATGACTTCCATAAGAAAATCTTCCATAAGTAACTCTAAATTGTTATTAGACACCTGTATATGCCTATACCATTGAATTTATTTGGGAGAATAGAGAAAAGAACCTCTTGTTATTCAGATATCTTCACCTTTGTTCTCAGAATTTCATAGTTATTTCTAATTGGCTTAGGGTCATGGATACCAGTATGGGTAAGCAGTTTAGAGTAGCACTGATGGTTTCAAGGTCTTTGCAAGACCGTGAAGGTCACCAAATTCAGATGCTTGGGCATGTCACAGCAGATTCTATTTGCAATTAAAATCATGAGAATAACAAGAAGATTAATTGCTTTCTGTGGAGCTATTACAGATTCCTATCAATGTAATTGAGCTCCTAATCTGGCCCATTGACAGGTGAGTTCATTTATGAGGGGTGGTTTGATTGTTATTGTTCTTGCTACAGTACTTTAAAAAAATAAAAGTCCTTGATTTATTATTCTCGCATTTCAAATCCATTAAAATATGCATAAAAAGAATATAATTTTTGCTAAAATAAATGTTTGCTGAATTTGCTTTCATCTCAAATAAAAAGATTGCTTCCATATCCTACATCTTCCTGTCAATATGCAACTAAGAGATGGAAATAAGTGTTTTCACAGACGTCAGTACTGATACTCGGTAAGTATGGATGAGTGTCTCCTAGCAGAGTAAGTGAACTTGGGCAAACTGCTTGATTTTCGCAGCCAGACTGCTTCTGGTACTGGATCCACTTCAGCTATCAATATCCTGTACTGTGGAGGAAAAATTTAAGTTAAGACCTTTTCTGCCTTCGGTGTCCAATCTCACTGAGTAGCAGGCATCATGAGCACTAGTTGGGATCACAGCATGAACCACCATAGTCAAATACAAACCCAATGTTAGATCAAAGCCTCCCTTCATTTTGTGGTTATTGGTTCAGCTCTGGCAAACTACATAGTTAAAAGCCTGTGTTAAATTTTGAATGTATCAGCAATACCATCACTCAAAGCCCAAAGAAATCTGGAATCTTACAAGAGGACATTACTTAAAATCAAAATTGCTGTCCCAGAGTGAAATGTTCTCAGATGACGTGTTCTGACCTGTGCCCATTCCCAGTCATAGAATCATAGAATTGCCTAGGTTGGACGGGACCTTTCAGATCATCAAGTCCAACCATCAATCCAACTCTGACAAAAACCATCACTAAAGCATATCTCTAAGCACTATGTCTACCTGTCTTTTAAATACCTCCAGGGATGGTGCCTCAACCACTTCCCTGGGCAGCCTGTTCTTTGCTGTTGTGTTGCTGCTTAATAACTAAAACAGGTAAACAGCTGTAGACTTTGAAATCTTCATGGACTAAGGGCAAGACTTCTGGTATGGATTTGGTAGGTAAAGTTATATGAACCTGAATTGAGCCATCACGGGAGAAATTATCTCTCTTTCTTATCTAGGTTGCGGCAAAATACATGCATGTGTTATTCGTCTTGCAGGACAATAATGTGTTATATCAAACACAAGAGAAGGTTACTCCCAGGTGTTGGAGAATCATCTGCCTTAATTACCATCTTTGATGGAAACCACTTAACAGCACTTCCGATTGCTTTAATTGAAATTTGTGGAAATAGCATATATTTGTCAGGAAAAAACGATTGTTTTGTTTTATACCCCTGTTGTGTCTAGAATAACTACAATTATACAATCTGTGGGTAAATGAATGCTTCTTTAAATGAGTACTAGAGAACAGAGGGTATGCTGTTAAAACAAAAAGAAACATAAAAGCACTCTTTGTTATGCATAAGGGTTTTTAAAAACTCAAACATATTCCCTTATCCCACACTGCTAGCAAACTCACTTTATAAGCAAAGTACATCAGAGGTAAGCTATTACGTATAAAAACAAATCTCCAACAAACTATAAAAGATATTAGATATCAAGACTCAACTATTTGCATAAACTTGAATTTTGGCCAGAAGATAATAAAATCTAACTCCAAGATCACAAAACTTTCCAAAATGCTCAAGGGGAAATATGGAGCTTCAAATCTTTCATAAATGAAACAGTAAAGCTCTTTAGAACAATGATGTTGAGGAGGAATTGCATTCTTCTGGCCTGTGCTTAGGAAGTTCATATTTTGATTTCCTGTTTTCCTGATTTAGCAAAACATTCCTCTATTCACTGTATTGGGGAAGTTTCTAAATAAGGCTAAATAAATGTTGCACCTTTTATTTTATCCCTGTATAAAAATGACTTTATCCTGCACGTCCTAATTCTCTGTTCAAGTCTTAAACAAGAAATCCAAGTTAGAATGATTTTATGAAGATTCAAATTTTAAGGCAGCATGTGAGAAGGCAGAATTCTTAGTCCTATAAATGACTGCGGGAAACTGTAGGTATGTGCAACCAATTGCAATAATACAGTGTAGAGTGATAAGCTCTACAGGACAAAACTTATCACTTGTATTTGTCATTGCTCTATATGACCTTAATGCCATTGAGGGCTTCTAAGCTTTATTGCAGTTACAATATTTAGAGCATAGTCTTCGGAAAATATTTGGAAAACATACTTTCTTCTTTCAAAAATCTTGTTTTGTAGATCTGCATAGTCTCTCATGCCCGGTTCCAGTCAATTTCTTCAAATCTTAACTCCTAACTGAGTGCTTGCTTAACAATTTAGGAGTCCAGAAAAAGATTAGGAGCATAGATATTAATTGCATCTGATCCTTTATGCTATTGATATGCTGTCTCAAATGGAAAACAGATATTTTCTTACATTTGAGGTATCCTAGGATATGCTGCTCCAGAAAGATGTGGTCTTCCTTAGATCCCTGTGACATTTTCAAAGACTGTGAAGATGTCTTGGATACCATGCAGAGTCTCAGTTCGAACAAGACACCTCAGGTGTGTGGCTGATTTCAAGGTCTTAGTTTAAACAGTCAAGAAAGTTAAGAGAACTACTCAATTTTCTCTAAACTAGATATATTTGGCCTTTTACACTTCTTTACAGGCGCCACTGATCATACTAAGAGATCTTCTTTAACTATAATCAGATCCTAAGCACTTAAATCATGTCCGGGGACTACAGAGGGACACTGAAATACAGGTAGTTTAATCCAAGTCTCACTCTAAATGTCAGATGCTGAGTTCAGTAAGGTTTCTGATACTTTCTCCCACTAGTCTCAAAAGCAATATAATAATATTTGGTCTACTTCAAAATACTGCGTTTCAGTTTGGGACCACAAACAATTGCATAGCTCAGTATTACGTGTGATGGTCACCTATGACTAAATATGGAACTTATGGCATGTCCATTACTAAAGTGATTTTAGGAACAGAATTGCTAGAAATGCTATAGAAGTAGTGGTATTGTAGCTGTGACAGTCCTACAGCATAGCAGGACAAGGTTTTCTAGGGAGAGGTAACATCTTTCTTTAGATCTGAATATCTTTCATGGCTAGAAAAATGGAAGCCCTAGAAGACTTGTTTTTATGTGTTTCTAGATGAAAAACATTGTGGCAATATTATGCAGGATGGTGTGGTTTGGTTTTTTTTTTGTTTGTTTTGTTTTTTTTAACAAAGTTGTGACTAGACAACTGCTCGTGGTGCCTCCAAGGGCCATTTTTTCAGTGTTTGTATCGTAAATCTAGAGGCCTTGGTGCCTAAGAACGATGTTTTCTTTGTTTTATCATCAAATTGTGTTTTGCTAGATCACTTGAGGTAATTTAACAACTCATACTTTATGAACCTAATTTCTGTTTAGGCTTCACTGAAAGCATGTAAATACTGTTTTGGAACTTGCCTTTAGCTCATTATACATTTTAATGCAAATTTGCAATACAGAATGTTGTTGGTTTTTTCCTTAATTAAGTTTATAGAACTTCAGCCCTATCCTAAAATAAATGACATAGCACCCAAGTGATTTAAACCAATGGTTCAACTCACTGTAGAAATGTAGTACTCAGATGAACTACCTACTGGAATTCTACCCTAAGAAGCAGCAGCTCACAGAGATGAAGAAATGGAAAAGCTGAGCTGGAGAAGCTTTAATGCGTTCCTATTTATAAGTGCTATTTACATTATCATGGAGTCAGCATTTGCACAGTTTATGCCGTGTGATCCACTGCAGTTTGATAAACTGCAAAGAGAGGATCTGACCTCAGGCCCATATGCCCAAAGCTTTACACTTTCTCTGCAGCATGGCTAAAGAAACTTCAACCTTCTTCGCCCACAACCTCAACCTTACCAGCAGAGCAGATTTTAACTCCTTTTGTGTCCTTCTCTCTTTAGACAAAACCGTTCTTATCTGCAGCTGTCTGCATAGCAGCTAAATGAGGTGGCGGTTACTGATATGTCCCAGCATCTTCACTTCCCCGCAGCAGCAGACTGGCTTCCTCTTCTCCCTTCCTTGCAACCGTCTTGCTCATAAATCTTCCTATTATTCTCTTGTATCAAAAGCAATACTTTCCTTCCTGCCCTTAAATGCAAGTAAGGCCATACAAACATATCAATAAAATGTGCCTAGTTCTACCACGGGAAGCAACGCTTGTGCTGTGGGAGGAAGGGAACAGGGGATAGGACAGGTGACAGCCAGGTAGGAGTGATAGCAGCAGCTGCTACTGGTTAAGCAAGGGTCACTGCTTACCAGCAGAAGCTATTGTCTCCCATTCTCCCATCAGCTACAGCAGTCTGGCTGTTTCTGTCCATCTGAAACAGATAGAGGAGACAGAAATCATCTATTTGGGCAAAGATTGTTGCTGCAATAGTCATTGTCCTGTGCCTACAAGGTAAAAAGCACTGGGCTCCACAGAAACATTTTGTAGGCCAAGTCAACCTGCAGAGTGACGTCTGAATTGCTCTTGTTTTCAGTGTTAGATGCCCCAGAGAGCAGTATGAGTTGCTTGTCCTCATTCCCTGTCTTGGTTAATATCCAAAGAAAACAGATCTGTACAGACAGAGATGGCAGGATGTGGACCGAGTTAGTGACAACCACTGCCGGACTTCATGGCAAGGTACTGCAGAAGTGATATCTGGGCATTGCACGAAGGCTGACAAGAGCACTAGAACTGAATGGTTCTTGGTAAGGAAGTGGTCACTTAGTGAATGCTTTAGGGAAGGAAGAAAATATCTTTTCTCTCCCCACCCTTAAGAAGGTGTTCTCTGTTAACAGAGATCCCAGATTCTCTTAGACAGGCATAATTCCTAAGTCTCAGGGTGTCAAAGAGTGGGACACATTCATAGAAGGAATGTGTTGTGCTCTTGGTCCTGCATTCTTCCTAGCATCCACCACATTCTGTCTGCATAGTTATTTATATTTTACTGACTTTTTTTACTGATTGGAAATGCTAAGTTGCTGGCTAATGTCTGTGGCAGAACTGGTAGAAAGACGTGTGTGTCCTGACTCCCAGTGTAGCTGCCACAATCTCTTCCTTTCGCTAAGTGCTGTAGTCATCCAGGACTGTTTTCTCTGATGCACACTGTCCAGTTGACACCATGAATTATCATTATCCATAGAAGTAAGAGATTGGTATTGATCAAACATGGCTTTTGGGCCTTAAGTTGTAAAATCTGATTTATCACCTTGGCCTTGACAATATCTTACTTAAAACCCCTTGCAAGTTTGGCATTTAATATCCTTTAAATGAAAGAGCATTTAACCTGAGGAAGATGCATTGAACCATGAATCTACAAAAGAGCCCAATCTGGAAATTGCAAGATGTGGGCTTGCTGACTAATTTCTTACCAGTGTCTGCAGAAATCAATCCTAAACAGACCCCACATGTAAATGTTTCTGGCTCATTTTTTTCTGTTTGAGAAAACTGTTACACAGGAGCTCGCAGGGCATGTGAAAGAACTGAATAGCTTCCCTTCCATTTTACTTCTTTTTAGGATTGATTTTGGGGCAACACAGCTGCTGGGTGAGAAGTCATGGGCATGTTTTCTCCCGTCAGTGGTGTGTGCCCTTAACTTTCTATTCCTCCTGTTATCCCATCTGTTCCGGGACATCAGACAGAGAAGACCCTCCCTAGAGAGTTTGGTTCAATTCATGAGTGTTCACACCAAAACTGTACAGGATTTTGTGATAACATTTATTCTAGTGTCTTGTCTGGGGCTACTGTATCTGTGAGGCCTTTCAAAATATCAGAAAAATTGATCTGGGAGTAGTGTGATTCCAAATTCACTGTAGCCAAAATACTTGTTCTCTGTATTAGTGATTTCATCAGGATTATATGCGAAATCAGAAATCTAACTGCATTTGCAGAAAAAAGACCCTCACTTTTAGACAGTGAATTCCACTGAGAAGAATCCCTAGTCTGAGTTTTATATGCTTCTAAAATATTTCTGTTTCTATTTCTGTGGTATAGACCTTTCTTTTTAACTTAAGCTTGAACCAACAAAAATAAACTGCAAAGCAGAGCAATTAATTTAATTGAGATCCTTTCCCCAGGTAATAATGAAATAATTTGTGATTTGCTTAGCACTTTAGGCAAGGAGCTCATTTCTTTGTCTCTGCAGCTGTGCCCAAGCCTAACAGCAGTTACCCCCAAAGGGCAGCAACTGTCTTTATTGTAGTCATTATATCCACCCTCTGCTCTTTTAGAGAGTACAAGTCTAGCTGAACCTTCCTGGCATGTAATATGCTGTTTTTCCACTGCAGCCAGCTATCCTGTTAGGAGTACACCAGATGATATTTGTAGCTGAGAGGGATGTTTATTTTTTGGTAAAACACAAATATAGGTGTTTGTCCCACAGTCTTTGTTCTTGGATGTGTAACTAGATTGCTCTGAGGTGAAGTGCCCCCAGTAAGTTTGTGGGGAACTTACCTCCAGGCTGAGTACACAAATTGACATTAGCTGTCATGAGCTAGCTTACCTGGCACCCACGCACCCTCTGCCCGTGGCCCAGGAGCAAGGTTCAACCTGTGCCCTCAGCCCCTACCTGAGACATGTTGCACATACCTCTGTCCTTGATTAGTTGACTGGATCAACTGCAGACCTGACTCTCATCTTTGAGCTTGTCTGATGCTCATTGGGCTGTCCCAGACATGTTGCTGTCATAGAATAATAGAATGGTTTGGGTTGGAAGGGACCTTAAAGATCACCTGTCACCAGCCCTGCTCTGCTTCCTCAAAGATGGTGCCCATGGGGTGGGCACCCACGGCTCCTGGCTCATCTTCCACTTAGAGCAGCCTTATTCTTGCTGGTCCTGACACCTGACATGACGCTATGCCTACCCTGACAAGACTCTTTAAACAATTGTATTCTTCAGTTAGTGACCCTTTAGTTGCCCAGAATAAGATAAATCTTCTTGACTCAATATCTAGATGGTTCTACCTCAAACACGCTTCACTAGCTTGGCTCTGGCAGACATTTCTTTTGTTCAAACACTTTCAGTTAGCAAAAAAACCAGTCAAACAAAACAACATTCAAGTTATTTAGTATGAATCAAAGCATTATGTTATTATTAAACATGCATTACTCAGATTCATAAAGACTAAAGCACAAACAGAAAAAAGTTTATTTCATGAGGGAATGAAAACAGACAGATCTCTTAAGTGCCACAAATGTCAACAGCCTTAAATTGCCAGACTGAAGGGAAAATGCATTTTACTTACTTACAAGAATTTACTTTTCCAGGATTTTGACAGCCCTAGCAAACAAGGCACAGTCCCATAGGAGACAGATTGTCCATAAAACATACATGATGCAAGCCACATAACTTCCACTAATGGAAATTAGGAGAAGCAAATGTTCAGGCTATTGAGTTTGGGTGTACTTTGCTGGAAGATCTAGAAAAGAGTAATTATAATGAGAAAAGGTGAAAGGTATCTGAACTATTCTATCCTAGGAGAGATGGAATATGAGAGTGACCTATGAAGCTATGAATGGGATGGTGTGGCTGCACAGGGTGAATGTCTGTTTCTCCATAGCTCATAAAATGGGGACATCCATTGAAATGACCAGGTAGCAGACTGTAAAATACATTAGATCCACAACAGGTGAGGTGCCACTTTCAGGTTTTGCAGACTTTGCCAGTGGGTTTCACTGAGGCAAGACCTTGGTACACTTGCACTAGTTTTAATTCTTTTTTTCTTTAAGTTTGTGATATTGTTCACTCCAGAGACAAATAGTAGGTTAGAGAATCCTTAACTAGGGAATCCTTTCATCTACTCTGCAAAAGGCAGAGAACAATGCAAAAGTTAAATATGGAAGATATATGAGAGGAATTGAGAGAATCCTTAAGTAATTATTGCATCAGAATCAGGGAATTAACAGACAGATAAAGATAACCAAACAAACACATGGATCTTTGACTATTAAGTCACAGAGGCATTTAAACGCTTACCAAAGGCCATGAAAAATATCTTCAGGACTCCCAGGTGTATCAAATCCTATTTTGTTATTTTAAATGCAAGTTCATCCCATCTCCAGGTTTTGCCCCATTATTATTCTTTACTACCATTCAAGAAGCAGGAGACTTCAAATTGCAGCAAGGGGAAATCTAATTTTTCAAACCATGTTTATATTCTTCTCACAGTGAACAGCAGGCCCATGAAGATCATTGTCAAAAATAGCAGGGTTCAAACAAGGACTGGACGTTCATATAGATAATGAGAATTAAATTACATGGGATGGCTATAAGCCAACCACTGACAGAAAATGTTAGCAAGGAATTTTCCTCGTGGGCTTTCTTTTATCTGTTTGAAACACCTGAAACATGCTACTGGCTGAGAAAAATTATTCATCTGGCCCAGTATGGCAATTCCTAAGTTCCTAACGGTCATAAAGCTAACATTTTATAAGAGTTTTATCGACCCAATGTGTGACTTGTTTTTCAAGGCCCTCTCTTGCTTTTATTGTCCCTGACAATGTAGTTTGTTGGGGTTTTTTTATAAAAAGCCAAGTGCAAGATGAGAAATTCAGACATCTGACGTGCCCTTCACACTCGCTCAACTTGATAGCTTTGTCTTTTCTGAAGAATGTCAGTATGACCACCTTTAGGAGGAAACTTTCAATGAGTGTTCTGATTTCAGTCACTCAGCAGAGGATACGAAAACTACGCATATCTGGAGATTAACATGACTATAATTAATAGAAGGAGAACACGATAGTTAAACCTACATCTCCCTTTCTCATACATTCTCTCTTTTCTGACAGCTCCAAAGCATTATTCATTTCCTTTTCTTCCCGTATTTCTCTTAGTGTAATATAGATTTATGCCCATTTTGAGTGTTTAATTCTGATTCTCAAACGTGTAGGTTTACCAGTACCTTCTGTAAACTTTGCTTGAATGACAGTGGAAGTGATCAACCACTCATTCTGCATGTGAAGCTCACAATCCCATTCACTCTGTCATTTCCACTCACTTCTCCTTGTAAAGCCAGTTTCTAAGAATTGGTTTTATGCTAGTCATCTGTTTGGCCACTCTGGTTTGACCTGCTTTCATGAGATTAAATGTGTTCTGCAGGGAATCATTAATTGTTCATCAAACACGTTCATGGCGCTCTTGCTTCCTTAAACCTCTGTTCCTCATTGGGCATAATTAAATTCCTTGAAAACTGGAAAACTCAAAGAGAATTAGAAACAGTTCAAAACAGGTGAGTCTTCTGTGCTTTTACAGATGCAAAGCACACTCTGATGCTCGGATAGGAGGAGGAAAGTAAGGGCTGCAGTTCACACAGAGACAAAAGATGAAATAAGCAAGATACAAGAACACAGTCTGAGAGGTTGGCATCTATTTTTTAAGCCAGCACAAGGTTTTGAATTCTGGAAATGTTTAAGCTATATCACGTATGCATTAGAACAGCACAGGCTGAATCCACCTTCTGATGTATCATTGGCTCCCAGCAGACGGATGAGCATGTATTTCTGCTCTGTGATAAGTAGATTGGGAGTCAACATAAGGTGATGCCAGTATGAACTTAAAAGTCAGACTGAGGGCAGAGACTGCCATCTGTTATAAACCAGCATTGATTCATAGATAGCAGAATTGTCAGGAAGATAATTGCTAAAAATTATTAATGAATAACTGCTGGGTTATGTCCATTTCTGATGCAGACACTGTTTGCAGTACAAGATAGTCATGGACTGAAAAACAAAATTCAGAGGGGAATATAAATATATCTTCTTTGATGTGCTGCACCTGCCCAGCCTTTATAATGACAAAGATTCAAAGAAATTTAAAGACTGATTTTTAGGGAAATGTAAATAAGCAGTAAAGGTCTTCTCCCTTAGCTTTCTAATCTCAGTGATTTATTACTAAAAGCTCTTCCCTTTTACAGAGGGCTCTAATTGTTTTCTTTCTGATCTGAACGTAGAAAGATATTTTAAGAGAGACTTAAAATTTCCCAAGAAACTTTCTCTTCTCTTTCAAATACTAAAATAGAAAGCACAAACTGCAGTGCATAAAGAAAAGGAAGCAAATAAAGATCAAGAATGGTCTTATGCCACACAAGCAATGATTTCCTGGAGACGGGGGAATATAATTTCTTGTGCAGACACAAATTTTGAATTATCTCCTGACAGTCAGTATTTCTGTGGCGGACTGGATTGTGAATGGAGGAATTCATGTCTACATGTGAGATAAGGAGAATACAATTGCCTTAAATATGCGCATGTTCAGGTCCTGCAGAAGGTCCTTGAATTATTGGTCTGAAGGCTCTGTGTGAAGGACGCAGTTTGTGTCTGACTGCTTGTGCTTGTCTTGATGCAACCTGCGATGTCACAGCTAACCCTGAGCACAGGCATGCTGTTGTGTGCTTTTGGTATTGATCAGTGGACAACAGGAAACCACATCATGCTCCCAAGCAGAAAAAGGAAATGGGTGAATCATATTAAAGAAGTACATGAAGTTCTACGCTTTCCTCAGCTGGTAGAAACTCTGCTTCGTTCTATAGCAGGTCTTCAGTCCCAGACCTCACTTGGCACATATTAGCACAGACAGAACCTGTGTAATGCAGAATAGTGCTGTTGGGTATTTTCTGGTTGTTTTTTTTTTGTTGTTGTTGTTTGGTTCATTGAACTGAACAGGCATCTGCAGCAATAACATTTTTCCTACAACAATTTCTTTTCTTGGCTCTCAATTGTTTCTTATTAATTTTAATAATTTTGTTAGCAGTGATTCTTCTGTTCATCTTTCTATATGCAACTCTGTCCTAACTGCCTGTAATGTTATTCACTTCTTTTCTTTGTCTTGATAGAAAAAAACATGATCTTATAAACAATCCAAGCTGTTCCTAAAGACTCAAAGTAATTATACTGTTGTGTCCTTGGATAACAGGCACATTTAACAAACACACAGACTGTGGATGTTATTAATTAAACAGTGAGCTTTAGGGAACATAGTGCAAATGGTATTGAAAATCATATTTTATAAATACTATTTTTTTTAATTAAAAATTTCCTTTAAAAAAACTATGGATCTTTATTGTGTTTATGATTATTAATTTTTATATTTGCTCATAAATGATTGAAAAAGTAACATATTTCTTTAAATCCTATATCCCTGTATCCTTTGCTGATGGCAGCCCTGTAAGAGTAGATTTTGCTTAGTCAGCACAATGGCAAACCTCATTCTGGAATGTGGCACTTGTGTATTTCATGTTGATAGATCTTCAAAACAATAAATGCCACACACAACCTGCATTAGGAACACAGAAATGAAACACAAAAGAAATCCAGCTTTCAGCATTTATGGTGAAGGCAACTACCACTTCACCTGTGGTTTTCAGATGTTCATGCTCAAACCTTCCTTTTTAAAAAATTAATTAATCTTTTATTAGTGGTGGTGCTGATGTTTTGAAGAAACAGAGCCCTAAAGTCAGTTGTGGTATAAAAGGGTGCAATTCAACTATGTATGTCTGGAAATGGGCTTGACTTCTTGACCAAATTCAAAAACAGAAAGGAAGTCATAGAGGGTGGAAGCAAGGATGAAGTTAAGAAAGACAAAGCCCAAATGGAATTGAATCTGGCCAGGGATATCAAAGACAACAAGAAGGGCTTCTACAAGTGCACAGGTGACAAAAGGAAGGCTGGGGAAAATGGGGGCCTATTGCCAAAGGAGATGGGGGAACTTGTTACACAGGACATGTAACATGGAAAAGGCTGTGGTACTGAATGCTGCCTTTGCCTCTTGTCTTTAGTAGCATGACTGGCCTTCAGGAACCCCAGATCCCGGAGACTAGAGGGAAAGGTTGGAGCAAGGAAGATGTACCCTTGGTGAAAGCAGATCAGTCAAGGAATACTTAAGCAAACTGAACGTGCATAAGTCCCTGGGCCCTGGCAGGATGCACCTATGACTGCTGAGGGAACTGGCTAATGTCATTGTGAAGCCATTCTTGATAATCTTTGTTCAATCACGGAAACTGGAAGTGCCCCGAGACTGAAGAAAAGGAAATGTCACTCCTGTCTGCAAGAAGGAAGGCCCAGGGAATTACAGGCCAGTCAGTCTCACCTTGATACCTGGGAAGATGATGGAGCAGCTGAGCCTGGAAAAAATTTCCAGGCACAGTGAGGATGAGAAAATCATCTGAAGTATCCAGCATGGCTTCACCGAATGGAAGTAATGCTTGACTAACTTGATAAGCTTCTATAATGAAGTGACTGGCCTCGTAGGAGAGGGAAGAACAGTGAGTATTGTCTATCGGGACTTCAGTAAGGCCTTTGACAATGTCTTCCATAAGATCGTCATAGAGAAGCTATGGCTGGATGCACAGGCTGGATGAGCAGACAGTGAGGTGGACTGAAAACTGGCTGAATGGCCAAGCCCAGTGGGTGGTGATCAGTGGTACAAAATCTAGTTGGAGACCAGTGGCTAGCTGTCTACCTCAGGGATCAATACTGGGTCCAGCCCTGTTTAACATCTGGATGATGGGGCAGTGTACCCTCAGCAAGTTTTCTGATGACACCAAACTAGGAGGAGTGACCAATGAGCCAGAGGGTCGTGTTACCATCCAGAGGGAACTTGACAGACTGGAGAAATGAGCCAACGGGAACTTCATGAAGTTCAACAAAGGGAAGTGCAAAGTCCATGCATCTGGGGAGGAGCAACCTCATGCACCAGTGCATGCTGGGGGCAAACCAGCTAGAAATAAACTTTGCAGAAAAGGACCTGGGAGTCCTGGTGGACACTAGGTTGAACATGAGCCAGCGGTGTGCCCTTGCTGCAAAAAAGGAAAATGGTATCCTGGACTTCATTAGGCAAAGTACTGCCAGAAGGTCAAAAGAGATCATTCTTCCACTCCAGTCAGCACTGGTGAGGGCATGCCTGGAGTACTGTGTCCAGTTTTGGGCTCCCCAGTATAAGTGTGACACGGAAATACTGGAGAGAGTTCAATGAAGGACCGTGAAGATGATTAAGGGAGTACAGCCTCTCACATATGAGGAAAGGCTGAGAGAAAGGGACCTAGAGAATAGAAGGCCCAGAGGAGATTTTATCAAGGTACACCTAAAGAGAGAGTGCAAAGGGGATGGAGACAGGCTCTTTTCAGTGGTGCCTAGGGACAGGACCAGTCACTGTGAGGGTGACTGAGCACAGGAACAGGTTGCCCATAGAAGTTGTGGAGTTTTCACCATTAGGTATATTAAAAAAAAACATCTAGGTCACGTTTCTAGGGATCTGGTCGAGCAGGGGGTTGGACAAGATGACCTCCAGAGGTCCCTTCCAACCTCAGCCATCTTGGGATTCCGTGATTCTGTCACTTGGGGCATTGTCGATACTGGCCTAAGGTAAGCATGTTTGTTTATAAACGATACAGAATAGAAAAATATTAGTATTTTTGTTCCTTTTCTGTTTGCTCCGAATGGCCACACTTTCATTGTTTACTTAAAGCAAAGTTAATTGCCTGAATCTCAGCTTGGGTTGACAGCAGGGATCAGGAGCTGAAGCGATGCCCTTTGCACTCGCCTGGTCTAACAAAGGCTGTGCTGCAGCCCCAGCTCTGAGGAGCAGGCACGTCCTGGTGAGCCTGAAGGAAGTCTTGACTGCACTGAGAAGGACAGGGTAGAAGTGGTGTGCCGGTTTTACTAGCACATAAATCAGCCCTCTGTCTTTCCCTCGCATATTTTTAGAAAAGCCTACTCACAGTGGGCTAAAGGGGAACCCCACATTTTCACACTCTCATCCTTTGGTAAAGTTCAAAATTGTCTTCTGTGAGAGTATGGGTGAGATTACACATCTGGATTTTAACACCCTTGTTGTGGATAAGCCTCCTCCACAGCCTCCCTCAGGCAGGGATAGGAATAGCCAGATCAGAGTAGGTGCAACCAGAATCAAATTTTGATGTGGAGGGAAGGCTGCGCTGGCAGCTGGGGGCTGAAGGGAGCACAAAAAGGGGAAGGGATGCCACTGGAGATGCATTTGGACATGGTCATGCTCCATCTCCGAAATACTATTTGGAAGTGCCACGTTGTTTCTATCCATGAACCCTTGGGAGACCAGAGCTAACCAGAGCAACCCTAATGATTCAGCCCTCAAAGTTAGCTTCCTACAGATGGGTGGTGTAAATATTTGTCTCAGCCCAACAGTGTTCTTAGGATCATGTTTCTGAGCAACTGTAAAATTCTGACAATTGGTAGATACAACAGAAAAATTGCCATATTTTGCCTTTTTGATCACAAGCACAATTTTTCTGTAGTGCCACACTCACTAACTTGTAAGTGTATGTAGCCTCCCCATATATGCACTGGTTTTCTGTGTAAGCTTGGTTTTTATTTACTCATTAGTTCTCCAAAGTTAGTTTAATTCAGTGATGTTTCTTGTATATAAACGAGAAAGAAACCAAATCATTCATAGCTTCTCCTGTTCCATTTAAATCTCTGTGGCAGTAGCTAAATCTTTTGTCTTCTTGCTGTACATCTGAGGCAGAATTTGTACCTCACTGAAATCAGCAGAGCTTTGGTTTACATTCAGTGGGATTAAGTTTTGGTGCCTAAAAATTCTAGTTTAAAGCTTCTTTCAGTCAATGGGCAGACTCCTATTGACTTTTGTAAACCCATAACAAATCTGTAGAAAAATAGCTGTGCTTAAAAAACAAATAATTTCATTAAAGAACATGGAAACTTCACTAGGTGAAACAAAAGAAAAAATCCCTCTCAAGAAAAAGCAGTTTTCTTAATTTCTTCAGCTACTTGTGCTTGAGAATTTTGTGGAGGAAAAGAATATCTCTCTCTCTGACATACTACAGATGGGCATGGAGATATGGATTAGAATAAAGTTACTTTTATGAGTTAAAATTCTGCAGTTCTATAAAGCAGCGTCTCCATGAGAAATGGTTATAGTATAGTGTTTTAGGTGCAGCCCTTTTTTTAATTGTATAGCCTTTAATTACTTCTGCCTTACACCTTGGGGAAATGCACTGGGGACTGATAAGGAATCTTGTTTCTAAAGAAAAGTCAGAGGACGATAAGCAAAAAAAATGTGGTTGGTATCAAGTGAAGAGCTCTGCAGAATGTAATTAATTGGTAGATAAGAAACCCATGGCTACTTCCTTCTTAAGCTAAATAGTATCAGGTTTTTTAAGGGCTTCTTTTTTTGTGTGAATAATCGTTTCAATCGTGCAAGCCATCTGTATCCTTTATAAATCCCATGACAACCTCAATACCCACAAATATTTCTCCTTTTCTTCTTCTTGTCTTTGATTATTTGTGTTTGATGTCAGTCATATTGAAATATTTTTTCTCATTATTTCATCAATAAAATGTTTCAGAGGCACTGATAAAGGCCTTTTGCTCTTTTGCCTTCTGTTTCCAAGTGCAGATTTAGCAGAATCTATTGTCACTTCCCATCTTTCAAGTTACCTTGGTTTGTAACTAATGAATCTTACAAATTGTACCAGGTTCCTAGGTGGAGTTGTTCTCCTCTCTCACATATATTCCGATCTGTTTCTGATGTGGGTTTTTGTTGTGGGTTTTTTTGTTTGTTTTTTTTTCTCCTCAGGACTTTGTGTAGCTTAACTTCAAACCATCCTTTCAGTCTGATGCCAAGTTTCATCTATATTCTGTTTCATTGCAAGAGATAAATGGAGGTCTCTGTTCCTGTTTGGTTGTCTCTGATCCACCTCTTCTGTACCTGGTATGGATGCACGTAGTGTTGGCTTTTATCTTTCAGTCAGTTTCTGCTTCTTGTGGACACCTGCCAGAATCCATTCCTTTCAAAATTCAATGCTGTGGGGAAAATGCTTTATTCTTTCTTCATGTTTGCTTTGACTACATGTCAGTGTTTGTGGATGGAGGATGTTCTTCCAGTTCTCTATCAAATCACAAGCAATGGGCTGAATTCTCTAACATAGGACAAACTTAAATGAAAATAAGTGTTCCTCTGAAATACAGCTGTAGTGTTAGATGTGGGAAGAGATCTCTTATACACCTGAAAAAACCAGGAAAGACTGTGGAGGTAAATTAACTAAGGAAAATTTCGCAATGCCTATTTCCTTAAGTTCATCTCACAGACTGAAGCTGTTTTTTCTACTTTCAAATGACTGTGGAAATCAGGAAGGATGACAGAGCCATAAGCAACATTTACAGAACTTTTACAGTCTCCCCAGTATTTGCTTGAGTTTTCTTCGCTTTCAGAGGCTTTATTTTTTGATGGTATCTTGCAAAGTAGGATGGAAACCTGAGGTCAGCCAGGAACTGTAAAGCTGTTTTCAATAGACCACACTGTGATGTCCCAAGAGCAACACAAAATCTTCCTCTGGCCCTGTCAGTGCCTCAGTAGCTATTACAACAGTTGGGAAAAGTCAAGTGGCCTTAACTTGTCTCATGAGTTTTCTGGCTTAAGTATTTTGTCACATTCCATTAGCATTTCACCAATGACATTTCCCTGGAACAGATGAATGGAAGATCGTGTGAATGTTTCAGCTTAATATTTACGTACATTCTCAGTGTGCATCAAATGACATTTCAGGGACTGTTATTAATATTGTCAGGAAATATAGTTCAGCTCAGAATTTCACTCCCAAGGGTCTGTACTTTCGTACTTAAATCAACAAAAGGAAAACATCTTTGAAAAGTTGACCTTGTGTATTGGTGCCTGGACTCACCAAATCAAATGAACCCAGGTTTGAAGGAGGCTTGCAATATTTCCTAATACGTGAGTGTAACGGCTCGCTTGCACCCTACGGCATCCCTCCTGGCCTTCAGCAGCACTTGAGCTGGGAGGGAGCCTTGCATCCCACCTGCTTATATTAACAAACTTTGAATTAGGCAAGCATGCACATGCTGAAAAGTATTCCAAAGTCATTCACAGTGTGTAATGTGTTGTGAGTTGGTTTATTTTTGTATTTCTTTATCTATCACATTCTTCACTGGCATATATAATGACAAAGTTTCTTCCCTGAAGAATGAAAATTCCTCTCTTAAATACGAATTTTAACTTAAAAAACATCCAAATAGAATATTTAGCTGGCAGGGATTTTTGGGTTTGTTTTTGTTGATTTTATTTATTGAAACAAAATTCCCTTAGAGGGGAAATTTTCAACAACTTGGCCCGGTCTGAAGGAAGAAACAGCCAACTCAACCAACCCAGCCAGCAGCAAGCTTTGCCTAAGGCCCCTGACACTTGCAAGGGTAGCAGAGGAAGGGTTGTGACATGGCAGGGGACCTGTTCAGTGTGTCACCCGTGTCACAGAGGTCTCCCGGGAAGCCCGGTGTGCCCGGCGGCTGCGAGGTGTCCCCGGCCCGGGAGCACAGCCCGGGCTCCGCGGGATAGCCAAAGGCAACAGTACCACCTGGTGGCTACAGGCACCCGGCTGCTCTGCAGGAAAGCTGCAGCACACACCAAATTTGAGGAATATTATGGGGAAAATGGTGTTTCGTGCAAGTGCTGCCTCTCCTACCTGTCCAAGCACCTTTTATCTATTAGCAGCATCCATCGCTCTGTATGCAGGTAGATGATCTGAAGTTCTCAGCTATATTTATTTTTATTTCCAGGATGCAAACTGTTGCTCTTTGTATGATTAAGGCACCTAGAGGGTCAACCAAGAAGTATCCTACTTCTGGGTGCTGTATATAAGGGCACAAGGACAACCAGCCCATGTCTCTTTGAGTCTGAAATCTCCATCAGCAAGACAGGCTGAAAATTACAACACAAACAGATAGAGTGAGTTAGTTTTAGGCAAACCAGTTTTAGGATCCTAAATGGTGTGATATAGCAATGTGGAACACAGCGTGGGCTGTCCACTCTGCATTTACGCAGCATTTTTGAAAGAGTGGTAGGCTGCTTGCTGCTCTGGGATTTAAAAATAATAAAAGAAAACCAACAGCAAAAAATCCCGAAAAAGAGTGAAGAAGCATTATTATTGAGTAGAGGAGAGGCTGTAGCAAAGACAAATTAAAGAATTTGCCCAAAATCACAAGAGACATCTGCTTTAACAGCAGGAACTGAACAACTGGGCATTAGTTGAACGTAGTGCTGTAAACACAAAAGTGTTTGTCCTTTACTGACGTAAGTCCTCTGGGCTTGAGTCTGCTCTGGCTTTACGAAAGTGGAGGTAAGAACAGAACTTGCTCAATAGCCACTTATTACAGCCATTCTTCACTTCCCTGAGAATTATCATCAATCAGCCTTTCAGGGATATTCTCGGGAGAGGACTGAAGAGCAAACACAGCATCACCTGTGCTGCTGTATGACTAACCTCTAGCACAACAGAGGTGAACAAGTGTTTGATCTGCCATCCATGATAAAATATTTCAGGGTCACTGACTGATAGCTTTTCTCTGGGAAGTGAAGAATGGTAGGAATAAATGTCTCAAGAGACAAACTCTATTCTTGCTGGAGCTGTCTGAAAAGTCATACATATGTGATTAACTCTTTCCAAATAATATAATGCACGGAAACTCTCAGTTTGCAGCATGACTCCTGTTTAGTTTTGGTATAATCCACTTCAGAGTTTTTATTCTTTGAATTTGAACCCGACGTTAAAATCAAATTCATGCCCAGATGGATACAAGTCTTGATATTGCTGAAAATCCAGAGTCAGTGAAGAATGTTACTTTTCATTTAATCAAGAGTTTTGCACCCAAAACTTTAAATACAAACTCTTTTTTTTTTTTTTTTTTAGAAAAACAAAGTAAAGGAAAACAAATTGCTGTGTGGACTGTTTTAATGAAGAGCATCTGGGAAGTAATCTGTTTGTGTCAAAACAAAATTAGACAGGATTTTTTAATACTGAGTAAATTGGGATATATTAAGTACTTTGAATAAGGTTAAGATGACAGAAAAGCCATAATAATTTCACCCTCAGTTAAAAGTGCAATTGCCAGAAAATTGAAAAATGTAGGGAAATTCTCTGCAGTGCTTGAAGAATCAATGTCGGCCATATGTGGCAGTACAAAGCTGATGTGGAGAAGATAGAACTGACTGATCTTTTCAGTGGAGTCTCTGATGCGTGAAAGTCATTCTGAAGTTTAATTGAAGTTGGGAGAAGCTAGCTTCTGACAGAGGACATTTGTTTTAACTATTTTGCAGGAAATGAATGAAATCTTTAGTTTTCAACATGCATTTCAACTCAGGCATTTGTAGATAAAGATGGGCTTATTAAAATTATCACCTTCTTCAATTGTGGGGAAAGCAGCTACTCAAGCAAGGTAATACTTCAAGCTGTTAAAATTCTTTCATTGTTATCAGGAAGCAAGCAACGAGTTTCCTTATGAATATAATTGAGGAAGGAAATTCTAATATGACCTCTGTCATCATGCCTATCAAACAAAAAGGGGCTTAAAATTGACTCAAGTATGAGTGCGCTATGGTTAGCGTTCAAATCAGTTATTGCAAGCTCACTGCTGCTTCCCTGCCTGCCTCATCCTGTGCGCGTACAGCACAAGATCTTCTGCACAGAGGTCTCCCTTTCGTGATGCACGTGGATAATGCTTCCCAGGTGGACAAGTGAACAGAGTACGTACCTGCTTCTGCAGCACTAGTAGTAAAAAGTAATCTGTTGTGATCCCTTTGCAGTGCTGCCCATGTCATTCATTAATCTTGAAGCACATCCTTGCTCCCACCAAACTTCTATGGAAATCTGCAGTGGGAAGATGCGTTTTCCAGAGACTCAAATCCTGACTGGGATTCAGCAACCAAATTTGATTTGTCTGCCAGGAAGCCATCATCAAGGACCCCAATTTCCTCGTTTGTAACCAGGGGCAAGGCTATTGATCTCTGATGGTGTCTGCTTTGAGATCTGCAGTTGGACAATGCTGAGCATATATCGTCATTATATCATTTCAAAGAAATCAGACCTTAGGAGGGCTTTGTTTTCATACTCTCATTCATCATTCTTATGACACCCAATTTGCGCTCCCAGTCTATAGATTTATATTGTTCTGCCCTATAATTGACATATACTTATGACTTGAAGGCTGGGATATAAACATAAAGTTAATAATAGGCTTATGACGGAATATAATTGTAGGACACACACAGTTATATAGAGTTCCTTTGCATTTTTCTCAGTGGAAGAGATCAATTTATGTTATAAAAAACTATATCTTTGTCTTAGGAAATGCTTGGTTTGTGCTTTGTTATAGAGAAAATTTTAAGATAACTATTTCAGAGTAAATAAGTGACTGGTTTACAAGGATAAGTTACTGTCGTGGTTTAGCCTCAGATGGCAACAAAGAACCACGTGCCGCTCGCACGTGCCTTCCTAACACAGGAAGGATCGTAAGAAAAGGCAAGACTCTTGGGTTGGGACAAAGGCAGTTTAACAGAACAGCAAAGGGAACAGGCAAACAACAACAGCAACACGGATAGGGGAATATACAAACGCGATTACGGAACCGCCGCTCCCCGCCGCTCGCCGACCGGCCGGACCCGGGACGCCCCAGCCCTCTTTTAAGCAGCAACTTCCTGCCCCCTCCCCCGGCAGCTCAGGGTGGGCGTGGCTCACATGGCATGGAATACCAGGAAAAGTTAACCCTATCCCCACCGGAACCAGGACATTATCCACCCCTTATTCCATACCATCTATGCCATGCCCAGCAGGTTCCAATGAATTGCCACCACTTTCCCCTGTTATATATATATATATATACACACATATAATGCCCTTAGTTTATGGGATGGGTCATCCCTCCAAAGTGTCCGTTGAGTTCTTTTAATCCACGGCTTTGGGCTCCATTTGTTAGAACAGTCTCTCAGGGCAGGTGAGATGCTGGGTGGTGCTGGTCTGTTGCATGCTGTATTTTTCGGAGCTTGTGACTGGTGCACCTGGTGTGGCTCATGCACGCAGTCCGTGGGCTGAAGAGGTAGATCTTGAGGAAACTGCTGGGCGCCAGCTGCTGAGATCAGTTCTTATCCCATCATCCCTGTGCCTTACTTATAGTACAACTGATATCAATTATAGCAATGAGGACATACAGTGACAGTGTTACTTATCAATTAACAGCACACAATCTGATTCATTGGCTATTCTCGCCCAAAATCAGATCCCCATGAGGTACACATCGGACTTCCCCATCCTGCCGCATCACCCACCAAGTGCACCCAGGTCCTTGGGCAAAAGCAATCCCACGGATGGGTTTGCCTTTGCCTGAGGCAGGACTAACCCAGACTGTCTTCCCTAGCATATTCTTCATATGCACTACGGGGACTTTATCCCCTTCTACAGTACATGGAAGTTTTGATTGGGCAGGGCCAGCCCGATTGTTAGATCCCCTGGTGTTAACTAGCCAGGTAGCTTTTGCTAAATGTGTATCCCAGTGTTTGAAAGTCCCACCACCCATTGCTCTCAGTGTAGTTTTTAACAGTCCATTGTATCGTTCTATCTTCCCAGAGGCTGGTGCGTGATAGGGGATGTGATACACCCACTCGATACCATGCTCTTTGGCCCAGGTGTCTATGAGGCTGTTTCGGAAATGAGTCCCGTTGTCCGACTCAATTCTCTCTGGGGTACCATGTCGCCACAGGACTTGCTTTTCAAGGCCCAGGATAGTGTTCCGGGCAGTGGCATGGGGCACAGGGTATGTTTCCAGCCATCCAGTGGTTGCTTCCACCATTGTGAGCACATAGCGCTTGCCTTGACGGGTTTGTGGCAGTGTGATATAATCAATCTGCCAGGCCTCCCCATATTTGTATTTCAGCCATCGCCCTCCATACCAAAGAGGCTTCAAACGCTTGGCTTGTTTGATCGCAGCGCATGTCTCACATTCATGGATGACCTGTGCAATAGTGTCCATGGTCAAGTCCACCCCTCGGTCACGAGCCCATCTATATGTCGCATCTCTCCCTTGATGGCCTGAGGAGTCATGGGCCCACCGAGCTATGAATAGTTCACCCTTACGTTGCCAGTCCAGATCCACTTGAGCCACTTCAATCCTGGCGGCCCGATCCACCTGCTGGTTGTTCTGATGTTCCTCCGTGGCCCGATTCTTCGGTACATGGGCATCTACATGGCGTACTTTCACAACCAGATTCTCTATCCGGGCAGCAATATCTTTCCACAGTTCAGCAGCCCAGATGGGTTTGCCTCTGCGCTGCCAGTTGCCCTGCTTCCACTGCTGTAACCACCCCCACAGAGCATTTGCCACCATCCATGAGTCAGTGTAGAGATAAAGTACTGGCCATTTTTCTCGCTCAGCAATGTCCAAAGCCAGCTGAATAGCCTTCACCTCTGCAAACTGGCTCGATTCACCCTGTCCCTCACTGGCTTCTGCAACCCGTCGTGTAGGACTCCACACAGCAGCCTTCCACTTTCGATGCTTTCCCACAATACGGCAGGACCCATCAGTGAACAGGGCATATTTCTTCTCATTTTCTGGCAGTTTATTATATGGTGGGGCCTCTTCTGCACGCGTCACCTCCTCCTCTGGTGACATTCCGAAATCCTTGCCTTCTGGCCAGTCCATGATCACTTCCAGAATTCCTGGGCGACTGGGGTTTCCCATTCGAGTTCGCTGCGTGATCAGTGCAATCCACTTACTCCATGTAGCATCGGTTGCATGATGTGTGGTGGGGACCCTTTCTTTGAACATCCAACCCAGCACCGGCAGTCGAGGTGCTAAGAGGAGCTGTGCTTCTGTACCAACTACTTCCGAAGCAGCTCGAACCCCTTCATATGCTGCCAATATCTCTTTTTCTGTTGGAGTGTAGCGGGCTTCGG
The DNA here is from genome assembly GCF_964199755.1 of Larus michahellis. Classification (NCBI taxonomy): domain Eukaryota; kingdom Metazoa; phylum Chordata; class Aves; order Charadriiformes; family Laridae; genus Larus; species Larus michahellis. The sequence goes on from NC_133896.1 coordinate 9,310,060, forward strand.
ATCCTCTGTATCCACGACTCCAAAACCCTAGGGGTCGACCTCGAGTCTCCCCTGGTGCTTTCTGCCAGAGGCTCCAGGTAGGGCCGTTCTCCCCGGCTGCGGTATAGAGCACATTTTTAACATCTTGTCCTGCCCGGACTGGCCCCAGGGCCACTGCATGGACTATTTCCTGTTTGATTTGTTCAAAAGCTTGTCGTTGCTCAGGACCCCATTTAAAATCATTCTTCTTCCGGGTTACTTGATACAGAGGGCTTACAATTTGACTGTAATCTGGGATATGCATTCTCCAAAAACCCACAATACCTAAGAAAGCCTGTGTTTCCTTTTTACTAGTTGGTGGAGACATAGCTGCTATTTTGTTGATCACATCCATTGGAATCTGACGGCGTCCATCTTGCCATTTTATTCCTAAAAACTGGATCTCCTGCGCAGGTCCCTTGACCTTACTTCGCTTTATAGCAAAACCAGCATTCAGAAGGATTTGGACTATTTTACTCCCTTTCTCAAAAACTTCTTCTGCTGTGTTTCCCCATACAATGATGTCATCAATGTACTGCAGATGTTCTGGAGCTTCACCCTGTTCCAGTGCAGTCTGGATCAGTCCATGGCAAATGGTGGGGCTGTGTTTCCACCCCTGGGGCAGTCGATTCCAGGTGTATTGGACGCCCCTCCAAGTGAAAGCAAACTGTGGCCTGCACTCTGCTGCCAAAGGGATTGAGAAGAATGCATTCGCTATATCAATCGTGGCATACCACTTGGCTGCCTTGGACTCCAGTTCGTACTGGAGTTCTAGCATGTCCGGCACGGCAGCACTCAGCGGTGGCGTGACTTCATTCAGACCACGATAGTCTACAGTTAGCCTCCACTCTCCATTAGATTTTCGCACCAGCCATATGGGACTGTTAAAGGGTGAGCGAGTCTTGCTGATCACTCCTTGAACCTCTAGTTGACGAATCAGCTCATGGATGGGAATCAGAGAGTCTCGGTTAGTGCGATACTGCTGCCGATGCACCGTTGTGGTAGCAATCGGCACCTGTTGTTCTTTGACCCTCAACAACCCCACAACAGAAGAATCCTCCGAGAGACCAGGCAAGGCAGACAACTGTTTAACTTCCTCTGTCTCCAAAGCAGCTATGCCAAAGGCCCAGCGGTACCCTTTTGGGTCCTTAAAATACCCTCTCCTGAGGTAATCTATACCAAAGATGCATGGAGCCTCTGGGCCAGTCACAATGGGATGCTTTTGCCACTCATTCCCAGTTAGGCTCACTTCTGCCTCCAGTACAGTCAACTCTTGGGATCCCCCTGTCACCCCAGAAATACAAATGGGTTCTGCCCCTCTATAGCTTGATGGTATTAAAGTACACTGCGCACCCGTGTCCACTAGAGCCTTATACTCCTGTGGGTCTGATGTGCCAGGCCATCGAATCCACACCGTCCAATAAACCCGGTTGTCCCTTTCCTCCACCTGGCCGGAGGCAGGGCCCCCCTAATACTCGTCATAGTATCCATTACTCACTTCTTGCATAAATGACTTGGAAGTTCCTTCAAGAGGATCAGAAGCAAGATCAGGCCTTCTGCTTTGTCTGGGGAACGGCCCACTGGAAACTGGGGCGGCACTTTTCCTGGAGGGATCCCCTTTTGTGGTTGTCCTTCCTTGCAACTCCTGTACCCGTGTCCGCAGGATCGAAGTAGGTCGTCCATCCCACTTCCTCATGTCCTCTCCGTGGTCCCGCAGGTAGAACCACAGGGTGCCTCGTGGTGTGTACCCTCTGTACTCTCTCTCTTGAGTGGGGAAATGCCTGCTTCTAATAGCTGAGATGCTGGCCCGTGCAGGTGGGGAGTAGAACATATTCTCTTCAAGTTGCTGGACCTTCCGCGACAGTTTCTCCACAGCTGAGACAAGGGGGGAAGAGAGACTTTCTTCATATCGCCGGAGCCGGCCAGCTACCTCATCCACCGTTGGTCCCTCTTCACCTTTCCATTCCATTACTGCCAGGGAGTTGGCATATGATGATGGTGCGCTCCGTACAAACTTCCGCCACATGGGCCTTGTGCATCGCACCTCATCAGGGTCTGTGGGTAAGTCGGCATTGTCCAAGTCATAATAAATCATCTCCCGCACGGCTAATTCTCTCAGGTACTGGATACCTCTTTCCATGGTAGTCCACTTGCTTGGCTGACATACAACATCCTCACTGAAGGGGTACCTCTCCCTCACGCCTAACAGGAGTCGTTTCCAGAGGCTGAGGGCTTGGGTCTTTTTCCCAATCGCCTTGTCAATGCCGCCTTCCCTAGACAGGGATCCCAGCTGCCTGGCCTCCCTACCCTCTAATTCCAGGCTACTGGCCCCATTATCCCAGCACCGGAGCAGCCAGGTGACAATGTGCTCGCCTGAAAGTCGGCTGAAATCTTTTCGCATATCCCGCAGCTCACTCAAGGATAGGGATCGAGTAATTATCTCTGGTTCTGCCTCTTCCTCCTGCTCTCGTGATGGCCCTGGTTCATCATCATCTCTTACTAAGCGAACTGATTTCTTTGTGTACTTCTTCTTCTGTATGGGGGCAACTGATACCGGCACGGGTTGGTTCTCTGGTTCAGTGGCAGTGGCTACCACGGGGGTTGCAGTAGCCGCAGTGTCCGTCGCAGGGGCTGCAGCAGCGGCAGGGGCCGCCGCAGGGGTTGCAGCAGCGGCAGGGGCCGCCGCAGGGGCTGCAGCAGCGGCAGGGGCCGCCGGTCTGGTTTCCATCTCTTCCCCTTGAGGGTGCTGCATAATTCTGAGCAGTGCCTGGTAGATACTGGCCAGGGCCCAGCACAGCGCGGTGAGTTGTGCCTCTCTAGAATAGCCACAACATTTTCCCTTCAAATATTCTACCACTTTATCAGGGTCCTGTAATTGTTCAGGGGTGAAGTCCCAGACCATTGGAGGCGAGTAGTTCTCTAGGTACCTGCCCATGCTCTCCCACATGCCATGCCACACCTGACTATCCAGCCTCGGAGCAGATCTCCGGGTGGTAGTCTTAAATAGTTGCTTAACCCTAAACAAGACCTGGAACGTATTCAGGAGACATAACACTAGGAACACACTAGTTTGAGTATCCCAAGGATATTCAAGATTCTCAAAAGCTGTCATACCTGACCCGAAGGAGAAAAGGGAGGCAAAAGGGCTGGGGAAACTATTAACAAATTCTGAGAGACGGTGTCCAATGTACGTACAGGACAACAAAACCACATAAACACCCCAAAATAACCGTCTGAACAGTGATGTTATCATATCATAAACAGATATCGCACAGGACAGCAGAATGATAATCCTCATCCCTCTTCCAGACATGGTAAACAGCATCGCAGGGAGTACATAAGCCATATAGGAATTTATGTAACACAGCCATGAGAACAAACCAAGCAACATGATGACCAGTGACTACTTACCTAATAAAATAAATGCATACAAGAAAAAAAAAAAAAACCAAAACCGTTTTTTCCACGTTCTAGTTGGATTCTGTCGTTATCTCAACCCTTCAAGCCCCACGTTGGGCGCCAAAAAGGACTGTCGTGGTTTAGCCTCAGATGGCAACAAAGAACCACGTGCCGCTCGCACGTGCCTTCCTAACACAGGAAGGATCGTAAGAAAAGGCAAGACTCTTGGGTTGGGACAAAGGCAGTTTAACAGAACAGCAAAGGGAACAGGCAAACAACAACAACAACACGGATAGGGGAATATACAAACGCGATTACGGAACCGCCGCTCCCCGCCGCTCGCCGACCGGCCGGACCCGGGACGCCCCAGCCCTCTTTTAAGCAGCAACTTCCTGCCCCCTCCCCCGGCAGCTCAGGGTGGGCGTGGCTCACATGGCATGGAATACCAGGAAAAGTTAACCCTATCCCCACCGGAACCAGGACAGTTACTATTTTATTATATTAGAGATTAAACTTTTCCCTGATATGAAATGCAGTTTTACAAATTCTATGATATTTTTATCTTTACATACTTTTTTTGACAGCATTAAGAGCTAATCAGCTCTTAATTGGTCTCCAAGCTGATAAAATATGGGTTTGATGGACTGACAATTCAGTGGATAAAGAACTGGCTTGACAGCCACACTCAAAGAGTGACTGTCAATGGGTCCGTGTCCAAGTGGAGGCCAGTGACAAGTGGAGTCCCTCAAGGATCCGTACTGGGACCGGTCTTGTTTAACATCTTCGTCAGCGACATGGACAGTGGCATAGAGTGCACCCTCAGCAAGTTTGCTGACGACACCAAGCTGTGTGGGGAGGCTGACATGCTGGAGGGAAGGGATGCCATCCAGAAGGACCTTGACAGGCTGGAGAGGTGGGCCCATGTCAACCTCATGAAGTTCAATAAGACCAAGTGCAAGGTCCTCCATCTGGGTCAGGGCAATCCCAAGCACCGATATAGGCTGGGCAGTGACTGGCTTGGGAGCAGCCCTGAAGAAAAGGACTTGGAGGTGCTGGTGGATGAGAGGCTCAACATGAGCTGTCAGTGTGCACTAGCAGCCCAGAAGGCAATTCATATCCTGGGCTGCATCAGGAGAAGGGTGGCCAGCAGGTCAAGGGAGGTGATTCTCCCCCTCTACTCCACTCTTGTGAGACCCCACCTGGAGTACTGCATCCAATTCTGGAGCGCCTCCTACAAGAAAGATATGGACATGCTGGAACGTGTCCAGAGAAGGGCCACGAGGATGACCAGAGGGCTGGAGCACCTTTCCTATGAGGACAGACTGAGAGACTTGGGGTTGTTCAGTCTGGAGAAAAGAAAGCTCTGAGGAGACCTTATAGTGGCCTACCAGTATCTTAAGGGGGCCTACAAGAAAGCTGGTGAGGGACTTTTTAGGATGTCAGGTAATGGCAGGACTAGAGGGAATGGATTAAAACTAGAGATGGGACGATTCAGACTGGACGTTAGGAAGAAGTTCTTCACCATGAGGGTGGTGAGACACTGGCACAGGTTGCCCAGAGAGGTGGTGGAAGTCCCATCCCTGGAGGTGTTCAAGGCCAGGCTGGACGGGGCTCTGAGCAACCTGATCTAGTGGGAGGTGTCCCTGCCCATGGCAAGGGGGTTGGAACTAGATGATCTTTAAGGTCCCTTCCAACCCTAACAATTCTATGTTTCTATGATTCTATACAAACACCTAAATTTGAGAAATCTTTAAGAGGTGTAGACATTTTAGAAACATAGCATTATAATGCGCAGTCTGGGCTCTACTGAAGTATGCTTTTCACCAAGAAATACAGCTGTGAACAAAATCTCACCTTATCCATTCAGTGATTATAGAAATGGAAACATTTTATGAATTAATTTTAAAGGGTTATCTGAGGCTTCAAATAAAATAATCAGTGAGAAAAAAAGAGTGACATCATAGTAGTCACAGCCTTAACCTGTTTTGAACTGCTGAAAGGCACTGAACAGGCTCTTAATGGCACCAATGTGCTTGGTGCATTCAATCAGGACAACATCAAAAAAAAGAGTACAGATATGCTAGTTTAGATAGATATTAATGGCTATAGAGACTTTTATTAAAAAAACCCCATGCTTATACTTTTCAAGATGTAGATGTATATACATACACAGAGCATCATCAGAATCCCCAAAACATACTTTCTTCCTATAATGACAAATAAGGGGCAAGTAATGGTGTTTTCATTTCTTAAGTCTTAGATTTGTGGGAAGAGGTTTGTTATCGACATTGAACAGCTCAGTTTTGCCTATTGGTATTTTAGGATGTGGTGGTTCCTCATGATTTGAGGATCTGCAGGCACAGTTCATCTTGTACATTTTCCTGCTGTCAATAGTTGCTATTTCAAGTACAGCTCTGTATTTCTGTAGTAATTAACTCATAACAGCAACCTCATAAGGAGCCAGTGAACCCATGTTTTACTGTTAAAAGCATACTCTGCTTTTTGGCCATAAAGGCTTCATGAATACAGTTCCCTATTGTAGTATGTTTTACTTTTCATTAAATCTACTTACAGGCATTTGTAATACCTTTGGTTTTAGCATTGGGTTGATACCAACTAGGCTGTTTCTAAGCTTAGTATTGAACAACATTTTAGGAGTTTATCAGTTCCAAAGTCAGCAGTTTCAAAGTTGCTGCTCCAGTTTGCAAGTCCCATCACACCCTGATCGGTACAACCAGAGGAGCCAAGAGCAGTTCATCAGCCAACATGGAAGTACCTGCTAATATTTAAGATAGCTGGCTTTCTTAGCTGACTTCTGCTGCTAATCCACAAGTGCATAGCTGGCCCTGTTGATTCTGTCTTATCTGTGAGCCCTGTAGAAGTATCTGGGAAAACATAGGCACACTTAGGTGGTCTTGACTGCTAATTGTTACGCAAATGAAGAGGTGCTTTGATACATATTCACCTGTCAGTAGATAACGATTTTGAGGGGTCTATAATACAGGCATCTACTTAGTGATAGAAGGTAGCATAAACTCACATTAAGAGCAATAGAAAATAGTAAAGGTCATCAACAAAACTCAACATGTGATTCTGACCTCTGACTGTCACTCAAAACGCCATGGACGTCCCATAGCTCCCGTGTTATATCTGCCAGCCAGGTAGATATAATAAGGTATTTTATCCCTTTGCCTGAGCAGTTGAATCAAGTTACTAATGTCAGACAGATCTTGCATTTCCTAACACTTGCAAATTTACCTTTTCAAGACATATTGACTTTTACACCTAGCTCTGAGTAGTCTTTCCATTGATGCATCTGAACTTTGCTTATGTTCCACATGACCAGGTTTTCTTTTCATACGCTTTTCATACACTTAACTGTCTCTTCAGCTATCACAGTAACTTGTGCATATTTTAAACTTACAATTAAAAAGGTCACCCCTGATGTTTGAAGTAATAGTTCAGTCACAGTGTGCAGCTGCTCTTGAGCAAATCCCACCAGGAAATATTCTCTAAAGTAGCTGTTAGTGCTACAAACATCTCTCTGTTGAATACAGAGCCTTCTCATTCTGTAAAACACATGTACTGTCCTTCTTCATGGGTATCATCTGTCTGTCTCTGCAGCCTTTTGGAAAATGGGTTTGAATTGTGCAGATTTAACAGTCCTATGGGACGTTAGGACATAGAATCATAGAATTCATAGAATTGCTGAGGTTGGAAGGGACCTTTAAGATCATCAAGTCCAACCTTTAACCTACCCTGACAAAAGCCACTTCTAAACTATGTCCCTAAGTGTCCCATCTACCCTTTTTTTAAACACCTCCAGGGATGGTGAATCCACCACCTCCCTGGGCAGCCTATTCCAACGTTTAATAACCCTTTCAGTGAAAAAATGTTTCCTAATATCCAATCTAAACCTCCCCTGACATAACTTGAACCCGTTTCCTCTCGTCCTATCACTTGTCACCAGGAAGAAGAGGTCAGCCCCCATCTCTCTACAATCTCCTGACATTGCCAAAGTCTGCCAATTGCCTCTGTGTTGCACGTGCTCTTTGATGCTTCTTGTCTATTTTGAGTCTCTTAGAGATTTTACTTTTGTTTTGCCTCTGATGCTACTGTGAATTCATGTTTTGAATCAACTCAGCCAAAACTTTTCTCTTCTAAATATGTGATCTGGTCTGATTACATTCTGGCAAATAACACTAATGCTTTTTTTTGAGATTGAGTTGAGATGTTCTATCTCAGTCTCTGGGCACCGTCATAATCTGTTCTCAAATTAGGGATTCCACAAACCCTTCAAAATTGCATGTCTGACTTTAATGGCCTCAGAGGTGGTATAAAAGCTTCAAAATTTTCTCCCTGTTTTTGATCTCTTATGAAACCGATACAGTTCTTTCTTTCCTCTGGAAACACAATATTATTTCAAATCTCTTTAGAACAGTTAGATAACAGTTCGTCTTCTTTCTGTAAGTGCAGGCTCTTAAGCAAATTCAACACTTCAGACACAGCAAAATTGGAAAAATAGAAAACTTTTGCTCATGTTAGTTTTCAGTAGCTCTGCATACTTTCTTGAAAAAACAGCTTTTTCTTTTTGAACCTCTTTGTGTTATGTATTGCATTCCCAGACAGTTTCAGCTTCAAGGGAATAACACTATAGAGCCATTGAATAGGAAGGGGATGCAGCCCTGTTTTATCACCTTTTTCTTCTCTTCAAGCACCTTCCTTCATCTCTTACATCTACTTCTAGTACCACTCAATGCCCAGAGTTTCTGTGTAGAGTTTATAGGATTGAATATAATAATATAGAAGTAAACGAAAGATTGGATGAGAAAGCTTGAGAGGGAGAGAGAAAAAGAGAGAGAGAAGTGGTTATCACAAAACTGACTTTTCAATTTAAAAACTGTAAAAACAGAATGTTCCAGAGTATTGGATTTCAGCTTGAGCAGCAAAAGTCCGAATATTTTTAGAAACAACTATTCATAGAAGTAGCGTATATTTGAAGATGTACACTGAATGATTGCCGTGGGGGAAAAGCTCAAAGGAACAGGAAAATTCTAGGACTTCTTTCTTTCTATGAGGCTTTTATTTCCCTCCTTTTTTTTTTTATAGCTCTATGTCCTTATTTGTGTGTGTGTGTGTATGAATCTGGATGACTAAATATAAAAGCTAATCCATATATTTGCATAGAAACGCAAATGTCCATATATATATGTATATATGAAGAAAGTGGAGAAGGAAGTTTGATTTGTCTGTGTATTTCTTACTAGCTGAAGCAAACTTCTTTGAGAAACCTTAACCCAGACACAGAGATATACAGAGTTAAGTTGCACAACAGCAACACACTCTGTATTTGAATGATTGTACAGCAGATAAATGCCTATGCGTAAGTTTGCTGATGTAGTAAGTAATTTATATGAAAAAAAAGAGTTCCAGAAAATAAGAAGAAAAAAGGCAGAAAACACTTTGTCCAAATGTCTTTCTCTGGAACATTTTAGAAAAACCATTCTTCCACAACCATCTTCCCTGCCTCAGTCTTTTCAGCTGCATAAGCACAGTTGACAGCTCTTCATTCCTGAATTCTGCAGGAAACATATGAATTTTTAAAACAAACTCACACCCCTTTCTTTTCATTACGTCTTTCCCACTGTGTCTGTTTATGTTTAAAAATACCACATCTCAGCATTTCCTTCTGCAGAAGCATATAGATATGTGGGATATATATTTTCCTTTAACAGTGATGTGGCTTATTTTCTTTTTCCTCTAGCAATGGTCATCTGCATGTGGCAACACTCACCAGAGGGATAAATATGGGACATTTACCCTTTTATAGTCTCCTTAGGATCTTTTTCACAAAAATGGATTATCCGTTTGCCATTTTCTTTTCTCATTATAACCTTTGTCATGTGTGTGGGCTCCCTGGGCTCTAATGTCTCTTTCTTCATGAATTAAAGGGGGAATTCTCCTCTTCTTTGACCTTTTCAGTATTCTGCATTTCAGTGGGGTGGCATTTCCACTCCTTAAAGATTACAACCTGTGCTGACTAATCAGCCAATCAAATGCCAACTATGAATGTAAAATCAATTACTGTTGCTGTCAAAGCCAAAACTCATCTAACGTATTTTGGCCTGCTCTGTCATCATCCGCTGATAGTGCTAAACCTTTAATGACAGGAGTATATATCTAATGAGTCTGATCCTTTGACACATACTGGAGAACCTTCTACTTGGCTAACATAAAGAAGAATTCAACTTTTGCTTACTTCAGAGCATGGTGTAATGGGTAATTCAAGGGTTAAATTCAGAATTCTCCTTAGTACTGTCACGTGTGTGACTTTCAGCAAGATACTGCATGCTTTGACTTTTATTTTTCCCTGCAAAAGGAAAATATTTAAAACCATCATCATTGAATTAATGACTTCCTGTCTCCTGGAAGAGGATACTGGAGTTCAACGCTTGATCTGCACAGGGCTTCCCTCTGAACCCTTTCAAATGATTTTCTTAGAGTTCTTTGTTTACCACAGTGTTGGATACTTTCAGAAGTGGACACAGTGTCCTAAATTTTAATTATACTCTTGAGCCTCATATTTCCCATTAATCAACTGTTGGCAGCTTCCTACTCATCAGGCAAGAGAATTTAATCATCTTATAGGCTTTATAGGTCTAGGCTTTACATATGGTTAATAAGGAGATATGGGTGTCTCACCTGGGCAGTCTTTATAGATATCTGCTATTGCTATTGATCTGAGGGAAATATAAATGTGTGAAGACTATTCTTTGAATTAGAATTCCAGATATCCCTGTGTCATGCTGGGCTTCATAATGTAATGTATCTTTTCTTGCTGAGTTATTGGATGGTTAGAAGTCTAGTCTAATTTTCCAGCTTTCCTCTGTGGACACCCAGGAAGGAGCACACGAGAGGCAGAGTGAATCTCACTTCTACAGACCAGTTCTGAAGATGGTTCCTGTTGCAGGAATTATTGTGTTCCTTAAAAAGGTTCTTGGAATGGAGAAGGCGATGGTGAAGACATTGCAGGGAAGGTTGAGGACTTCACTAATAAAATATTCCTGTTGATTCTTGTTAGAGCCTTGTTCTTCTGTTGTTATGAGCCTTGTTATTCTGTTGACCATAACAATATTTATTTTTTACATGCTATTCTCCCTTATGTCTAAAACATGAAGTGTTTTCGAAGATGAAGTGTTAATTCATTGTGTTGATTTCCAGATCTTTGTGTTATAAACCCCAACAGCATTTAAAAAGCTTTTCTTAGGGTAATGGATAATAACAATTTAAAGGACGTCAGTTGAACTGTTTCCTGAAAATCCTGTTGGAGATTTGCAAGCAGTTGCATTTAGGATCCCTGGCTGTCACAGGAGGGAAGCAATAGATTTTGGGGTCAATGGACTGAGTTTTTCCTTTTCTTGTGTCCCTTTTTCCTCATTCCTAAAGGAAAAACAAAGCAATACCCCAGGGTGTTATTGTCATTCCTCATATATAGCAAATATTCTCTCATAAGCAGGATGGCATTTTGAGACAAAAGGTAAGATTCATCTCAACTACCTTGAGGTATCTAAAAGTTAGGGAATTACTTTTAGGGTGAAACTGAGATTGTTAAATTTAGATGTCTGAAATCTGTGGATTCAGACTGTTAAATTTAGGTGTCTGAAACCCCCACCTGAATCTCAATCTGAACCACATCTTAAATGTCTGGTTTAGACCAGAAGAAACCCACCACAGGTATGTGGTCTAAACCATTTATATAAACTCCTCCTAAATAAGTTACTAAAATAAGACACCTAGCTTTTAGATGAGACACCTCACTTTTATAGATAATATACGTCTCACCTCCAAGCCAACATGATTTTTGGGATGAAGTTTTCCAATGTCACTTATGGCAATCATCCTGCAAAACTTACATGCAATGAAAATTTCCTCAGAAGGTCCAAGTCAGATCCAAATCCCTTTACTATCAGTGGGAGATTTGTTGGTCAGTTCTGGAGAGGAAACTGGTTAAGAAGAAAACAACCTTTGCTGCCAGAATCCTGCTCTCTAGAAAGCAGAGATGTCTCGAGGGAAGGATCATGCAATGAGATATATATTTTTTCTGTCTCTGCAATGGAGGAGTGTGTGTCATTTACGGAGGAGTGTGTGTCATTTACAAACTGGTATATTTTAACAACCAGAGCATACATATTAGCTGGTTAAGCAGAACAAACATTGCTGACGTACACACAACTTTCCCTTGGGGCTGTCACAGACAGTTTATCGATAGATGGAAAAGACATTTCCCCTCCCCAGCATATTTTAGTAACTGGGAGTGAAGTCTGCATTTCACAGGGGACGAGAGAACATCATCTGCATCATTAAGAGTTATTGAGGTTTCCAATGCATCTAAGTCCTTCATAAGATTCCTTGAAAAAGGAGAAATTTATACTACAGTGTGCAAAGTTGTTAATGTGTCATTGCCATCGGACATGTTCTGTTTGTGCAATTTGAGTGGCCTGTAACATCATAGAGTTTTGAAACCTCCTTTCTCTGCTCAAAATAAATGTATTTTATGTATATATCTAGTATGAGGTACATAGTCAGTGGCAGCACAGGCTTATAAGAAACAGACTTTAAAACAAGTTAAATATTCAAAATCTGCCAAATAAATCCTGCCGGTTTAAATGTTGCATGAATAACAATGTGCCTCTTCAGCCAAGGCACAGCCTGAATTGGGGATGATCTAAGAAAGTTTTTTATTGTATAATAATCGATACAGAGCAAGTGTATTCTCATGGTTCTTATTTCTGTAAATGTTAGGTTATTCGATTTCAGTGATTATCACCAATATCATAACACTTAAGAAGAAATCCCAGATAAGACATGCCAACACTCATCTGAAGCAGCAGCTATCTTTTTGCCTTTCCTTCACTCCATTGCTTTGTAGAGACTGCTCTTGCATGGTCACTTTACGTGGTTAACACACAGTCTTACCTCAGCTCCCAGGCGTCACTTCTGGAGCCCAGCAAAGCACACGGCCCTGTTCCTCTCAGTAGAAATTATTAAAGATTGTTAATGTTCATTGTATCTTTTCTTTATAAATAGCTTTTTCTTGGGTTACTATTATTCTTGAATGTTTTTCAATCTAAATAATATACCTTATTGATATTACTGCTATTAATACTAACCAAAAAGAGTAACGGTACAATTACAGTAATGGTAGGCTGGCCTTCTTTCTAAGGTAAGTCCAACAGTCTTCTGAGCAATAAACTGTTATGTTATTTTCTTCTTGAGAGCAGTTTGAAAGTATTTTTGGAAATAATTTTGTTAACGTCTTTTTTCACCCTTTTTTAAAATGTAGATTTTTTTTAATGCCAAGTAACTGCAATAAATAAATGAAATGATAGAAATCACACTTGCAGAACTGCCCGTTGGATATATTAAGGAACACCGGGGAGCTAAGCATACAAGTCATGCAGGTGTCATTTATGATTTTGAATAAAACCAGAAAGGAAGCAATGCAATTGAAAAAGAGGGGGAGGGAAGTAGCTGTTTCCCCTTCCCTCAGGAGGGAAACAGCTATGGTTACTTATTATCTGCACTTTCAGAGGGAATTCCTGTTCAAAAAGTCTTGGAAAAGATCAGAGAAAGAAAGAAGACCACAGTCCCCATAAAATACTTATTTTAGTTTATGGTATGGCATTCTAGAGTGAGAAAACAAACAATGTATATCAAATTGTCAACATAGGAGTGACAACGTGCTGACAGTAGGAAAAAGCTGAAGCCCTAGGATTCTTATCTTTGGCTGTAAACAAGATTATAATGATGGTGCACTTAGCGGAGTTGCTCCATATTGTTTTATAGCACTCTTTTTTCAGTTGTGGTAAGAAAAAAAAAGTGGTAGAAACTCCAGAATGTATACATTTCACAATCATATGAATTGTTTCTGTATTTGAAACTTTCTTTTAGATCTACCTAAATCTAAGTATATGAGCTATATAAACAGTCATGCTGGGTCAGATCAAAAGTCCACCTTTAATAGCCTGTTTCCAGTTGCAATCAGAGGTAGAAAGAGAGTATAGGAATATATAAATACAAAGCAAGCATGCACTGATAATTCTGAATAATTATTGAGTTGTTGACAATTTTAGATATAGAATCTTTTAGCTTTTGGCCAACAAGGATTAAAATACAAACAGAAAGCAGGGTGTATCTCTTAGATTAGAGAGAGGACAAGAGATAGTCTGATGCAGTTCGGTCCTCTGGCCCCTGCAATAGTGTTTATTTTTGCCAAGTCTTGCAAAGTCAAGCACTATCTTGCACTTAGGATGGAAGCCATGAGGGATAAAAATTTATCTATGCCTAGGAATAACATGCACAAATACAGACTGGGCAGAGAATGGATTGAGAGCAGCCCTGAGGAGAAGGACTTTGGGGGTATTGGTGGATGGGAAGCTCAACATGAGCAGGCAATGTGCACTTGCAGCCCAGAAAGCCAACCACATCCTGGGCTGCATCAAAAGAAGCATGGCCAGCAGGGCAAGGGAGGAGTCCCCAACACAAGAAGGACATGGACCTGTTGGAATGGGTCCAGAGGAGGCCACGAAGATGATCAAAGGGCTGGAGCACTTCTGCTGTGAGGACATGCTGAGAGAGTTGGGGTTGTTCAGCCTGGAGAAGAGAAGGCTCTGAGGAGACCTTATAGCGGCCTTCCAGTATCTGAAAGGGGCCTACAAGAAAACTGGAGAGGGACTTTTTACAAGGGCATGTAGTGATAGGACAAGGGGGTAATGATTTTAAACTGAAAGAAGGTAGATTTAGATTAGATGTTAGATTTAGATAAATGTTAGGGTGGTGAGACACTGGAACAGAATTCTCAGAGAAGCTGTGGATCCCCCAGTTGTGAAGATCACATGAATACAGGAGCAGGGAAAATAGGAAGAAAGGTTTGCTGATCACCAGACACTTCACCTATACGAATACAGAATAAATGGTGGAGGAAAAGATGAACGTACTCATTGTGGCAGAAATTCTGAAAATTTGTTAATTTTATAACTAGACAAGTTATACTGCAAATGGACACAGAGGAAAACATCTTATCATCAGGAAGAAGCTGCAGAGTGATTTTCTTAATAATTTATAGCCTGTCCTTTGGTTTGAGGCTCACTACAGTAGAGATTATAGCAAAGTGAACTACAGCCATTGTAATTCACATCAGAGGAATGGGTAGTATGCTTCCAACTTGGTGAGTATAAAATATAAAGATATCTTTTTGGGGAATAGCAAATAATGGAGCCCCCACATCACAGTTCTTCTCATCATATTTCTCTAGGAAGAAATCCAGGGCTGTTCCTATAGAGAAGCTGGAAGAAACATTTCCAATTTCAAACAATTCACCTCTTATTAAACAGTATATTTTGTCTGTAATAAAATTCAATAAATAAGTATAGAACAGCCAAGTAATAGGGGAGATAAAATCCAATAAAGTGCATGAAAAAGATCCATTTCTAACAATAGATTTACCAGATTTCCAACATCTCCATTTATTTTCTCAAATAAATAAAAACAGTTAAATTAAAGTTTTTCATTCAGTATTCTTCAGCACTTGTGGAATTACAGGACATGGCTAAAATGAAGTTACACTTCCCCCACTTAATCTAAGCTTGTTTTACTTCATCTGAGATCATCTCAGTATTCTCTAGGCTTCAGAACAAGAAAGAACTATCAAGATGATTGACTTCAAGTTAAGAATATCTGCAGATTTTTTTCCAGAACTGGTAAAAGAGTAACAAAGCTAGATAGTTTGCCAAAGCACTGCTGGAAGAAGCGACAAAAAAGAGTTTTCTGCTTTTTGGTCCAACTCTTAACCGGAATAATTCTTCACTTTGACTCCCATAGGATTTCTTGGCCCTTTCACTCATTTTGGCTTACTTTTTTCTAATCTACTCACCTTACTTTTGGAAACTTCAGAGGATTAAGACTACTTGGTTTGTAACTCAGGATTTCTGATCTCTAATGTCTTTTCCTCATCATCAGATAATAAACTGTGTTTATACATTTATTGTGGCTTTAATATCATTCCGTTTTTCAGGGTTACCTTCTCTCATACACTTTCCTCTCTGCTGGCCCACACTGCAAAACTGTCTTTAATAATTGCTCTTTCAGGAAGTTGGTATTATTCATGCTAATCTCCTAAAATCCAAGGAATTTCAGAAAACCCACGTAGCATTTTGTCTGGGAAGATAAGCCAAAGTTTGAGAGCAGATCTATTACATCCATCAACCAAATTTATATCAGATGAGTAGCAAACGCCTTTAGAATATGTACATAATGATTAACAGCCTTAAAGTGGTACAAGGTATACAGTATGGTCAAAGAACATGATAAACCACAGAATTTTCCACAACCACTTTTTACAACATTGCTAACCCACATGCATACACAAAGCAAGAAAAAAAACAACCCCAGGATTTATTAATAGTTATAAATATTTTTCTTTATTCTTTTTAAAAATTAATTCTTCCTCAGAAGCTGGAATACCATTAGAATGCATTTCACAGTCCAACAGGTTTATAACCGCAAGACAGCAGCTACAGTTTGTGGGCAAATATCAATGTGTTAATGTGCTGGATAATATTCAGCATGAATAAGAATATTCAGGCTTCTGGGAGATGAAAAGCTTGATAGGCTGTGAGATATTAATAATACTGCACTTGTTTTGGTGGCTGTGCCAGATTGCCATAAACTCGTTTCAAACCATCTCAGGACATAAAACAGTCTATAAATAAAGATTGAATTACTTACTACCTGGACTGTGTATTGCCTATAAACTGTAGACTGACCAGTCTTAAAATAAAATACTTTTTTGAAAAAAAAGAAGAGCTACTTTTTAAATTTTTTTCTTCAATTTTATCTTTCAAGAGACACACAGTGTAAAATATTGGTTCAACCTCTTTGTTGCTGTTTTTGAAGAGAGATTCCAAGCAACGAACAGACACATATGCCTCTTAATATGTTTTAATGCTTCTGCTATATGTGTTCTCTGATAAAAATTAAGCTTTCAGATTTAGACTGGAATTTGTCTAAAGATCTGGTTAGATAATATTATTGAAGAAGGTATGGCAGCTATATTTCATCAACACTTTTGACAAACTGCAGTTCCTGGGTTTAAATACAGTTGAACTGTGCTGTGGGCTTTGATCCATTTTTAATCTACAGTTCTGGATTTCTTTCCAGCGATTGAGTTGACTGGTGTTTAATTAAATGAATGACCACGTGTGCAACAGCCAATAGCCAAAACCAGCTCCTTCAGAGGCCTCTCTAGTTATCAATGGGATTTCATTTTCTCATATTACTGACATCCAAATGAACTAAATTGAAAGTAACTAGGATGAACCTTCCCATTTACTTTTTCCCCTTTTAAAAATGAAATTGAATCTTGAGACAATGTACTTTCCTTTGCAAAGTCTATGGGGAGAAAAACAAAACAAACCAAAACAAAACACAACACAATTTTTGCCCCATCAGTCTCAAATCTAATAGAACATGTGCAGATTTGTGTAAAAAATTACCTGTTTTTTAAAGGTAGGTAGAACTATAAGTAATGTTATGAAGAGAAAATCCACTGAGGCCATTCAGTGGTACCAGCTAATGTAAAAGAGCTCACGCACTGGCAGAGTTTGCTAAATGACTCTAAACAAAGCTTGCCTGCCTGTATTACAAATGGGAAGCTGTGGGCAAACGATTGCTTTATAACATAGGTATCTCATTTTTTTCATGTTTGTATTTTACAACCTGAATACATGAACCGTACACACTATGTATCAATGTATTTAATTTCTGAAATTTCTTCATTGAATGAAATGTTAAGGACAAGGTGAATCAATATTTTTAAATATTTTTATGATTAAAATATTTGTTTACTTTTATCCAGAAGAAAAACAAATATTTTATATTTTATATTTAATTATCTGTGAAAGTTAAAGACTGAGAGTTGTCAGCAGCTGAACCTCTTCTTTGTTTCCAGAGGAATTTGAGCAGAATACTTCTGAAAAATTCCACTGAAGTGCTGACTAAAAAAATATATTTTTCCTGTTCTTTATTGCCAAAGAAAGAAGGCATTTTTACTTGCAAGTGTCATTCTGTGGCACCAGTAAACATTTAAACATTGAATTTTCACTTCCAGTACCTCCAAGCCACATGACCCATTTTAGACAGATGCATATAGATGAAATTCCTGGAGTTTGGTTACAAGCTTCGGGCCTGCAGATCTCTAACTCTTAGATGCTTAAATTACAAGTAGAACATACCAGGCTTAAAAAAATGTCCCTGTAGCTAGATAGCACCTGATCATTGTATTTAAATAAGTGTAAATAAAAGGTGAAGGAACCATACGTGATGAGAAATGAGGAAACCTCTGCCCTTACGACACAAGTCACAGTTCATTTCAGTATGTCCTAAGGCAGGCACAAAGGTCACGATTCAGCCTAATGGCACTTTCAGCACATACAAAGCTGCTGTAGCTTTACATAACCACTCAACAGCTGAAGTTGACAGGGACCTCTGGAGATCATCTAGTCCAACCACCCTGCTCAGAGCAGGGTCTGCTAGAGCAGGTTGCTCAGCACCCTGTCTTGTCAGGTTTTGAATATCTCCAAGGGTGGAAAATCCACAGCAGTTTCAAGTGTCAGATGTGGTAGCCTCTTAGACACCACTGCTAACGGTGAGACTTGAAGCTCAACATGAGCAGGCAATGCGCACTTGCAGCCCAGAAAGCCAACCGCGTCCTGGGCTGCATCAAAAGAAGCATGGCCAGCAGGTCGAGGGAGGTGATTCTACCCCTCTATTATGCTCTCTTGATACCCCACCTGGAGTACTGCGTCCAGCTCTGGAGTCCCCAACACAAGAAGGACATGGACCTGTTGGAATGGGTCCAGAGGAGGACCACAAAGATGATCAGAGGGCTGGAGCACTTCTGCTGTGAGGACATGCTGAGAGAGTTGGCGTTGTTCAGCCGGGAGAAGAGAAGGCTCTGGGCAGACCTTATAGCGGCCTTCCAGTACCTAAAGGGGGCCTACAGGAAGGATGGGAAGGGACTCTTTATCAGGGAGTGCAATGATAGGACACGGGATAACTGCCTAAAACTGAAAGAGAGTAGATTTAGATTGGATATCAGGAAGAAATTCTTTACTCTGAGGGTGGCGAGGCACTGGCCCAGGTTGCCCTGAGAGGCTGTGGCTGCCCCATCCCTGGAGGTGTTCAAGGCCAGGCTGGATGGGGCTTGGAGCAGCCTGGTCTAGTGGGAGGTGTCCCTGGCCATGGCAGGGGGGTTGCAACTAGATAATCTTTAAGGTCCCTTCCAACCCAAACCATTCTATGATTCTGTGATTCTGTGAATCAAGACCTGTGTGTGTGCCAGTGTGTGTGAGCTCCATAGAGGTTTTCATGCCTGGGTCTGACTGTGAGCCTTGGCACACAAAAGCAGTAGTCTCCTCTATTTCAATTACATTTTTTTCCCCTAACTACCTGACACAGTGGATGCAAGCCCCATGGGAAATAATATCCTGTAGCCAGGAAATTTTCTGTAGAAATAGTGCTAGCAAAGACAGCTGTAGCTGTGTTGACAACCCTCTGTCTTCTGCTTTTCATCTCAGATGAGTTATGTGTATAAGAATAATAGATCAAATGCTTGAACCAATATTTAGAAAATATTTTGGGATTCTCCAAACCATCCATTATGTCCCTTCTGCCAAGCTGAGCTTGCAAAAAAAGTTTCTTCAGTGATAAAAAGTTCAAAAACACTATTCCTCAGATTATCAATTTCTCTTCATTCTCTCTGACAACTGTTGTTCTCCTTCTGCTAAGTATAATATTGTGGATACCTTTGAGATGAAACCCACTTCTTCGTATTACCTGGTCCTGAATTTTCTGTGTAGCTTCACTTAGGGGGACTATTCTTATCATCACACATAAAAACAGTATTTGAAGGGGACTTGAGGTGTATGAGAATGAGCAATTAGAAGTACTGCTATGGGTAACCACATCCCTGCATGTTGTTACTCCATTTTGTTTTCCGTCAGAGGCATGGCTCAGCCATACAACATACCAACATAATCTAACTCACTACTACCACTGCCTATCTATTTACTTATGTAGATTTAAGATTCAGTGTTGAGGACTGATAAACATCATTTCCAGGATTTTCTAACAAATAATTTCTAACAAAAATTAGAAGAGATTCTATTCTAGGTTCAAGAATAGGTACAAGCTGAAAAATTTTCTTCCATTAAGCTCCTTGTGCATTAAACCACCGAATTCAGTGACTGAGGGAACTGGGGTTGTTTAGTCTGGAGAAAAGGAGGCTGAGGGGAGACCTTATCGCTCTCTACAACTCCCTGAAAGGAGGGTGTAGACAGCTGGGGGCTGGTCTCTTCTCGCAAGTAATAGGTGACAGGACAAAAGGAAATGGCCTCAAGTTGCACCAGGGGAGGTTTAGATTGGATATTAGGAAAAATTTCCTCACTGAAAGGTTTGTCAAGCATTGGAACAGGCTGCCCAGGGAAGTGCTTGGGTCACCATCCCTGGAGGTACTTAAAAGACGTGTATATGTGGTGCTGAGGTACAAAACAAATCTGTGATTATCTGATTCTATGGTTGTATGATTCTCCTCACAGTT
This sequence comes from Larus michahellis, assembly GCF_964199755.1. Lineage (NCBI taxonomy): Eukaryota > Metazoa > Chordata > Aves > Charadriiformes > Laridae > Larus > Larus michahellis. The sequence goes on from NC_133896.1 coordinate 9,330,134, forward strand.
AAAGCCACTGATGGCACTGGGGCTGCTCCTTCCGTGGCACATAAATGAGTGAATGAGAGGACACACAAAGCAATAATTTGTATGTGATTACAGAGAGTTTGAATATGAGAAGACTACAGATGGAAACTTCTGGAGTCTGATTCTGCATGACCCTGCACAAGGACATGCCTACAGTGATCTCCAAGCTCTAAGGTGAGCAAGATCCAAGGATGGGCATAGTCATATCAACCTAATGCAGTTTCTAAAGCCCTGCTCTCAGTACAGATAATGCTGAAGAGCAGAGATTCATTGGCGCGGCCAAATGGGATATTGCTTAAGACATTTTTCAATTGGTACTAACACCAGACAGGACGTTACCCTTGCAGCCTATAGTCCTTGTGAAGAACATGAGGACTTAGCCAACATAGATCTTGTGTACAAGAAAGAAGACTTTTTTTGCTGGGTGGTAAAAGGGCTTTTTTTTTTTTAACAGCCAGATTAAACAAAAAACAAAAAACAAAACAAAACCAAAAAGAGTATCTGGGACTGAATTTCCAGACTCCTCCACCTAATTTTAGACATGAAGATATCTAAAAAGATGTGGATCTAGGCTCCGTGAGCTTCTTCTGCAGTCAGTTTTGAAAATGGGAATCTAAGATCTAGAATGCTGTCTGAATTTGCCCTTCTGTCTGTCCCTGTGTTCTAGTGGACTTTACATCAGGATCCTCCTTCTGAAGTGCCTTGTATAAAGTGGAAAACCATTAGTTATTTCCTATGTAGTCTTCTCATTGCTCTAAAGGGGGAATAATCCAGGATATTAGAAACCAGCCTCCAATTTTCTGTTATGTTAGATCACATGCTGGCTATGCATACATCAGAATGTCCTTTTTACTGTATCACATAATATTCTAAGATAATTTCTGTCTCCAAATAAATTAGACTTTGCTAGAAAAATCACTGAATATCTCTTTGTGTTCCCACTGCACAGTATTTATAGCTGAAAATTCTTTCCTATTCTCATCAATAGCTTCCTCCTGAGCGCCTTTGTTCCAGGGTTATAAGGTTTAATGAAAGCTAATGCTTCAGGCACCCATTTAAATTTTTCTTGAACACTACAGATTTTGGAGGCAGCCTTCTGAAAGACCATACTTTGTGCTGTAGTGACTAAAACAGTCTTTGTAATGAAACAGAATTTCCTCTTCAGATTATAAAACACCTGCTGCAGCATAGGGAAGATTACATTGGGTCTGAGTAGTTTAACGGTGGTGTACTATATTATGGGCTTGGTAGAACGACAGCATAAGATGGAAAAGCAATCCAATTTGGAATTAACTGAAGTCTGCAATATTCAGTCCCAGATAGACTATTGGGAAAAAATAAAATAAAAAAAAACCAATCAAACAAGCAAAACAAAACCAAACCAAACAAACACCAAACCAAAAAAAAAAGCAGCCCCAAAACAAAACCCAAAACAAAACAGTAATGTACTGACTTCCTTACAACATATACAATATGTCCTTAAAGTGGCTGGTTGACAGAAAGCTTCTCTCCAGCCTAGCATGAGTCAGTTTTTGTTAGCTTTTGGTATCATTACACTGTGACATAAAGCACATTAAATCTCCCACTTTTAGGGGACTCATTTAAGTTTGTAAATGTGATAATGAAGCACAGACAAGTTCCTTACAGACTTTAGGACCCACTTTTGTTGTACAGACAGAAGCAGTTTTCAGAAAGCCTCTTTTTTATCCTATCTGGTGTAGCCTGGGAGGGGTGAACAGGAAGAGGCAGGAAGTAAGTGGCGATCCTTAAATCATCTTTTAGTAGACATTAACCCTGAACGTCATCATGGGGAAGGCCTTATTAATTAAACATCAGTTGAGTATCTGTGGAGTTATTTGCACTGGAGGAGAAAAATCCAATTTCTGACAACAGCATGAGAAAAGCTGTCTACTGTGGTGCTAATATCTGTTGAGCTGTTTGTCTCATCAAGAAGATACATTCTTCAGTGAAGGATGGTAGAAAATGATGTCAAGATAATAAAGATTGCCAAGCTAGACACTGAGATGTGATTATCATTGTTAAAGTGCAGAGCTATTACACAACGGAACAGCACAAATGAGGAAAGGAGTAGCCATCTGTTGATATTGTTTCTGATAGGAAACTAAGAAGGCGGTGATACGAAACTCTGGGAAAAGCAAGGAGAGAGATAAAGACAAACGAAAAAGTTCTATGATTTGGGAACTATTGATCATCACCTTAATGAAAAACCTTGAGCATAGCTGTGATATGGAGAGTGGTGACAGATGGCCAGAGTATCACAAGGAGTGGCTTTTTGGTTGATTGTAGTTATCACTTCAAACAGAAAGAGAAACTTGTAATTGTAACTTTTAACTGTTAGCATGCTCTTGTGCCAATTATCACTCTCCCTGGCAATGCCTGGGCATATTTCAGGGACATTCATGTTTCAGGGCCTTTTTCAGCAGGGACAAGATTGCACCAAGTTTGGCTCCCTTCACTTTATGCTATTCTTCCAAATATCTTAACAAGATTTGCATCACCCCCAGCACATGCAAAACATCACCCTGGTTTCCAGTCCCTGAAGCTACAATACTGTCCACACGTTATTTCAGACTCTTTAAACTGAAAAATCATGCAATGAATATTAATTATGTCTTAGGATGATGGGAATGTGATGTGAGGTCTAGAGGAGACTCACAGTGAAGATTTATGGACAAAACGTGCTGGTTCCTCTTTGCCTAAACTGGAGAAGGATTTTTTGCTCTGTCTGACATTTCATAATAATGATGACCGGTACTGTCACTACACTGTTTAAATGTAGCTGATAGCCTGCATTATGCTTAGCAATTTTAGTGCTGTAAAAGTTTGGCTGGGAAAGGACATTGTGCAGAATTAAATTTAAATTTAAAGAGGTTTATTTAAAGAGGTTTTAAGAGGTTTTAACGGTTTTTAAAGAAGTTAAAGAGGTTTTCTGTGATGTGCAGTGGTTCATGCTATGCAGGGCTGTTCTCTTAAAATTCAGATCTTAAAAAAAACCCTGGTTCTCTACCCCAAAATTCTGCTCAGAGAACTTTATAAACAACAACAATTTGAACTCAGGTATTCATTTATTGCATTGATAGAAATACCAAGGTCAGAATTCAGTGGAAAAACAAGCCAAAAAGATTCAACAAGGATAATTCCGACAAAAATCTCTACTGCAGTTACCTGAATGATGTTAGGTTCAAGCATGACAGAGTGATTTCATTCCCTCAACACCTGATATGGTGAAAAGCCAGCTCTATAAATAACTGTAGCATGAAGGTCAACATTTATATAAAATGTTCATTCACATTTACGTCTAAGAAATAAAGAATTTATTGAAAGAGCAGTTGGATATAAATTCCCTATGTCTGACATATTGCTATTATTCCCTCCCCACAAAACAAAAGTATAGAACTATATGACTCCTGCTTTTGGTAAAAGACAGCTGGAAAGCCAAAGGTTAGGGGCATAATCAAGATACCACCTTTGCCATCATAATTGATTCAGAAAGTTTTTTGAATGTGACCTCTTGCAAAATCTATCACCAAAGTGCATCTGTCTAATAAACCTAGGCATTATTAGACCAGGATTTATTGAATGGAAAGTCCTAAATACTTTTTTTTTTTTCTCCCCTCTCTCTCTAAGTCTTTGAAGGCTTCACCATGCAGAACAGAACTGTCTCAAAATGGCTTTTTTTGGATTGATAAGTTTGGGTTTTCATTCCTTCCTTCCCTTCTCCTAGCCCCCGTCTTTCTCTGTTATTAGAAATTAATGAATCCAGGAACCTAAAAATCACTTTCAATGCCAACTATGTTACCAAAAATAATATCTCCCCATGAAATATTCTGGCATCAGCAAAGCAGCTTATCTCAGTTCAAGAAGTTTCATCAAAACTACTCGCTTCAAAATAGTGTTTTGAATTGAATGCCAAACATGCAAGTTTTACCAGTGTCTTGCATGAAAACAGAACGAGGGGAAGGATGTCACACAGTGTTTCTTCCCCTTTTTCCCCATGGCAACTGAAAGATCTTCATAGTTTAGGAAGAAACAGTTTTAGCAGTCCAAGTACCTTTTGCCATCTTGCTCACGATGTCACGCCAGGTGACTTCTGTCTCTCTCCTCTTCCCCAGTAATTGCAAAAAGCCTCTACACACAGAATCCAGTTAGTTTCTCACTATCCTGAAAATAACAAGACTGGCGGACAATTGACCCCTTAATAGATGAACCCAGATAGAAGGTTAAACAGCAATTTCCTGTTCTCTGGCAAATGCTGTTTATCAAATCTGGGACCTACAACTGGCATTTCAGCTGCCAACCTGATAGCTCTTTTCAAGATGATCTTTGTGAAATATAATGGAAAAATCCTTTTGGATGGAGCAAGGTGGACCTAGCATGATTTACTCTCATTGCCTGAAGCTAATTGACTTGGTGCAGAAAATAAAATCCATTTTTCTGTCATTCTGCCTTCTCTCTTGAAAAGCTAAATTAGAACATATTAGATGGAGGGTGTTTGACGTTCCTGACAGCACAGTTTGTATTGCATTCCAGTCAGTCTCTTAATAAGGCCATCAAAAAACTCATGTTACCTAAGCTCTACCCATAGGAGGATCTAATAGACTTTTTTTTTTCTTCAGCAGCTTAATCAACATGGGACTTTCCAGCCATTACAACCACAATCAAACAATAGCCTAACATGCTGTAGGAACCTTGTCAAAGCTGCCTTAGCTTAAGTCTATTTTATTGATAATAACATTAAAAGGAGCCCGACCTGATCAGATGGATTACGAACACTGCTTTTCACATGACAACACGTAAATCAAATAAAAAAGCAATGTCTGTTGAAAGAAGTTCAGGTGATCTTTCATTGTAGACTCTGTGTCATTAAATCTGTGAGCACTTCTTTAGATGTGATGCATCAGTGTGTTAAAAGTCCCAGAGCAATTTCAGCTATGCTTTTTCTATCAGTTTTCTACAGTTTTTTTCAACTTGAAATTGGTGCTGGTTTGAGTTGTAAGAAGCACGCAATGAAAAAAAGAAAGCTGTAAAAATGACCTATAAGTAGAAATTGTATAATAACCCTGCGTTTTGGACCATGTCTCTTTCAACAGATCTGTGAAGCAAACACACCTAGAAACATAAGCTGAGATGTGGGATCATCTTGGTCAGATTCCTGAGATTACCTGAGCAGTTAGTTTGCAAATCCATACATCATGGAGAGGAATCATGAGGTATATTTCCTACCACCGTAGTCAAATATCCATATTCTTTGTGTATTAATTGAGTCGTCAAGAACACATGAAGATCCAATTGTACCACACCTGAGCCTATGCCTTCAAAAGCCCATTGAAGTATAGTTTATTTAGCAGTCATGCAAAAGAATTAAAATAAAGGTGCTAGTGGAAAATCTGGGCTGCTCTTCTCTTTTGTATGTGATAGTTTCGGTATTACATGAGACGCCCACTGTGTGGTCCATGGTATAACAAATTAGAATAGCTTCTAACAAGGTGGCAGAGTGATTGACTGGTGATGGATTGGTTGGTGACAGCTGTTATGACAAAGTACACTGATGTAGTCTGTGAAATACACGGGACAGCTGAAGCTGCTGTTCCACTGTCTGAACAGCTGAGCTCATTATTTTCTTACCTTAAAGAAAAAAGAACGCAGTCCACATTTCCATCCCTGTTAGTCTATTGATTGTTCTCGGTACCGGCTGTGCCAGGGAGGGATTCCCTCCATTTTAAGCAGAATATGGCTGGATTATTAAAACAAATGTGAGAACTTTACTTTGAAAATGTAAGAGTCTAGTTAATGGTTATTGAAGACAGATGTGGCTGTAATTAAGATTAGGAGAGACACCAGATCTCTGCAAGGTTTGATGAAGAAGAACAAGCTCTCCCAAGTGTGAGGCAAAAGAGCATCAGACCAGCTGCCCTAAGGTAAGGGGAGGCAGGGAGGCCTTGTGAGAGCCAAGGTTTGAATGAATCCTCATCTGTCTCTGCTGTGCTGCGTTACATCCAGCCGGGCATTTAGCTCTCTGTTCCTGCTCTCTATGAAGTAAGGGAAGGGTGTTTGCAGAAAGGGAAGAAGGAGAACAAAAGGGTGAGAGGAGCTGCCAGGATTTCCTGCAGAGACCTGGGCTGGCACCTGCCCAGAAGGTACACAGAAGGGCTGTTCTGATTTTAAGTATTTGTTTGTAAACTCTCCAACATTATTTCCTTTTGCCTTTGTCCATCATCTGTCAGCGGTGGGAATCATCCCCCCCCCCTTCTGCTGCCTTTGGTATCTGTCTGCGCTACCTTAGCAAGTGCTGCTGCTGGAGACTGGAACCACCAGCTGCTGCCATGGTACCCCTGGTCTGATGGAAGATTGAATAATCCCTATCTCCCCTTCCAACAATTTTGCTATAGGGCGTAAAGAAAAAATCTTGTATGACCTTGTGCCCATCTGCCCATCTCTGACAACCCCCGCTGACGAGGTACCAGGCAGACAAGAGGGAAAAAAACGTTTCCCTGCTAAGGTTATTGAATGTAGCTATTTCCAAATACAGCTTCTATAGTGCAACACGGTCTTTGGGTCATTAAGGTTTTGTGGGGAGTGTTTCAGTAATAGACATGCTGTCCAGAGCATGTTACAGGGGCATTCTGGTGAGGAGTCAGAGGGGAGTGTCATAATAGCTACATGGCAGTGGTACGCGCTGGATAAAAGCACTGTGATATTGTCGGTGGGGCTGAGTATGGGTGTTTGCCTCAGTTTCCCCATATGTTAATTTAATACTTACATGCTTCCTAAAGAACATATGGTATAACATAAAAACAGAGAAATATCTTGATGACATTGTTATTATCTTCAGAGAGTCTTTATATACTTGCTCTTCTGGGAAGTACAGAAAACTGCGATTGCTCTGTTTAGCAGTGCCAAGAGAATAAACATTATTTCTTTCCCTTCTCTGTACACTTAAAATCAATAACTTAAAAAAAAAAAAAAAGAAAAAAATTAAGTCTTGTTTTGGTTACTTCACAACATTCTTTTGAAAAGCAGAATTTATCTTTCTGACACACTGATGTGCAGTCACCAGAAACCTCTCGAATTACATCCCTTGTCACACATAATATTCATTGTGAAATCCATCACCTTTTCCTCTTCAACAGTCATTAGGAAGGTGTTTGCTGGCACCACCGGCAGGGGTGAAGGATCCTTTGTGGAAGCCAAGTGCTGGCAGCCCTCTCGCAGAGCATCAGTGGTGCAGCTGCACCTTGGGATGCGTCAGCAGGCAGTAAGAGCTTGCTGTTCACAGAGGAAGGAGGTGGCCTCAGTCCCTGCCTTGTAAACCTGCAGCTGTAACTAATTTTACACCCACAGCGTGTTTGTAAGGTCTAGATCAAGACAGTGTCTCCTAGTTCCCATAGCCCAGTAGAATGGGCCTTACCCGGTGCCTGTGATTTAAAGTCTAGCATGGGATCCTTTGTCAGCAGAGTTTCTGATGTGCTTAACATGTCCAGGCTGAGAAGAGGGAGTAGGCGGGGTTGTATAAGCTCCCACCCTTTCTTATCCTGCAGTTGTTTGCCCAAGACAAATGGTATTGTGGCTGCTCCTTGCTTGAAAATTCCTCCTGAGGAATTAATAATGCAGGTAAATGTTCAGCTTGTGCTGATTTCTCCTGCAGTCTTGTCTTTACTGGGAAGCTGATTGATAACCATTAAACCTAGGGCATACCCAAGCCTTAAAAGGAGCAGAAACAAGGCTCCACTCAATTTGCTCATTCCAATTCTCTCTATGGAGAATAGGAGAAGGGTATTGCACCCATTTCCTCAAATGTGCTCAGCCTTGACCAGATATTAATGGAGGAAGGGGTACAGTACAGACATCATGTAGAAGCGATGCTTTGCTTGACAGATATTTACGCATGCAGAGAATATAAAAATCACTTCAAATAGTCTCATTCCTAAATGATAAAGAGATAATTGCTTTCTAATTTATTAGGTGAATAAAACCTTTTTACTGATAATAGCTTCTGACATAGTATCAAACACCTGCATTCAATTTGCATAGATGTAGACAGAGTGTGTGGATGTGGTACAGGAGGGTAAAGTGAGCACTTCTTAACATGAAAGAGTGTAATGCTTGATCAGTGTTGAGGAACTGACTTTAGAGTTTTACTCTCTCTTTTTCTTTTCCCACATTCTTATTTTCTCCTCTATGGTCAAACCAACCACAACATAAAGAATGGAAATCCTCTCCTTTTTTTTTTTTTCTTTCTTCCAGAATTGTCCATCTTCGTTGTTCTCTTCTGCTGTTGTTTTGTTAAATGGATGGGCAGGTGGGGAGGGACATACCCAGCTAGTTACACACACTGCCATTTGTAATATGTTTTTTTCCCTGGGCAGATATTTCAAACCTCTCGTTGTCTTGCCATAGTATGTTGATGTCTTGGGGCAAAGTCCTTTGAGTCACGATGTCAACTAATACATACTTCCTTCTTGGCAATGAATTTACTTGGAAAGGGAAAATGTCATATTTTGATATGTAGTTATACAAACAACAGTTATGTTTGTGCTATGGGAAGAAGATGCCTGTTTACTGCTACACCTATGAACCTACTCTTGCCTATTTGTGGGCCATGGGGAGTAACAAAAATTGGGTGACAAAGTCCATTTGTGAAGGCTGGCATTGGATGCCAGGGGACAGCTTGGCATGGAAAATAAAGAAGATTTTTAATTTCTTCCAAGACCTTTCAGAATAAATAAAAGAATCCCAATGAGATGATCTGTCTAGAATTTAAGAAAAACAACAGAGCAAGGGACTATTAAAAAGTAAAGAATCAGCTCAGATCTGAAAGTAAATGGATGATGGGGAAGGAGAAAACAATGTCTACCAAGTACCTAACCTGTCCTTTCTGTCAAATGCTCCTCCAAACGCTTGCCCTGTGTTGAGCCTGTGCTGGGGGTTCCCTCTCCACCATGGAAGTCAGCAGGACCTCCTGCAGGAGGAAGGCTCTCCTGGGCACAGCCCTGGCAGCTAATCTGGCGTAAGAATTGCAGGAGACTTCAAGTGTAATCCAGCCTTTTGCAAGCAAAGACCCTGGCTGGTATAATGTTTACTCACTGTGAGTAATACCCTCCCCTGTGAGTGCCAATTTACTACATGGCTTGGAACTGCATAATCTACTGTATCAATAGTATGATTTGTGATATACAATGGATACTATAACTATACATAGTTTATAGCACAGTCTGTAAATACACACACACATATACCCCTATGTATGTCATAATATGAATACTATGTGTAGTATATGTATATGAGTACTGTGCGTGGATAGTATTCCATGAATTGTCATGCTATAACTGCGCCTTCATTATGGGTAGGAAATAATTTATTAATAAATAGAGATAGATGATATCTCATTTACACAAAAAAATAATCGAAGATTCAATACTTATGAGCTATTTTACTGTTTTGTTGGTTTTGCTTTCGTTTTTTTTCTCTTTATTCATTTGCAGGTACTCACAGAAGGACACATAATGTGTAATGTTGCTCTTAAAGTAATGGGACCTCGTCCAGAAAAAGAACAGATGTGGTTCACAGAGTGTGCAACCTGGCTGTCTTAACCTCTGCTTTTCTGCTGATTGTCCTTTTGGTGGGTTTCTGTCCCTATGTGCAGATATCAAACCTGGTTCTGCTCTTGGATTACCACACACACACACGATATGCAATGGCTGTGGCTCAACAGTGTTCTCTCTTTAACCCCTCTTTGCATTTGCATTGTAGCCACACAGGAGACCCAAAGCCCCAATATTTTTGTAGAAGGATTCATGAGACAGGTGTTACAACTATGCGCTATATTTCCTATGAGCAAATAGTTACGGACAAAAGCATTAGTGGATTTTTGATACAGTTTCTTAGAAGAAAGAGCTAGTAAGCAGCAAGAGCATTTGCTGCCTCTGTCTTTCTAACCAGCAACACATCTGAGGAGGAAGTGGATGCCTGAGATTAAATATAATGTACCAGAATAAGAATTTTAAAGGCAAGGTTGGAATGGGATAGGATAGGATAGGATAGAATAGAATAGAATAGAAGGTTGTACATGCTCTATCTATACCTGTTGCAGGATAGATGAAGTAAACTAGTAAATAAATAAAAAAAAAATAATTAAGAAAACACTGAACTGCTGCATCATTGATTCTTTAAAAAAATATTTTCCTACAATTGAGAACCAGACTGTTGGGCCCTGACAGCTTGGTATAGAGTCAAAGTAGATAATGTGATTGATACCTAAAAGCTACTCTAGTGATCTCCACCATTGATTTGACCTGAATTGATTCTGTTACTGAAATTTTCAGCAGAATCAATATCTACATCAACAAAACCTCCAAAACTGCTGCTTATTTGTTCCACTATGGGAGCTGAGGGATAGAGGAACTCAAGCATACATTTTATTATCTTCTCAGCCATGCTACAAAATGCCATAAGTGTCACGCTACTTATACATTCAATAGCAGTTAGTAAAAATAGTTGCCAACAATCCTGGCAGTGCACAACTACATTTAAATGTTTTAGACAGATTAGAATTCTATATGCTTATTATTTACCATTTTTTAATTTGAAAACAAAAAATCTTTTCTCTGCCCCATCTCAAGCACAAGGGATTACAATTGCATGCTCTTGTCACTTCCGGCTCTCCCATCTGTTACTGTAAAGCTATGATAAATGAAGTTTCAATGAGATCACAAAAGCAGGCTTATCGTTTTGACACAAAACAAGACTTAGATAACAAAAATCAATTATAATGCTCTCTCATTTTTGGAATGAAGAATTTTCACTACTTCAGAGGCAGGTTGGAAACAGTGGTTTAGAAGGAACAAATGATGTATCAGAAATTAGAAAAATAACAATAAAACCTGAATTCCTTAGAACACATAAAGCAAAAATTATTTGAAGGCAAAAAGCTTCTGTAATTCCTTGGGATAAACAAAGTAGATGAACATTTAAGACTTTTGTTTGATGTTTGATATTGAAATACACGTTGGGTATTGTCATTCATCTCAGATGTTGCATTTCTGACTTGATATGAGGGATACATTCAGTTTGATAGATAAACTGTGAATATGTATGTAATAATATGGATATATCAATGTTTTTAGTGAGGGAGAGAATGGAGAGGATAATAAGCATATCAAATATCTGATCTATTCATTGAAGGACGACATTTCAGCTCAGTCTCATGCAATGCTTGATTTTACAGAGGAGAGACAAAAAAACAACCAGGAACCCCTCTGTTTTCAGGCCAGACTTGACCAACTGATTGAGTCAATGCAACATCCTTCTAAAGATGCCCATAGGTTTTACAACACCAACTTCATAATTTGTATTTGTATTACTGCGTATCTTTTGGAAAGATAAACAAAATATAGTGCAAGAGCTTCTTGTGATGGGAATTACCCAGAATAGAGGATGACGTTTTCACTCAGGGGCAAGGATAAAGTTAAAAGAAAAGAAAATGGCCGGTAAGCATCATTTTAACAGCTACCTAGACTCTAAAAATTAAGTTGATCTATTTCTGACAGTAAGATAAATGAGATCCTGCTTCAGACTTAATTTTTTTTTACTTTAAAACTAGAATTTCTTATTTAGATTTAATTATTTTTGAAAAAAAATATTATTCATTCGGTCCTTCATTTTTTGAGGAGTCCCAGCTTCCCTCCTTCCCAAGGCAGGTTGTGCCAATGACTCATTGTTCCTTTTTCAAAATGAGTGATTTCTTTCTGGTCACTATCCAACGTCATCTGTTAGACTAGACAGCTCCACCAAGAGAAGAATTCCCCTTGTGTGGACACCTGCAGAATATCATCAGATCTGTTCTTTTAACTTCCACATTACTGAAACACATTGCCTTTCCCTCTCCATCAGGCTTTCCAGATTTGAGCACCTTCTCATGTAGTCCATTACAGTGATGAATCACTTATAGAAACAGAGATGTGCAGAAGCAATCCTCTTGGCCATGACCAGTGACTGCACCAGTGCAGCAGATTTGCATCTGTTCCACCACATTTAAACCCACAAAGGACTAGTAAAGTTTATCAAGTGTTTGTCCTTATGATGTGAGTACTGAAATAGTGGGCCATGTACTGGAACCGTTGTTGTTTGAGCCAAGGGAACCATAAGCCTGAGGACCACACATGTTAAATTTTGGGTTTAGAGAACACTCATCCCTCATGACGAGAGACTACAAAGCTGGGAGATAGAATGGATTGTCTGCTATCAAATATCACAGACTGTCAGGTGCCAATTTCAGTAAATTATGCTAGAAATCTTTTATTAGGCAATTGAGAAGTCAGTTTTAAACAGAGATGTAATCAAATGGGCTCGATAACTAGACTCAGGAGTCCTGGTATTTCAGATGAATAAAAGAGACTGTCACTAACACATACTGCTTTTTTTCTTCAAGAAAGCCCAATCATTTTGAAAAGCCAATAGGCTAATATGAACTACAGACAAATGACATTTCATGCACTACTAAAATGCAGCAATGTCTGAATTACATTTGACAGATGGCAGACTATGGCCAGCAAATACACAGAAAGATAAATGAAAAAATTAACAGACCAAACCCAACCCTTCCCATGAATCTGCTCAGCCTTTTCAATGAATATGTGCATTACTCAATATGGATGGCAACTTCCATCCAAAAGGGAGCTGTGTTTGGAGGCAAGAACTGTTGAGTGATGTGTCCCAAAAAATTACTTTGATCCCTTATGTATATGCAGATGACCAGCCCAATGTAAAAGAAAAAGAAAATACTGATTATGTTTATTCTGCCTACACTTTTTTGCTAAAACATGGATTGTATTCTTCCTCCCATTTAGGTTCTTCTCTGCAGGTTTATTTTCTTTTCATAGAAAAAGAAAACCACCTTAGTAGAAACAGCTGACTCAGCAGAGGAAATGATGTTAAAACTTCTGATGTGAAGGTTTGTGCAGAGTTTCTATGTAGTTGTGAAATATGCTTGTGCTTTAAAATCAAAGAAAGAAGATTGATAGTCATGATCTAAGTTATCCAAGTCTATAAAGCAAATTCTGGATGTTAGACCTAACTGTGTCAGAAATATTGTTTATTTTTCTGCATTGCTAAATTTGGTAATCTAACTTGATAAAAAATAAACTGATAAAAGTTCATTACTTTTTACATAATGAGACTTTCAAGCCATATTTTATCATTGAAAATAGCTCTATGATCACAGTGTATTAAGCTAGAATGTACTGTCAAAAAGTCTACTGTCAAACCTCTTATTCACATATTCTTTTCTCTCTAAAAGTTGTGGGTTTTATATTTTTTCAAAAAGTTTCAAGTTGAATGTGTTGTTCATTGATTTTATTGTGATTCCCAGAAACACAGAGATCTCATTTCTATTTTGCTAGGCTTTATACAAATACTGTAGCTGTTGTATAACTGAACTAAGAGGTTTGTGGTAGAGTCTACGGGCTACTTTTCTTATCTCGTGGATGATATTCAGCTGTAGAAACCCAGCATGGACTGGTTTCTTAAGTCCTGGGCAAACCAATCTTTATAGTCAGTGGATTAATACAAGTATAGAATCATTAAGAATATCTTGAGGAAAAAGGAGCGTGGAGAAAGCTTGCCACTACTTTCCATTCCCTAACAATATCTTTCATTTATTTTTCCCTATTCCTGATGTCTGCTTTTCCAAGCTGTGGTTGTGTTTCCAGTTTTCTGCATCCCCTGCAGCATCTGACCCGTGGCGGGTCCCAGTTTCCTGCCACCTCCCCAAGCCTCAGTTTAGCTGCTGGTGACACAACACTGCTGGGTAGCTGTGGCTCACACTTCAGAGGACGTTGCTAAACAGTTGAGAAATTTCACAGGGCAGAGCCAGGTAAAATGAGCAAGGCAAAACTGAAAGAAGAAATAACATTGCTGACAGAGATAGGTAGCACCTCCAGGATTCAAGAGAAGAATCACACCAAGAGAAGGCATTAAATCCTACAGGGGAAATAAAAAAGCACAAAAAAAAAAAAAAAAAAGCAGGGAGTTACATCATGGCAGCTCACCACGGACAGGATGTGATCAGGGAGCGATGTAGGCCAAGCACCTCTTCTGTGTTCACCACATTTCCAGTGACATATAACTCAGAGATTATCTGTGGAACAAGAGACGACAACATTTAATTTCTGCTTTCACTTTTTGAACATTTTAGATTAAGCATGTTCATGAATTGGCCTCCAAGGTTAAGGAGAAATGCGTGGGGTTGTCTGCAGCTGTAATCTAGTAATAGTAGTTCATTAATGATTCTGCAATAGAACAAGTTACAGTTTGTCATGCGTGAAAAAAAAAGCCTAAAAGATTAAAATAAGCCTGGTGAACTTCTGGAAACTATCAGAAGATTGCCAACATGAAAATGTTCTCTTTGGTTGACTTTCTGCACTGACTTGGGTATAGCTAATGAGCTAAAGATAAGGTGAAGTTCATTTTGGAAGCAGAGGGTCCTCTGGAGACTGCTATGAAAATAATTTACTCAGGAGCTGGTTTAGTACTGTTCTTTCACAGGGACCTGGTCCAAAGCTTTTTCATGGCTTTTCACATCCAGTAAGTTTTAGACTGGGTATTCACAGCTTCTGCTGACAGTCAACTTTACACCGTATGTGCTAAATGCAAAGCAACGTGTGTAAATGAGCAGTGAAATGCAAGAGAGCTGAGGGGCACGGTAATGGGGAAGAGGAGATGAAATTAGGAAAATGGAGTGAGCAGAAAGAGGAGGAAGGAAGGATTAATGAGTAGAAGATGACAAGGGAAGCTGAGGGAAATATATTGCTCAAGTTCTGGTTCAGCTTTCAACCAAAATGTGTATAATGAGAGCTGCTGTCTTCTTTGTGGTGGTACTAAAATCTAAAAGCTTCACTGACAACGTAAGACTTGTGTTGCTGGACAGATTATGGTGCAGATGTGCAGATATTTTGTTTCAGTGGGGACAAGGACAACGACAGGGACCTGTCAATTCAGAAAAAGCAGAAACATATTTTGATTCAAGGTTTAAAACAAGTTTAATTTTCATTTAGAAAATAAAATAAAAAGATGTTTCATCTGTGTTTTCTAAGGGAAAGGTTATGAATTATAAAATGCAATGTATTTTATGTTGGAAAGTTCTAGTTTCTATATAATATGCATTCTGTACGTTTCAGTATTGCTGAATACATTTCTCTTTTGCAAGAAACATGAAACACTGCATCCAGCGCTAAAATGGCTTCAGGAAAATAACCCTGGATCTATCCCTAAAGCAGCAAGATCTGCATTGTACCAGACTGAGAGAGAACAAGTTGAGTATAGTCTGACCTAGAAAAACAATTGTATTAGTACACTTCGGATTATACAATCATTTTCTTTTTCTGTGCTGTTCTTCACTGCCACTCCAGAGCTATGTATTAATACAGTTATACCTTTATAGTTTATTTTCCTTTTGGTTACATCACAGTAAATAATGTCTACTAGCAGTTCAAGAAGCACCTCTCTTCTCATGTAATTGTATCCAAAGGCAATTATGAAGTAGCACAGCTGCTCTGTGTATTCCATCCCCCTTTCAAATAGCTACATTAGGTAAATCTTTCTAGTGTCCATAGGAATAAAATAGACAATGAAAGTATCTCTATTCAAGTAGGGTTTCACTTGCAGATGGCTTTCAAGGAAAAGTTACATCTTTTAATGATTAATAAGAGCGTTAAACTTCAAGTATTTTATTAACATAAAAATGGTATAGCATTTTTATGTAAACTCTCTTAAAAGTACGTTCAAGAGGCATATTTAGGTCATGTTACATATTCAAACTGTAGGTTTAGAAATAATGATAACTACTTAAATACAGAGTGTCACATTTACAGCCATCTTTCTCTGTTTAAATTATCCTCTCTTTCCTTCTCTACCTGTATTCTACTTGATGCAAAAAGCTGAAAAAGACCTGCACAGCTGTTTTTCATCTCTTTAGTGCCACTCTGAATAACAGTAGTTGAAATCCCAGTCTAAGGAGCCAGTTAGGTACTTTCTCAACTGATTATATTTTCAAACCTTCAAAATCTGCATTATAAGAATTACATAAACTAACCCCCAGCCCCGTTAGTTTATAACCTAAATAGACATAGAAAAGTGCCTGCAGAGTGGATAATGTGATGTTTAACAAGCACCTTTACAGAAGGCTATAGAAAGGAAACAAGGCTGCTTTTCAAAATTTTCACTAAAAAATATCCATCAGGTAAGCAGGTACCTTAATACTTTCAACTCTTGTGCAGGCATTGAAATAGCAGGTGGAAATAAAAGACGCAGAAATAAAACCTTGTACACCTGACAATAGAAACAGCCTGCGTCTGAGAGAGCTAGCAAGACATACATATGCTTTATATTGCTAGTGAACACTGTGCTTACAATATTTTAGTTTGCCTCTGCCACAAAATTACATTTTCATTGCACGTTTCTTGGATAATTGTTTTGTATAGCATAAAATTCCATTGACATATCACAGGATATTGTCAGCTGTAGCTATTAGAGGCTGTTCTCAAGAGATGTCTTCTTTGGAATGACTATATTTTAGGCACTTTTTAGGGAAATGAAGTGTCGTAATAATTAATAATCACTTAGTCATTATCATAACAGGCATAAAACATGGGGTAGATGATAATATACAGAGAACTGTGAGATACTATAGCACAGGTAATGGTTTAGAAACAGTGACTTGCTGAGATAATATATCACCTTGGTACTTTGTTCTTTAAATAGACAAGGAAGACTGTATGTTATAGAAATCGAAGTGCAGATGAACAGCTTAGTCCAAAGAGGAGGATGGAAACAAGATGCACAAGGTAAAAAAAAAATTAAAAATTATTCTCAGTGGAAATTTAGACTATCCAGAAGACATAAATTTTAGTTTCTTAATTAAGTGTTGGGACCTAAGTGCAACAAATCAACTGCTGCCAAACTCTCAGTCAAGCATGCTAGGTCCAGGGTCTCTGGTGGCTGCTCTTACAAGTTTCAAGCCGCAAGTGGTCTACGAATCAACTTCTTCAACAGCTTAACCGGATTGCCGTTTATTGCTTAAAATGGACTGATAATTTCAACCGGTTTTGTCAAAGATCTGTCCCAGTCTTTGCTTTTGCCAGTGATAATTCAGAGCAAACTCTGATGGAGGGAAGAATAATGGTAGAAGTCAAAGGCATAAAGAAGCTCTAAAACACAGAGAACTGCTCTTTGGGATAGCTCCAGTAAAGTAGAAAAGAGTTAATTGTACATCAGTATTAAAAGGCAAGAGCTTACATATGGCTGTCACCTAAAGAAAAAGACTGTAATTGTATGCCTGTAATACTGACACAAAACAGAAAATGCAAAATAGATGAAGATTAGACTAGTGAATGAATTTTTTATAAATTAGTACTAGGTTTTTAGCAATAGTTTTCAGAGTTCTCTGGGGATAACATACTATGAAATGTCAGCATTAAAAAAAAATATCCTCAAAGGCTTAGGAAATTAACATTTTAATTGGTAAACCAGTAGAAAATCCATGGTCTGAGCAGTTAAAAATAACTTTTCATTCAAGTGCACTAGTCACAGACTAAAATTTTCCTATAACAGTCATTGGTTGGATAACAAAATTGCTTTAATGCTGGTGGCATAGCAACAGATCTGTGAACACTGCAATATAACTTTCTCCATACATTCGTCTGCAGTATACACTGAACAAGTTACTGGCATGCTTTCTCCAGAGGAGTCAACACTTAAGGTCAATGCGTCAAATTTCAGAGATTAATCTAATTAAAAAGATAGACCATTAAGCTGGTATTTACAAATCCTTCTTCAGGCTTTTTATGCACTTGTCACACCCATTCAGACACCCATCCATTTCTCAATACATGAGCTATCCAGAACTACTTAATTTGCCATGTTGCAGGCACCAGTTTACAGGCACTAAAACTAAGACAACATACCTTAGTGTGTCAGGAAAGCAATAAATAGGAGAATGTAAAGACTCTAAAATCCATGTTGATCCTCACTATGCTAGACCACACACTGTACATTCAGTCTATGTTTAGCCCCTTGGTTTAAAAATTGAAACTATATTGTGCTAGTTTCATTTCCCCATAAATAGGTAGAGCTAAATTAGTGCAGAAGCCTTCACTTAACACAAGTAGCTCTGAGTTGGGCGCAGTGGAAAGGATGGATTACCCGGTCTTTACTCACTTCGCTCTGAGGGCACGATTCTCGTAGTGTTAGAAGACAATCAAGAGCGTATGGGAGTTTACTTGCAAATAAATACAGCATTCTACATATTCTAATTATTACATATATATTATACCCAAAGTAATATAGAAAAAAACATTAAAACCAAGGTGATTGTCTTTTTGTAGCCTCAGTAGCAAGATTCAGGATATTGATTAATTTTGTCACTATCCATTCACGTGATGACTAAAGATTAAAAACAGTATTAGGCTGGGACAGATTATGCGGTTCAGAAAGTGGCAGAACACTATCATGTCAAAGTAAGCCTATATCACAGTCACAGGAAAAGCTTAGCAAAGCTGGTTATCCATAACTTAAGAATTTCACACAAGTAACTGCAATGCGGTTTTATCCAAGCAAGTTCTGAATTAACCAGTTCTTCTGCAAAGAGCTGGCATTGCAGCAGTGTGTAGCTCAGCATATTTCAGGTTAAAATCCATGTTTGAAAAGTTTGATACCTATTTATGTGGTTAGCTTCTAAGCAGATCCAGAGAGCTGCAGCTTGAACAGGACCCAGATGATGTCAGGTTTCTTTGTGCTGCACTGCAGACACAATAGAGATTGCAACTGAGAGACTGTGAACCTTTGGTAAAATTATCTTGAAGACACTTACGTAAGTTTAATTAGGGTGTCTCAGGCTCCTTGGAGTGCGCGTAGATGCTGGGATGCAGAATGAAGCAGAGAAGTCTAGTGTTTTCTCTATCTACCCCATCTGAAGACAAGAACAGGGTGGAGGAGGTGGTACAAATATCCCTCAAAAAGAGTTCCTGTCAGTGGATTTTGTGGTAGACGTGGGAAGTTCATCATTTCAGCGGACAGCATGTTAGAAGTTTAGGAAGAACTGCACCACGCTCCTGTGAAATGTCATACTATGTTTAACCACTTTTGCTGGTGAGAACCTGGGACAAGATGCAGTGAGCGCTGAGGATGTCTGTATTGCACATACTGGGGTGTGGTGTAGAGGTCTCTGAGCGAGTAGAGAGGTAAATCGTAATTCTTTGTGGTTCAGCACAGTGAGGATCCTGAAGTGGTACAGACGGGCTCATGCCTCCCTGACCAGAACCAGAGGGTCAGAAATTTTTCAAAAGAAGCCACCACACCAGGAAGTCAGTCCTCATGGTGGTGTTTTCTAACTTACAGCAGTTGGACTTTTCAATGTACGTGTGTGCATGTGTGTGTGTGTGAATATTCTCAGATGTCTTGTGACTGCTGGTTGATCCATCTCAAAAGAATGTGAAGCTCTTGTTCTCTTTTCATCCCCAGAGAGTCTCCCTGTCTTCTCCTAAGGTTAAACACATAACAGCCAAGTTGTATAATATACCCACAATAGTAATCCTTGACACATTTTGAGCAAGGCTGGATACAGGATATATCAAACCATATGGAAAGAAGAGACTTTGCAATTTATTTTTTTTTTATGAAACTGTATTTTTTGCTCACTGAACATTGTTTTAATTAACTCAGTTTTGATAGTTCCCAGGCACTTCAGTATTTAATTTATAAGATATTTCTGAACTCTGCTACAACTTCTTTTTTCCAAGGTATGAAAAAACTTTTTCAACAAAGTCTATCAGCTAGCAGAAACGTAACGAAAAGAGGATGATTTAGGTGAGATCTTTCTGTCTTTAAGCAGTATATCTGGCAATCACAGTGTATTTGTAATGATGTTAACTGGCTCAGGTGGAGGCATTACTTTCTATTTATACACCATTCTTCACAATATGCATCACCTGTGAAAGACATCTCTAGGCTGGTGTTCGTTCCCTGGAGACCACATTTCTTTGAAGTTGAGACACTTTACAAGTTCTGCAGTGCTGGGATCTGTTCAGACACTGCACTTGCAAAATGACCCTACTTTAAGCAAAAAATTACTTTGACCTTGAAAACCAAGAATGAATCTAAGCATTCAGAAACAGTAGTTAGAAATTTTGCTTACAATGATGTTGGCTCTCACCAGAGGACCATGGGGCTGAGCTACTACCCCATTCCTCATACCCAAGTATGAACTGAAGCCTGGATTTCACAGAATCACAGAAAATTACAGAATACTAGGAATTGGAATGGATCTCAGGGGATCATCTAGTCCAACCTTCCCGACAAAGCGGGTTCACCTAGAACAGGTTGGACAGGAACACATCTAGGTGAGTTTTGAATATCTCCAGAGAAGGAGACTGATGGAATTTCTTGTGTTCCAGTTTGTGTCCTTTTCCCTTGGACTGTCGCTGGGCAGCACTGAAAAGACTCTGGCCTATCCTCTTGACACCCAGCCTTTACATACAAGCATTGATGAGATCCCCTCTCAGCCTTCTCTTCTCCAGGCTTTCCTCATAAGAGAGGTGCTGTAGCCCCTTGATCGTCTTCGTAGCCCTCCGCTGGACAGTCTCCAGCAGTTCCCTGTCCTTCTTGGACTGGGAAGCCCAGAACTGGACACGGTACTCCAGATGTGGCCTCACCAGGGCAGAGTAGAAGGAGAAGATGACCTCCCTTGACCTGCTTGCCCAGGAGATCATTGGCCTTCTTGGCCACAAGGGCACATTGCTGGCTCATGGTCAATTTGTTGTCCACCAGAACTCCCTGGTCCCTCTCTGCAGAGCTGCTCTCCAGCAGGTCAGCCCCTAACCTGTACCGGTGTATGGGGTTATTCCTCCCCAGGTGCAGGACCCTACACTTACCCTTGTTGAATTTCATAAGGTTTCTCTCCGCCCAGCTCTCCAGCTCACACTGAATGGCAGCACAGCCTTCTGGTGTGTCAGCCACTTGCTCCCAGTTTTGTGTCATCAGCCAACTTGATGAGGGTGCCCTCTGTCACCTCATGCAGGTCATTGATGAATATATTGAAGAGGACTGGACCCAGTACTGACCCCTGGGGAACACTGCTAGGCTACAGGCCTCCAACTGGACTCTGCACCTCTGAGTCACTGCACAGACAGCAGAGATGGAAAGAATTGAGCTGCTCTAATACACTTGCTTTATTTATTTACTTATTTATTTTTTACCTCAGATCAATAACTCCTTAGTATTTAAGAAAGAGCTGAATCTTTTCAGGTCTTCTCATTTTTCTTTTCTTCCTTCCACAATCACTCTTTACAAATTTATACAATTAAACAGACACACGGAGCTTCAGCTAGGAAATCTCCTAAGCTTTACTACTCTTCAACCTATTACCTCTCACAGTCTTCCTAGTAAGAGGTAATAGTATTCATTTCTAAAAATCTGCATTACAGTATAAAGGTGCCTGTGTTTGTGTATAAAAGTGATTAAATGTTATTTTTCTTGGTTTTTTACCATCCAGGGTAATGCTGAGCAGTGAATAACTGGAGTGTAGTTGGTCCCATAGTAACAGGGCTTTCTGGGGGAAAAGGCACAAATCCATGTGAAGAATGGTGGCAGAACCTGATTACACATGATTAATTTACTTATTTAAGTTGTTGTTGTTAATTGGTTTAATTGCAGCTAATAAAAGTTTTACTGACTTTAACTGGTTAAGTTTGTTATTATTCCTGTAACTGCATAGCCTATAAAATCAATTATGGAATTAGCACTAAGATCCCCCTCTCCATTATTTACTGTAAATCTTAATGAAAATTAGACTTAAAAGGTATTTAATGTTCCTATTGCCTTATGACAACAAACAGCTGTATGTTAGTAACTTGCTTGTGAAAGGCAAGAAGAGATACACAGAGGAGCTATGTAATAAAGAGGCTGGTTTTCAAAATATTGATTGCAGTTAACAGGAAAATCTCAATATTCCAACAACAAGGGAAATGTCTCTTTTAATTTAGTAACCTCTTTTGAAAGGAGCATATCAAAATCCTCCCCTTTCGCGAAGGAAAGAGTAGATGTGAAACTTTTCAAAGACTGGTGACTCTTTCTTCTATGGACCTCCTCAAACCTAGTCCTGAAATCTGCACTCATACTGATATTTCACTTATATCAATGCAAGCCATGTTCATGTTTAAGCGGAATTCTTAGATGTCCACAGAGTACGTGTGTGCAGATCAACATATCCAAGAACCACGAGATCCACAAGAATGGTCATGGGATGGTGATCGCTTCCTGTTATGAAGCCCTCATACAATTTATGCTACTGTCTAGTAAGTAGAATGGAGATTTTTAATTTGTTTTATTTCAAGAGACGTGGAAGTAGGGCAAGAAGTATTGAATCAACTTGGATCATACTTGAACCATTATTTCATGATGCCTGTCTTCTTCTTCGCCTTCTCAATCTACTATTCCCACCAGAAAAGAGTCAGAAGTATCTGTCAGAGACTCAAATGAGCACCTTACATTGATTTCCTGAAATAAACTGTATCAGCAAAAGATATGCATTATCTTAGGGAAAAACACACCTCAAATATTTCAAAGATATGAGGTAAATATGTGCTAAAGCAAAATCAAGCCCTATGGAATTAGAAATTGTAACACTAGAGATCACAGCTTCCCTGTAGATCTTGTCTTTTCCATGGCCAGGCAGAGGCAAAACAGAAGGGAAA
The DNA here is from genome assembly GCF_964199755.1 of Larus michahellis. Classification (NCBI taxonomy): domain Eukaryota; kingdom Metazoa; phylum Chordata; class Aves; order Charadriiformes; family Laridae; genus Larus; species Larus michahellis. The sequence continues at coordinate 9,352,915 of NC_133896.1, forward strand.
AGAGTAGAAGAAATAAAACTGAAACAGAACTTAACATCTTTTTTTCCATTTATGTGATCTATCACAATTGCTTTTAGAAAGTCTAAGCCAGAATGAGCATACTTTTCTGAATTGGTACACCAGAAAATCATATCCAGGCTTTAAAGCTGCTGTTTTTCTCTAATAAAAGCCAATGTCCCATGGCATTCTCATCACTTTCTCAACACTAAATTGTCACAGTGTAGAGCAGTGTATTAAAAATAATTGTCTTTCCCAATTTAAATGTAAAGGGTCAGTTCTGAAAAGGGAAAAAAAAATATGCTGTAAAACTGCACAGCAGTGGAGGTAAAGGTTTAAAAGGGCGCTCTGAAAGTTTAACTCAGTATTCATGAGGAACTGATGGGCCAAATCTGAAGTTTTGTTTAGCTGTGAATTTACTGATACTTGAATTAAATTACTTCTGGAACTTCAAATTACTGATATAGTTTTCCATAAAGTTAAGTTGGGCAAAGTCTGAAGGACTGAGGGAAAACACAAACAGTACTTTGCTCTTCTGGATTAGAATATTAAATTTCTGAATTTTTCACTTTTCCTCTGCATCAGTGTGTCTGGCAGCTTGGGCTTTAGGCTCCTGAGATGGGGCTGACTCACGGCTATACAACTGTCACCGCTCCTGTATTAATATCCCTTGCCTCAGAGTGCACGTTCTGTGGAAGAGACACCCCCAGCGATCGACATGCGGGCAGCCAGGACAGGATCCTTCCCTCTAGCTACACAGTTGGTCTCAAGATCCCCAGGCACATTTAATAACAATTTGTGAAGGAAAGATATTGCTATTAACGGCAATAACTTCAATGAGTGAATTGCCAATGTTCATCAGCCTATGAAGTCTAGTGATATTTTTTAATTAAAAGAGAGACAGAAGGCTCAACCAATTTAAATTGATTTGATCTGAGTGACATAGCTGCCTTTTAAATCAAGAAACTACCTTCCTAAAATCAGTACTTTTCACTCCTATACCAAAGTGAACAAAGACAACTAGTTTTAAAATGTACTCTAAATCCATCTGTAAATCTGTTTCCTCTTAGACAGGATTTATCTATGGTATGGATTTATCTTTAAACTTTTAAGAGTTATTGATGAAATAATTTATTGATGAAATGGGAGTCCTTAGAAGGTCACTAGCTAAATATTTCAAAAAACAGAAAGAAGCTCTTTACTATTCTTACTTCTTCTAATATTTCCATCATTTATCACATGAATTATTTTGGAAATGATGTATAAAGAGAAACTGTCTTCGAGGAGATGGAGGAGACTCTTAAAAGCAAATAACACTTATGAAAAACCTGTTTTGAATCAAATAAATAAGATTAAAACAAGGTTCTTAACATCACCTGGAATAGTCTGTGTGTGTAGTCTTAGGTTATATGGATTTTACTACTAATGTCAATTAGGTGTCTTGCCACCAAGATGCCAAGTCTAACTTTGTGAGTTTAGCTGAAGCCACAGAATAGCATGAGAGCACAGTCCCTCTTCCTGCCCGTGTGCAGGAAAGCCATGAGAATCCAAGACTAAGTCCAGCAGAAATTGGGAGCCTATACCTTGCCTATGGAAGAGGAGCTGTGGCTCATCTCCTTGCATGGAGGAAGGAGTCCCAGCTCTGGCTCCGTTATGCAGCACGTTGTCTCTGGCATGTTACCGCCTCTCAGCTGAGCCACATGGCAGACCCTCGTCCCATCTTCCCCATGACACCCAGGGGAATTCAATGCAGCAAGGAGCATGGCTTGGGAGAAGATACTGGGTTTGATACGCTTCTGTGTAAGGCAGCAACAATGTTATATTCCTGCAGGTATCCAAAATGCACTGGCTTTTCTTAAAAATGGAGTAGTCCACACAGTGCAAGAAGTACACAGTACCATACCATTTTAAAAACCACACCAGTTTGAGTCATGCCCTTGAAGACATGATCCTCCTTACATGAAACTGGTGTGCAGGGGTGAATACACAATTTCTTCTAAAGAATTTTACAGCGTTATTTAGATTAAATGCTCTACATCATTAATATTTGTCCAAGCACCTAGTTCTCGTCCTTCAGCAGAAGGACAGAGAGGCACCATACAAGAGATCTGCCCAAAGTAGCAGACCCAGTCAATAAAAAAACCCAAAACAATCCATATATCTTTTGCTGTTTTCCTGAGCTGTAAACTCTAAATTAAGAATCAACAACATACTAGTCAGCACGCAGTCAACAGGGCCAAGGAAAAGCCAGGAGCTGCAAGCACTCACCTCTCCTCTCTTGTGCAAATTTTTAAGTTTAAAATGGAAAAGTGTCATGGTTTAGCCCCGGCCAGCAACTGGGACCACACAGGTGCTTGCTCACTCCCCCTGGTTATTATGTGGTGCTTGCTCACTCCCCCTGGTTATTATGCAGGAAAGAAACAGAAGAGTAAAAGTGAGAGATAGAGAGTGACATAAAAATGAGATAAAGACACTTTAATAAGTAAATCAAAAGTCACACACACAAGCAAAGCAAAAAAATGAATTCATTCACTGCCTCCCATTGGCAGGCAGGTGTTCAGCCAGCTCCAAGAAATCAGGGGTCCATCACGTATAACAGTTACTTGGGAAGACAAATACCATCACTCCAACCCCCCCACCTCGTCCTTCTTCCCCCAGCTTTATATGCTGAGCAGGACATGACATGGTATGGAATATCCCTTTAGTCAGTTGAGGTCAGCTGTCCTGGCTGTGTCTCCTCCCAACTTCTTGTGCACCCCCAGCCTACTCGCTGGTGGGGTGATATGAGGAGCAGAAAAGGCCTTGATTGCCTAGCAACAACCAAAACCACCACTGCTCAATCAAAAGTATTTTTTTATCCCAAATGCAAAACACAGTCCCACACCAGCTGCTAGTAAGAAAGTTAACACTATCCCAACTGAAAGCATAACAGAAAGAAAAATACATTCTCATATGTCATCCTTGCAAGACTGATAATCTCCACAGTAGTTTATATTCTCTCACTTTTTACAGCATCCTCTCAAAGAAAGGATGTAACCTTTAAATAATTTAATTGTGCTTATCCCGAATGATCTTTCAATCATTGCTTCACTTAGGAGAATTTCTTCTCAGTGAAGCAGGTACTTTAAAGAACACAGAAATCCATATAACTTGAGAAATGTGAAATATTTGTCTGTGCTTACTGAACCGTTACTGTAAGAATTATATCTTAGTGCAGAAAAGGAACCTGCATGTGAACTGAAACTCCATTTTACAGTGGAGGGAAGGAAATACCTGTCAGCTTGAGACTTTAGATTATTCCCATCTCCTGTAAAATAACACTAAAATTGGTGGAATGTTAGTAGAGTTCACTCTTGGAGCAGCAAATTGCTTTTGTCCTAAGAAGGTATTAAGCTCCTGGGTACTTACAATATTGCCTCTTTCCTTACTGTTGTGACAATGCAGGACAATCAACAGACCAGCATGACAAAGCAACAGCTCAATGCAAATACTCAATTCATGATGAGCTGTGGTTTTAAGGTCAGTCTCATGTGAAAGTTCAAAGATTTAGGAGCAAATTCAGGATACTTTTATATGTGGCTTTCCTCCAGAGCCAAAGGTTGGAAGACCACCCATCATCTGCTTACCTAGAAGAGTTGACTACCATATTCGTGATTACTGAGCTTTGCTGGCTGATATTGTGAATAAGGAGTCCACATGAATACGAAGGACTAGGAAGAGTCATATACAAAGGAACAGGTGGAGTCATAACTAGCTTATATAATTTTAAATGTGAATCTTTGCTGGGTACAAGCTCCATTGCACAAGCTGTACACACTATGAATAGCTCATGGACCGTGGAAACACTTTTTTATCAAGGGGATATTGAGAGAGAAAAAGGGACGGAAAGAAAAGAATGTAAAAAAAAAAAAAAGACCAAAACAATATTACACTCCTTGTTGTTACTGCCCTCCCATCTTCAAGTGATGCAATAATGATAACTCCAAGACCACTTTTAAAGCACTCCATTATACCCCTATGGTCTTCATTTGATTTGCCAGTCATACACTTTTCTGTTGTTTCTAGCCTTCTTGCATCATATTAGCCAGAAATCAGTTTTGCATTTTAACTACTTAAGGATTCCTGAAGCAATGTCCTTTACAGTCGTTAAAATGTATTTGTAAACAAAGGAAGGCATTTTCCCCAGTTTCCACAGATAATGGGAAACTGATCTGTAGGTGTTAGAACTTTTTTCCAAACAGGTTGTACTACTTGACACCTCCACATCACTTATGGTGATAGAAGTGGGTCTTGTCTCTCTTTGGGATATAGATGTAATTTTACTAATTGACTTCAGGAAGTCAGCTGTTTTAATGTCTATGACAACTAATGTGGGAATCACAAACAGATGGTGTTAAAAATGTGTCCTTTTTTGTAGTGGTAGAGGAATAAGCTTATCAATGAAGTCCTAGGTATCTTTTGAAAACTTTTCTGTAGGGATGTAGATGGGTATCTTGGTGTTTGTTGCTTTTCTTTTTTTGTTGTTTTTTTTAATGTCTTTTTTTTAACAGAAATATTAAATTTCTTAGAAGTTTTTTATAACTCTCTGGAAAATGGAGAAACATGATATATATTTAGTAAAATATAGCTAATATACTTGTGTGTCCAAAAAAAAAAAAAAATAATCATTTTTGTTCTTAATATAGAAGAATATTTGTTCATAATACAAACCACATCAATAAATTTTGCCTGTGTCTTTCTGTAACTGCTGCCCTGACTGGAAAACCTATCAGTGTATCTCAGCAGGCTGGGGTTATATGCCTTTTTATTTTCATGCAACACATCTCTTCTGCTTATTTAACTGCTTAAATCTGTGGTACATTCTGATTAATAGGAAGAGTTTGAACAATGTAGAAAATCCAATATGTAAGGCTTGACCTTTGGAACTGTAGACATGAGCATTCAGCTCCTAAAATAAAATTAAAAAGAAACTTGTTGATAGAAAAAAAAATCAAGCAATTGATTGGACATTCTTTTTCAGGTACTTAAAGCAAAAGATATATCAGGTTCTGAAAGAAGATATCAAATTTCTATTTGGTAATGAAGAAACTATTTTTCAGGTTTCTGTAGGTATGGTTCTCACCTAAACTGTAGCCATTAGATCACCGTCAGATCAACAACTTCTGTGTTGTAGTGAATTTTATGGACAAGAACAATGCAGCAGCAATGTGCTTACATAGTGCAAGTGTAATTTCTCTTGAACTTTTTTCACTAAATTAGAAGTTATTATCAAGTGTATAGGTTACAGTGTGAATATTTAGGTGTACAGTTCCATACACTAAAATTCTCTCACTGTTAATTTTTCATGTTATTTTATAGTGTGCAGGATATCTTCTTTCAAACAGCTCTTTAGAAACTTTTTCTAACTCAATACACAAAATACTCATAGCAGTTAGCCATCTACCCTGCAATTGCAGACAGACCACCATTCTAATTTTCAGAATTTGCTTTTGGGATTCTGCCTATGGACCCTATTGAATTAAGCAGGAGCTGCATTTAAGAGAAAAATTTGGGTTTTGCCATACTGTGAAATTAAGTTAAAACTATTCCATGAAATTCCAGGTCTTCTTCAAATACATGTTTCTGTACTGTAGGAATTTAAAAAAAAACTTTTCTTCTTATCAAATTCTGTGTATTTTAGACAATTGGACATTGTATTTTCCAACGTCCAATTTATGTCTAATCTACCTAGTTCATGCCCTTCCACTATTCCTGGACAGAAAATGGTAAATTACTTAGAAATTGCCCTTCTCTTTCAACCGTGAAATATTTCTTTGGGGAGTCAGTTTATTTTATTTTTTAATACTGTCACTGTCTACCACTTCCATTCTGCTCTGGTAGGGATTAATCATAGAATCATAGAGTCATAGAATCATAGAGTCATAGAATCATAGAATACCAGGTTGGAAGGGACCTCAAGGATCGTCTGGTCCGACCTTGGCCAAAGAACAGTCTAGACATGATGGCCCAGCACCCTGTCCAGCTGAATCTTAAAAATGTGCAATATTGGCGAATGCACCACTTCAGTCTTGTCTTAATAAAAATGTATCTTTCCACATGGTTTCCTTAAAGCATTCATATCGAGTACAACCATTTTTAGAACAACTTTTTAAAAGTTTATATCTTTACAGAGGTTTATGATTTAAAAGCCTTTTCTTTTGCAGAGTAGAGATGAAACATTCTGATAGAAACTCAGCAAAAGTTCTTTGCTGAGACAAAATGATATTGATTACCTCACTGATCATATCACACCTCCCTGTGTGAAGCAGCAGATCCTGTCTCAAATCCAGTTCAGTATTTAGTTGAGTTAGAAGCTCAAAGCAGAAGCTTTGTCTTCAGTCCTTCATCCTTCCAGCTTTTGACCTTGTCCTGGCCCTGTGTACCATTTAACGTCTGCTCACATACATCTTTGGCATCTGTATTGTAACTTCTTGATTTGTGACTATACTGCATCTATTCATCTTGACTATTTTCACAGCATCTGTGCAGATACTGCAGAGCAGTGTACTTAGCATTCTCCGGAAATGTTTCAAGCAAGTCAAAGACAACTTCAAGATTTTTTTCCCCTTGAATTAAATCTTGCTATGAACAATGAATTATCATTCTATATACCTCTTATTGAAAGATAATCTATTTGCAGCACAACTCGAGAAGTAACTTTGAAACTAATAGAATGACTTGGAAAATAAACGTTATTGCAAATCCTTGAATTACGCTAATATACAAAGAAGCTCCTGGTTTCTGTATAATTGTTCATGTAAGTGATCACCCACCAAAGAACGTCAGAGTTTAGTAATGTAACGCGCTATTTAACACACAAAATAATCCTGCTTTTTACTATTCCTTGAAGGTTAATTAAGTTAATATTGTTTGATATTTTATACTGGCATTCCATCAATCTATCAGGGTTGATTTTCATTTCAGGTGCATTATGTCTTTGTCCATTCCACCTAATTTATTCTGAGATTAGCTTGTCAGTTCGTAATGCAATTTTTTAATGAGGAGAACAATGTTCTATCTAGCTAATACCAGAAGCTCTAGAGTAGGCTGAGGTGATCGATACAATCTCAACAAGAAAGATAAATAAAGTCTCTTGGTCTGTTATTATCTGTCTGATTACTGAAAAAATATTGAAAAGTGTTACAGATTTGAGATTTCTGGCTACATTTGCATTAAATCCATTTTTTGCCATCAAATCCTTAATAAATGCAGTGTTGGGGTTTTGGTTTTTTTGTTTGTTTGTTTGTTTGTTTTTCCATATTGTAGAAAAGCTCTAGAAAAAAATGTTTCAAGTTTGGGTCGTTTTAATGACTGAATAGAGTACAGAAATAAGCACCTCCTTTGGAGAAATATTTATCTGATCTAATTTTGTCTTTTGGGACCAACACAGCAAACAGAAACTCCTGCATATTGTGCAGTGCTAAAATGCCTCTTCTGAGGCAACACCTTTGGAGCACAATATCCAAAAGGACCAGAACTCAAGCTCTGGAGCCATCCATGACATTTTTCTATCTGAAAATAGATTGTGTTGCCTATATTAAGAAAAAAAAAATCTCAGTGTGAAAATACCTCGAAATTAAAATAGCAAATTACAGCTAATTTTATATTCCAGTACAGTATGTGCTCTTCCAGTTGAAATTAAGTTGCTTTTACAAGTTGAGCACTTTCTTTGGGAATGGATGCTGGGCATTGCAGAACAGGAAAGGGTAGGACTGAGTTTCGTCTTCCCTCATTTCACTCTGTCGCAAAACGCAATGTCTTTCAACAGACAATTCAGATAGGTAACCTTAAGCATTTGCATTTGGGGGGAAGGTTTCCAAGCTCCCACAGCTCTAGTCAGTCACAGCTCATTGCTTTTAACCTTGTTTTCTCTTTCAGGATGGATTTTATCAAGCCTCCCGCTTATTTCACAGCCCACATGCTTTGCCAGCTGTCCTTGCATAATGCAAAACTCAAGGCTGTTACCTATCCAAAAATCAAAGCATCCTTTGAATATAGCCTTTATAGAAGCCCCTTTTGCAAACTTTTAAAACAAATATTAACTGTAAACAGTAGAGGAGATCATAATAGATAAGCTAAGATACTTGTCTTTTTTTCCTTTTTTTTTTTTGTTAAATGTTCAAACCAAGCAAACAAAGTATACGTATACAGCTTTGATGGCAAATCACCTTCTGTCACCGGCACGTTTCAATTGGAAGGAGCTCTTGACACTTGTCATGCTTGGGGTGCCTAATAGTCTCTTCTGTCAGAAGAAAATTGGGTTCCTAGTAAAACGTTTGCTCTAAAACTGCATAAAAACTAATGACTGTATCAAGCTATGTACATTGCCGGAAGCTACAGTCTGCTAGGAGAATTGCTTTTTATTTGGAGGTTTGATATCATCATGCTGTCAAGGGCCTCACATTGGCGTTTGGCAGCCAGGACAATGAGTTCATTGTGCGTTTTATTGCAGGAAACCTTAGAGCCAGCCCGCGGCTTGGTCCCCAGTGAAAGCTGATAATTTTAACAATGATGTTCATTCTGAAATTTTCTAATCAAAAAGTTTAGCTTCATCAGGTTCATGAATGCCCTTCAAACTTGGGAATGACCATTCAGAACAAACAGGGCAATTGGTTATTGCTTGTGTTGCTTCTGAAACACTACAGTGATGGGCCACGTAGTGCACGTTGGGACAAAAATGTAGCAAAACTGCTTTATAAGTCAAACATTATAAGGGAACTGGAGAAAATTTCAATTTAAAATAGAAATATAATCCAAACCATAAACCAAAGTCTCAACTCCAGAAACAAGAAAAAAATAATATGTTTATGTGGAGGCATCCATTTCTTTCTTCATAAGGGAATGCTTCTAGGAGTAAAATGGTGGTCTGCCAGTAGTGACACCAAGGGAAAGGCAACAGTTTAAGTAGTGAAGGCACCTCTCTGGTCTCTTTTATATTCAAAACAGACTGTAAAACTACATTCCTTACCAGAACCAACAATAACTGCCTGTTTTTTGACACCTGTAAAACAGAAATGTTAGCTTCTAGCTGTCATATTTCTATTTCTAAATCAACAGTAGGCCTTTTTTTTTCATGGGCACACGGTGTCAGGGCACTGTGGTGGGTGGCAGGTTCCCGGGCTGGGGGTGGCAGGGACTCCTGAGGGTGCAATGCCAGGGCAGCCTCATCCCCAGGAATCGGGGATCTCCCTGAGGACAGGGATGGAACATTGGCCTGCAGGTAGACCTGGCATGGCATAGCCCATGGCTGGGCAGGGCAAGGCTGTGTCAGGGCTAGTATCTTGCGAGGGCAAGGACTGATGGTTCCTGGGAGGCTGGAGCAGAGCCCTCAGCCACAGGCAGAGTGAGGGGAGCCCTGGGGAGCTGAGAAAAGAAGTTAAGACCTATTGATGCCCTCAGGGACCTGACAGATGGAAAGTGGGATGAAGGGACAAAAGAGTTTTATCCCTGGTCTGGACAGGCTTCACAACGCGGCACTGAAGCCCTCTTCAGTAAAGAGGGTTGCAGAAATGAAAGGCAGAGAGCAAGAGGGGTCCATGCAGATTTCTTCTGGGGCTGAGGTTCCTGAAATTTCCCTCAGGCAATGCTGCCCCTGCCCGTTCCTGCCACTGGCTGGAATATAAATAACAAAGCTCATTCTTTAGTTGATAAGCTTTTAAAAAGGGAGTAAAATTTAAACTAACCTTACTTAATTGATTTTCTTACCCAAAGGCAGCCCTCCAGGCAGCCTATGCACTTGACCTTCTTGTCTGCAAGATATCAACGCCCTTTTTATGTTGAATGTGTGAAGTCAGTATTTACATAAATGCAATTTTACAGCAAATATACAGTATAAAATTGGCATCTTTGGTTATAAACCATTTGTTCTTGAGGATATCTGGAGAAAATCAGGTGGGACACAAGTTCAACCAAAATAAATAAAAAACACGTGTTAATGATCCCTCAAATGGGCATGCATTAACATGCATGAACAGAATGGTGACCTTAGTGATCTGAAACAAAGAACTATTTGCATTTTGGGTGAAAAAACCCTTTTTGGGTGCAGTTTGGATTAAATTTACATCTTCTTGATGTGTCTTTGAAAGTTTCTCCTTGAGCCACACTTTCCTTTTCCTTTTCTTTTATTTTTAGTCCTAAAAAAGTGAATAAAATCAAAACATTTTTTTTTCTTTGCCTCTTCCTCCAAACTTGGAGGGAACTTTCTTGAAAATTGTTGTGAAGACGTTTGAAGTCCCTATATTTCAAGGAGTGGAGCATTAGCCTGGGATATGGAAAAAGGAAATATAATTTATTTTTTGTCTGAATTACCAGTTTGGGAAGAAAACTTTGCCTTACTGTCCTTTCAATTGGTCTAGACAGTCTCTTGACCTTGTACTTCCTATAGGCTAGGGCAACATTGTCAATATTGATTGTAGAAGCCTTAACTCTGTGCCTTCTCCCTCAAGGTTCAAGCTTTTGGAAATGTTTCTCCTTTTCTATTGGACTAATTTTGAAGCAAAAAAAATAATTCTCCTAAAAACTGTAATTCAACATTCTAATATTCTGCTATATATCTATAAAAAATAACCAAGTTACCTAGTCAATCCCAGTTTAGGGACTACAATTCTGGATGCTAATACTACTTCAGAGTTCAAGAACTCAGTGTTCAAAGAAACAGAGAAACAATAAAGCCTGATATTCCCTTAAGGGCCATCATTCCCTTAATAGAGGATTTCCCTGAGGTTTACAGCCATCTAGCAATATTACTTCACTTCTCTGCATTGAATTAGGCCCAAGGACAGCTGTATAACTGAAGTTCCTGAAACAGAGTTCAGTAAAAGGTAAACAGCTCTTTGTATGACTTCACCTTTTCTAGTTTTCCTTCCATTTCTTACTTTGTAAACTCAACAAATTATTAACAATGATAAAGTACATAAAAATGGAGATTAGTGTTTGCGATGTTTAAAGCACCTTACAGAACCCACCACAGAACTAAAAATCTAATTTATGCCCATCAACCTTGAGCCACTTCATTATAAATATTATAGCAACAATTCAAAACCTGAGCTCATGGAGTCTATCACTCCTGCGGTTGGATGACCTTGTCTGGACGCCAGATGCCCACCCAGCCGCTCTGTCACTCCCCTTCTCAGCTGGAGAGGAGAGAGAAAAAATATAAAGAAAGGCTCTTGGGTGGAGATAAGGACAGGGAGATCACTCAGCAATTACTGTCATGGGCAAAACAGTCTCGACTTGGGGAAAATTAATTTAATTCATTGCCCATCAAATCAGAGTAAGGTAATGAGAAATAAAACCAAATCTTAAAACACCTTTCCTCCACCCTTCCTTTCTTTCCAGGATCAACTTCACTCCTGATTTCTCCACCTCCTCCTTCTGAGTGGTGCAGGTGGATGGGGGGTGGGGGTTGTGGTTAGTTCATCACACATTGTCTCTGCTGCTCCTTGTTCTTCAGGGGGAGGACTCCTCACACTCTTCCCCTGCTCCAGCGTGGGGTCCCTCCCATGAGAGACAGTCCTCCATGAACTGCTTCAGAGTGAGTCCTTTACACAGGCTGCAGTCCTTCAGGAACAAACTGATCCAGGGTGGGTCCCCCACAAGGTCAAAAGTCCTGCTGGCAAACCCACTCCAGCATGGGCTTCTCTCTCTCTATGGGTCCACAGGTCCTGCCAGGAGCCTGCTTCAGCGTACGCTTCCTACAGGGTCACAGGCTCCTTTGGCTATTCACCTGCTCTGGTGTGGGGTTCTCCACGGTCTGCAGGTGAATATCTGCTCCACCGTGGGCCTCCATGGGCTGCAGAGGGACAACCTGCCTCACCATGGTCTTCACCATGGGCTGCAGGGGAATCTCTGCTCTGGCACCTGGAGCACCTCCTCCCCCTCCTTCTTCGCTGACCTCGGTATATGCAGTCATTACTCACACACATTCTCATTCCTTTTCACCGGCTGCTGTTCTGCAGCAATCTTTTGTCGTTTTTTTTTTCTCTTCTTAAATATGTTATCCCAGAGGCACTACCACCACTGCTGATGGGCTCATCCTTGGCCAGCAGCAGGTCCATCTTGGATCCAGCTGGGGTTTGCTCTATTGGACTTGGGGGAAGTAGCCCCTGTAGCCCCACCACTACCCCTGTAGCCCCACCACTACCAAAACCTTGCCATGCAAACCCAATACAACTGGTGTTGCATAGGTAATTTTGATCTCATTGACACAATGGAAGTTTTGTTGCTAATTAAAATGGGACTAAGACTACACTATAGAATTGACACTAATCCTGAGCACCACTCCCGCACTGAGGCAGGATACCTTCACTCCCCACAACCACCTCAATAGCTTTGAGGCTGGAGTCCAGCTGGCAACGAGCCAGGTAACCAGTGGCATATGGAGGTGTCTTAAGCACGGTTTATGTGCCTGGCTCAGATTCAGGCTGAAAATTGCTGCCAAACCACAGAAAGTACGCATGTGTCATTCGTGTTTGGAATGGAAAAGAAGGAGGATCTGGCAGAGAACTCAAGGCACAACAGGCTCAAGCTAATAACATTATATTCTCAGGTTAGGGTTGAGATCCAGACAGGCACTTAAAACCTTAATATGTAGCTTGGGTGGAATACAGGCTCTTGAGTCCAAGTGGTTAGGACACATCCTGGGAAAGAGAATCCAATGCTCAGTACAACCATTTGTACTCTTTACACATTTTGTCTGGTAATGCTTTAACACAGAATTTATGAATAGTATCTTAGCATTCAGATGTCCCCACAGAGAATGTTCTGAATTCAGCCCCTCTGTTTTGATTTCTCGTGTTCGAACATGGCAAGATTTTCATCAGAATTGTCCCACTTCATGAAATAATCTTTCAGCCTTGCCTCTTACTTGCTGGTTACTGGAGTTTCTTGGGGTGGAAGAGATTCAAGTCAGAAACTTTCTACGTCAAACTCTTCGTATCTAGGTAAAAAGCTTAAAAACATAAGACTATTACATAAGTTTGTAGACGTCACTGATTTGTTTGAAAATTTTAACACACACCTCTTGTATATCTACAAAAAGCAAGACACACACGTGTTGAATGGGTTTCTACAGTGTGTCATATGGAGTGGCTCAGGTGTTTCTTGCTCAGAACAAGTACTGTATCAATCCAATACTCTTTCTGTTCAGCATATAAAAGCATATATATATGAGCATATATAAATGCTCAAGTGAATATTAATAACACTATTCAGTAAGCGAGTCACTGGCAGTGGCACCATAGTGATGCTTAACCTCTCAGTGTGAGTCCAAGTTCATTTGAGCACTCTAGCCAAACTTTGATATTTTAACTGCATTTCTCATACATTTTTCTCAGTTTTGCAATCAAAATTGTGCATAAATATCCACTTCCCTGAGATACTTTTTATCAATGACCTTGATCAATTTAAAAGAGAGGGTTTTTTCTTAGAATACGGTCATATGCTTTCTAACTGCACTCAAGCACTCAACAACTGGAGAAGAAAAAAACCAGAAAAATCACTATGTATGCAAGTGAATTATTGGGGTTCAGAATTAATAATTTAAATAAGAAGTTCAATATTTTGTGCATGGTACAACATTAAGTGACAGAAGCAAGCAACGTGGTTTTATCAGCTTGAAACAATGCCTTTGCCACAGTCCTAAGTACCACTGGAAGGCTATGTATTTCATTTTCAGAAAACAGTATATCCTCAATATATAATTAAAACTTGTGAAACTTGCATGATTCCCATGCTTTAACAAATGTAAGAAGGCATGAAAACAAAAATCAGATGGAGTTTTTCATTATTATATCAGGTTTAAATATGGAAAAAAGGAAATCTGAGATATGTCTGAAGAACAAGATCAAAAGTGAAGCTTTCAGGCTCTAGAAATCCTTGTTTTATGAATTAGTATTTCATAACCTGAAAGCTCATCCATTATTAACAATCTTAGTAGAGAAACAAGTTAAAAAATCTAATATATAAACATTATTCCACCTTGTTATATAAAAGGGAGATTAACTTTCTTTCTTCAAACACATGAACACAACTTTTCACAATTTGGCAATTTCTGTCCTACAGCCTAACCTGTTAGTAGCTCTTAAGCTTCACTCTTGAAAAATTTTTTCCCACCAAAAAAATTGGGAAATTAAATATTGTGTATTCAAACCACCCAAAGATAGCTAAAAAAAAAAATAAATAAAAAAAAAAAATAAAAAAAAGAAAAAAGGAAGAGGGTGAAGATAAATGTGAACCCAGGTCTTTCATGCTGAATCATTTAAAGTTGTTCAGTTCACAGACATTTAAGAAGCAAAATGAGAGGATGGCTCGACATGTGAATTTTCAACCTCTCTTTAACAAAACGGGTTCATCCTTCTGTGAATATCCCTAGGTATGTGACTAAAAAGGACTTTATATATGGCACTTGCATCTGAGTTTAGGATTCTCTTCTGGAAACACACACACAGTTAGGAGATTTGGACTTCGGATCAATTCTGCTGTGATACAAGGAAAGAGACAAAACAGGATTTGTCATGAGAACCCCTGTACTCCTGTGGATAAAGGAAATGCTCGATTTCAGGTGCTGAAACAGTTCCACTGACTTTTGCCAAATGTTACCATGGAGCAAAGTTTGCATCACTTGCAGAAAACCCAGAGGAAGTTTCCAATTCTATGGATTTCTATGTTCTGCCACTTTAGGTTATCACAATTTATAGTCATTAATCCTCACCTTTTCTTTCCAAGGAATACATTCTGGATGAAGTTGTGCATTTTTCACAACAAAATATGGATTTTCTGTTAGGCAGTACGACAAAGATTTACTTCAGAATATGGTGATTCATTTGCTAAGCTTAATGTGGGATAATCTACAAAAAAACTTTATCCTTTTCTGTTTCTTTATTGTCTGAATCAAGACATTATGTAGTCTCTTCTAGGGGAAATCATTATCCCATTACTCCTTAAAAAAATAGAATAACGCAGCTGATGTTTATCAGCAAGATATCTGGTGTTCCAGATTTCCAACAGTTTGACTGAGATCAGAGACTTGCCTCGTGGAATTATTTCCCATTCAAATGCATTCTAAAGAAAAGCTGGACTACTGACTTTCTTGCTGTCATCTTTCATAAAACCGTCCCCTGAGAATTCAGCTATGAAGATCAATCACTATCTGGTAGGTTAAGTATGACACATAACTTTCTTGTGAAGCCTGATGGGCTCCAGATGCAAAGTGAGCTCAGTGCACATCTTCTAATGGAAATTATCTCCTTTACTGACAAATTTGGATGCTTTTGTGCTTGTAAAAACTGCTTGCACAGCACATGCTCTGCTGCAAATTATGGTGTGATTCTGTGCTTGGCAGATAAATAGAAATAAAGCATAAAGGACTCAAGAGGAAGTGTCTTCCCCCCCCTTTCTTCTCTCCCATCAATCCTCTTGAGACTTTCACATGACAACTGGTTCCTCCATGGTGTCTTGTGCAAGTCCTGCATTTCTTACCTAGGACCAAGTCTGATGAGGTATCACCTGACAGCAGGTTAGTTGTGTCTGCTCGAGTAAATGGAATCTGCCTGGGGCCATTCTCTACCAGCATGACCTGCTGCCATATGATGGCCTGTACCCCTGCTGTTAAACTCTCAGCCTCCAGATCACACTGGATACTTGCAAACCACTTACTGGGAATCAGCCCTGATCTGTGTTAGCTCCCAAACCATGCCCAACTTTACTAGGTGTCCCAAACTAGTACCATGTTAGAGACGATTTTAATATTTTAGACCTATAACCAGGGATGTTCCCTGGCCCTAACTAGTATACATATAACCATGATGTCTGACAGCAAATCCATACTTTAAATAAAAATGACCTGCGAAGCTAGAGTAATAGGGTAACAGTAAGCACAAAAGAATTCAGATAAAAGCAAAGTCAATGCAGCTATTTCTAGCAACTGTGATTTTTTTTAAGTACAAATAAGTAATAAATATTTCACAGAATCACAGAATTGTATGGGCTGGAAGGGACCTTTGGAGATCATCTAGTCCAACCCTGACAAAGCAGGTTCACCTAGAGTAGGCTGGACAGGAACACATTCAGGCGGGTTTTGAATATCTTCAGAGAAGGAGACTCCACAACCTCTCTGGGCAGCCTCTTCCAGCGCTCTGGTACCCTCAATGTAAAGAATTTTTTTTCTCATGTTCAGACGGAATTTCTTGTGTTCCAGTTTGTGCCTGTTGCCCCTTGTGCTGTCACCGGCCACCAATGAAAAGAGTCTGGCCCCATCCTCTTGACACCCATCCTTTAGATATTTATAAGCATTGATGAGATCCCCTCTCAGTCTTCTCCAGAATAAACAGACCCAGGTCACTCCCACTGTTTCACAAACAGTGGTTTATCTGTTTATTGGAAACAAATGTTTCTTAATAGGAATTGAGTTCTATTTGGACAGAATGTAATTAAGTTTTGAATTTTCTTTTGTTCTATAGTATAGGACATTGTTGCATCTACATTTTTGGTCATAGTAAAAGACTTAAAAATAATCCTTCTACCCCCTTCATTCTTCTGGCAACACATCAAAAATAGATTTATTTACCCTGTGTTTATGATAAACAATAAATACTCCTACAAGCTCTGATCCTGTAATACTTACTTGCCTGAGTTGGCCCATCGACTTATGTTGATGTTGGATCAGGATTCAAATTAAGTAAGAAGAAACCTTTCTATTAATTTCCACAGGCTTTGAAGTAGATTCTTGTGTGCCAACAATTCTTCTTTGAGTGAGTTATCCAAAGGCACATTAGTGACTTCAGGTATGTTTTGGCATCTGGATTAGTTCTCATTGCAAAGTGTTCAACAGTGAAAAGCAGTGAAGGCTTTCTGGTTTTTGCCAAAATCAATATCTGTGCCAAAAGAGTTCAACAAACTCAAACTCATACAGAACAATTAGGCCAAGTATGTACAAATTTACATAAAACGCCAATCTGGAATACAGATTTTGGATTCTAGCCCTTACAACAAGCTCCAGTATACTGTAGAAATAAAAATGCATTTAGTCTATAGACAAAATTAAAAAAGAGAGGGAAAAAGAGAAGGGAAACAAAGACAATTATTGCATTTATCTTTAGAACAGAAGATACGTTTTCTAGGGTATAATTCTTTGAATTCATCAGCTTTACATGGGGATTCAATTGGGGGTTTGGGGGTTTAGGGTTTTTTTTGCCTTTCATTCTAATCCGTCAAAGCCTTACCTTCCTACTGTAAGCTTCATTCAAGTTTTGCAATCTATATTGGGCCCTTTTAAAGCTCAGTACTGTTCTGAAGGACACCTCATTTTAAATGAAGGGGCATAAGGCTTTTAGGTTAAGGCTGAGGTACTGCAAAAGTGGTATATGATGAATCTCAGCTTGACTACCTACCAGGACTACCTCAACCTGGTCCTGTTTTTCGGAAGGTGATGTATTCTGTAGCTTCCATGGATTTCAGTGACTTCTCCAGCTCTTTGTGAAACTATTTTTTTTGTTTTAATTATGTGGATGATTCTTTGTCTTGACTTAAAGAGAACTATTGAAAAAAGTTTAGTTATAAATCCCTAAAAATCCTACTTTGAATTGCACATGCTACATATCAACTTAGTGTTTAGTTACTGCTTTCCCTCACAGGTTCTAGACAATAAATCTCACTCTTACTCATAGTTTGGAAAACACAAATAATTTTCAAGTTAAAAAAAAAAAAAAGGAAATCTTCATATTTTGATTTCCTTTCTTTGAACAGCGAAGAACTGGCACAAGTTTACATTTTAATACATATGATATAAGGTGTTCTCCATCCTTCCCACGGTATAACTTTTTCTTTGCCATGTACTTTCCAATATATAAGTTCTCAAACCTCTGCGGTGTTGACAACAAATTTACATTTCACAGCTCTCTTTTTTTTTTCATTCATAATTCTTCAAGGAAGATTAGTGTCTGCCATAGAAATTCTTTACATGGAAAAAAGTATTAGTAGGGAAAAACGTAATGAGTTTTCTGTGCAAACCAGCACCTGGATATTCAAAATTGCCTACATTCTGGAACCATTGACATCTCAGCAAAATGCCAGTAAATCCTTAAGATTTGCTAGTGAATGATAGTCAGACAATGATGATCCAGTTCTTTGGTCTATCCCTGTTTGGTTTGATGGTTAAAAACTAATGTTAAGATCTGCCATTTGAAGGCATGGATTTTATTAATCATGGAAATCTAAAGCACCATGCTATATATTTTCGACTTCCAGACATTAAACTATTTGCAGATTACAGTTAGTGTTGGTAGCACAGTTTATTAAATTACCTTATGTTTTCTACTTCAAAATTCTATTTTCAGACACCTGTCTAAACTTTAACTGGACGGCTTGCAATTTAAACACCAGGTGTCTGCCTCAGGCTGAATTTCTCTGGAAAGTTTCAGAAAATCTGTTCAGTAGTTTGCTGAGAACCGGGTCAGAGGACAATGAAATTTCCATGGAAAAGAGCTGAATTCAATAAAAATTCTTTTCTTCAAACTTTCAGATAAAAAGCTTTTGCTTTGTTTGTCAGCTTTCTTGGACACTGCCTACTGCTAAACAGGGAGAACAAGTAAACATTTCTCAAGTATTCATTCTGTCAGACTAGAAGAATGACTTTTAACAATCATTTTGAGTGAAAGATGTGGCTATCTGCCTGTATGAAAGAAGTTAATGGCTATTTTGTAAATGTGGTTGAATGAAAAAAACAAACATTTGATCAGTCGCTACAAGCTTGAGATTGACCCTTACACACAGAAAAAACAAAATAGTTGCATAAATCATTTACATGATGTTAGCAACATAAAGTAGCGGTCTTCCATATTTTTAATTATCTTTTTGACATGTTAAAACCAGAAATTTTTACCTTAGTTGTTAACATAATAGACATACCCCCACTGCAAAATTCTAATTTCAACAGAAGATTTTTTCAAAGTCAGTGGCTGTCAGCTATATAACCACACCTCAGGTCTGCTTTTTCAGTACCACAGGAATTAGGATTTTCTGACTAAATCTTGGGATACTGTATTAAAAAATAGGAAACTTTCCATGGTTTAGCAGTCTATTACATGTTGCTCAAAAGTTATATGAACTGGATGCTCATTTTACCTTGCCAAATGGAAGATTTTAAGCTATTAAGAATCATGTGAGGTTCTATGTTGTACAAACACAGATAATGCAGATGTTCACTGAAAGTCTGGTCTGTAGCTTGCACACAAGCTCCTCCTTGAGGAGCTGAGAATTATTACAGCAGAAAAGAGGCACATTTTTTTTAACATTGTATTTTGCCACATTTTGCCTATACCAGAAGACAACTCTGAATTCTCTCTTCTGAGCTATTGTTACTGTTCCTGAACCTTTGACATTGGCCCAAAATGCCAAAATATTGGGTGTCATTTTTTAGTAAGAATATCGTTCAGGAGAAGTTCAGAGACAGTCTAATTCAAAACTTTTTGGAGTGAGTTCTGTATTCAGGTCAGCCAACACCTTTTCTCAAATATCTTCTAGGTCACCCCCGGGTCCAAGGTGAAGAAAGCTGAGAAAGTGGACAACTGGTGTATCTGTACCTTCTTTCGTCATCCAGCTTCATGTGTGACGTTTGACCTGGGTGAAAGGAGACAAGGAAATGAAAAAAGAAGAGGTGCAGAGAATTACACATCACTAGCATATGTCCATGTTTCTGCTATGTCCATCTGAAGAGAGAAACTATAAGGAATGTAGCTCTTTATTGATTAAATCATTATTTCATTCTTTTAAAATTATCCCTAATGTATAAGAAGAAAAAAAATAGGAAAGCAGGAAAAGTTCACTCACATAACCAATGACCGGCTATACATTATACTTTTCTTCATATTGGTGCAGCATGTTTTCCTCAGGCTGTGAAGATACTGCCAAGCATGTAAAACTGTCAGAACAACATGAGGGTAACTGTTTCCCAGAAGATACCCAGAGCTACGCCCTTATTCCCCAACAGAAACAGGATTTCATGGCACAAACAGGATTCTTTTCTTTAGAAACAGCGTTTGAGGTATTGATGTCTGGGGGTAGGAGATCTGGACCATGTCTGACAGCCTGATAAAAATGGATTTTTCTGAGCCTTCGGGATCTTATGGAGAAAACCCTTTTAGCTGCAACTCCCTTTATTATATGAAAGGGAAGTCTAAAATCAATGTTTCTGCTAATTTATCCACGTAGCACACTGCCAGTTATGTGGGAAAAAAAATAATAATTAAAAAAAATCAGTGCGTGAGAAGCTGGCATAGGGATGAGTGGGATGGGAGACATGAGAAGTCAATAGACTCAGAGAGAAGTGAAGACAGAGAAGTACTGGTTTTATAAAATGAAATTAAAACCAGGGTAGCGTAGCAGCACATAAGGGAATTTCTGTTCAGTTGTGTAAAATAGCGTTGTAAAAGAAACTCTGTGTGTGAGTGAGTGTGTCTGTGTGCACACAAAAGGTAAGGGTGTGAGGGGAAAATTTGGAATCCATCTAGAATTTTAAATGCTCTTACTGTAGAATTCTACTTGATTATTTGAAAAGCCCTATGGCGTGGAAATCATTCTGTATTAAATTTGAATTGAATGGTTTTGATTTTTCCAAGGGAGTGATGTTAATCTCTGTTTCTGTAGCCATCTCCAGATGGATAATCCTTGGCTACTTTTTTAATTTAAATACAAAATTTGTTTTCTTTGAATTTTATAATCTAAAACATTTCATAATCGGGCAAGGTGGATAACACTACAGAGGAAATTCAAGTATAATTGAATATTTTTTAAGAATTTCTTATTGCGTATTATCTCATGTCATTCTTGCTTAGTCTGAAAACTTCTTCTGGCAGAAATAGTGAAATTGCACATACTAAGCAAATCTTACAGAACAAAAGTTAAATGATGATTCTACATTTGTAACAATCCTAAACAAGACTCATCTGCTTATGTGTTTGGAACAAACAGTACCCTATGACCTATGCTCAGTCATAACGTACATACTGCCAAATGCTACCAAATATTAAAAAATAAAAAGAAAAAAAAAATGGCAGATTTTTTTGTGCTTTGCACAAGGGCTCCCTCCGTCTTCCCTGCTGAAGTGTGTCGTGCCCAACCACAGTCAGCCCAGGCTGAGAAAAGCCCAGCTTTGGTTAGTGGAGAGCTGCAGAATACGTCCTGGTGAGGAAGAGCTGGGTCCCTGAGCAGGAGTTGACTGTGGCTAGAGATAGAAAAATTGTATGTGAGGGGGAGGAAAGCAAGGGAGATCTACCAGAATTAAAATACCAGCGGTATCTCTAGCATTTACTCAGAGACTCATCACACTGATGTTTCAATTAAGCTGGGTTTCTAGGTAAGGATTCATTGTTAATACCGGTAGCATTCATCGGTTTGTAATATATCCCCGTACTGCTTTATGCAAGAGGGTAAAAGATAGAAATACAGCATCCAAGGGAGAAAATAACAAACAGAAGAAAATCCCATACAGCCGTTATAACGACATACAACTCAGAACTCTGAGTTAAAGTTGCCATGACAGCTGCAACCCAATTTCATTGCAGTTGGTATTGAATTCTCTAAATAGGGATATAAAGTTTGAATCTCAATATAATGTCTATGCCATGGCATTCAGGCAAAGCAGGATGTGTTAGGTAATTTCATAATATTAGTATTCTCCATTTCTCACTTTTCTAAGCATTGCCTGCCCTTTTCTCAGAAGGGGGTGGAAAAGAGAGTTTTTACCTCAAACATCAGCCTATCATTATCTGTAAGAGACGTTAATGCGAAATGTGTTCCTCAGAGTGCAAGCCAGCAGTGGCAACACTTGTCCGTACTTCTCTTCAGCTTTGAATTGGCAAGGGGTTCAACACAGGCAATCCCCTTTGTCTGAGGGAGCAGAACTGTGGCTAATGTTATATCTGTACCACAACATGTAGATTACACTGGCAACTACTGTATAGTACAGTTACATGGTAACGGACCCCTTGTAATTTTGGGTTTTACCAGCAGCAAAGTGGAATTTAAAAACTGCCTCCCAGAAGGCCAAAAATGCAACTTGTTATGAACTAGATTTTCACAAATTTATTGATATGATTATATGGCAGGACTAGTTCATATTACAACCCAAGAAGCCCCATTTTACCCGCCGTCTGTCCGCACATACAGGATGCTTGCAGTTTGATAGCTGGCAGCTGGCTAGTTGCCTTCCTGCTTGATTCCAAAATCACTTTGGAAACTATTAGTCCCAAAGTGAAGAAAACAGACAACACCATTAAGGGCTGAAGATGAAGATAGCACCTCAGTCCCTGTGGAAAGGTGAAGCTGTCAAGGGGAAATGGACTTCTTAAGCTGCATACCTGCAGGTTCTTTGTCTTAATAAAGAAAGAAGAATATAACCATCAATGCAGTGTGCAAACAAATTAATCTCAAACAAAATGATTGTGAAAAATTTCATCTCCATAACCCCTACTGAAGACAAATTACTCTCTTCCACCTTAGTTACTTTGTATCCTGAAGATAATTTGAGAATGGGAAAGCTGCCAAAGGGTGACAACTGACCTAATAAATGGAATAAATCTGTCACTGCTGTTGTCAGTTTCCAATCTTGTCCGACAATGCATTTAGCTACCATAGCAGAGACAAAACGAGGCTTGCAGAACATCAATGCAATTTAAATGAATGTAGGAAACTGCACTTACACAAACTCCTCCCGTTGCCTGAACTGTAACTGAGGCATTTTGAAGAAAGTTGCCTGCCTTTATCAGGAATTCAGCCTTATCAACGCCTGAAACAGCCTTTCTTCAGACTCCCATCCAAACCAACTCTCTACCAGCAGACATCTTGAAATATTGGATACAGATCAAAAGCAAGAAAGTTCTCATTGCACTAAATTCAATTAAGCATAATACTAGAATCACAACAGATTTGAGTTTCAGAAACAATCAGCCCCTTCCTGTTAAAATTTTGCCTCACTGTAGGACACTGAGCTGGTACAACTCACTGTAATTAATACCCTGTAAGTTAGTAGAACTGTTTTGCCTTTTGCTCTTTTATTAGGATGGATGCAATGAAGGACGGAGAGGCTGAGAATAGAATGGCTGTGTACTAGGTCACTTAAAAATATTTGAGACAAAAACTGGATTATACTTCATTTTCATGGAGCTGGGGAAGAGCTGTTTAATTGCTGCCTGTTCATGGCTGTGCAGACCCCTGCAGACCCAGGGTCCAAACAGCTCTTGGTTTTTGAAGTAAAACAAAAAAAGAAACAAAAAAACCCCCACATCCATCTGAAATGGATTATAACAGTTGAAGAAGCATGAGCAACCACCAAAAAAATGGAAAAATACCCATGTATATTACTGGGCAATGCTAGCACAAGAGCAAACATGTCAAGGGTAAATTTTTGACAGAAATTAGAAGAATTCTAAACACTAGATTTTTTTTATTATAATCCAGTGAATTTATTGAACTAAATTCCATTGCGTATTGCAAGAGAAAAAAAATCTTTGACATTTTTTAAGGTAAGTTAGGTCAATTTGTGAGATGTATATGATATGGTTATATGAAATATCAATGGACTTGATGCTGTGACCTAAAGCCTTTAAGTCCTTTTTTTTGGTCTTTTTTAAATTTTTTTTAACACAAAAGAGTGAATGGTAGTTTCTTCAAGACTGTTTCTATCTTTTTCCAATTTCTATGGCTCTGACCTTCCAAGCTACAATACATTTGGTATCATAAATTACCCATGTACTTTCCAACTTGTCTGAATCCTGACATATTACCTGTGAAAGCCAGCTGAAACAGAGCAATAAATAATACCCGTGAGGGGAAATATTCCTTTCCGATACTTACACTACACACATGCATTTCTTGTTGGCTTCCACAACTGCTTAGCTTCACAGTGTTTCCTGCAGATCACCATTTCCTCAGACATATTGAAAAACTGTGAGCTACAATAGCAGTGCCAGCAAATACAGCTTCTTTCTCACAAGATTGATGTGCATAGCGTATCTTTCCTTCCAAAAATGCAATATCTTTATATTAAAGAATCAACGTGAATCACATCAGAGTCCACTTCTGCCCTTTTATTTATAAGTAGCAACATACTATATTTTATATGAAGCTAAGACAATTACTATTGTTTTGATATATTCATATCAAGAATAAGGACACAGTTGTAGGCTTCCAAGCAATAACATGACATTATTTCTGCATATTCCAAGCCCAAGTTTATTGAAATACTTTATTGAATAAGCAACGTTTTGGTTTTTTTTTCAGAAAGCCACATAGAACTGTTATTAAAAGGTAAGCTAATCACCTCTGCTTTCAAAAAATAAACTGACAGCTTCTTCCCTGAAAGTGTGAAAATCTATAATAGAAGAATATATATTTTAGTGGGTAAATTATCACAGTTCTGTTGATCTCAGCTGATAGTATCATATTCTCTCAGCTGAAGGCTGGTCCCACCTTGGTCCACAAGGGCAAGCATATATTTCTGTTTCGAGGCAGTTGAAAGCAGTAGCTTGATGGATGTGAGGCTGCTGTGGCTTTGTGTGCCAAGGTTCAGTCAGTAGCAAGGCTGAGTATGTATTCACAGGACGCACAAACAGATACGTACGCATACACACACATGCACAGCTGGCCAGACGGATCAGCACAAACAGCAGCACATTGCCAGCACCCACATAAATGCATACGGCACTCACACAAATGTGAACGGTGTGGATGGCCTCATCCTCTCCTTGCTTTCTGGCTCTTGGGATGGAAATCCAGTCGTTGGGGAAAAAAAAATAAAATATGTGTATACACAACATATTAATCACTCCAATGGTGCACCTTAGATGCCCAGCCTACACAGTAGCTAGTCCCCAAATGTCCTGGTCCCCCTCAGTTGCTGATACCCAGACATAAGACCCCAGGGATTTACAGTTGCACTCCAGTAGCTGGTATCTTTTATCCAGTAGCTGGTACTTTTAATCCTACTTACTGGCTAGTTCAGTTTGAAGTTCACCAGCTTTCACACACACCCACTTAGAAGACAGAGCACACTTATACAGAAGATAATTAGAAAGAGGATTTAATGAGAAGACAGGGCAGACTGGGATTATGAAATGCAGGGCTCAGTCTGACAAGTGTACCAACAAAAGATGTTTACATCCAACCAGCTTGTTTTATCCCCTTTCCTCTCAATTTGTTCCTGCTTGTTCCTTCCTAATCTGCCTTGACTTCTTCCTTTCCTACTTTTCGTCCTCACTTAAACATCCTATGTCTCACACATTCCCACAATTCCTTTAGAATACCTCAGAATAAATTTTATGCAGTTCCCAAGTCTGCTTCCTCTGGTATCCATAATGAGTTCTCTATCTGTGTAGAAAGTAACCCCTTCAGTCTGCAAGGTGCTCTGGGAGACACTGTCCTTGGTTCTTGCTGGGCTTCCCACTGGGGACAATGGTCCCACCATTCACCTTAGATAGTCCCAGGATGATCTGGTTCAGGGTGCAGCATTTATGTTACAGGGTTCCTCAGTCTGGCATTGTTCTGCTGATCTTCACTGGGCCTTTGTGCTCTTGCTGATTAGTTTTTAATCACATAACTGCAATTCTCAGCTCATGATTCGCATGAGACAAAGATCATTCTCCAAAGCCATCAAATGTTGTGTTCCTCACCATCTCCACATTGCCAGTTCAGTGGCTTTGTATCCTGTCTCTCAGTCTTTATCCACTTTGATGTTTGTTGCTTATTCTTGTTAATAATGTGGATGCACAAGCTGTGGATACATGAACTACTATTACCGTTCAGATGCTTAGTACAGCCCATCTCTTCCCAGAGGGATCTGGAGAAATGTCTGCCACATTTCGTTTCCGTCTCTTCTTCCTTTCTTTCCCACCTCCTCAAGTAGCAGTAGTAGCTTTTCTGTTTCTTTTTCCGCTCCTTTCTCCACAGCTCCCATCCATTTTTTTCTTCTTTCTTTTATCTTTAGAAAGTATGTATAACAACATAATGATCTTTAATAAATATGGCTGTAGTAGCTTATTTTTATTCCCTCTGCTTTCTGGATTTGGGCACTGAGATATAAAATGGAAATTACAAAAACTATGAGTTAGTCCTCTCAATTGCTTCTCCATTTCCACATCCATCATATTTTAAAGTAGGTTGAGGGACACTCTATTACCAAAAAAGTGACTTTACTTAATGAATTATGAAGTGTTATTCTAACTTTTCATAGAAATCATACATGACATATGATGATAAACTTGTCATTTACCAGTGACTAATTTGTCACTTTGTGTGGGATTCATTTCAAGATTAAGACACCTACATTTAGCTGTCTATATAAGCTAGATATCTAAGAGCTCATAGTTGATGGCATTCTAGCCAATACGCTCAGTGGAGCCTGCAAGAACAGCTATATTTGAGACATCAGCACATGGCTGGTAAAGATGTCACTGGACATGTGGGAGAGCTGTGATCTTCTGGAGTGGTGCATGGGGGCCAGTTCAGTTGCAAAAACCTAACAACATTTGAAATACTTTTAGATTTCAAAAACTCCTTTATAGGCCTGGTAGATATGATGAAGGACCTAGAGTAGACTCTCATTTTCTGAAAAATTAAAAAAAAAAAAAGGAAAAAAAAAAAAAGAAAAAGCAAGGAACCACTTTATTACTGGCACCAACAGATAGCAGAAAATGAGCACGTAACAAGAAACTCTTAAAGCACAATGATTTTTCTGCCCTGGAGGTAAAATGAAACCCTGAGACACAGAATTATGGTGTTTAGACAATTGAATTGAATCCCAGGTTTGCAGTGACTATCGCGGGACCTTTGGCATCTAGGTAGAATCCTAAATTCAGATGTCACTACTTTGAGGTCTGAGATCTTTCTTAAGTAAGAATTTCTACCATTATAAGCCATGAAAAGCTGTAAGATTATGACAATAATGGCTTTTCCCCAAAATAATGACTGCTGAATTCATTAACTGGCTTATTCGCTTGTTGAATTACCCATGATCAAGTATGTATCTTCAAAGTAAGTACCATTGAACTAAAAGTGAATGTCTTCTAACTTCAAATGGGTATGGAAATCTGATGGTGAGACAAACACAATGTGATCTAACTTCTAACTTGAAACTTTAGGAAAAAAAAAAAGTTTACAAAGTTTTCAAGAAGGAAGGATGAATTGTTTTCTCAGTCTGCAGTCTAGCTTCCAATCAGATGACGGAAATGGAAAAGCTCAGGTAGATTGAAGGGCTCTGTGAGTGAAATGTTTCTTATTGATTGCTCATTGTTAGCAACCCTTTGATTTTGGTGATAGACTCCATACTTTCTATTTCTTTTTCTTTTTGTGAAAGAAAATCATCATCTTTCTATTTTTTTTATGTGAGATTTTCTTTTTCAATATGTAGTTAAAAACAAAGACAGAAAAGAAACATTAAGCCAACTCAAGGAAAAGGCTTGAGATCAGATCTTCCATTCAACTCGATCACTAGAAATACAGCTGAGTTACTCCTACGTACACCATGAAAAGCCACAGCTTAACTGGGGCTGTAATGTCGTACTCTAGAATCGAGGTCTAGCTGTTCCAGACTTATAAAATTGATACCAGCATTTGGAATGTTATTTCACTTTGGACAAGTCAATTAGTCTGTCCAACTTCTGTAGCTGCAAATTCTACTTATTTAGCATGGCAACTGTGAGACCAGCATTGAAAATTAGAAATAAAAGAAAAAAACAGGGATGTGTGATTATTAGTAGGAAAAAAAAAATGTTTCTATTTTTCCTGCATCTATAACTTTTGTTGTAAGAATCCTGTTGTACTTGCAAAATATCTTTTCTAAGACAGGGAAGTCATGCTGTAGATTCTGTAAAGATACTCACATGGGTTGTAACCTCCACAGAACATAATAAAAGGATATTATCAAAACAGTAAAAATCCATTAATATCGACTTTGAGATCTGTTATTACTTCAGCTCTCTTCTAACAGTCATAACTGAAAATGTTATCTTTCTCTTGAATACAAAATGCCAAAAATTTAAGCACAAATATCTAAATGAGGACTCAGATTCCAACACAATGTTTCAGGTTTTATTCTGCTATCACTCATGTGTGATTTCAGATGAAAAAGTAACAAAATATGTTCAACGTGGACCAAAAAAAAAAAAAATTCTCAAGCACTACACAGGTAGTTTTAGTGAGTGATCACTGGGCAAAGCAGAACTGCATAGACATGACTGAAGCAAAGCAAACGCAGAGAAACGTTGATGCTTGTATTGTACCTGAAGCTGGTTTGATACAGTGCAATACCTGATCGTGCAGGAACAGCTCCCCACCTAATACAGGTTGGAGTAGCTCCAATTGTTTAAAGGGGCTTAAACCTTCTTCTGGTTTATGATCTTTTCTTCTGCCTCAAGTTGTAGCTGTACATCTCAAAAACTGAATCTCCAAAAGTGCTTTGTTTTCTCTCCCGGTTTATTTATTTATTTTCTATTTCCTGATACATTTCTCCTGTCTGGAATAGGATAAACTTAAGCAGGGACCAGAAAGATCTGAGAAACGATTTTTCCTCATCCAGTTTTCACACAGGCCATATGAATGCGATGTCACGGGGCTCCAATCAGTCCCTAGGAGATCCACCCTGGGAATGGAGGGAAGCCTTACCTCTCCATGGCAGCACATCTCCACATCGCTGCCATGTTCCTGCACAAATCTCTTTGTTCTGGGGGGGTGTGTCTCTGAGATGCTATTAAAGTGATGACATTAAACAAAGCCCACACTAGGCTTCTTTGACTATGTGCTTTGAAATTTTGCCAAGCTATTGTCCTAACTGTTTATTCTATTAATCCTACTAAATTTTGCTTGCCTGTGCAGAGATTTATTGATCTTAATTACCTAAACAGATTATCTCCACAAATGGATTATAGTTGTTAGGATCCCAGATGCCTCACTTCGAAAAGATACTGCCAACTTTCAAAGTACTGTTCTTTGGTGTATATTAATGTTTTTTGGACAAAAAAAAGGTGGACAATGGCCAGTTCATAGAATGAAAAATCAAAGAATGATGCTGGCAGAGATGACAAAGTAGTAAAAAGCCAGATCCCAGAATACAAATTACTTTTTAGTTCAGTATAAGATATTCTTTAATTGCTTGCTTCTTTTAATCTACCAATCTTTATATAATGTGTCTGAGATCTTTCATGAATAGAACATCTTTGAACAGAGAAAGGCTGTTTTATTCTACTTATTGGAAATCTGCAAAAGCAAAATATTATGTGAAATTTTGGCTCTATCTAAATTCATCCATCGTTTATCTCCCACCTGCTAATCATTCTTTATCTCTCTCCCACCTGCTAATCAAAGGTAGACAAAAGGTCTAGTTCCATCCCACAGATCTCTTAAATTGTGTTGTCTCTTGGTATAATCTCAATTTAAATTTCAGAGATGCATTATAGAAGAATATACTATAAAAGGAAAAATCTTTGCTGAAAAGCATTGTGTTCTTACTGAATAAATGTTAACTGGAAACCGCAAGATTCTAATTCAGCTTTTGCCAGCTTCATTCCATCAGTTGTCTTTTTGAAGGAAAAATTATCATAGTAATTACAAATTAAAGGACACTAAAATATATGCCCACTGTAAATTAGGATGGAACTTCTTGAATTTTAAGAGAAAGATTGTTCATCCCTGCAATTTTTCTGGACAGAGCTGATGTTTTCCTTCATCTGAACAGAGAGATGTATAAAAGACATATAACAACTCAGCCTTCATCAACTTCAGTTTCAGTTTTGTGCCTAAATATCCTTCACACTTTCCCCTTAATTTTACTGCTTTATACTCTTGACAATAGAAAAATATCATTGCTCCGCTCCTTAAAAATGTTTTACTTTTAAATACAATAGAGACAAATAGATGCTCGAGAGTCCTATTTTAACACTAAGACACAAGAATTTTGGTCTAGCACTTGACTGTGTTTAGAGATGGGAAATCTACACATCTTACAATCCCCAGGTTTGGAATAATACCTCAGAAATATGGCAAGAATCCTACCTGAAAAAAGTTTGAAGGGTGCCTTGAAGATCTGTGGGTATTTTATATCTGTGAAAAGTATTAGTAAGAACTGAAGAACTCGAACTTCTCCTCAGCCTATAATCAAGATATTACTCCAGTGACACTTCTATCATACAATTCAGAGGGAGAAAGCCTGCTTTGTTTTCTTCTCCATCCCCATAATTTAGGTAAAAGTATAAAAAAAAGTCTCTGGCAATGCAAGAGACAAGCTGTCAATGAAAGATACAGACAACTTTACCACTTTAGTAAGATTCTGTGCAAGCCTGGAACCATGATATGCTGCTATAATTAAGAGAGAACTACAATGAAGGATTAATAAAAGAAATACCATCTGTCAGTGGTTTTTGTTCAAAAAAAGACATCGTATTAAAGGAGCTGGAGCAGCCAGAACAATCTGAAGGAAGAAAAGCTGTGCAATAGCACCATCCGTGAAGCAGCAGAGAGTTACAGACTCAACCTGGCCCGTGAAGGCAGCGTCAAAGGATAGGCAACGCAGTACCTTCTGCTGAGATTCAGAGAAGGGACCTCACTTTCACAGAGGCTTACCGTCATGGGGCAGGTGCAGGAAGGCCATTCAGTCTGTTTTGAAGCCTCTGCTTTGCACACATGAGCACCTAACACAGAAGTCAGTCCTGCAAGATGCAGGGTTTAGGGGAACGCAGCCAGCTGACGTGTCAGTTCATACGGTGGACGGGGGTCCTGCCATCAGAGCTGTGCTCAGAGCGCAGATGAGGATTTGTACAAATTCAGCCTTGTAGAGCAGTTCATGACTTCTGCAGCGCAGCTTGTTGCAGTAATCACTGATACTAGACCAACATGCTAGAAGGACGGATTTGTCTGCAGCGTGTTGTAAGAGGGGGTTTTGTGTTTGAACATGAAAGCCACACCTGGAACTCACTGCAGAGGCAGTTTCAGAGCTGACATAGCTCCTCTAAACTCCTACAACCCGGACTGAAAACATAGTCTTTCTCTTGGAAGTCCAAATTAAACGTAGGAAATTGAGAACTGAGATAAAAGCAGACTCAGTCAAATTTAGAGATGAGTTTAAGTGACTCGGTTTATACCAGCAGAGGCATAAATTCCTAATCATAGAGGGTTGTTGAGATGGAAAGGTAAAAATTATATATACTTATATTCACTTATGTTTATATCAGAATTTCTCAGTTTCTTATAATTAATATATACACATACATATATCTTTCTAACTTTAAATTGATTTACCATGTTTTGGGTTATCGTGGTAGCTTTGGGAACAAGGAACTTCGTAGAGATCTGCAGACTCCTGTCGGTAAGGAACACAACCCAGGTATGTCTGGCTTCACTAGAAACATGGCAGCCAGAGTTTCGTATTTGTAACAATCTACAGCAACTGTTCCTCTCCAGAATTAAGAGTGATAAATTCTGCACACAAGGCCCTTAGACCTTGATTAGACAAAGAAGGGAATGGATTTTTTGTTTTCCTACAGAAGTCACATATTTAATTGATATTGCTTAGTCAGCAAAGAGAAAATTACAGGGTGATTTACTTATGTTCAAACATTAAAAAATGTGCAGGAAAAAAGAAAAAAAGGAAGGATCTCCTTTCTCTGTTAATACTGACATAGTGACTGAGATTAGGTTACAGGAAAGCCTTGCAATGTAAAACACTAGAAATTTCTTGAAGAGGTTACAAATTCTTTGTTATGGAAGCTTCTATGAAAGTCATCACAAGCATCCGTAACAGATGACAAAGTTGGGGTTGATCCTGTCAGAAGGCAAAGGCATAGATTAGTGTGGAGATCCCTTCCAGCACAGCTTTCTGTCATTATTACACTGTCTTCTCCAGCAAATCCAGTGTTGTTCATTTATTGACCTGTTCCAGCCTGCCTAACTCAGATGCGAGCTGTCTGTGCCCTTCTACTGAAGCCTGACTCTTGGCTACTGGAAAATGGAGACTTTCACAGGAAAATCAAGTGCTCTTTGAGGCTGCTGGATCTGCAGTGGCAATCTGTTTAACCCCAAAGTAGCTTCCACACAATGGACTGCCAAATTGCCTTGATGTTTTCAGTTTGAAGGACAACTTCTTTGAAAATATATTAATCTACAGTGCATGCTTCAAAAATTAATAGGCCTAAAACTCTCCAGCTTTGAGATAGTCCTGCAATTTTATCAAATTCTAGAAGAAGTTAATCTTTCTGTTCATTGTCTAGCTGGATAGTAGCTCTCCTCCGTCCATAGAAGCGTGCTGTACATGTTGGGCTTATAAGACAGGAGGAGCCCTGAGCCTGCAGCTACGGTGTAGGCTTTCCAGTTCAAAACAATTATACTCTGAATTGTGCTATGTGATACATTCCCTGGCACAAGTACAGCTTCACAATGTCTCTTGTTTTATGACTTCATACACTGGACATGGCCTCAGGTACTGGCTCAGCAACAGAAGAGGCTGTAGGGAGACTGAACATGTGCAGGTTGTACGTCTTGGCCTGCCAAGAGTTACAGATGTGATTGATCTTACTTTCACATTTCCATTTTAGTCATAATTTCTAGCCTATTCTGTTATTGTGAGCTGAAAGCAACACTCGCATAAGGCCAAATGTTTAAAACTTGGGAAGAAAAATACTATAATTCCACACTTTTCTGTAGCACTCCTCATCCTATGTATTTTATTGGTTTGCAGTTGATTCTCCTCTGTCTATTCCTGTGGTATTTTTTAATATAACATTTCTTTTATTTACAGTATTTAGTACAACTTGCCTATTACTTTTAGGCTAGACTTTTCCCTAAAGCTGGGGGAAGATGCAAAGGCTTCACAGTCTGGAACACATAAGAAGATGAACACTAACAGTTGTAGCTTTCAAGGATCCCAAAAGACAGCAGAAAAAATTTTGAAATAAATATTCTGGCATCCAGATCACATTGAAAAATAAGGATTTAACCTAAAATGTCTTTAATAACACAAGAAATCACTTTTGAAACTAGCTATAGAGTAGTGCATGAGCCTGTGGTGAAGACAAGGTTGTGGAAATTACCAGTATTGTTCTCTATGTTGGCTTGAATCAGAGGTTTCCTGTAAAATATTATGTGCCTTGATTTCCCTGCTGATAAAACTAGAAATGACTTTAACTATTGCCAAACTTTCCTCTGGCTTGCTTAGAGAACTTGCTTAAAAAGCTGTGAATCCTTCAGTATGGAAAGCTGCGGTGGAGCTGTGATCATGATCATGGCCTTGACATACTACAAAGACACTATTTTGACTTGCATAAAAAATTGAGTGAATGCTTTCCACATCACAGATCCTTCTCAAAAATAATATGTCCAAAGTAGCTAAGTCCTCACTATGTTAAGTTTTGAATGTGCATAGATTAATTCAGAAGACCAAATGGAAAGATTCATTTAATAGCTGGGATATCTTCCTAGAGTTACCAGAAGCTCCAAGCCATTTAGGGTTCCTGAATTCAACTTCTATTCTTTATTTGTATGTCTGTCATCAGATGGCAGAGTCAGTATTGTAGCTGTTAGTAAAAATCCACAAGAAAAGTTTCTCAAAATCATGAAATATGAAATAGATCTGTTTGTCCATGGAAGGGACAGTGAGTATGACCATGTAGCAGTAACAAGGTTGAAGAGGGTTATGAACAGTGATTAAACAGTTTATTTGTTATGTTTTGTTGCTGTCCAGTACAATATCATTGTGTCCTGGGCAGATCCTTGTATTTTTATTCCATTGATTATGTCAAGCTGTTAAATTTAGGATGCAGCAAAAATCTCTAGAAAATAATCTATCTTCAGGTCTGATGTCCAGTATAACATAATTTTTGCCTTTAGGTATCAGTTCTCATTATCCATATCAGAGTAAGTCACTATGTCTGTCTTTGAAGACCAAGAATGGGATCTGCTATGCTGGCGCTTGAATGTTAGAAAGAGTCAACATAAAATGCTTCCCAGACTTCTCTTTGGAAATCAGTAGAGGTCCAAAATCCTGCAATACAATTATCATAGAATCATAGAATTGTTAGGGTTGGAAGGGACCTTAAAGATCATCTAGTTCCAACCCCCCTGCCATGGGCAGGGACACCTCCCACTAGATCAGGTTGCTCAAAGCCCCATCCAGCCTGGCCTTAAAAACTTCCAGGGATGGGGCTTCCACCACCTCTCTGGGCAACCTGTGCCAGTGTCTCACCACCCTCATGGTGAAGAACTTCTTCCTAACGTCCAGTCTGAATCGTCCCATCTCTAGTTTTAATCCATTCCCTCTAGTCCTACCATTACCCGACATCCTAAAAAGTCCCTTACCAGCTTTCTTGTAGGCCTCCTTAAGATACTGGTAGGCCACTATAAGGTCTCCTCAGAGCTTTCTTTTCTCCAGACTGAACAACCCCAACTCTCTCAGCCTGTCCTCATAGATGAGGTGCTCCAGCCCTCTGGTCATCCTCATGGCCCTTCTCTGGACACGTTCCAGCACGTCCATATCTTTCTTGTAGTAGGGGCTCCAGAATTGACCCATTGACAACCACTCTTTGGGTGCGGCCATCAAGCCAGTTCTTTATCCACTGACTTGTCAGTCCATCAAACCCATATTTTATCAGCTTGGAGACCAGGATGTCATGAGGGAGTGTCAAAGGCTTTGCTCAGGTCCAGGTAAATGATGTCAGTTGCTCTTCCCTTGTCTATTGATGTTGTGACCTTCTCATAGAAGGTCACCAGGTTTGTCGGGCACGATTTGCCCTTGGTGAAGCCGTGTTGATTGTACCCAATCACCTCTTTGTTATTCTTCTGTCTCAGCAGTGACTCCAGGAGGATCTGCTCCATAATCTTACCAGGCATGGAGGTGAGACTGACTGGCCTATAGTTCCCTGGTTCCTCCTTCTTTCCCTTTTTGAAAACGGGGATTATGTTTCCCCTTTTCCAGTCAGTGGGGACTTCACCAGACTGCCATGACTTTTGGAATATAATAGCGAGCAGTTTAGCAACCTCATCCGCCAGTTCCTTCAGTACCCGTGGGTGTATCCCATCAGGTCCCATGGACTTGCTTATTTTCAGGTTCATCAGATGGTCATAAACCTGTTCACTTACAGTGGGCAGTTCTGTCCAATCCCTGCAATTGTCTTCTGTGACGCCGGGAGTGTGGCTGGAGCCCTTGCCAGTGAAGACTGAGGAAAAGAAGTCGTTGAGAACCTCATCCTTCTCCATATCACTTGTCACCAGCTCCCCCGTTTCCTTTCTGAGGGGGCCCACACCTTCCCTAGTCTTCTTCTTACCATTAACGTACCTATAGAAATTTTTGCTGTTTCCCTTGATCTCCTTGGCTAGATTTAATTCTAACTGAGCTTTAGCTTTTCTCACCAGGTCTCTTGCTGTTTGGACAACTTCCTTATATGCTCCCCATTCTAGCTGTTCTTTCTTCCACTCCTTATAAAGTTTCTTTTTGCATGACAATGTGTCCAGGAGCTCCTCGTTCTTCCAGGCAGGTCTCCTAGCATTCTTTCCTGCCTTCCTCTTTGTTGGTCTGTTTTGTAAAGAAATCATACCCTCATACTCATGTAGAAAAACCCCCTTTTTGGTCTCCATTCCTAGCACTAGTCTATAATTTTCTCACTGGTTGTGTCTTTGCTGGTGCATGTAGGATCTCCAAAAAGTTTTTAGGGCAGGCGCAGATACTTGTAGCACCTGAATACCGACGTGGAAAGAATAGTGCAAAGATCTATTTTCGCCACTAGATGGTAGCAAGACCGCACACCTGCAGAAAAGCAGCCTGAATCTCCACAGTTGTTTTATGCCAAAAATAACCAGAACTAATTGGGTGGCAGGTGATCGTCAATGTGCAATTCAGCCTTCAGAGCAGTTTTGCTAGCTTTAGTATTTCACCTCTGCATAAAAACAGTTTCTGTGTTCTGAATCCGTGTCTCTGAAATTTAGACTTTTAATTCAGATATTTTTATTTGTTGTTTTTTCTTTATCTGTTTGTTTTAGGGAAAGAAAAGAAAGAAAGAAGGGAAAGAGGGAGAGACACCAACCACTGGACATTATATGGATCTCTGGAAGGATCATAACGAACACAAACATTAGGACCTTAGAAATGTCCACTGTTGTCTTTCTCATTGTCTCCTTCAAATTTGTAGTGTTCAGAAATATAGTGATTAAAAAAAAAAACAAACAACAAAAGACAATATTAATTATGAAGTTTTAAATTCCTGTGTCATCTTTGAGAGACATAGGATTTCACTGGTAAACTTTACTTTCCATAAAATTTATTAATCCCCTCAGATAATTTGTTAGGATGTTTCATCTATATGTCTGTTGAAAAAGACTATTCCTTATTTACAGGACATGGTACTAGTTGCTCATGGTAAAGGGAAATGTACTGTATCTTAGGCAACTTAAAGATTCGCTGTAGTCTTGTTCTATGGTACGTCTCAGAGCTTACACTTCAGGGCTGGTTCAAGTATCTGAAACTCCTACAATGCATTCCGCGAAATTATGAACTATCCTTTGATAGAAGGACCTGAGGAAGAACCAGGGATATCACATGCTCTGAAGAAGTATCCAAAGTGTAACAAGAAGTGGCTTTCTTAATTTTTAGGACCAACATCTAGTACTTCAACTTCTGTCAGATTTTAGGAATTGGCTTGTGGAGACAGGCAGGATGTTCTAAGCAGAAGGGAAGGCTGAGGAAAAAATGTGTGCAAATACTTTGGCTTGAAAGGCCAGAACAGAATGTTGATTGTGCCAGGATCTCTGGAGTAAAGTCCTTGGCTGTTCCTTAGGTCAATGATACCATATCTGAACTCCCAGAAAGCACGGCTTCAGTATACCAAAATTATGAGCTTTTTATAAACATAAAGTTATGAACTTCTGCCCCTCCCAATCTTCTGTCATTAGAATTGTATTTTTAAAATCTATTTATGGTATAAAGTATTTCGGAAGTTTGTATATATTTGTATGTTATAATAATAAGCACAATTGTGGGTCAAATGAAGGATTTATCAGTAACCTTAGAGCTCTTTGTTCTTTTTTCTATATATCTGAATAGAACATATCAGGAATCCTTTTGTAATGTTTGTGAAAACCATTATTTGATAAAACCAAAACTGAATAGATTGTGAAAAAAAGAATTAAAATGGCAAAGTACTTTAAGACTGCAAAATAATAGATCTATTTTGTCCCCTTAAACCTTAATTTTTCTATTTGAAACTTTGCTTGTTAATCTTTTATGCTGGCCTAAAGTTCAGACGCAAAACAGAGCACTTCAGCAGGATGAAAGCAGTACGTTCCAAGTAAAAATTACTGCATCATGAAAGTTGAGGGTCGGATTTTGTACCATCTGTGCTGGTTTTGACTGTGATAGAGTTAATTTTCTTCATAGTAGGAGACTATGTTTTGGATTTGTTCTGAAAACAGCATTGATAATACAGAGATGTTTTAGTTATTGCTGAGCAGTTCTTACACAAGTCAAGGCCTTTTCTGTTTCTCACACCACCCCACCAGCAAGTAGCCTCGGGGTGCACAAGAAGTTAGGGGACACAGCTGGGACAGCTGACCTCAACTGACCAAAGGGATTTTCCATGCACTTTCCACAAAGCACAAGAGCTCTTGATCCCCAGATGTAAGAAACCAGGAAAGGAAGGCAACAGACCAGCAAGGTTAAGTCGAGACCTGCTGGTCAAACTAAAGGGCAACAAGGAAGCACACAGGCAGTGGAAGCAGGGATGGGTATCCTGGGAAGAGTATAGGGATGCTGCCTGGTTGTGTAGGGATGGGGTCAGGAAGGCCAAAGCGCAGCTGGAGATGAACTTGGAAAGGGATGAAAAGAATAAGAAGGGCTTCTACAGGTATGTCAGCCAGAAAAGGAAGGTCAAAGAAAGCATGATGAGCAAGACTGGCAAACTGATAACAATGGACAAGGAGAAAGCTGAGTTACTCACCAACTTCTTTGCCTCGGTCTTCACCAGCAACCTCTCTCCCCACAACTCTCAAGTGGATGGACTGCAAGGGAGGGAGTGACCCAAAGTCCATCCCACTGTAAGAGAAGATCATGTTTGTGACCACATGAGGAACCTGAACATAGAGAAATCTATGAGACCTGACAAGATGCATCCCAGAGTCCTGAGGGAATTGGCTGATCTAGTTGTGAAGCCACTCTCCATGATATTTGAAAAGTCATGGCAGTCAGCTGAAGTCCCTGATGACTGGAAAAAGGGAAACATTGTACCCATTTTTAAGAAGGGTAGAAAGAAGGACCCTGGGAACTATGAATCTGTCAGCCTCACCTCTGTGCCTGGGAAGATAATGCAACATATCCTCCTAGAAGGTATGCTAAGGCACATGAAGGACAGGGAGGTGATTCGAGACAGCCAGTATGGCTTCACCAAGGGCAAGTCCTGCCTGACCAACCTAGTGGCCTTCTTTGATAGAGTGACTACATCAGTGGAGAAGGGAAGAGATATGGATGTTGTCTATCTGGACTTCTGTGAGGCCTTTGACACGATCCCCCACAACATCTCTCTGTATAAATTGGAGAAATATGGATTTGATGGCTGGACTGTTCAGTGGGTGAGGAACTGGTTGGATGGTTGCATCCAGAGAGTAATGGTCAGCAACTCAGTGTTCAGATGGAGATTGGTGACAAGTGGTGTCCCTTAGGGGTCTGTACTGGGAACAGTACTGTTTAATGTCTTGATCAATGACATAAATAGTAGGATTGAGTGTACCCTCAGAAAGTTTGAAGATGACACCAAGCTGAGTGGTTGACATGCCTGAGGGACAGGATGCCATTCAGAGGAACCTGGACAGGCTCAAAAAGTGGGCCCGTGTGAACTTTATGAGGTTCAACAAGGCCAAGTGCAATGCCCTGTACCAGGGTTGGGGCAACCCCCAGTACTGGTGGATGAAAAGCTGGACAGGAGTCAACAATGTGCGCTCACAGCCCAGAAGGCCAGCTGTATCCTGGGCTGCATCAAAAGAAGCGTGACCAGCAGATCAAGGTGATTCTGCCCCTCTACTCTGCTTTGGTGAGACCCCACCTGGAGCACTCTGTCCAGCTCTGGGGTCCTCAGCACAGGAAAGATATGGACCTGTTGTCCAGAACCGGTCCAGAAGGGGACCACAACAATGATCAGAGGGATGGAACACCTCTCCTATGAGGAAAGGCTGAAAGAATTGGTGTTGTTCAACCTGGAGAAGAGAAGGCTCTGGGGAGACATTATTGTGGCTTTTCAGTACTTAAAGGGGGCTTATAAGAAAGATGGGGATGAACTTTTTAGCAGGGCCCATTGTGACCGGACAAGGGGTAATGGTTTTAAATGAAAAGAGGGTAGATTTAGACTAGATATAAAGAAGAAAAGTTTTACAATGAGGGTGGTGAAACACTGGCACAGGTTGCCCAGAGAGGTGGTAGATGCCCCATCCCTGGAAACATTCAAGGTCAGGTTGGACTGGGCTGTGAGCAACCTTCCTCTTGATTTATCCCTTTTGTGCAAAATATTAAACACTTTTCTTTACTATAACTGTGGCCAGTAAAAATGAAGTCTTGTATCTGCATAGTTTAATAACGCAGATATATAGGGACCTAAATAAAAGCAAAATTAACTTCCAGTTTTTATAGACTTATACCATCCACAGGACAAATTTTGAGAGGTAGTGATGTGGGAACTTCACAGCAACATTTAGAGGAGCACATATGGTGCCAGAGTCGCCTGGCTCTCTTGAGCAAACGTCTCAGGTCTGATAAAAAGCCAAAGTCCCCAGGACTAGTAATATGCTTGGCAAGCCTTCTATTTAGAGAATGAAACCATCTTCAGATCAGAAATGAACATGTGGAACCCAAATGTGTTTACAAGTTAGCAGGGGCCTATGAGAGCCTCTGGCTATTTATTCATGTGTCCATCAGTACCTTGCCCTTCTGCACACAGGACATCAGGGTGCTATCCTTCTGAGTTTCTGAGTGCTTAGATTTTTCTTGGGTTTTGTGTTTTTACAGGGAGAAAATAATAATATTATGTAAAAAAAAAAAAAAAGCTCTCAACGCCATCTCACTATGGTTGATGTATGTGCTATGAGTATTGGTAACACTTCATTTCTATTTTATATCATTGTTAGTGCTTTTGCTGTCGCATTAGAGGTACATAAGCAAGAATATTTCTTTCACACAGACCCACTTTCATCTCAACTTTAGCCATCATCATACCACGTATCAGAGACAGGGATAGTAGCCTCTGCTGATGACAGTTAGAAGGAAATCAAAGATATTGATGTGGATAAGTTATTCTGCCTTTGTGACTGAAAACACTTCCCGCATGGCAAAGTAACATGCTGTAAAGACATGGCTTTTTGAGGAAATTTGACTTTTTTATAATGCTACACCATCATGCAGTGATAGGGGTCTATTCAGTGACTGACAATACTCAGTTTTGTACAGATAACCTGTGCCTGGGAGAGCTCCGTGTAAGAGAGGTGTCAGTAGGACATAGGCAAAAGTTGAGTTCACTGATATGATTGTGACTGGACCATTAAGGTAAGATTCCTCATGCATTCAGTGCACTGATTTGAAAGTGATGGCATCCGCTCCTAGAGCCCCCATCTTCTTTGCCTTAGTGAGAGGCTTTAAACACCCTTTCTACAAATGCTGGCTAAAGCACAACCTGAAGGAGCTGGGAATGGGGCTTGTGACAGCTTTTGGATAATGAAATTAGAGACTGGTAAAAACAGCCCTTAAAAAATATACAGTTCTGGTGCTTCTAAAATAATTAAGATTAGACAAGGCTCATACATTAGTTTTGACATTCAAACCAGGGAGGCTTGATTCTGATTCCTCGCACTGTGAATTTAGACCAGGCTTCAGCAGAATTAGTCCCACGTTAGACTTGTGTGATACCTTTTCTACATTAAACAATTCCTTCTCTTGTTTCCTCAAACTCCTCACAAAGTATCTTTGTTATTTAGACTCTCACATTAAAGCAGATCAAAGATCAAAAGTGGAAGAGGCAAGGCAAATAATTTTACATTGATAGTTGAAGAAAGAGTGTATCTTTAAATTTCATGTCCCAATTCTGTAATTACCAAAGGTTAATATAATTAGGGAATTACAACACAGAAGAACTGGCAGAATCTGCGGCCTTTTCCTTTCACAAACTGCGACTTT
Organism: Larus michahellis; assembly: GCF_964199755.1. Taxonomy (NCBI): domain Eukaryota; kingdom Metazoa; phylum Chordata; class Aves; order Charadriiformes; family Laridae; genus Larus; species Larus michahellis. Next base: position 9,394,124 of record NC_133896.1, read on the forward strand.
AAGATCTTTTAGGATGAAGGTAAGTACACAGGTAGCAGAAGGGAGAGTTAGCATTTGGATTATTATGTGGCATTAATCTCCATTTCAAATAAGTAATGACATCAAGGAGCAAGAAAAATAAAATTTTGGTCAACTACATCTGAGGTCTCATCACACTAATATATCCTTTTAATTTCTTTTTACTTTAGTTTTTACTGGCTTTCTTTTCTTCTTTCAGCAACTGTTGTGGCACTTTTTCAACTCTGAACTCACAAGTAGAACAATTTATTTTATCAATGCCTTTGCTTTAGCATCTAGTTGAACACCATTTTCAGTGTTCCCAAGTCTTGCTAACTACAGCAGTATTACAGTAATGATTTATTTTTTTCCTTCTCAGTATTTATGTGAGACAAAAATTCTCAACAAAATCTCGGATCCTCTACATTTGTTTTAGAAAAGGATCATATGTAATGAATACTAAAAAGCCAGGTGCTCCTGCTGAAGTAGTCCCTAACCGCTATTTAATCATGTTAGTAAGCTGTGAACATTTCTGGCCAGCCTTATTTTGCCACTGGCAAATAATGTCTTAGATGTTCCTTTGTTTTAGATCAGTCAGTCACTGTTCTTCATGATGAAATGGAAATAGCCATCGTGCACTGCGGATGTACTTGCAATGGGCTTCCACAAAGTTTGTCCTATAGCACACAATAATCCTTATCCGAGAAGAGATAAAGGATCTAGAATGTACAGTTGATAATACTGAAAAAATTTAAAAAACATTGGGAAAGTGCTTTAACTGGAACACTTAAATAAAGCTACTTTCCAAAGGTGACAGGTCTATTCTGAGTGACTGAGTTTCCTGACAGTGTGTTCTCCTGAAGATGGTATAAAGGATATTTAAACTCACAGGATATTCACCTTATGCAACCTGAGCATTGGGGGAGGGAGGAGAAGTTTCAGAACACTGAAGAGGAAGACCTTTCCCCAAGAAACATTACTTTTTAATAAGTTGGAAAATTCTGATGTTTTACATGTTATCAGGGAGGGGAGGGGTGTAACACAACAGTCTCAAACTATCAAAAAAAATCCCCAACTTCTAGGGAGTGGCCACAGAAAAAACAATCTGTAATCCCTGTCTACGACTACAGTATCTTAGCCACTCACAGAATTTTCCAGTTATGTACCTTGAGAGCACCCTGCTAACTGTAGAAGGGACTGAGACGTACATAAATGTGACCATGAAAGCAGAAGAAATCATGTCAGGAAAGGAAAGTAAACCCAGGCTTTTAGTTTCTGCACTTCCTGTCCTCATTAACTACACCATTTGTCCCTACATGAAACATAAAACAAGGGAGGATGACTTATGAAGAAATGGAAACCTTTTCTCTTTTACTCAAAGGATTCCAACATGATGACGGAGGAATACACTGATCAAACAGGTTAGATAGATAGATACACAAACTTCTGTAAGTTGGTAAGGCTGAAAATACTTTAGTAGCATAGCTGCAGCTGTCTCCATGGCATGGGAGATTGCCTCATCTCTCAAAACCCTAGAGTCAAGCTTCCATAAGAAGCAGAAGACCATATTAGGTGGTTACAGCGATGAAAATATTCATAGCAGATGATGAGACAATCAACCACAGCAGTACTAATGTGTTTTATGATGGAAGGACACCACCCTTGGTACCCTTGAAGTATATATTAATATTTTTCAACATCTGTTACCCATCTTCTTGATGGTAGGATATAAATGGACTGGTTTTAGCTTCTTTTTGTACTGGCTAGACCTACATCTCAAGGGCTACCGTGAACTGTGCTTTTGCACTGCTTTCACCTTAATTATTCCTGTAATTAAAAACATCTGAGAAAGCTACAGACTAAAGGCATCTCAGAAACACAGGCAATTAAAATAGTGATTATGTAAGATGAGTCATAGTGATGGCTGTGGAGTCTCAGCAAAAAACTCTGCACCTTAAAAGTTCAGCCTCTCTTCTCCTTTTTTCCTAGTAATTTTACAATGGACCCCTAATGAGTTAATAATCAATGAAAGAAAGATCTTCCTATGTTCTGTTCTTGACGTTCACAGGAATACACCCCAGAACATTAGAGTAACTTTCCCATGTCAGTCTTCAAGCAATTTTAGAGGATGTTGACAGTGCTCAGACTTCAAGGTATGTTAGGAACCAGCAGGATGCATAGGACTAGATTTGGCACCCGAAGATGCAGATAGATACTCATTAGAATTTCTATAAGTAACTATGTGCTCAACTCCCACAGCTTCTCATGAATTAATTATCTGATTATCAAAGAAAATCTCAGTAGTTGCTCACCCTTAAGGCCTTCCCAAGGCTGCCATTCCAGACGTAAGTCTTGATGACAGAAGGTCTACAGTTGTCATGTATTGTGGAAAAAAGAGGGTTTGGATTTGAGAAATGTAATATATACCCAGTCTGAGTTGCTGACAGTTTCCTTTTCCTTTCACGCTTAGGCAATATCTCTGGTCACAGAAAATGAAGAAAAGGCCTCAGGAAAGAAACAGAAAAATGTATTTTGAGGGAGGAAAAAAATGAAGCTCTGAGCCAACTCTGTGATGCCTGGTCTATTGAGAAGATTTAGACAGAATCTCCTGGGTCTGATTTATGAGGGAATTTTCTGGGCCAGAATGACTTTCTGAAGATCATCATCTGCACAAAGTATACAAACAAAAGAAAGCAGGAATCATGAGGATAAAATAGTGCATTTACTTTATTCTTCTTCTGAAACTACTTTTCAGACTAATGATGGTGATTCTTTATCATACAGGAGAGCCATAGCACTGCTGGAAGACAACAGGGAGAAAAAAATAGGCAGAGAACTGAAACCACACAAAAATTCACAGCTATAAAATATAGTAGAGGGAAAAACACTGGATGGCAGAAGAAAACTAAGACACATAATTAATTAGTAATGCCCTATGAAATTAAAACATCATGGGATTTAAAAAACAGTGGTAGGTCCACGAAGTTGGGTTTCTATGCTTACTAAGCATATTTTGAGGAGAGAAAGAACTTGCTTATACGACATTTGTGTGTGGAGGTGGGGTGATGCTTGTGGGAGGGAGGTTTCCTCCCTTCAAATGATTTTGCCCCTTCAGTCTTGGATCTAATGAGAGCCAAATGGTTCCTGGATGTAATTATTTCATAAGGTCTGTTGAACAGACATTAGAACTTTCACCTGCTGTAATCTTAGCTCAAATATGGCTTGCAGTGAGGAGGAAGAGTGCAGCGTCCTAGAGCCTTCTGGAATGAAATCTTTCAATTTATAGATAATAAATCACTTGAAGCTGAAAACCACATTTAAATAACACCTCATTGAGCCTTTTTAAAAACATTTTCTCTTGGTCTACCACATGTATAAATGGAGTTGAATAAAAATGATTTGTCTTGTTGATAATGAGACTAAAAGCACCAGTAGCAGGATAATAATATATACTTCCAGAAAAATCCTGTTAATGTTCTTTAAAATACTTCCTGCCATTCAGACAATGGAAAGCTGTGTCTTTTGTTTGTTATACTGGAGGAAGGAAATATTAAAGGAGAAAATCTTCTATATTTTTCAAAGGACAGATTTATTGGCTAATAGAGGTAAGGGACTGTGTGTTTGAAGGAGCATGGAGGAAAGCTTTCAGGAAAGTGCTGTCACCGGGAACGGTGCAAATGTCTTACTCACTGGGGATTACTGATTTAGATATCCCAGGATGAAACCTTTAATGTTATGATTAAACACAAAGGACCATGACAGATATGCCAGGGGATAAAGAGTTCTCCCTTTTTATTTTTCTCCTTTTTTTTTTTTTTGGTCCCCCTTAGACTATTCTGCTCTTAATTTTTCTTCCAGAGTAATTTTTTAGTAGTTGTCTTTACAGTCAGAAAACGCTGGGACCAGAGATTTTTAAAGTGCAAAATTGTAAGTGCCAAGGAGAAAGAGAGCTGGTAAATCATTTACAAATGTGAGAGAGACACAGAGGAAAAGGGTGCCTCTTCCAAGAATGAGGCAAATTGTTTTGGTGGAAGTGTCTGCAACAGTAAAAGATTCTCATCTATACCTGGTTGCCCTATAGAAGCACTTGTATTTGGAAACAAAACTTCTGACAAATTGCAAAATATTAGAGAAAAGAGAGAAATCATATTATGAGAGATAAAAGATGGAAAGACTGTTAGAGAAGAAGCATCTCTGAGAAAAACCTATCCCACACTGCAGCCAAGTTCCACGATAGCGTTTTGGTTGTTTTCTTTTACAGATATTCCAAAGTATATTTACATTAAAATTTCTCTGTAGATCATTAACTACAACCCCTGCCTCAGAGATGCCCTTATGTCTTGTGAATATATTGAGAAAAAAGTCCCATTCTTTCAAAATATCTTGCACAGATTTCTGGTCTTCACAATGAAAAGACCATACTGCAAACCAAAAAATTACCACAAAAAAAGCTTTCAGCAAGGGTATGTTGCTGAATTTACCTCTAGGGTAAACTTTGAGATGTTGTGGTATCGTAATGGAGTTGAAGAGCCAAAGTATTGCTCAGGCATTTCTGAGCGTGTATGTCTCCCACAGAACTTGCTTCAGAAATTTAAGAAATAGTCACGATTATTTTTCCATGTCGGGGCATAACGAGGTATTTTAGTCAGCTAAGACTTTTAGGAAATGAGACTGAAAAGCAATGAGCCATACTTAAGACACAAGGCGCACTGGCAATATCCATTAGAAGGAAGTCAGGCCTTTTCCTGTTGGATTCAAGGTACACAAGAGATCAAAACAACCACCTCATCCAGCTGCCTTCCTTCTGACAGTTTTCAAGCTGTTTCATCATGCACTAAATCTAACATTAATTGTGTGTAAGTCCATGCAAGAATGCTAATTAAAACAATGTACCTATCACATACTCTTATGCCTTGCAGGCAGCAAGAACACAACAGACAGCTGCTGTTCCAAGTCAGTGTATGGCAGGATAAGAGGTAATTGACCCTGCAGTTGTTAGGTTAATTCACAAAGGAAATCTCTTGCACAACTGTTGTTTCATCTGCTCTCTCATAAAAAAACAACTGTACCAGAAGCATTCTCTTTATATAAGCTATTTGTATACAGTCATGAAGAGTAATTACTTAAACAAGGAGTTCCACAAGCACAGGAAATAAGAATGCCTTGTGCTCCATATATTTCTGCTTCATGCCTGACTGACTTCAGAGTCTAAGAAAGCACAGGCTCCATTTGAAACTTTTCCTGTGTCTGGGACCTCCTAAAAAACTCTTTCCATGTGGCAGAGGCAGGAACACGAACATCTCCTTTTTATCTCCATTAGGCGTAACACGAAGGTTCTGTTGCTGTAGCTGGTTATCCATTTCCACAAACCAGGTAGAAGCTTAGTTACCTTCGATACTTCTACTCCCCTGCCGAATTCCTTTAATAAAGTATCGGTTTCAACAGGAGGAGAAAGAAAGTGCAAAATTAGGCATACACATTGATAGTCACAGTGACAGCAAAAGCCTCATAAGCCTTGTTGCCATAGTAGGTCAAGTTAAAAACCTCACATGCAGATGTCAGATAAGATAATTTTCTTTACACACGTGAGACTGTTGATTTTACTGCAAGGGTTCAAAAAAAAAATGGTATTCTGTAATAGGCAAACGCACAAAATCTGCAGGAACCCATGAAAACTTAGTTGTATTCAGTGTACAGAAGAAAACAGGTAGACCTTAATATGCTGGCTGGGTGGCTTTTAACATCCATTATACCCTGACACAGGAAGAAATGATGTTAAGCCCCTCAAAATTTCTCTCCAAGCAGCACGAGCTGAAACCTCCAATTTCCAATTACTGCATGTGTTTCTGTTGAAGAGAGCCTAAGCCACCTTATTTGGATTCAAACATAAATCTAAGCTCCCTAAAGGTGCTCATGCCTGAGGTTTTTGGTTTGATTTGTTATAGAGATAAAATGACCACCTACGTGTATATATCTAGATCCCAGTCTAAATTATATGCTTAAAAGTGGGCAGATTTTTGGGTTAAGATTACCAAGAAAAAAAAAGTCTCGGTCAAATAAAAGCTGAAGTTTTCAAATACTTCTCATTTAGCTTAAGGGGAAAATTCAGAGGAATTTCTGGAATGTAGACAGGGATTGTTTAACAAAATTAATAGAAGAGTTGAGCCTAACCCTTTGGACAAGAGTCTCAATCAATTCTTGCTAAGAAAACTATGTTTTCCTTTTTTCTCTTAACTGAAAAAAAACCCCAAACCTCATAAATTGAACACGGTTCTGTTTGGACATTTCCAAATGATATGCCTAATGCTACAAATTCATGCAACACTTACCTACCTTATCTATTATTCCCCCAGAGCTAGTTTACACTCTTATGTTAGAGCATGAAGGGAAAGGCATCTCGGTTATACCATCTGACGTGTACAATAATGCCAACTGCAGCTGTTCATTCTTCAGCTGCTGTTAGGAGCACTTTCCTCCTAATTGGGGAGTTGCCTCTAGTGACTGAGTTATCTCTCCACGGTAAGAGCTGAATATCTTCTATGTTAGCCCAAAGGCTGGTGGATTAGATAGGAAGAAAACAAGTTATCTTAGGTACTGCATTTTTAACTTATGTGGCTCCCACAATTTTACTGAAGATACATGGTGTTAAGTGGTGTTTCCCCCTTTTTCTTTAGAGCATTGGATCTCAGATTTATAAGAAATTACAGCTTTCATCTTCCTAAAAAGTTGCTTTACTTCTGGTCTGTTTTCAAGTTCAGATTTGTAGTCTAGAAACAGAGTCATTACATTCTCTATGTTAGAATATTTACCATCCTTATTTTATGCTGATTTTTAATATGCTTGAGGCTCAAAAATAAGTCATTATTTAGTGCTCCTGGGTGTCTTGATGCAGTTATATACTTACACAGAACAAGAACAGAGAAGTTTAGCAGGGTATGACTGAACTGATGGCAGATTAAACTTTTTTAGTTTAGTCATCAGAAAGGTCTTGAGCATGAACCCTTGTGTTTTTATGACAGAGCTCAGGTATTCTGTCCTGTTCTTGAGTATCATGCATTAGAGACACAAAGGAACAAAAAGATTATTAGTAAACAAAGGGAGGAAAGAAATCAATCCACTTTGGGCAGATTTTCAACCTCATTACTACTAAATAGTAGAGTATTTCTTATATCTTGAACCTAGAAAATGGACAAGGCTGAGTTAACATGTCCATTTCTTATTCCTGATTTTCAAAATAGCTGCAGCAAGCAAAAACCATATTAACGCTTGTGTAACCTTACCTACTAAACTAGCCTGGCATATAGATATTGAGAGGTTAGACTGGTTAAAGCCACCTAGTTTCCCCTCATTTTGCAATTGCATTAATTGTTCCTTGGATAGAGCAGAGAGGGGGGCTCATATCTGCTTTCTAAAGGAAGAAAACCGCAAGTGGAAAAGGAGACTCAGTCTTGGCATGACTATATCAGCCAAGTGGTACGAAACAGGATAATATGTCAATATAGCTTCAAAGTACAAGGAAAAAAATAAGCAATCCAAATCATGTATATATTCAGACAGTAACAGGGCAAGAGGAAGGAAAGATCTTCTGCTCGTAAGAAGAGGTAGACTGTAAAGACTTATGCCTTTGAGAAACAACTGTGTGGTCTGATTTCATCTCTCATTCAAAACAGGAATGGAAGTTTTCCTACGCACATGGAGAAAAAGTCATCCAGAGAACCATGTTTTATGATATCCCAAAATGAGCTAGCACATTATATGCTATAGAAACACTCAATGATCTGTCATGGAACTCTCTGCCACTTCGAAGTAACTACATGAGTTGCTCTTTACTTTTTGGACAGCTTTCCAACTGTCCTTTATGGCTGAATATTAAAAACTTGATGGAAAACACAACATTTGCAGCTGAGAAAAACCCTTTCCAATGAAATACTCCTCTTCTCTTCTTGTTTTGAGAATATCTGTATGTGAAAAAGAGTTGGTTACTCTCTTGTGTAGTTAGTGGTAGGTGACTAATCTGTTTAGACAATAAGGATCTAATGGCAATTATTAATCAGCCTAAGCCATATGAACTTCTCTTTCACATCCACCTTATGCCTCAGATCCTGTACCAAAGCAGTGAAACACATACACAAGAAAAAGATTCCCTGGGTGGGATTTGTGTCCCAAAAGAAACTTCTAGGCAAAACTAAATCTACATCTGACAAAAATTAGAGTAAAGAGAAGACAGCCTGAAGTTGGAGTTATTGAATCTGAGTAAATCCTGGCATTGCCATAAGCTAGGAATCTGTCTGGCTCAATTAAGAATATGTTTTTCTTCACAGTTAATAGCTAATTAAGAGAAAAGCATTTCAGGTGACTTAAAACTCTTCAAATGACTGCCCAGGTTCAGAGAATAGTAATAGGAAAAAAAAAGTGGAGGAAAGGAGAGGGTCTGTGCAATAATTCATCAAGCCAATGTAGGGGTGGCAGTAGTTCTTGGATACACATGATCACTCTCTAGAGGACTTCTCTGGGATAGGGTAGACCGAGGTTCAGAGCCCCTTTTGTCCCACTTCACAATTGACAATGAATAGATGTCTCTTACATTTCAGATTTATGTCCAAAACACTTGTTATAGGCCTTCTTATAAAGTATTTGAGCAGTGAATGGCCCAGAAAGAGGAAGTAGATTCTACGATCTAACATTTAGATACTGAGGATGGCTGTATCTCCAAATTAGGTAGAAAGCTGTTTGGACTTTGTTTCTAGCACCCTAGTTAAATACATGCAAGTCTACTCAGGCTGTTCATTCTATACAAAATGACTGGAAAAAACCAGAAAATAATTCTGCAGTATTTTTATTTCTGGTTGATCTGATCCAATTTTCCAATATTTATTTGTGGTTTCACCACCAAACGAAAATGCCAGCTGCTTGTAATACCTTGGTCTTTGCTGGTAGTTCAACCATAATCACAGATCTTAAGAAAAAAGCTTTTCCCTTAAATAGGACTGCACCTACATGCGTGAAAGATTTTGCCTTCAGTTACTTAGTTGTCAACAACCTACATAAATTATATGACTTCCAAGGCTGGTGTGAACAATGCTTACATGTTTTTTCTTGGCTGCAGATATCAACAGTGTACTTCGATTAATTAAACTGAGAAATTACTTAAAAAAATAAAGGATTTTTAATTTTGGATCCTGTAAAAGAGGGTCCGTGTTTTAAAGACTGTTGCTTTGAACTATGGACTTAGATTTTGGAAAATGATTGTGATAAAACAGGATTTATAACAGGCCTATTCATTGCGGTTTTTAAACACACATTTGCCACAAGGTGGCAAACTATGTCAACAGGTTTAAATTGAAAACAAGATTGTAGAGGTGTTGAGACATCTCTGAAAACCTTTTCTTTCCTGTGCTCACATAGAAAACAGTATCATATCAATACCTAATGTACCTCTGCTATGTGTGAAGAGGAGGACCTTTTGTTCTTATGAAACAAGAAGGCATGCAGAGGAGGAAAGAGCATTCATCATGTTAATGCTTTTAACTCACCACTTAACTCCCAGAATGTTATTTTAAACAAACCTTCCAGATCTTCCTAAGAAAGTACTCTAAACATCATAAGACAAAAATATGAGTCTATGGAAGCAGCTGCTAAACTTGTGAATAATAATTAACATAATTGTAGGGTTTAGCTTGGTGGAACTAAGTTTTTCACTGGGGTCAAAACTTTCCTAACCTAATGGGACATTTTGAATGATCTTCTATGGGGACTTGTATGACATACGAAAGCACAGAAAAAAATCTTTATAAAAATCCCTTTTAAAAGAAGTAAACAAATGAACAAACAAGCAAACGAGCAAACCTCCATAGCTAGATGATGCTAAAATATGCAAGTTGCAAAGAAAAGTATAAAGGTAGAAGTTATTTGGATTTGTGTGTGTGTGGCGTAGGGGTGTTAAATAGAATAGAGAGAAGGTAGATGGCACTATTGGTGGAACATCAAGGAGAAAAAAAAAACAAACAAAAAACCAAAAAAGCATCAGCAAAAAGCAACATTTTTGGTATTTAACAAAAGACTTTTACAATAGCAATAAATGTTTAATAAATGCAGAGATCATAGAGTCACAGAATCATTGAATCATAGAGTCATAGAATCACAGAATCACAGAACTGAATGGGTTGGAAGGGACCTTTAAAGGCCATCTAGTCCAACCCCCCTGCAATGACCAGGGACTTCTTCAACTAGATCAGGTTGCTCAGAGCCCCATCCAACCTGACCTTGAATGTTTCCAGGGATGGGGCATCTACCACCTCCCTGGGCAACCTGTGCCAGTGTTTCACCACTCCCGTCATAAAAAATTTCTTCCTTATATCTAGCCTGAATCTCCCCTCTTTCTGTTTAAAACCATAACCCCTTGTCCTGTCACAACAAGCCCTCCTAAAAAGGTCTCTCCCCATCTTTCCTATAAGCCCCCTTTAAGTACTGAAAGGCCTCAATAAGGTCTCCTTATGGAGAAATCTGTAAAAAAGGAAGAAATCTGGACAGGTGCCACTTCTGGCTTTTATTGCTTCACTGCAGCTGCATTTAGTAGCCCAGTGTTTGATAACTTTCTGATTGTAATGATCTATATACAACATTAATAAATGCAACTGTAATAGCAATGCAGATACGCCACTGTTCTGTATGAAAAAACAAGTGCAGTTTGAAGAAAACTTGCTGGTATTTTATCAGGGAATAACTAAAATTCATTAGGTGACCTGTTGAGCCACTTCTGGCAGGGCAGAGGTTTCATAGTAGCATCATTAGGAAAATTAGAATGTGAATGGAAAGGAAGAAGTCTTGGAGTCTACATTTTAAGTGAGGGTCTTACAGTACCTCCTCAGATGTACCGAAGGAAAAATCCGAGGTGATTATTCCTTCCCCTCCTGGGATTCTACTTTTTTCCTATCAGATCCAGTCACATTGTATGGAAATGCTTTTTGAGCAATCCAAACTGAACTCCTAAGGGAGCAAACTAGTAGGAGTCATGTTAGGCTGCCCTCTCAATATGGAGTTAAGTGACAGACCTGCTCTAATAGCTCTACAAATGATCCATGCAGAAGGAGTTTTTAAATAGTTGTTGACAGTTAGTGGATCTTTCCTCCTCATTTTTGAGGCATTCCAGTGCTAATGGAAAAAACAGGAGAAAGAAAAAAAATCATCTGTATCCAATCCACAGAGACTCTTCCTTTATCTGCCATGTCAAAACTTCATAAAAAGCACAAACCCTCTTTGACACTAAGGAGTTAATGTCTAGGACGAAATCCGGCTTTAGGTCTTTCAGACTTTGCACTTAAAAGAAGACTTAAAACTTAAAAATAATAAACTCAGCAATGAATTAGTGTCAACATGCTATTCATAAAGATTCACAGTGCTCCTTGGAAAGACAAATTTCGTTTAAACTATGAATGTACTTTTTGTAACAAAGACTTTACCCTGTGACACAGATTTTCAGATTCAAGTACCTAAAACTCTTACCTGTGCCTCTGGAGTTTGGTGGCTAAAAAAAACAGTGTCCTAATACTTGACAGATACTGAGTTATTGCTCTGAACAGCTGTGCAGCACATCTGCAAACAAGGACAGCTTAGCGCAGGAATCCCTAGCTACTGATGAAAAGCATGGATTGCAGTGATAGACTATAATCACAATAAAGTCTACCAAGTCTAAAACCCAGGACAGGACGTCTGATCAAGGAGATCCGTACAGCATCAGTGCAGAGCATGGGGCACGTGGCTGGAATGTGATTTCATCTCTAAGTGCGAATTGCAGAAATCGAGTTGACAGGTAACAAATACATATGTTAGAGGGAATGTAGCATCCTGGTCAACTGCAGATGGATGTTTTCTACTTTTATGTGTCATTAGACTTAAGTAATCAGTGATATGACATGAATCTACTTTTGGGATGTTCAGCTTGTGATCTAGGTGCAGCTAGCACTAAGCAGAAGCTGTTGCCACTAATTTGTGCCTAATAAAAAGTGAAACTGCTGGGTTAACAAGAAGATAATAATTAATTATTCAGAAGAAAAACACCAGCAAGAAAAGACATAAAATCTGAGAAAAAAAAGGTAGATTCAGATGATGGCAAATGATCAATACTGAGGATCAGTTTATTTCAAAGCATGGCAAAATTTAGCCGTTCTGTCTTTTGCTGGTGGCAATATGCCATCGAGCAGACACTCGACAGGTCACTGTACTGCTGTGTGTGAATATACCTTAGCGTATGTCTTGCCGTGTATCTTCATCTATCCCAGGTCATACCTTTTCCTCACAATACCCTTGTCCCAGCCCATGCCTATATGCACTGGCTAGTAAATAATTGTGGTGTGCCTATAAGTGCTGGACCCGGTCCTGTCCTCAAGTCTCCACACTCGACAAAAAAAGACAAAACTAAAGTGACCCAATGATCTGGGATCTCCAAAAGAGATTTGAAAGTGATGATATATACAAAAAATAACTGTGATCTTGATTGTGTTAAACAGTCAGACAGATGTTTTGACCCTTGCTTCTTGTAAAACTTCATTTCAGTTTTGCTTTCCTTTAGATTTAGCTACTCTCTATTTATTTTTTTGGCTGCATATATATATATATTAATAGATATAAAATTATATCCTTTCGATTCTATTTCTCTCTGATTACCATCAGAGAGATTTTCTTGGACAGCGTGTCATGCTTGTCTTTTTAGAATCATAGAATGGTTTGGGTTAGAGGGGACCTTAAAGCTCATCTAGTTCCACCCCCCTACCCTGGGCCGGGACACCTCCCACCAGACCAGGCTGCTCAAAGCCTCATTCAGCCTGGCCTTGAACACCTCCAGGGATGGGGCAGCCACAGCTTCTCTGGGCAACCTGGGCCAGTGCCTCACCACCCTCACAGTAAAGGATTTCTTCCTAATATCTAATTTAAATCTCCCCTCTTTTTATGCAAATATAACTTATTGTTTAAATATAACACTGCTGATTGCATTGTTTTAATGAAATTTGTTTAATTAAGAACCTTCTCCCAAACCTTTCAATCACATCACTTTCATTAGCTTACTCTGGATTTACCTGATCAATGTATAAAAGCTAATATGGACCACCATCCATGTGACTGACACTGAGGCTCAAATTGCAGTTCTAAAATGCTTGATGTTCCATGTAGTTCTAACTGGTTTTGTTGTCTTCAAATGTTATTGTTACCAAAAGGCGTTAAGCTGAAGCTTCAAAATTTTTACAAGTTATTCTTTCATTTGAGCTGACCTACTCATGCCAAATAACTGTCCCAGAGCAAGTACATGTTGAAAGAGGAGAATGTGTGCTGGGAGGAAGATCTGCCTCAAGTTCGATTCATTATGGGCGGCAACCCATCCATCAGGCACAGCCCCTGAGAAGGCCTTCAAAGTAGATAAACTAAGTACCAGGCGCACCCGAGATCTGGACTTCCAGCACAGAATTTCTTTTCCTACGTAATATAAAACAGTGTACATATCTATTAAAAAAAAAAAAAAATCACAGTTGCATGTTAAGATTCTAACAACGTTGAGAGAAATAAGAAATGTGATTTTGATCTTGTGTTGATTTGTTGGCAGGAATTTTGTATGGAGCTTTGCTAAATTGAAGTGCAAAGGTCAAAGAGCAGAATGAATTCATATTTACTGCTTATAGGTGCAATTTAGCCAAGAAATATGTCTATTAGTATAATGTCTACTATAAAGAAGTTCAGCTGAGTCCAGTTATCATAATTTTTTCCTATTTCTATTCTTTCTATTTCACAGAATCACAGAATGGTAGGGGTTGGAAGGGACCTCTGGAGATCATCTAGTCCAACCCCCCGGCCAGAGCAGGGTCACCCAGAGCAGGTTGCACAGGAACGCGCCAGGCGGGTTTTGAATGTCTCCAGTGTTGGAGACTCCACCACCTCTCTGGGCAGCCTGTGCCAGTGCTCTGCCACCCTCAAAGTAAAGAAGTTCCTCCTCATGTTTAGGTGGAACTTCCTATGTTCAAGTTTCAAGTATTCAAGTATTTCTGTATTTCTCCTCTATATCTATAACATGGCTGTGCTGTTAGTTCTGCATTCATAATAATATATCCTGGTCTCATACACTGTTTTCCTTTGTTAGAGCTACATAGGACAACTTACAGAAGGTACCACTGTTGATGTCCTTTTTGCATGGATGAAGAACTTTGGCATTACATTTCTTAGAAACTACATTTTATGTATATGAACTCACAGTCATCTCTGCTCTTCACAATTGGTCTGCCCAGTACATTGATCAAATCTGTAGGAAAATATAACATCTTCTATTAAAGCAACTGGTACAGCTGGGGAAAAATAAATTACTTTAGAGAAGTCTTTCTTTAGGCTGACAGTGAACAAACTGACTGAATAAATCTAATGTTAGTTTAGAGAAAGTTTTGCATTTAAATAAATTTACATAATAGGAATATAAGGTATTGTAAATTCCTATATCCACCATTTCAGAGTCTGGGATAAAGAATAAAATAATTTAATACACATGTACACAACTTCTAAGACATCTTCAGGCATTTAGGCCCTAAATAATTTCTAATGTCTGTGAAATACAGGTACCCAAGTACCAAGGTACAAAACTAGCTGAGATCACTTAGGCTATTATTTTGGGTAATATATAGAAAAACTTGGAGTTATTTCCATATGGTCAAAGTCTGAATTTGATCCTTCACCTCGAAACTACTTGAAAATTCTTTCTTGGGGATCATTTTTAGGGCATAAGTGATTAATAAATCAAGATGTTAAGCACTACCAGCTCCTACAAAGGTTAAAAGTGCCTCAGTACTATACCTCCTAGCCGAAACTGTCAATTATTCCACTTCAAGGCTTCTGCTTCATTTCCGTGTTTTAAACAATACTGGACTTTTATTGCTTTTGGCGAGCAGTGAACATGTCTTTGATATAGCATAGTCCCTAATTTTGCACACAAAAGAGATTTTGACATGAAAATTGTAATATCTTTGGATCAGTCCTTAGGAAAACCAGAGGAGTATTAGGCTTTTATTTTTTTGTTTTCTTTACCAATTATATATCTAAATTCTTCCGTGAAGGATGTCTTGACAGAACAGAACAGATAAGAAAGATTCATTCTCTGTATGGTGGTAGGAGATTATAAAATACCTCAGTAACAGAGTTTAGAACCACAAAAACATATCCTTTATTAACAGTGGGGAAGTAGTATTTTCTCCTTTCATTCACAAACTGATGATCTTCAAGAAACAGATTTTTTGAGAAATGTAGAAGAAAAGCGAAATCCTCTTAAAAATTCTGCAGAGACAGTTCCTGACAAAGTTCAAACACTGATGGGTAGCACTTTCTGAACTGTGGCCCAAGAGTCGCTGTTTTGTGGTCTGGAGCTCATGATCAGAATAATGTTTAGGAGGTTTTTAAATCATATTTTCTGTTAGGGAAGCAGATAAGAGAATATGATGATGCATGGAAAAAATTTTTAGTTGACAACCCGTTGATTTAACATTTGGTGAACTGCTGTTTTGAAGCATGTCTTGGTCTTTTTCTAATCTATTAGATTAATAGAGTTTTGCTTTATTTTATTACAAATAAAATACTATTTTATTACTCTAGTAACACCACTGTTTTGGAGTTAGTCTTATAATAATATCAGAAGCCTATTATGCTTATTACAACATAATAAAAATAAATAGAGAGAACTCGTTCCCCAAAAAGTTTAAAATAGGGAATGACAGAAATATTTTGGTGCAATACTGAAGAACGTGTGTTTTGGTATGGAAGCACATGACTATGAGACAAACCATGCAAGCTTTGCATTTACTGAAGGCTAAGGATGTGTTAATGATTGGGCACCGCACATAAGTAATCCTTTAAGTCTCCATATCATGGAGCCCCAGTTGGTGACTTTAGTTAGGGACATATCTGTTCTTCAGCATACTTGTGAACCCAAATAAAACCAAAAGACATCATTGTGTAGCACAGAAATTGTGAAGCCGGTACTATTTAACACAGTTTAGAAAATTGTGTTTCTCCACATTCCCCCAAACTAGATGAGTGAAATAAGAACAAGGAGGAAAACTAAACTGCACAAAAGGCAGCCCTGCTTCTGAAAAAAGAAACAGCTTAACACTCAGCAGAAGTGCGGTAAATCGTGTTCTGTGGAACGAATCTTACGTTGTTCCTTGATGTAGAAAGGAGACTGTTGCTGTGTCCTTCCCTTTGTATAAAACCGAGGGGGCCTAACGAGGTGCTAATCAAAACTAAGGAGGGATTGATCAAGTGCAGAAAGGTGTGACAGATGGCTGAGAAATAGTAGCATGATGAAGGGTTGTATGCACGTTCCTTCTCCCCCAGGGAATCTGAAGACATGTTCTATTAGGTCTGTGACTTGTTCAAACACCTTACAGTGATCAGATATTGTATCAGACCAGAATGCCAAGGGAGGTCGGATACGTGTACCAACAGGGGTCAGAGAGGTGTGCCTAGGCAGAGAGAGGAAGAATGCAAACCTGAAATGGGGTCAACGTGGAACAGTCGTCAGAGGACTGAACAAATATTCCATTACTATTCCTGTTTCACTTACACACATTTAAAAGGGAAACTAACATATTTTGAAATATTATATCCAGAGTGGTTTTGAGGGGGGAAGTGGGAGAAAAGAGCAGTCTTGTTCAGAGTAATATCAGAAACATCAAGTTAAGGGTATGCATAGTCATGCACCCTTGTTGGTTTCATACCTGTTAAAGCATGTGTCTTGTGACTTCCCTGGGAATTAAACATTTTTTTTTTGAACTCACATAGCCATTTACAAATATCTTATGATTCAAGCTTGCAAATATTATGTTGCCATGGATGATAGCTTCAGACACTCCAGGAGTCTTTCAGTGCAATTGCAACAAAAGCATGAAAGATAAGTGATTATTTAATTATCATTTTCCTCAAAGAAGAGTCTGTCTGCGGCAGGTACAGACCTGGTCGCTCAGCTGTTCTCTCCAGCAACAGGAGCAGTGCTAGGCTGTTGAGAAGAGGTGTAAATTCCACAGAGGTGTGGGTCAAGGCTGACATCTGTTTTTTTTTTTTTTTCAAAGTTCAGGTCATTAATGGGAAACAAATTAAGCATGCTAAATCCCTGTTTAAAGGTTTTAATATATTAGTAAAACAACAAATACAAAAAATAAGATGAAAAGAGAAGTGGCAAGCCACCCAGCTCTGTGCAAACATCTTATAAGGTACTAGACTTAGATGCAGAAAAGATATGCAAAGCCACAAAGGGCTTTTCAAAATCATCGTCTATATTTCAAAGACAGAGGAAGGTAAAGGCCATATCCAAATTCCGCTGAGGTTATTGGACAGTCTTGTGTTTACTTTGATGAGGTTGGATCTAGCCTTAAAAACCAAGCTGGTTTTCTCATATTACATGACAAATGTTGCTCAAGAGAAAGGAAAAGTACAGATAGACTGAGGTGTGTAGGCTATGCTTGGCCAGCTGACGTGGAATATATTGCTAATGATGGTCCTGGGCAGATGGTTGGTTTGCACAAAGTTATTAGATTTCAACTAGCCTACGAAAAAATCAAAAATATCTGAGGTAAGAGTTTGGGGCCAGCATAGACTGATGCTCTCGGAACATTGTGGTTCTTGCCCCAGGCATTAGAGGGTTTGTCTTTTAAAAGATTCTGGAAAATAAAGATGTATTCCTCCTGAAAGCATCTGAAATAAGAGTAATCTGGGATCTTTTTAACCAGCTGCATTTTCCCCAGAGATACTCTGACTGGAATTAAAGCCTATCGTCTAGCTAAGGGCCTAGCTAAGAAGCTTAGTTAGACTTCTGGAGAGCAGCTATGGCTTCTTTGCCTATTTTGACTATGCAAGTGTCCCAACAAGTTGTTACTGGGTTCAGGAGGATGCATGTGCCAGCTGTTGCTGTTGTTTGTACCTCCCAAGTCTGGTATGACCTGCCTCACCCTCTGCTGGAAAGCCTGTTTCCCCTCTCACCCAGGTTTCCTCAACTCCACCCACTTCTGCACAACCTTTCTTCTCCCATGAGCAAAGCAATCTAACTTAATGCTTCTTCTGTTGAATAGAAAGTAAAATCAAATGCTTTCAAATTTGCTTTTATCTTGAAACACAGCAATTAAAGGTTGATTTTAAAAAAAAAACAAACAGAACCAACCTTTTTAAAGCATATCTATCTAGTATAATAGTAATTAAAAAAAAAAAAATCCAGTGCCTTTCGTATTGTTGAGCGAAGCATGAAAAAAGCTTGACTGTTGAAAACTTTCACAGCTGAAAGACGTAATGAAAAATACAGCATTTTTTCTTTATTTAAGATTGTATCTTCCCTAGATAGTCTCCATTTCAAGGAAATAGGATGTTTCTGTTTTCTAACATGAGCTGTTGGATGAGTAGAAGGACCATGACCATGGTTAGGACTAATTGGCAGGAAAGCAGATAGTTTTGAAAGACAGATAATCTGGAAGAAGAATCCCAAGCTAATAGAAAAGAGGCACTCTAACAGAGGGAAATGAGAAAATCTAATGACCAACAAGTAGAGGAATAGTTGAAAAATATGTTTAAGAGCCCACAAGAAGGGTGGGGCTGGGTGAACTGGTGGGAGAAAAATCTTATGTTATCAGCCAAAAAGAAAACTTTGAAGTTACCTTCAAAAGCTGTTTCCAATGTTTCCTTTTTCTTATTATCAGCAAGTCTTGGTGGAAAAGAAACACGAACTTTTTAATTGGGAGAGAGTAAAATAGATAGCCTGATATCATTTCTACAAAGGATGACTGCAGTATAATACCGCTACAGGCAACAGTAAGGCCAATGTCTTTAAGCCAGCTAAATCATGAAATGTTTATCTAACTTTCAAGACCCCTACAACTATCCTCGTTTCTTTTTGTGATTTCTCTTTTACCATTCCTTTTCCTTACATGTCCTGTTGATGTTTTAGGGTTGCCTTTAATGTTCTCCCAAAGGAAATAGCTGAAAGATCCAATATGTCTTTTTTCTTTAGAAGCCAAGAATATTTTAGCTCTTTCAACATCTTTTGCATGGAAGTAGGAATAAATGACATGTGGAGACTGCTTCATATCACTGTTAACAATTTGACGTTACTTTCCTGAAATACTTTATTTATATGAGAATCAAGTTTTAAATAAAGATATATCTCTTAAAAAGGGTATTTATGTGTGATATTCACTATTTGCCAACAGATGTAGATTGTGAACCTTGGAACATATTTAGATCATGCTACTAGAGCCATAGGTACTATTTGGTTTCTCTAAGCTTGCTTTGCGTCTGACTGGCAAAGTTCCAGTCTGTTTTCAAAAGCAGAAGCCCGATAAAAAAAAATAATGTAAGGAACATTGTTTTGATTTCACTTCTTTCTGATGTTCTAGGGGCAGTTACACACACTGATGCTAAGAAACAGCTGAATAGATACACAAGAGTATGTTGGTGACAAAATAGGTAAGAAGTTTGCTTTCCTGGTCAATCCCTCAGCAGTCAGTAATACACCCAGGGGACAGGTTCATTACACGTGAATTTGATCAAGCTGCTGTTAAAGTTGGATTCTGGACAAACTGAACTGCTTGTTGAGTGACCATCAAAGAGACGCTTACACGTTATGCCGTTTTCTCGGCTCTACCCAAACTCTTTATTCAGAGGTATAACCTTATTTATGTATGTTCAGACTCAAATAGGAAAATGAAATTGCCAACAACAAAACTGAAGTGTTTTCCCCAGTTAAAATGTGTAAAAATGGCTGGTTTATTTCTTTTCTGAAATCTTATGTTCATTATTCTCAAAGTGCTAATTTCTTCTTTATTACTTTGTGGGTTGGTGGTTTTTTTCCCCTCTCATTTTACCAGCAGAATATTTGACTGATTGGACCTGGATAATGATTGTCCCAAGACAGCCTAGGTCACTGTGATGGTAGCATGTTTCTCTAATAACTAGTGGACTAATATTAACAGATGTAATAGACAGAACACTCATGTTGCAAAATATATTTGAGAAACAAGGCAAATTACCACAATCTGAGTTTCATATTTGTATACAAAGAGCTGAGCTGGTTATTTTAGTCATGTTGATCTCACTGTAGTGAGTATAACGTAGATGTATTCTGAAAATTCAATGTTTTACTGACATTATGAAGATCTGTCTTTCTAGGACTCTGGTGATATAGTTCTTTCTGTTGTAGTAAATTTAGCCTTTGCTTAACTTTTGTCAAATTTGAGGAAAACTTGTCCATTCTTCTGACCATTCTTCAGAGGAGCTGTGCGAAAGCACAAGGTGCTTTCAGTAGTTAACTGCTTTAGCCCTTCTCTTTGATTGCAATGAGGGCAAGTTGCCATCCTGATGGTACATAACAACCATGGTTTAGCTTACAGATTCAATCCAGTTTTGTCCCTCCAAGCCCTCAAGGTCGTGCTGGGCTGGTTCTTACCCTCATACTATCTGTGAGTGAAAGGACTTCTGTGTGTGGATAGGAAAAGTGGATGTTTATAGTATCATTGAAGTTAACTCTGAATAGAAATGCTTTACATGGCTTGTGTGGTGATTTGCCAAACTAAGGGCTCTTTTCTGATGGGAAAAGTGCTTCATTGTCTGCTTTGACATGTGATGGTTATTTCAGTTATGCAGCACTACAGTACACTACTGTAACAAACTTGAAGCTTTAACGGTGGTTGTGCTGATGCCTAACAGCTTGGTATTGCCCATCCAACTGCTGTAGGTGACTGTATAAGAAGTAGAAAGAAGAAAGTAAATGAAAATTTGGTAAAAAGCTTTTGAAACATCGCACTGGAATGAATTCTTGCACCTCAGGTTCTCAAAATAGTATTAATTTATAAATGCACCTATATGGTACCCTGCTACAGCCATTACCTTTCCTGTTTTGCGGAGGATTAAAACTGAATGACCTGGGACTGGTATCACCATAAGCAAAATGAAAAGTCGAGTTCAGCCAGCAGAAAAGGTAAAGGAATATAAGACTTTGTCACTGAGAACACTGAAAGGACCTGAGTGATAGTGCTTTAACTCATTTCTGTTCCCCCCGTTTCAGGGGAACAAGAAGCAGTAGAAATAGATAAGAAATACATAGAAAGCTAGGAAGCTGCTTCCACTTTAAGCACTGATTCTTTAAGAATTAATGTATGGATTTTGAAGGCATTCAACAGAATCATCATATTATCAGTAGAACTTATACACAAGGTGTTTTTGAAATCTCACTGGGTGATTGAACACTTAAATATATTTTGAAATTCAGTGAGTTCCCCAATGGTGAGTCCAAGTTTCTGTGAGACTAAAGCTTTAAAAAAAAAGTCAAACTGCTAAGCTGTCTTTTCTGTCTTTGAAGGGAGTTTTTTCTTTTTTCTTTCTTTTTTTTTTTTTTTCTGTTGGAAATGTATGTAACAGCACTAAAATTGATTAGCTAAAAATAATGCAATAGTGCACTTTGATAGCTTGAAATTCTCTTTGTTTGCAAACAGGGAAATTATTAAAATCACTGTGAACTGTTCTAGAGTACTTATTCGATTTCAAAGTTTGGAGAGCAGTGGTTAAGTTAATAAATCCTAGCTAAATTGATAAATCCTTGTACTTATCTCATGACGATGATTAAACCCTATTTCATATACATTTCCAGGACAAGTTGGCAGAGGGCTGCTCTGAGTCATTGTTTGCATCTTTGAAACGGCTACGTCTGACTTACTGTGTGCTTTAACACTCTTAGGAAATCAACCAGCACATGGTGAAGTAGGTATTGTCACAGCCTAAAAATTAAATAGAAATCAAAGAAATAGCTTTGCTTAAGCTGAAGGCTTTTAATAAAATTTAGCTTTCTAGTATTCACAAAATACATTATTATTCTGCAATATATTGGGCTTTTACTGGCAAGCCACAATGCTCAGTCCTTCATTTGGATGTGCTGAACATCAAATGCTTAATTGACTCGATCCAAAGACTGGATTTATATCTGAGGTGAAAATGAGTTCTTAAGTTTCCTGAGGCCAAATTCATTGCATCCAGATTTCACTGGTTAGACTTAGCAGCCAGTGCAGTGTGTTATAGCCCCCAGTTTCTTCTATACATAAAAGAGAGAAATGCGTGGAGGGGTAATGCAGATCTTGGGCGAACTGTCTCAAGGCTCCTGTGTGAATAAACATCCTAAGGGGACCACGCTCCAAAGATGGCTGCCTGAAAATAAGTCGAATGAAACTGATACTTTTCCACAATTACTTAAAAGTAAATCCTTTAAAATTTTTTCAGTGAAGTTTTAAGTGGTTCAAGTCATCACATTCCTTCAGATGACTTTCTGAAGTTGGATCAGGATTTTCCTAGATGTGGAAATGTCTGGTTGCTGGAAATATCTGGTTGCTATACACATTCTCTTTGATATAGACGTGACAGTAACTGTATGTCACCATTCACTTCATTTAGTTTATTCTGCATGTTGAAATGATTAAATAGGATCCACTCTTTGGGCTTAGGTAAAACAGCTTGAGGACAACTTCCACAGTCTCAGAATGGTTGTCTCTTTCAACAATTTTTACTGTGCATGTGTGTATATGTATGTATAAACATATACACATATATAGATGTATATACACACACGTGTTCATACATATAAAATCAAAATACAGTGCAGAATGCCAATTTCTCTGCATTTGTACAGCTCTAGCCTTAGAATTCACATTAGCAACTGTTTATGAAAGATTCCTGTGATTATATGAAGCAGTGGAAAAATGCAGCAAAACTGAATTGTTTGTAAGGAAATGGAAAGAGGATTTAAATTTACAAATTCCAGCTTACTAAAATGCACCTGATGTTGTCTAAAGAGCTTAGATTGAAATTATATATTCCTGTAGCTAATTAAAACTGTAGATGGGACTTTTGCTATATTTAGTAAAACATAAGGTTTTATTTTTTATGCTTGCACGCTAGAGTTTGGCTAAATAGGTGAAATGCAGAATGATCATCTTAGGCTACAAGGATATCTGGCAGAGAAATGATGGCTGAATAGTTTCAGCAATGCCTGTGATAAAATTTGATGACTTTTCCATAAGACTTGCCCCATACTTCCAACGTTGCAGGCTAAAGTCACGGCAGAGTTCTTTGCTTCCCTCTTCCTTGAGGAAGGGTTAGTGCATCTTAGCAGAGGAGCTGGTTTTGCTGTTGTTCCAGCCAGCAGGAGTGGACTCACATGCTGCAGACAAAGAGCAGAAGTGGAGGTCACCACTCTGCACCTTACAAACCCAAGTAGAAAGTGGGAAGAGCAGTTTTGTGAAAAAAGTAACACATACAGAAAAACTGAGACTCCTTGAGACACTCTTATTGAGCCTTAACAGGACTCAGGTCATGATGCTTTAATTTAGGAGTCATTCTGCTATTCATAGAATCATAGAATGGTTCAGGTTAGAAAGGACCTTAAAGATTATCTAGTTGCAACCCCCCCACCATGGTCAGGGACACCTCCCACTAGACCAGGCTGCTCAAAGCCCCATCCAGCCTGGCCTTGAACACCTCCAGGGATGGGGCAGCCACAGCTTCTCTGGGCAACCTGGGCCAGTGTCTCACCACCTGACAGTGAAGAATTTCTTCCACAGATGTCATCTAAATCTCCCCTCTTTCAGTTTAAAACCATTCCCCCTCATCCTATTGCTACACTACCTGATACAGAGTCCCTCTACATCTTTCCTGTAAGCCCCCTTGAAGTACTGGAAGGGGCTATAAGGTCTCCCTGCAGCCTTCTCTTCTGCAGGCTGAAAAACCCCAACTCTCTCCCCATGTCTTCATAGGAGAGGTGCTCATGGTCTGATCTAAGCATCTCCACTGTGAACAGCAGCTGAAGAGGGATCTTTAATTTCTAACATTTACTGTAATTTTCGCATAGAGCTGTATCACATGTGAACAAGTGAGGAAAATATTATTCCAGATCTATGTATATTGTGTACATTGTGTTGTTATAAAGTCATTTGTCAAGGTTCAGTAACAGGCTTGAAAGCTTTGGCCTCCACCTGGCATCTTTCCACTTCTTGGAGTTATGGTTGGCCTCCTACAATGTTTGGATACAAAGCCAAATTGCTCAGTTTTTGGGGACGCTTCCCACCTGGGCTTTGGCAGAGTTACATCTTCTTTTGCTGCTAAAGACGAATTGTCATTAGTGGCATTAAGGAAGCCCAAGAAAAAAATAAACAAATTTTCAAATTTGAGATGCAAATGAAAATGGGTAAAATATGAAGTTATGCATGGTGGTGAAAAACTAAAGTATTTGATGATGACTGTGTCTGACAATGATATAGTAGATTTTGTCCAAAGAACATGAACTCCCAAGACGGCAGTGCTTGCTGTTTATATTTTATATTTCGTCATTCAATAGCTGAAAGAAAAGAGAAGTCCCTGGTTGTTTTATGTTGTTTATTTCAAGATAACTTGAATCGGATGTTGGTAATGTGCCAGACTCTTTGTCTTCATAGATTCAGTGTGATTCAATTACATTTAATAGGAAACTGACACTAATTTAGGAACTGCGGGACACCTTTACTAACTTGCAAGCGCTTCTCCAGAAGGTTGCACATCTGCCATAGGTTCTGTTCTGGACCAACTTGTCCTGTGGAAACAAATATATCCAATACCATGGGATACTCCATTGGTGTTGGTTGCCTATGTGTAGCAATTGAATTGAGACTTGCTCCACATGTAGAACAGACTAATTATTGGTCCTCAAAGAAAAAAGACCTGAGGCACTCAGAATGGGAAATTAGAGACATTTCTTCCTAAGCTCAAACCATGATTAAAGAAGTCCTGCATTAGCAAAAAAAGGATTTGCCTGAGTTTGTCTATATATACCTTCCTGCCCCTCTACCTATTAAGGCTGGCTGGGGGTACCAGGATCATCCATGGAGACTTCAAGGGAATTTGGAGTTACAACAGCTGCGAGATCAAGGGTGCAAGGTAACCATTTCACAGTGTGGAAGTGAGCATTTTTACTTCCGGTCTGTGCTGGTCCCCAGTTATAAGCAAATACAGTGTGCATTGTTGGGATGACAAGCAGCAAAAGCACTGAATATACCGCAGGGAACTCCAAAATTACTGAACATTATCTTTTCTTTTTTAATTTTTAATAAGAGAAATGTGGGCGCTTTTTTTTTTTTTTTTAATAATAAATCTCCCGTAGCCAGTTCTGCAAGAGCTTGTCACGGAGACAAAAAGTGCATGACTTCTGTCATTCTCTGTTTCCCAGTTCCTAGTTGTTTTCCTCTTCAGCCATACGGCATACGTTAAAATTATAATGGGAAGAGTCTGCTAAGAAGTAACTTAGCAAAACTGTTTAATAGAAAGCTTGTGCCTTATGCATTTCTCTTTAAACATCTGAAGAAGAATTGTTTTATCAGTCATTTTTTTGAGATAATCCTCCACATGCAGATACCAGGGATGTATTCTTTTTGCATGTTTTCAATTCATTACATTTGTACCTAACCTATATGAATAAATTTTAGACATGACATAACTGTATTTTTTTCCCTACGGGGAGTGAAAACCAGAAGTCCGATCTTTTTGTTTGTGAATGATGGGAAGAAATATGTATTTTTTGTTAAATTATATTTAAATTCCAAAGCAGTGGAACTTCAGAGTATAACAACTATACCTTTTTTTTTAAAAAAAATCTAAAAATTAAAATACTTTCCTATTATCTCCCCTTGCATTCTCATAGTCAGCTGTCGAGTTGAGGAAAAAAAAACTTTCAATGCAAATTTCAATCTCTTTTCCCCATCTATAAAATTATAATTTTCCAAAAAGTTATTTAATTTTGAAAAACCTACTTAGAAAACAATAAATCAAAACTGGAGTGCAAAACTTGACAACAGAAAGCTGAGTATGGTATCCAAAATTCAAAATTATGTGTTTTAAAATGCATGCATGAACAAAAACTAGTGATAAAGGTTTTTAGGAAGGTTCCCATTTTGTAGAGGCCTTCCTCGGTCTACAAATTAATCAGCATGAAGAGTTTCAACAGATCCTTTTTGGGCAATAAATAGAAAATGAGCGGCAGTTAGATTACCTGAATGTGCCCCAAACAGAGGGACGCAGGTTTGACCATGGTTTGTTAAT
The DNA here is from genome assembly GCF_964199755.1 of Larus michahellis. Taxonomy (NCBI): domain Eukaryota; kingdom Metazoa; phylum Chordata; class Aves; order Charadriiformes; family Laridae; genus Larus; species Larus michahellis. The sequence goes on from NC_133896.1 coordinate 9,420,239, forward strand.
GTTTCCCGTTCACAGTGAGCATATGGAAGGCTGTTTCCTCCAAAAGACAAAACTGCTACCTGAATCCTAAGCATTGCATGTCGCATCTAGGTACTTCCATTTCCACAGGTAAAATCTTTAGCCTCCCTAAATATTTTTGCTGAGCACGTGTTCTCAGCCCCTGGACTATGAAGGCTTTTTACTTCTCACCAAAGCCCCGTCAGGATTCACAAGGGAGGCAGGAGAACACATACCTTGTTCTCCGGCTGCAGTGAGGCACAGCCTCAGAGCACACTTAGCCCCTTTTTTTTCTCCCCTCTCCCCGCAGGATGACCAGGGTAAGGAAGAGGAGCTCTGCTTTTCCTTGGGAGCCTTGTAATTGAAGCGCGCCTCTGGGAGACAGGAGATCTGACTTCAAAGCCCTTCACTGCCCCGTATTTACCACATTCCAGGGAAGTGCCAGAATTTTCTGGGCTGGAAGCCCTCTTAATCCTTCCTGTGCCATCTTTCACACTTTGCATAAAATTATTAAATATGCATTTGAGCAGGGCCTGGAGTGAGTTTTGGGCTTGTTTTACCTGAGTGCTTCAGAATCCTGGGCATGTTTCTCTCCGACTCTCCCTTGCTCTATTTTCCTTTGCATTAAATTAGGCTATGCAAAATGGGTGATCTTTCAGAGGAGAAGCTGTAAGACATCAATACCAAAATACATTTAATCTCCCAACCAGGATCCCATTAGACGTGTGGACTCAAGTCCCAGCAAAGAAAGGATAACTCTGAACAGGCATCGCAGGAAGCAATTGTTTCTGTGTTAAAACAACTAAAAGCTTTCTGATACAATGAAATCTCTATTATTAATGGGAGGCTAAAACATCTAGATAATAGAAAACCTGGATAATATAATTCTAAAGAAGACATCAAGCATAAAAGCAGAGCAAGATATAACTGAACTGTGGGAATTCCAGTGCAGACATCCATGTGTTTTGGGAAGAGTCAGTGGAGTAAAGCTGAGATTATTTATATTCATTTTAGTGCTGGCCATGCCAGAGAGTGGCTCCATCCAGAGCCACAAAGCATCTGCACAGGTCTTTAACTTGTTTTGGGCGAATTGAAGTTCCTCCACACATGACCACCTCATGCTTTATAGGCCTTTTAACTCAGGCTCAGCACAAATCATTCAATTCTGTACTGAGCCTGGGGTCAGCAGTTTCTGGAGCAGAATAGCTACCATGGAGAAGTTGTTCATGAAATAATAAAGCTTATTTGACCTAAACTGGCTTACTGTTGAGGTAGCTTCAGTCTCTACATCCAGGACACGGTTAATCCATCATTTGGGCAAGCAGACTACTGGGAACCAAAAGCTGACTGCGGGCAAGCTGGGAACTAACACATAGGGTAAACAGATGCAAAGGTACAATTGGAAGAAATGGCTATATATGAGGAACAGTGGACAGGGATAATGGTGTTCATCTTCCACAGTCTGGGGTCTTGTGAAGATGCTGCATAAAATTCTATCTGTAGCTTTTAGCGCTACTTATTGAAGATGTAATCTGTACTATTCAAAAGGCAGATTCCCTAAGACATTGAAAAATGAGCAGGTCTTATTTCAGGACAGAATGCGTTAGAGACAAAGGAGTTCTTTTAGCTACCTCTCTTCTTTGGGAGCCAACTTGAAACAAGGAAAAAGGAGTTCAAAATTCTGCCCTTATCACAGCTCTGCCTGTGGATTTGTGCTGTCACACATTGCATGCAAAGATTTTATTTGGCGCAACCAAATCAAGCCTTTTCTCTGACTTTTTTTTTTTAATTATTTTTATTTTTTTCCAAAGTGAGTAAAATAACTGTAGATGTTAAGACAGTGATGTTCTTGTGTAGCAGGTATTTTGCAGTAATGTATAAATTTAAAGACCCTGATTCCTGCTTGGTGATTTCCAGCTCAGGATGTGTGTGGTAGAATTCCCAGGTGCAAAGTTCATCTGTGGTTTCCTTAATAAAAATATGAACTGCTGTTTATGAAGAGAAATTTCAGGGAACTCCTAGGTTGCGAGGCTGCAAGAACCCACGCTCCTTTAAAATACAGGGGAGGGAGAGTGCCTAAATCCCTCAGGGTCTCTTGACCTAAGAGACTTAGGCACCCATATCCCATTGATTTATCCCCCCCTCCACTTCCTGGCAGCATAGACCTCGCCGGAGCATAATGTGCCGGTCATACACCCCTGTTTGAAAGAACACTTATTGCAGCCAGATAAGGAATATTCCTTTGGCTCTGATTCAGATGGATTTGAAAAGTATGATTTTTCTTGGATGAAAACTGAATCCCTTAACTGTTTTCTCCTGCCACCACAGCAAAACTACTGATTTACAGCAGCATGAGGTCTAGTTTTCCATCTACATAATATTTGGGGAAAGCTTATGGCAACATAACGTGTAAATGAGTATAAGCAGAATGTGTTTGCTTTTCCTTCCTGCTTGTCTATACAGAGATGATCTTGACAATATCTGTTTTGTGTTGAATGCTGCATGTCAGGGGTTCTTTACACTGATGTTTGCACTGTAGGTGACAGCTCCTATTTGCCTACTGGGAATAAGCTTCACAGTCTGCACCATCTGGGAGCAAGAAAACCCAGCAAATCCTCTCCCTCCTGGAGTAAAGCAGGCAGAGGAATTGCAACCATCGTCTCACTGGATGTTTACTAGAGGAAGCCAACTTTAAAACCTGGATGACTCTTCTGAAAAATGGTGCCAGGGAGATGCTGTGAATCAATGTCTTTGGGTAGCCTAACCTTACCTCTTCCCTAGCTGGCATAGGAAGTTTTTTCCTGGGATGCTCTGAAGGTTTTTCTGCTTTCTGGCCAGTCACATGTCTGGGCTTCCCAGAACAAGGTGTGGGTCAGAATCTTGTCAAGTCCATTCTCTGCTTTTAAACTTTCCCCAATCATTTCTGTAATTACTTATGTAGCCCCAGGAGTAAAAGAGATAAAGCAACAACAGAAAAAAAAATATTAATAAGCTTCCAGATTAATGATTGTTCACTTATTCTGTTTTTCTTTCCAAAGTTCTGCTACATTTCTGTTATTTACCCATTTCTTTTTCTTTTTATGCCAGCGGTCAGGGACTGAGAACATGCTCTACTGGTCAGAGCAAAGCGCTTTTGCATTTTTACATGTTTTCAATTTGAAACATTCCTAACTTTCACAGGAGGAGAATTATAAGGTTCCCTTTCAACTTCTTCTAATTTATTACTTCTTTCATGAAAGGATTAAATGCATTTGCTACAAGCCCAGTCTTGCATTCAGTATAACCATCAAACCTCCATCAATTGTAATGTGAATTTTTGTGAACATACCTTTCATGCAATGCAGTTTGGTGTGTCTTTGGGACAGCACTTATGTACTTCACCATTATTCAACTTAACCATGCAGTTAGTGAATAAAACATGGTCATCAACATGAATGTGATTTTTTTCATAGACATGTTGAAATCTGGTGCAGCAGACATTGGTCTCCAGCATAAGTCCTTCTGCAAGAAACAATAGCATGCAGTTACCTTATATTAACATTACAAATATATCAAACTCTTCATCACAATAAACCATATCATTAGATAAACACATACCCTTAATTAAGCATATTTTACTGATGGAGAAAATTATTATTACTCTAGATAGATTGTATCAGTAGTTAATTTCTCTCACTTACATGGTAGCAGTTTTCTACGTGGAGTGTGTGTTTCCTCGGTATCCAGCTTATAGATACATAATTTTGTCTGCAAGACTGGGAAAAAAAAACCAAAACCAAAAAAAACAACAACAACAAAATTAAACCCAAACAAACTACAAAATAAAACAAAACATTATCACATTTGTGTGATTTATCTCTATTTTTTTTTCTTACTTCAGACAAGCTAAGTCCCTTTAGATGTATGATCCTGTCACTCTCAGGCATATTTCTCAAACTTTCAATTACCTTCTGACTTTTTCTGAACTCCTTCTATTTGTTTAAACCTGCTTCTTAGAGCAGAGGCACTCTAGCAAGACACAATATCCCCAGAGCGGTAAGCATGAGCAATACAGAGGTAATGCAAGTTTCCCTCTCACTTCCCTTGGTTTTCATTATATTCTTTTTTTGACAGGCATGAATCAGTCTGGGATCATGATCAGCTACATATCGATAGTGACAACGCTCTGTTTGCACAGTCACTGCACATCCCAGGAAGCACTCACGTATTCTAAATGCATTGCCTGCATTTTTATTATAAGGTGTATAAATTTTTATTGTTGATATTAAAGACCATGTTAACCAGTTCTCTTCATTACTTTTCATTCTCTTCTCACTCATGGTTTACCATGTGGAGATATTTAGGAATTGGGTGTTTTCAAGACTGTTGATAAAAATACTGGATGGTAGTGAAGTCTGAACAGGAAAAAAATTCTCTAGAGATACATCCACTTGATAATTCCCCATTAATGACTGTATCTGGAGACTTAACAGCTGGCAAGGTTTTAATCTTCATAATATGTCATATGTTGATTTTATAATGTACCTCTTTCATAGAATGTTGTGTGATAATGGTCAAATACCTTACAACGTTTAAGTACATTGCATCATTTACCTTTATCAACGGGAATGTGTAATTTCATCGAAAGATAGTTTGACTAGACTTGTTTTTATAAACCCATGTTGACTGACTTTAATTAAATTACCCTACTTTAGATTTTGAGTGGTAAAGCCCTATATCAGCCGTTCTATTATTTTGCCCTGTGTCAATGTCAAACTGTCAGGCATATAATTACCAGATTATCCCACTTACTCTTTTAAAATACTGGCACAGCATTCACTTTTTTCCAGTTCTCTGGAATACTCCAATATGCCAAGACTTATGAAAACAACAACAAAAAAAACAACAACAACAACAACAACAACAATAATAAATTATCGTTGTTGTTGTTATTATTATTATTTAAAAAAAAAACAAAAACATGCCAAACCCACCATTTTTCATAGATTTCCTCACCTTGCTCTTTTGAATCTCTGGAACTTTATCCTAACCTAAATTCTAAATTAACCTTTCCAAATTTCCTTCTCTGTGCAGGTAATCTTGGACTGGAAATTGTCAACTACACTATTTCTACACTGGTTTGAAGAGTTATTAAGATTTTTTTTTTAATTAAATATACAATTAGTTCTGCAAATTCACAGCCCAACACAAGAGGTCTGAGACATGTAGTAAATGTTTGTTTGGCTATAAAATCATCATAGTTTTTCTGTGATCTGAAAAAAATAAACCCAGGTATTCCTAATAATACTTTCAACATACCAGCTGGATCTAAGCTGTAGGTCAGATACAAAACACAGTGTACCCCACTGCTCTCACCATTTTTTCACCCGGATTGTCTGAAGCCATTGAAACTCACTCTTCCCTTCCTGTCTGTGGAAAAACATCTTTCCTTCCACAGAAAACACTGCTTGGCTTGCAGGGAAATGACACACACCTAGTTCTCAGCAAACAACACGAAGCTGGCTCGTGATTAGCATGTATACTCTCCTCAGGGAACTGGGAAAGCCTCGTTGGCTTCCTTGCTTAATGAGCTAAAAAGCAACCAAATGAATAGACTGCAGATCATACATGTGAGAGGAACTGGGTACCAAACACAGGACTTCAGCAGACTTTAGGCGTGACATTCCTCCTACTTACTGTGGAAATCCACTGTGTAGGCAGTCCCACCTGAGCTAGTTGGCAGTGCCAAGGAGAAGTTCATCTCCGTCCAGCTAGCCATGTCATATCGATCAGATTAACTGCACCCTGGAACCCTTTGTTTCTCTCCTTGGGTGAAAAGAAGCTCCTCCGTTGTACACATGCATCTTTCAGGTGTCTAAAATTATTTTGGATTATTCCAGCTTTACCCAATTTCAACACTATCAGGCACTTCTTGGGTGAGTACTGGTCAGTATAAGATACTTATATAAAACACAGGTGCTGGCACTGTTACCAACAATTTTGTGCTTGCAAAACAAGGGATTTGTTTAGACCTTGCAAGGAATACATGAATAATGTCCATAATACCTTTCCAAACTAGCCCATGTGAAGATGTCTCTTTCTGTGGCTTGAGCAACTTTTTCTGAGGGGAAGAAGGTACAGTACAAGTGGTCTCAGACATTCCTGTGCTTGCATTTTCTGTGGGTTTACTTTAGATTTATCTCCATTCCTCCTACTGAAGTTTTGCATCACTCCCTGATGGCTGTTCATCTGCAGTATAGAACAAGCTCCAAGCTTTGGATTTTAGGTTCGTATTTAACAGCAGGACAGTCAAAAATTGAGCATAGTTAGGTACTAACAGGTAACTAATTTAGATTTGCCCCATATTCTTCAAAAGAGAAGAGAATCAGTCATATTATATCCAATGGTTTCTCAGAATAAGATTTTTCTTTACCATTTAGTGCTTTGTTGTTTCATTCAAAAGCTTTATAAACACCTCATGGTCTTGAGACAGTTTTATTTCCTCAAGTGATATTGTGAAAATTAAGATTTCCAAATTCTTTCAGCCTTCATATTTCATAAATTACATCAGTCTTTCTCTAAAAAGAAACAGGACTGCAAATGATCTCATGTGTAAAATTAAAACAATGATTAAATTTTTCAAGTGAGTCTCATTCATTCAAAAAATATTTTTACAACCTCTATTCACAAGCTTGCTTTGTTATTTTTTAAGTTATCTAAGAATCATGTTTGATTCCTGGTATGCATATTTATTTGACAGTCACAGTTCTAGTCTCACCTGCCTGCACAAGATTTTTCTTTATATTCACTTCAGACCTTTCCGTGAGAAAAAGCTAGTGACTTGTCTGTCTTTGTTCATTGAAAGAACTTTTGTTAGCTAACTCTGCAGAGGAAGGAAGTGTTTTCTAGTAATTGAGGACCGGATACAAATGTAGCTAAAATGAAGTGTAGAGCTGGTTCAGGAATTTTTTGGTGGAACGTTTTCATCAGGAAATTCCAATTTGTTAACGCTTTTCAAAGGAGCATGCTGGTTTTGATAAAACCTTCATTAGGAAAATCTTCTCCTATGCAGTGTGCAATTTTTGGTCAAAACCAGAAACAGACATGCTTGAATCCAAGTCACCAATATGCCAGTGGCTAGAACAAACACCCGTTACTTGCAAGAACCAGATTAAAACTCTTCCTTTGCAGCAGACAGGGCAGCCATTCGAGCTCAAATTTCTCTCATCCTTCAGGAAGGCGTACAGGTCAGCAGCTATTTACTATTCCTCACTTTCCTTCCAATGTGAAGAGGATTATGTCCAACATTTTTAATTTCTTGTGGGAAAGAACCACACTTTGACCTTGCTCCAGAAGACAGGGCCCTTCCTTGTTATCTGGCTCTCATTCCAGTGGGCAGACCCATAATCTACCAGATCCAAGTCTAGATTCTGTCTACATCCAGAGCTGCTACTGTGACTTTGTATATTCCTATTTGAAAATAGTTTTAATTTCCTTGTTTTGAGTGTATAAAATCACATCAAAAGGAAAGAGCTTCCTGTAAAATATTCCCTCTGGTGCACTGACTTCTGGTCTGTCTATCCATCAATAACTCATCATCATTTTTACAGAGAGGTTTGAAGGAGAATATTTTAGGAAAACACCAGAACAGAAGTTCATGGAGAGTGATTCAGCAATGGAAGTTTATCAGTTCATAGGAAGGAAATGCAAGAGAAGCTTCAAGTGTGGGAGGAAAAGAGCACAGAAAAGGAATGTACAGATCAGAACACAAAGGCAAGAGGGTTAGCATGAGCACTTATGCAGTATAGGAAACAAGACTCAATATGGTGAAATACGCTGGAACAAGCAGGGATTTTTTAATGACATAAAAGTAGATTATTTTCCTATGATTTTCCTGATACAATTTCAATTTCTAAAGAAATTAGGTGAACAAACAAGTCAATGTCTGGTAAAGATTCCATGGTACCCTTTCTCTCCACTTCCCTCACCCCTCCTAAAAGATGGGTCTCCACCCTGTAAACTTCTAGGCATAGAAGACATGTTTAAACATGCCCTCTACCACCTCAGAAGTCTGCCTATCAAAGGCTCCCTTTTGCAGTTGACATCTGCTAGAAGCTTCAGGTGTACCCTAAGAGTGGTTTCATGGAAGTGCAGATGAGGGGGATTTACTCACAAAAGCCGGACACAAGCCTTAGCATAACTTAGTGCTTAGTGGGAACACTGGGGCTTTGTTGAGAAGTTAAGCCTTACCTCTTTAAAATATGGCTGTTGTCTTTTCCCCTTCTTACACATATCTCTTCTGAAGTTCCTTCAAAGCAACACAGGGAGAGGAATGCATATTTCTCTATTGTATCTGCTTCAAAGAGTCTCGTTAAACTTATGAAGTTACAATGTTGAGTCTACAACATAATGGCAAGATGCCGTGTAATTCTGCCTTACAATTAAGCTCTCACTCAACAGATTCTCCCAGCCCCCAAGGGCTGTGCTCAGAAAAGCCTTAACAACTAAGAGAGCGAAGCAGGTCTGTGTGCAGCATTAAAGCGGAGTGAAGGAGCTTAACATAAAGCCAAGGTAAAGCAAAATAGATGAGAGACCGGCAGATGAATGAAGGGCTGAAACACTGTTTTGGGGAACCCTCAGGGCTTTCTTACTATCTTTTGAATCTCTGCTGATCAACATTTTTCTGGCTCCTGTCTTTTCTGCTGTCTATTACGTAGGAGACAGTTTCAGATGAACCAAGCCCCTACCCAGTGTTTAGGCCAGATTTAGATTCAGTGGATTTAAGCCAATTTGCACCAGTCCAGCACAATGGCACTACTGACCTTTTAGTCAACGAATCCAAAATTAAGACAAAGTGTTGTCTTAAACTTGCCAGTTCTTTCTATATGGAAGTTAAAATATGGTTTTCTTACTCATTTACTCAGCTTGAATTACCTTAAGATGAAGGGTTGGATGTTTTGATTATTACAGCATCCTTTCCTCTGGCCTCCAGACACGCAACTTGCTGTGCTCAGAGCCATTCAGAGTACTGCACATCCTTCCTGTGCTTTTACCATGTAACATCTCCCTTTTGCCCTGTTGCTGGCTCTCCCTTCTCTACCAAGTCTAATAGAAGCTGCTTGTCTTCAATTTTAAGGTCTTTTCCAGGTTTCCAGATTTCTTTCTCTTTCATTACCTAAATGTTAACTCTGTGCCTATCCAGTGTGGTTTTGGGTTGTAGTTTTTTTTGTTTTTTTTTTTTTCACTATTTACTTGCTTTTGGATGAGAGCCTTCATGTTTCTTCTCATTTTCTGTGAACCTCACCTGATTTCCAAACTTATTTTAAACACAGTGGTCTATGACATCAGAACAATTTTTGGTACAGTAGGTTGACTGAGAAACAAATGTCTAAGTCTTTCACTTGCCACATGACTGAAAGCATAGCTATTGTGACATCATGATACAGTCATGTTTTATGTCATAACAGGTTTATGCAAGCGATACATTAAGGGCTTGTGATGGCCACAAATGCAGTAAGAGGGTTGATGGGCATGCTAGGTAATTAAAATGCTGCTTTTTCTTTTCATGTAACTGGTTTTAAATTCCTCATCCAGTAGGAGAAGCCAGCATTTTGATCCAGTGCTACAGGGTATTTTGGTGTGATACTATGTTAAAGAGAAACTGAGAATATCCAGCCAGAGAGGTAGTAGATACCTCATCCCTGGCAACATTCAAGGTCAGGTTGGATGGGGATCTCAGCAACCTGATCTAGCTGAAGAAGTCCCTGCCCATTGTAGGGGAGGTTGGACTAGATGACCTTTAAAGGTGCTTTCCAATCCAAACTATTCTACGATTGTATTCTACGATTCTATAGACTTCCAGAAGAATTCGTATATCCTGCAGCACTTTCTTTATCCACATCTAAGAGTGGACTTGGAAAATGGAGCATGCTGGTGACTGAATGAATTGTTCAGATGGTCCAGAGAGATTCTGAAAGCCTTAGGGTCAGCAATTGTCTCTTTATTTTTTGTCTGTAGAGCACTTAATACAGTGGAGTTATAGTTTGTGATGACAATGGAATATTATAAAAATAAAAATCATCACACTATGAAACCTCCATATGTTACAAATACTTCCTTTCCTAGTACTTTGCCTTTCAAACAGTTTGTGCCAAAGCTCTCCAGAAGCAGCAGAAATACTAACTTGTACCTTTACAGGTGTAAATGCTTACTGAAGGTGCACGAAGCTCTATATGAAGTTACTGGTCATGTAAGGCCAGCTATCCTAATTTTTCCTGAAAAATCTCCCTTTTAAAAACTACATACTTTCATGTTATCCAATTTTATCTACTTCAAATTTAGATGTTCTGCGTATGCTGTTCATTTACACTTCCACCATAGTCAATGGAGACAGGCACTCATCTCTAAAAAGCAATTGTTCACATTTCAACTTTGGTGGGATAAATACCTCTAAACATGCTGATACCTCTTTACTAACATTTAAGCAATTAATTTGATGAAGGTGCTTAGATGACGTCTTGTGAAACAATGTCCCTATGTAGTTTGACCAACACAAGTCATTCTCTTCATACAATTTGGCAGCAAGAGCAAAGGTTAGGCTCATGTATGAGCTGCGTGATTCTCCTACCTGTGTACAAGATTCATACAGTGAAATCCCACCTCCACTAAAGCTAATATGAAGCTAACCATTTACTTCAGTGAGACCAGAAATAAAATCAACACAAGGATTTTAGTTATGGTATATCACACTATATCTCTCAAAAAAATTCCTAGAATAGAGCAAAATGTAAAAAAAAAACCCAAAACCAAAAACAAAACCAAAAAAAAAAACAACAACAAAAAAAACCCCTTCATAAAAAGCAGTGCAATACAGTAGGAATGTCTCAAGAACCAGAGTTAAAGGCAGTTGGCGATGTTCCAAATTCTGTTACCTGAGCAAGTCTGAGCTTCCCCATTTTTATAATAAAGATATCAGTTGTTAACCTGCATTTGAATTTACATTATGACCAGAAGCATGTAAAAAAACCAACCAACCAAACAAACAAAAAAAACCCCAAACCATCAACAACAACAAAGTACATGTGGGCTTAATACTTTTACGTACTTGACCAAGTGTAAGGTACAATATATAAATGCAAGGAGCACAGAAAAGTTGAAATAGTAGCTCTAGCTAAACTAAAGAATCATGCCAAATTCAACAGTAACACATAAACCTTAGATTATCCCACCAAGGAAGAACCATTATGGTAAGAGTAATCATACATCCTTGAAATATTAAGTTGATCTGTAAAGAACACGCGAAGATGAAATAATGCAATTTCCACTGACTCATAATGAAAAACACTGATGCAGTCACCCTATCCAGATTTTGGGTAACATGAGAGGAGTTCTCTGGCTAAACCATGACATTTTAGTGCATTAATTCATTGTCACACATACAGATTCTGCTGCAGTGATGCACTTCAGCTACTATTGGATTAGTAGTGCTCACTACACAGTTCATATACCTGGCATAGGTAACAGGGGGCCTTTCCAAAAGATAATGTGTGAAAATAAATCTACCATTTAAATTATCTGAAAGGGAAATGTACAGTCAGTAGCACTTGGCCTTTCATATGCTAAACCCTTGGTATAATCCCAAACACAATAAAACCGTCAGAATATGTCTTCTACCCACTTCCAATAGGACACACATTAATTAAAACAAGCAATGTGTAATAAGATGCAGAACTTGCTCAAGTGCGCTTATGTATTGAATTTCAGAGATGAGAATTCCTCCAGATTTCTGCTTTGCAGTCAAACATTGGGTATCTAAATCTTAGATTATAATGGGGGCATGTAGACTGCTGGCTTCTCTCAGTCGTTCAGAAATGACTGACTGTACACCAAAGTCTGGTTCAGGTCTTCATTCCACTTTAATTATTTCCAAAACTCAGAGCATCAATCATCCGTTTCTTTCTGGTTGGAGCTATGCCACTGAGCCTTCTCTGCTCTCCAGAAGTACCTCCTCTATGGACCATTTGATTAATAGTCACAAACTCTCAATTCTAGTAGAAAAGATAACTTCCATCATATAGCTACCCCTCCCCAGCTAAGCTCTTTTGATCTCTGTAGGAATTAGGGAGGATTTTATAAATAAAATATTGGTTCTGGATAATATATATAATATGTGTTACATCATCTACAGAGAAGGGAGAGAAAGCCTTCGGCTTAAAAAACAAAAATCTTCCCATCTCTTCTCTTTCCTCCCTCCTGTGAAAGAAGCTATTGCCTAGCTCATCCACACTGTCATGAGTAACAGCATTTCTACTACATTTTTTACATTACTACTACTATTTTTTTCTATTTGATTACACAAGCCAGGAGGGCTGTAGGTTCAAGTGTTAGTTTCCTAAAGATACTTTATCCAATACTTACTGGCTTAGAGAGCAAAACTGAAATTCAAAAAATTAGTTGTTTCCTTTTATTGTTTCTGTAGCTCCCTCTGTGAAAGTGACAGAACTAAATTTAAACTCACATTCCTCTTTATAGTATAGAATTATTCACTGTGCTTAATATTTGTCATTATTATTTCATGATACATTCAAGCTATCTGCTATCTGAATTTCGTTGAACAGAACAGGTAGCTGATTGTAGAAAAAACTTTCTTTTTTCATCTATAAGCCAACATAGAATATCCTAAGGGTGGAACTGTTAAATCAACTGGTATTTAGTTCCTTAATTAAAGTGGCTCCATTTGTTCTGTTGGTTAAATGCATATTTTTTGAGAATATGATCCATAATGTTTCATCACACAATGAACTCAATGTTCAAACAGATACTTGTCTTAAATTTAGTGAAGTTTATCCACTGCCAGAAGTGTCCCAAGGAACTGGATTCCATTAAATCCTGAAAGAAAACCTCACAGGAGTTAATGACCTCAACATAGCAAAGAGGTATTTCAGAATTTACTCTTTTTTTCCCCAAAAATAAAAGTATCTGCAGACTTTGGTAGTCTAAGCTCATACAGGTTATTTCCACAACAGGAAAAGAAAGATCTAAACTCACTTTCCCTCCCTGGAAAAAGTCTAAACTAGTTAATCTTTTTTGTATTTATATTTGCAAATGTATTTTAAACCAAAGACAAAATTATTCTAGCTGAGATTAAACCTACCATGGAAGCATTTCCTCCATATCTTAACATCTTTTCTTACCCTTGCCACGCAGCGTAGAGGAAAACTTACATCTTTTGATTTCTTTCCCAATTCTTCAAAAAGCATCACTGAGTATCACATGTTTAACTGAGGTTTAGGATAGCTGCTATTTTTGATGTTCCTCTTTTTTTGAGTTTGAGCTTTTTGTCTTTCCTGAGCTTGAGTTTGTATGAAAAAGGCAACACTGGAGGTATATAAAGTGAGAAAAACATATTCTGCTCTCTAATCTGTCTGTTTTCCCTACTGTACCATGGCATCCTCCCTGATTCTCTTCCTCTTTGGTGTTACAGTAAAGCTAGATCCAAATAGAGCTTAGATTTACTCTGAGAATGGAATCCAGATTGCTGTGCTAGGTGCCAAGGTTTTCTTTGCAACAGCAAGAAAAAAGAAAAAGATTATGATGAGCTTCAGAAAAGTAACCCAGTCAGTCCCCTGAGCAAACCTAGTTATTGGGAGATCTAGGCTACAGGAAACGTATTAGAAATACAAGCAGTATGTTGTCTGAAATTTTACCTCTCTCTGGAGCTTAAGTGCATTACCCCCAACTTTTGTGGTTGCATATTTAGCAGTAAGCAAAATAAGCCACAAACCATTCTGTGATCCTTGGATTAACTGGTATATGACATTTCAGTTAAGCCCTCTTCCCCACCGCAACAGGGTAGCCACAACAATATGGTCTCTTTGCCTCCGCTAGCTCCTGAATCATATCTGGGTATTGTTTACAAGAGCGTTACTTGGCCTGGGCCAACAGTTCAACTGCTCCTGCCAGTGATTTGGCTGTGTAAATTGTTGTATGACAGTTCTTGGGTGCATGCCATGGCTTTGTCACGTTCACTAGTGTAGATGCAAGTTGAAAGGGCATCACCATCACCTCAAAAGAAAGGGGGCACAAATCCCATGTTTTCTCTCTCAGATAGTTTCTTTAATTTTTGTGGTACTTTTTAAGGGGACAGAGACCTCATCTCATCTCATCTCGTGTCCACTTATTTGTAACTTCAGCTCTCTGAAGTGTGATTATTAAATTCTGTGCTATCTAGCTCCCGTGTCGTACACACATGATAAGCCACGTCAGCTGATGTTCTCTACTTTTCTGTGATGAGACCTTTGCAAATACCAGCTTGTATCAGCCTCAGTTTTCCCAGCATGTATTGCAGCATTATCATCCTCAGAGCCTGATGTACCTGATCATCTTTCTTCCCTTCTGTCACAACTTTGTCTGGGTCAGATCCAAATTAGTATCTTATATCTTTAACTCTTTGGTTGATTTAGGAAATTTCTATCAGAGTTTTTTGCTCCCTGTTGTCCTTCTGATAGTATTATTGCTTTCACACTGAAATTCACAGAGGGAGATTAAAGAAATATTAATTACTGTTATTATTGCCATCCCCAAAGTAGCAATATGGAATACTTAGCATTTAAGTGTAACATTTTATTTAAGTAGGGAAAAGGTGAGCAAGTGCAGGATGATAACTGTGAACAGAGTAATCCCACATGAGGCTGGAAAAGGCCACAGCTCAACTGCACCTGCCGCCTTGGTCTCTGTCAATAATCCTAAACTCAGAGACTGGGGTGTTATTTTACAAGCATGTAAATTGAAGTTACAAAATTCTTTCAGTATATGAAATCTTGAGAATATGCAAACATTATTTAATTCCACATAACTTTCAGAAACATGATCATCAAGAAATTCACTTAAGCAGAGATTCACAATAGTGATTAAACTGTAATGCAGAGCTCTTAGCAAACTGGCTCTCAGCATCCACAGTTGTGACAAGCCAGGTTCCCCATACAACATATGGAGAAAATTTCAGCAGTGACTGCTTAACATCAAGTATCTGAGTAAGGAGATAAAATATCCAAAAGGAGATATGGTACAAAAGCTATCTGAAATCATAAGTAATATGAATAGGGCAATGATGGCTTGGTTGTTTGCTGTCTTCCAGTACAAGAATGAGGGCACATCAAATGAAGCTAGAGATTTAAAAGAAACAAAAGGAGGCGGTTGTCTGACAGTGGGTAGCAGTTCTGTAAAACTCCTTGCCAAAGGATTTTGTGTGCACAAGAAGTCTATGTGGATTCAATCAAAGATCAGGCAAGTAGTTAGAAGATATATCTGTTGCAACAAAGAGCATCAGGCTTTGGAAATTCCTCAGGCTGAAAAGAGTTAGAAGGAGGAACAACATGATGAGGGAATTGTCCTGTGTTTTTGGCTGCCTGCTTCCTCTTCCCTAGGCATCTGTTCAGAAACACAGTTCCTTGGGTTTGCCTGCTGGTGACAAAACCTAAGAGACCTTCTCACACATTCTTCTTCATTTGGAGGGGTTCAGGGAAATCCAGGGGAGGGAGGAGCACTCTCTGCAGGTGCTGGGCATGCCACACTGCAGCAGGGACACCTTGGATGTACCCAAAATCCTTGCTCCCTACTGTGTATGACCACACAGAGGTTTAGTTTGGGTACTGATGACCAGGGAGGTGTTACTGGGGCTGGTGGGGATTTGAGCAATTTGAGGACTGCTGCTTGCTCTCTGTAGGCTCTCCGAGGGGTTCTCCGAGCCAATTTGATCATGGAATAGAGGTATTTTTATGTGTCTTTTATGAAACGGGGTACAGAGGGAAATTTGTGCAGGGTGAGATGTAGGGAAAATGCTCCACCATCAGCATACCCCATTCACAGAGCAGCAGGGGGTGGAATCTGTCCTCCTCTGATTGGACTCTCCTTTCTTTCTGTTCTTCAATTTAAATAATTTGCATGCCAATTTTATAAATTATTCCCATTAGGATGAGACCTGCTGCGAAAAGAATCAAGAAAGAAATTCTAGGTTTAATCAGCAGACAGGCAAAGTACATTCAACTTGTTTACACAGTTCACTACTGTTTATAGCAGAGAAAGTGACGTTATAGCCTCCAGCAAAGTCTGTACTGAGCATTTCAAGAACACATGAGAGGACGATCTTGGAGGACAGATGGCTTCAGCACACCCAGTCCAGCCAATAATTGTCTACATTAAGAGAAGAACAATAGCTTAGTCATCCCTCTTAAACTCATTGCTGATGTAGGATCAGCTTCCAATATATGTCCCATGCCAAGCCTGGATCAACACTTCTGGTTGATGAAAGTGGGGCAGAAATACAGTTCTGCAAAGGATGGATATTGCACATCCCTAAATCCTTGCTTAGCATCCTGCTCTTGGCCCGTCAGACTCCCAAAGTACACTGCTGGAAATGGAATAAGTGGAGATGGACCTTCCATTTGAACCAGTGCAGCTGGTCTTATGCTTTTGGTAGAGCTTGACCTAGATTCAGGCTCCCCATTCCCAGTCCCTTCTCCAAGGCTAGAGACATATTTGCAGTTTCCCCCCTTCTCTCTGAATCTAGACTAAATGGCTGAGATGAGGTAGGCAAATAAATGCCTACTTAGTGCATCCAGAGTAGTATTTGCATGTGAGGATTGAGTTGCTCAGTGATGTCAGCGATAAAACACTTCCAGGCAGAAGTTTCAATGCCTGGAAATTTTAATGTATTAAATTTAGTTGCTGAAGGTCATCTGGCGTCTTCAGAAGAAGGTGGTAACTGCATAAGAGATTTAAGAAAATGCTGATTTTGGCCCAGTGGTTTCCATCACAGCAGATGAGAGCATTCAGGGCTTTGCTTGACCTTCAGAATGACCTATTCCTCTGTACCACAGGAAATCCCTTGACAAGCTGTTCCAGCAAGGGGCTGGGAATAACAACGGCAGCCAAAAGGGAGGAGAGCTATAGAAAGGTGAGGCAGGGAGCACACTGCAACAGCCCTGAAGGGTCACTGAGCATGAAGTGTGCTTTATGTCACCGTGTCAAAATTATCTCCCCATGGGATGGCTGTCTCCTGGCATACAGACATTACTGCTACGGAGGGGACAGCCTACTCTAAATCCTGAAGTGGGGGAGGTTAAAATAGAATAGATCATACTGTGAGACTGAGGTTAAAATAGAATAGATCATATTGTAAGGCTTCCTGTCCCAAGGGCAGCTTAGCATATGTCTGGAAAATAAAAACTTTTAAAATCATTTATTTTCAAAGGTCCTCATCTGTCCAGCATATTGTGGCTATACATTTGCCTTGAGCAGCAGTTTTCTTGATTGTCTTGTGGATTGTGTTTATAAGCACTTTTTAAACATAGGAAGTTTCAAAAGGATGAAGGCCTGCTCTCGTCAGACCATCGCTCTGGTAGGACAAAACTGTTTCACTTAATTTGTAGTTTTCAGAGTTGAGTCAAGAGAGAATAAGCACATAAAAAATGCAGCCTCAGTATCTGATATTATTATACCAGCTCTGATTTGTACATACTGCACCCACTAACTTGGAAATCTGCCAGAATTTCCAGTCTTTTATAAGAGCAGCATAATTCAGAAAACAATATATGTACCTCAGTATAGATATTTAGGCTTTTGGCTCATGCCTTCCTGTATTTTATAGTTCAGCTATATGCCAGTAATCCTGAAACATAATGCAATGAATCTGTTGTTTATGCTAATATTGTTACCTAGAAGAAAATGAAACTAAAATTGCATTCATTGGGATGAGCAGGGTTCATTTATATTGTTAAAGATCTAGCATAGTCTGTATCATTTTACAAGCAATTGTGTTAGACGCATTGAGATTTTCGTTTGGTCATCAATTCTTACGTTACATATATAGTGTTTTTATTAGTTCAAGAGCATAGATAGTGGATGGTAATTTAAGAATACTTCTCTGATGAGCAGTTTGAACAAAATTTTTACAAAGTCTACTGGGATTATGGCATTTAAACCTCTTGTGATGCTATAGAGTTCAATTGGAGTAAAACTCATAAAATCGACTATAATTGAAATCATTCTTACTGGCGGACAAACTTTTGAAGCCAACATTTGTACTTGATTAACTGCAAAAATCTTGAGGGCATTATTTATTTTATAGGATTGTGTATGATGTACATAATAGGTGAGTCGTTTGCTTGTACCTGTTTAAAAGTTATGAGGATATTTATAGTAGTGAAAAAGATTGTTATTTTTTGTAGGTTATAAAATACAACCAAATGGAAGCAAAATAATTGCAGGCTATGGCAAAAATTTCTAAAGGAATAAGTACCGATTAAGCAATTAGAGATCTATTATGCTCCAGCCAAACTGGGAGAGGAAAAGTACCATTTCTAGAGGTCAGGTAAGTCCAAGTTCTCTATTGGTAGAAAAAAGTACTTAACATTTTGAGAAGTCTGTGGAGCTCTAGACTATACGCCAGCAAATAATTTCCGTTAGTCTATCTGCAAAAGCCATCATCAGCAGCACAACATCAGGCAGCTTGGAGCAGATTTACTGTCCCTGCAACACTTGCTCCAAACAGGGCTACTGGTGCGTATTGACCGCAGCCTTCTGCTCCCAGCAGCCGCCAGTTCACAGCAGGTTTTGTATATGTGCATGCAGTGGGGAAGCTGAGGGAAAAGACATTCCCGGCTTTATTAAACTCAAGGCTCATAGTCAGGATGGACTTGGTATGACTCTGCAAATAATAGTTACATATGGCTTTGGAGTTTGAGTTAATCTAGCCTGTCTGTGAATTTTATAACAGTAGGGAGTGTGGTTTACCGTCATAGCTGATTTTTGGCTGGTTTAGGTCCTTAACATTACTAATCGGAAAGTCTTGCTGTGCTCCTGTTTTTCATAGTGTATATCATAGTAGCAATCTTCAATGAGGCAGTATCCTCGGTAATCTGAATTGACTTGCCTCCACTGAATTCTCTAAACTAACTTTGCACCAGTTGAGAAGTTTGTCCACTCATTTTGCTCAAGAATGACATAAAGCAGACATGAACTAATGGAGTTACAAGGAAGTCCTTTAGACTGACATTTAAATAATGGGTTATCAGAAAAAGAAAAACTTGTTCCAATTATTGCCTTCTTTATTCGTCATACTTGCGAGCATCCCTCTGATATTTAAATATACTTTGAATTTATTCATTTGTGAGTAAAGACAGTCTCCTTCCAGACTCTTCATTAATGTTGATTCTTACAGTGTTCCCACATCAACAGCTCTTTATCAGGGTTTTATAGTACCCATGTCCCACTTTCTGTTCAGTAATCCCATTTATTCTTTGAGATTATCTTTTCAGTTAGGGTGACTTTGTGCCTGGTTTATGGCTTGTTTACGAGAATCTCCTTAGTTACACATATGTTGATGTAAGCTTTTGGATGAACTTTTCAGGCAATCCTCTTGGGGTTAGAATTCACCACACCTTTTTGCTGAGTGCTGTCTGCACTGCCAACTCCTCACATGTTTTAAACTTGTCATGGGTCATGTTACACCAGCTAAGAAGCCAGTCCCAGAAATGATTCCTACACCATTACTTGTAACCTCCTGCTGTTGTTTAAAAATGGCAATCATCTTTACTGTTAAAGGAAGCGGTATAGCTAAAACAGCACTCACCACTAAATTATTAAAAATAACCTAAGAGTGACTTTAGGACAGGTAGAGTTTTTATGTTGCAGTGTTTTGTGATGAAGTGGAAGAGGATATTAGTAGTCACTCTTATAAGATGGAGACGCAGTTTTCACTGCAGATAAGGAAGGAAATTATTTTGCTTTGGCTGCACCCACTGAACAAGTGTTTCGTTGAATGAGAAATTGTCCCTACTCTGAGAATTATTGTTGGGAGGAGGTGGAAAACAGGATGTTAACATCTTATCACTGAAAGACTGAATAACTCAGAGCTATATACTGGAGCAAGATCCGATTTCTGAGAGCACAACCACCTGCAAAGAATGCACTGAGCTGGCCTTGAATTCAGGCTTGTTTTGGTTGTGCACCCAAGAACCTGATGTCACTGAAAAGCCCTGAGGTATCCTTCCCGAATTCCAGTTGCCTCTCCAGGAGTACAAAAAGCTATGTCATGTCTTGGTTCACCTGTGGAGTCTCAGATTATACAAGGTGCCTATGTACAAACAACTGAACAGAGCCTGTAGTATTTACAATGTGGTATGAATCACATTAGCATCTAGGATCAGGAATAAATAAAAGTATTACACCTTGAGCATCATAAAATCAGACTCTCAATAACACCCTGATTTAAGAACAGACACTACCCTGAAAATAGTAAGGTGACCTGTCATTATCAACAGCTCTCCCATACTTTCTCTTAGTTGTACAGAAGTAAAACAGAGGATACTGAAGTTGAATGTTGAAAGCTGTACTGGCAAAGCTCTTAGACTAAGAATTTGACAGATCTTTTGTTTTTAAAACCTGTTTGTAAAATCTAAGGGTTCTTTAAAAGGTTTATTTTCCCCTCAAGGAGTCTAAGCAAATGGTGCCAACAGGCCAGCTGTCAAGTCCCAGTATTATATGTGTGTGTAGAGGGGAGTTGGATTAATGGAAAAATTCATAAGAAAGCATTTCAGTGCTGAGATTTCCAAATGGTTTGTGTTAATAATAAAGGGGTGGGAAGAAATAATTTGAAATGATTGATATCTGGATCTGGTTTCTAAAATCTCTGCCTTAACTGAACTAATTCTAGGACATGCCACAAGGCCATGAGATTGTGTTAAAGGAGATTATTAACTCTTATGGACTCCAGAATGGGTAATGAATTGACTGTATGTCATTATCAATCTTTAAAAATATAAAAAAATAACAATAAACCCATTTAAAAATCCAGAGGAATACATAGCATCCATTTATATGGATCTTATTAACCCTATATAAAAAAGGGCAGATAGGATTTTGAATGTTAATGAGTCACTGGAGAACAGGGAATTTAAATGAGATGGATTAAAAGGACAAACTATCTAGAACATCTGCTAGTTTACCAGTCTTAAAATAAACTTATGACAACAGCAGCATGTGCAGTCAAATCTGCCAAATGTCAGTAATTTATTAAGTATAGGTGAAGATTTTGGATAATTGCTTTACAAGTAATGGATATTTTCCAAAAAAGACATTTGATTGAAGGATCAGACAACCTCCCCTATTAGTCTAACACTCTGTTCTTTCACTCACTAGGTTCTTAAAGTTAGGGTGGCGGTAAATGGATGATTAGTTGTCTAGTTACAATCATTTGTTCATTTCTCTAAAGCAAAACTTTTTTTTTTTACACAGTCTACTATATAACCTCCTCCTCTGTAAGCAAGAACATTGAGACTTTGCTGCACTGTATTGCCTTCATCCACTGAAGACCTGTGATGTTTGACCAGCAACTTCCAAAGGACTGCCTCTCATCTACCCCTGGTCAGGGATAACTCCAGTACCAGCACAGGCCTGGGCTGACCAGCTGGAAAGCAGCTTTGCAGAAATGGACCTGGGGGAACCCGTGGACAACAAGTTGACCAGCACTGTGCCCTTGTGACCAAGGCTGATGATATTCTGGGGTGAATTAGGCAAAGTATCGCCAGAAGATCGAGGGAGGTGATCCTTCACCTCTACTCACCATTGACGAGACACGTCTGGTGTGCTAGATTCCATTCTGTGTTCCCCAGTACCAGACAGATATGGACCTACTGGAGACAGTCCAGCAAAAGGCAGTGAAGAGGATTAAGGTGCTGGAGACCGAGGGAGCTGGGAATGTTCAGCCTGGAGAAGAGCAGGCCCAGGGGGATCTTATCAACACGTATAAATAATTGACGGAGAGAAGGGGGTTGAAAAGAAGAGAGAACCAGACTCTTCCCAGTGCTGTCCAGTGAACAGAAAAGAGGCCATGGGTGCAAACTGAAATACAGGAAATTCCATTTTAACATAAGAAAAAAACCTTTTTCTTTGAAAGTGGTCGAACACTGGAACAAAATGCTCTGAGAAACTGTGGAGTCTCCATCCTTGGGGATATTCAAACCCTGACTAGACACAGTCCTGAGCAACCTTTTTTGAGCAGGATGATCTCCAGAAGTCCTTTCCAACCTCAGCCAGTTCTGTGGGTCTGTGATTCTTTTAGTTTCCCTAACAACAGATACATTGGATCCTTTAAAAGCTGGAAGAGAAAAACTTTCTCCTCTATGCTTCCAATATGACAGCAAAATGTTTTTCCAGTGATAAATGTGATTCATCAGTTTACACAGGGATGCCAGGTTTTTAGAAAACGGTGCCTGCAGACACAGTTAGGCAGCTTAGTAGCCAAATACATTTCAAAAAATGTTGATCTTGTCTCCCTGAAGAGCTGAGAAAATCAGGACAGTATGGTTTTGCACCCAGGAATCCCAGGTATATCAGATATTTCCCTCACTGTTTAACTCTTGTGCATTTTTATATAAATTGCATCTCTGGTCCTGTTTCACTGTTAGCCCGAGACTCTGCAGGGATCATCTGCATCCCTGAAGTGAAACATTTTTTTCTGTTTTCTTCAAGCAAAAGGAAAAGAGGTAAAAATGAATCAGACTTTGAAGGTACAAGAAGAAAAAAGGGCTCTGGAGAAAGAATTAGCATTCTGAAATGGAATTTGGACTCTGAAAAACACGCTTGTTAAGTAGGGCCAGGTGACAAAATCCTTACTGGCTCTTCCTTCCAAGGTGTCTTTGTTATATTGCTATAAATTTAAAATGCATTTTTCTATTTGTTTGGTTTGGCAGGACTGAGCAGAATTGTTCATTAATTGTGATCCAGAAAAATAGAAGTTCCCACAAATATGTTTTCTGAGATGAGCCATCGGTGTTAGGATCCTGATCAAATTCTCTTCTTGCCACCACTTACTTTTGAAATGTGACTACCAGAAAGATATCAATCAGTGTTTATACCATACCTTAATGGTTAGAGCACTGTCTGCAGAATTTGCAGAGCTGGGTTTCATTTCCTGTTCAGTCTGAAAGGGTCCATATTCAGAAATTCTCCATCCTAGGGAAGTTCCTTAACTCTGGGTCTGAGTTGGGAACAGACAGACACTCCTGAAGTCCTCCTTTTAGTACTGTACGATTAAGCAAAGGAATGAAAGATTTATGAGATTAGCAAGCAAAACACTGAAAGAAGTTTAGTCTTTCAGCTGAAAATGAAGAATTTTATTTTGTCTCCTGCCTTGGTCCCTGTTTAAGCATTTTACATTAAGCGGTTGTTAAATGGAATACAGAAATCGGAGCCCAAAGCCTCATGATGTCTTCCATTCAGCAGGGATCGTTCCTTCTTTTAAAGCACTTCTGAGGAAGAGGTCACAATGCTGGCTGACACACTGGAAGGCTGTGCCGCCATACAGAGAGACCTGGACAGGCTGGAGATTTGGGCATAGAGGAACCTTATGAAATTCAATAAGGGCAAGTGTAGGGTGCTGCACCTGGGGAGAAATAACCCCATGCACCAGGACAGGTTGGGGGCTGACCTGCTGGAGAGCAGCTCGGTGGAAAGAGACCTGGGAGTCCTGGTGGACAACAGGATGACCATGAGCCAGCAATGTGCCCTTGTGGCCAAGAAGGCCAACGGCATCCTGGGGTGCATCAAGAAGAGTGTGGCCAGCAGGTCGAGGGAGGTCATCCTCCCCCTCTACTCTGCCTTGGTGAGGCCGCACCTGGAGTCCTGTGTCCAGTTCTGGGCTCCCCGGTTCAAGAGGGACAGGGAACTGCTGGAGAGGGTGCAGCAGAGAGCTACCAAGATGATTAGGGGACTGGAACACCTCTCTTATGAAGAAAGGCTGAAGGATTTGGGTCTCTTCAGTCTGGAAAAAAGGTGACTGAGGGGGGATCTTATCAACACTTATAAATACTTAAAGGGTGGGTGTCAGAAGGATGGGGCCAGGCTCTTTTCAGTGGTGCCCAGTGACAGGACAAGAGGTAATGGGTACAAACTTGAGCATAGGAAGTTCCACCTAAACATGAGGAGGAACTTCTTTCCTTTGAGCGTGGCAGAGCCCTGGCACAGGCTGCCCAGAGAGGTGGTGGAGTCTCCATCTCTGGAGACATTTAAAACCCACCTGGACACGTTCCTGTGCAATCTGTCTAGGTGACCCTGCTCTGGCAGGGGGGTTGGTCTAGATGATCTCCAGAGGTCCCTTCCAACCCTATGGTTCTATGATTCTAAGATTCTATGCCCACACAAGGGTTAGTTTGCTTCCCAGCAAGTAAAACCCTGGGCTTTAGGCCTGGTTTTGCATTAGGGATTCAAAGCTCCTTTCCAGAAGACTGCCTTATCCACAATTAGCTATTCTGGAAGGGGTTAGCCATTGTTTTCCAGTTGGCCCCATGTGCAATTCACAGGCCAAAGACAAGCACAAGCAAAATGGAAGTTACTTCATATTACAGCAGCTTGGGATATGGTGAAGACCTAGTTTCTGAACTCTTCTTTGTGCTTCTTTCTTCTTTTTTTTTTTTTTCTATTCCAATGACTGTTTAATGTAAACTGCATAAACAGCTAACAGAGCAGGAAACTGAATTCAGATGTAAGTTGGGATCCTCCGAGGTGAAAGATAGTGTGAAACCATAAGGTCCTTCCTTTTATCGGAGAGTCGTCTGAACGTTCAGCTGTTATGGAAGTGTTGGCATAATGCTGGCATGGCACAATTTAAGAGGTGGGCCTGATTTTACTTTTTTTCCCCCCGGACAGCATTTTAATGGAGTTGAGATATCAAGAGAATACAAGTATCTCCACTCTAGCTCTGATGCAGACCACGGACTGAATGGTAGGGGACAATTCAGGTCCACACTGGTGATTGATCATTTTGATAGGCTACTCCTGGATATCTTTCATTTTGTTACGTAGGTACTGGATTGCTCTAATGAGACACCTCATTCTCCTATGTAATGTATGCACAAACATGGTACCCAATTCAGGGCACCATGATCTAGCGCCTGGGGACAGACACCTCGCAGTCAGGCAATGTGGTGCCTAACTTGGAGGTGTCTCATCCCTTCACCAGCCCAGGCTCCACACTCTGCATCTGTTTTCTCGCTTGGGGGATGACTCTAATCATAGTTATCTGCGTATTTTTAATATATTTGCACAGGTCTTTGAAGATTTCTAAATGTTGACTTACAGCAAAAACATTTTTAATCCCAGTGTAAATCTCCTGGTCCTCATTAAAATGAATAACATTACATTTATATGGGTATAATTCATTTTGCATTAAATAATACAGCTACAGCAAGAGCTACAGCTGTAATACATCTTACAAGGTAAATATCAACAAAAAAGAATTTTATGTGCCGTACCATTAGCAAATCACTGATTCCTTCTCCAGGTTGAGGCAGGCATCTCAAGAGGGGAAAAATATTTCTAGAATGACAGTAAATTAGTTCAACAGTAAACATGTAGTAACAAATTCCTGGATTAGAAGAACATGGCTCTCCTGCTGCAGAAATCAGCCAAGGTAGTTGGGAAAACTATTTGGATACAGTCAGAAAACATCCCAAATGGCACCGGAATCTAATAAATGCAGACACATTTTTTATTCCTTTTTTCATTGCTCTGTGCATATGAAGTAGAAAAGAATTTGAAAGGAAAATGATGTGCAACAGAAGTGAGAGTGCCTTGAAAGTACAGCTCTCCGAGAACCTGACTTTGCATTCTCATGGTCACCAGATGGTTATCTCCTCCTCTAGCTAAAAACAGTCCATCTAAGACGTACTGATGTGTCACATATAGTGATTAAACCAAGCACAACTTAAGGGAGATAAGCTAAAAACCCTGTCAGACACTGGTTTAAATGAGTACAGATCCACCGATGTCAACGGGCTTTTGCCAACTTATACAAGCTAAGAATCAGGTCCTGTGCATTCGCATTTCACCCAAGCCCAGCTTGGACTTCTTGGAGCTAATGTGTTGCATGGGGAAGATGTTTCTGAAAAGCCACTCTATTCCCTTTATCCCAGACCACCTTGGGTCTAATTTAGGAGCAGCCCCTGGCTGGGGTATCTCCGCTGGCTGCTGCAGTGCAGCAGCTTTCAAGTCGGTAACACAGGGAGAGCCTTTCAAGAAAGAAACTGAGGAGGTGAAAAAGGTGAAGGGAAGAACAGTCAGCTAGTTGCAGGAGGAAAGCTTAATGCTATTGTAAGCTTTGCCACAAAGTGGACATATATTATTAGCGTCAAACTATTAGCCCATATTTATCCAAGTCACCAACTAACTTTTGAGTCTCAGTGTTTGAATTTCCATCTGAGTCATTATAGAATTTTAAAGCCATCCATCCATTCATTCATTCATTCATTCATTCTCCTAGTCTATTGCCTCTGTAAGAGCACCAGAACAGCTCTACAGTTTATTGCAAAGCCTTTTTGGGTCTCCAAGCTCCATCACATTTTTTTTCATTCTTGGGGGAAAAAAAACATACCCAAACCCAGATTTCTAAGTTCTTCCTTCCTCCAAGGTGGCTTATGTCTGGTTTCACAGAACATTTTTAATTAGTGATCACCATCTCCGGATATCAGAACAAACTATCTGATTCCTGTTAATATTTTTCTGCCTTTACAAGAAGCCTCTGCGGTCACAGAACAGATCTATTTATTGCATAACCTTTTCCTTCAAAGCAGCTCCCTTTTTGTACAGATCTTTCTTCATCTTTCCTTTCCATTCATTTTATTGTTTTCTTTCAGTTGCCAGGATTAGCATGGTTTATTTGGGTCACGATTCTCCTGTATCACCTCCATTTTTGTTTCCCACAGCAAAGGAGATAAAAAAAAAGGACCACAAACTACTGCAGAAAAGGAAACTTTATTTCTGCTTTTTAAATCACGCATATATTTTTTTCTGAAATGCATGACCAACAAACAAGGGACTTCATCCTAGACCCATTCAAATTCATTGCACCCTTTCTAGTGAGAAACTTTTAAAGAAAACAAAAAAAATCAACTGTCTGCTTCCCTCAGGAGAACTGTAAAAGCAAATAAGTAATTATTTATAATTTCTCCTTTATCGGAAATCAGTCTAGGTATGTTATTTTTCTTGAATTTTATTTCAAAAAGTTGAATGAAATTCTACACTTAGGAGGGACTGTTCAATTACCCCATGTACACAAATTTATGACAAATTTTCATATTCTTCTGGTGGTCGTGATTATTCTGTAAAAATTTATATTAACTTGCTATCTTAAATTCTGTTATTTTGTTATTGGAAAAATTCATCTGTGTGACCAAAAACTGTTCATTGTCTATTATGCAGAAATATTTGAGATTAAGGATGCTATCTTCAATAGATAGACAAAAACAATGCTGAGAGAAGGGAAACGACTACAGCATTTACGCCAAGCAGTACTGCAGTCTGACCCTTTTCTGTTGTGTTTACTGGCAGCAGTGCAATATCCAGACTGAACACGCATAGTTTGCTTTAATATTGGTGGGAGCTGTTTCAGTGGAGACAACCACGAGGGCACGTATGAACCCAATGTGTTTGACATATGCGCAGCCTTGCACCAGCCATGGCAGAACACTCTCACACGATATCTCACCAGGTTGTCTTCAAGTACTCAGAGAAGGGCCAACTATTCAGTCCATGTGAATGAAACATCTCTACTGACAGAGGATTTGTGTGATTTTGTCTTGGTTGAAAATCTGGTCCTCATGCTGCTACAAGCAGCACATTTTCCTTCAAAACAGCTCCCATTTTTCTTAGTGTTTGAGATACTCCTGGGAAAAAGAGACAGAGACAAAAGATGAAAATTAAACTAAATAATATCTTCAGACACTTAAATTTGGATTTTGACTGTCAGCATGACTCAAGGTTATTGGAAAAGTCAAGATGAAAATTTAGGCTTCTACAGAGGAAGGTTTGTCTTGTGCAAAACTCTTGACACTGTTTTCTGTAGACCCACACTTGTACACCCTACAGAGCACACCCCTTTTTTCAAAAGGGATTTCAGTAGAGAGGGGAAAAATGTCTCCTACCTATACATACTACTTTGCTTATAGTATTCTGATATTTCATATGCTAAATCTTGCTTTCTGTTGCATGTTCCCCCTTGAAGTCAATGGAGTTTGCACTGGATAATTATTAATAGAATATGCCCATGAATTTAGCCCTATAATTATTTCCTGAAAACATGCATTTAGAGAAGAAAGAAGCACTGAGGATATAGAAAATGAAAATGCTTGCACATCCACTTTTTTTTTTTTTTCCAATGGCTACATATTACATATTGAAATATGCTTGAACTGTTTTAATGTTTTGTTCTGAGATGATATGCAGTGATAGTTTGCAAGGGGAAAGAAGGTAGAAGGAAAGACATGCCAAACATATGCAGAAATAAAAACATTTCCAGACTAGAGTTTCCTTATTTTTTTATCATCAGTCCTAGAAAAATATGTATTTTGGCTAGCAGGTTTTCCTTCAATCTACTTGGAGGGCAACCTTTAGTATAATCACAAGCAGCCAAATACAAGCTGCTATAATGCTACTGATTACACTGGTTTACATCTCTGATGAATCTGGCCTGTGATAACTACATCACTGTATAATTAATGAAAGCATAAATTAAGTCACCAAACTGAATAGCAAGTTAAGCCAGAGGAAGAAATGTAAAAAAAGTCTAACACTGGGTTGAAAGACTTAAATTAGTGACAGTTATCCACTTTTAACAACTGGAAATAAGATGTATTTCTCACTTTTTTGAAACAGTGGATTTTTTCACTTCATCTTGTATATGTTAAGATATATAAGCCATGCTAAGTACTTCATTCTGCAAGGTATATAACAGCACACAAGTGTAATTTCCTTGTGAATCACTAGTGTAAAGTAGGTTATTTTTTAATTGACTCGATGAATTTATATATTTATATATGTTTTTGTATGAAACAACTATCAAGCACGTATTACTTAAAAAATCCCATATTCTGTCATTTGTTCATTAATTGATGGATATTTGCAAATAATCTATCTCATACTTTAGCCACATCAGCTTCTACTTTCAGGAAAGTGCATTCACTGGAGGGGAAAATTGAATTTTCTGTGAAAGTGACTGTGTACTTATCGGACTACTTTTGAGAAATGAAATGAGAAATGAGAAATGAAAACATTTGCGGGAAATGGGTGTCTTGCGTTGAATGCCTGAGGACATAACCTATTGTCAGGCATCCAGGTGTGTTTTATTGTGTAGAGCTGAACAACAGCTACTGTGCAGGTCCATAAATGTCACAAATCATATCAGAGATCAAACCTAGTCCCTAACTGTTAAGCTGTGTTTTCACTAACACCCCATAGTCCACTTTTTCTAGCCGGCTATTTTGAGTTTTAGTGGTGATATATTTTTCCAAAAGTCCAGATGGAATTTATTATGATTTGAACTATTATAACATTATGAAAATATGACCTTCTCTTTTTTAAGATTATGCCGCTTTCTTAACTCTTTGCATCATGAATTCTGTATTTCTTATGACTGTACAGTTAAAACTAAATTCTCAAATAAAAAGAAAAAAAAAAAAAGAAAAGTTTAAAGATACATTGATTTACCTACCTCAGGCAGAAGCCTGAGACCTAATTTTGTCTCTGAGTGCAGTGCCTCTGTGTCTTTGATATAGCTGTCTGATCACTTGTTTTTAGGTTGCAACAGTTAAAAACGCACCATCTAATACTGGAGTGTTTGTTGATTTGATAGCATGAAAATAGGAATACAAGCTTTCTTGAGGTGTCCACCTGGAAGCTGTTGGAGACACAGAAGTATCAATTAAGTGATTTCTAAAGTTGGCCAAATTCTAAATAGTGTTTCTCCACTCATCTAGGAGTTTCCTGCCAAGGGTTAACTAAAGAGTATATGACATGCAAATGCAAATTCAGTGAGTTAGCACTGTAACTATCAGCTTTCCCTGAACAAGAATTAGGATGAATTATTAAAGTGATAAATGATCCCTCTGCGTTGTCCATAATCTCAAACCCAACAGCAAAGTATTCAAAGGGTTAGCGTTCCAAGCAGAAAAGAAACTTCAGCTGTTCCAGAGAAATAAAATTATGTCATACTCACAGTTGTTCAAAAGACCTGGGGCATGGAGGTATTTAACGTAAGTGAAGGAGAATGAGTCAGATCCTCAGCTACTGTGAATCAGTGCTATTGCAGAGGGTTGATTAGATTAGCCAATTAACAACACATGCTGTTATACTCAAGAGACTGATAATCAGAAGTGATTAAGGAACAGGGAGCTTTACCCTTAAGACTGATTTTCATCTCACATAAATTTGATGTAGAGGTCCATGCATGAGCAAGTCCGCTTAGGAGTAGCTCTCAGAATAAGATAAGTAACAATTTTACAGGACTTGTCTTCCTCCCTTGATTACCCAAAGTGTCTGTGCACATAACTTAAATTACGTTTTTATCTTTTAGACCATTATAACAAAGTAAAATAAGTTTTCTCCTAAAAGCCTTAAATTTGTGACACCCATGAAGTAGGCCAGTAGCCTAAATTCAGTGTCTATTATGAGGTGCCAAATCTAGAAAAAAAAACCCCACCCTGAAACTCAAAAGAAGGGACACAAGGAGGAAAACTACTTAATGTCTTCTGAAAACTAGTTAATGTCTTCCCAAAACAGGCATTGTCCAAAAATTGTGTCACTTCAATTAAGGAAAATTTGAAATTTTAGATCAATCTTTTGCAGTTGTTGTTTGAGGTGGAAGGTGGTTTTACTTTTATTTGAAACGCTTTCTGTGTTTATGTTATTTTTAAAACCTTTTACCTCAATTTTCTTCCACTTCCAAGCAAAATATTTGGTTGTCTTTGAGTGGTATTATTTCATTGAGAGAACGTTGTAAAGAAGTATTCCGATATTTTAAAAATTTGCCCCTATTTCCTCCAACTCCCATTTCCTTTTCGCTTTCTCCCTCCCCTATGCTTTTTTCCCCTTTTTCTTATTGCTGCTAAAATGCAGAAAATAAAGGGATATTTTAACAAATCTATATATTTGAATTCAGCAGAAAGTCTGCATTTTGGGGTGATTTTACTATCTCATTTAAAAAAAAATAATAACAATCCAGGTTAAACTATAATCCTGGAGAGCGGTGAAAAAAAAAAGAGAGGAATAGTCAATACCCACACACAGAGTATGGACTTGCTATTGTCATCACACAACATTTTACTCTAGTTTTTAATAGGAAAAGGAAAAATTGTGTGGATGAGCTCTGTTTTGCCTGAGAGGTCTGGCATGGTTAGAGGAAGGCACCCAGCCCTGGCATCCCGGTCCCTCAGCACAGGTTAATGGCTGCTGCCATGACCTGAGCCAGATAATTTAGAGATTGCTTTGGGGTCTCCATATGACATTGCTGTCCATTATGCAGGCCTGTTTAAAATAGATTTATGCATTTGTGCATTGCAAGCGTGTTTCTAAATTAGATGACAATTTTTTAATTTTTTTTCCTAGGTTACTTGTCAGTCAAAGGAGTGTTTGTTAATTGCTTTATAAAGTATACTTTCTCTTACCATCCTGCTCCTTCTGGAAAAAATATATTTAGTCCACTTTTGTCAGTGCAACATATATTGGGTCTTTTTAAAAACCTGATAACCAGATTACTTGACAAACTGAATCATTTCCAAGGCAGCCGTTTCCAGCTTCTTGGTAAATGGTGTGTACATTGTACATATTTGTGAAATGTATATTATTTACTTTATAAATTCTTCTGATCTTCCATAAATCTCTGTTCACAGAGTACATTTTAATGCACCGTGTCCCACTTCTTTGGAGCTGGCCTATTCATCTCTATAATACCACACATGTAGTCACATAAAAAAAGAGATTTCTTTGAAGTGTAGCCACTGGACATCAGATGGACCTGCTTTTCAAAGTGAGAAATACAAAGCATCACTGTTTATTTTCTCCGTGAAAGAAATGCAGCAATTTGTTTAGGGCCTATCCTGATGCGACCACATGCTTGACCGTCGTCACTGAGTGATACTTTTTCAATAACAGAAAAAAAAATTGCTGAAATCCTATTCTTTTATATGGTTTGAGGCTTTGGTGGTGGTTTTTTTGGTTTTATTTTAATTATGTTACTTGACAGAAACACTGTAAAGAGAAATGCTACTGTACCTATGTCACCCTTGGTGCTCATTTAAAGTCACATCTATCCTGGTAGTTGCAGACACAGAATTGTAGAATCATAGAATCCTCTAGGTTGAAAGGGACCTTTAAGATCATCGAGTCCAACCATCAACCTAACATTGACAAAACCCCCACTAAACCATGTCCCTCAGCACCATGTCTAGATATCTTTTAAATGCCTCCAGGGATGGTGATTCTACCACTTCCCTGGACAGCCTGTTCCAATGCTTGATAACCCTTTCAGTGAAAGAATTTTTCCTAATATCCATCCTAAACCTCCCCTGGCATAACTTGAGGCTGTTTCCTCTTGTCCTATTGCTAGCTTTGCCTGCTTTAAGACGGGGTGGAACAGGCAGATTGCAGGCCAGTTTGTGTCTGAAAGCTGCCTAGCTGCATGTGTGCGATATTAGCCTGAGCTGCTAAGCCCTGGACAGAAAGATTTGCCTGTTACCCTGCCTGATTTCACAGTGTAGGCAGGCTCACGACAGAGTCCTGTTCTGCAGTCCTTGTCTCTGCAGGCAAGGATCACTTTACCATGCAAATGTCTATCTTCACCAAACTGTAGGGAGCTATAATAGAATTTTTCTTCTTCCACCACGAGACTAGACATCATGATGTAGCTTGACAGTGTCTCAGAGGAACACCTGTGACAGGACCAGAAACTGAAGCCAAATCTCCCATAGAGTTCTTAACCCTTAGTCACAATATGAAGTATCAAGAGAAAGTTCACTGAAGTCTAAGAAATTGTTTTTCTTCAAAATAGGTAGAACAGGCTGAAAAATGAGGTATGAGACCCTAAGAATTCCCACCGTTCAGCAGGTATTTGCCCAGTCTGCAATGTTGTTTCAACTTAAGAACGTAGCATTCTTTAAACAGGGTACCTCTGTCCTGGAAGAAACACATTTTAAGCTTCTGATGCAAAACACCTCAAGATTGGCATAAATTCAAAATCACACTTAGATCCAGATCCAAATTTTGTACTGTTCCTCAATAAGCTAAGCCAAGGACCCCTCTCCTAACATCTGTGGATATTGGGGTATTTGAAATCCAACTCCAAATTCCAACTTAAGCCATGCTCTAATGTAAACAAAGTTAATGGCTTGTCAGCATGGGTCTGTAAAACAATGTGGGTACTGTCATAATATTGATGTAAGGAAACTTTAAATATATATCCATTTTTCTGAATATAACAGTGGATTTTGCTCTTAGGAAAAGTCATTAAATCAGTATGTCCAGGTTATGTAGCAGCCAGAGAAAATATACAATTGTGGCAGACAAGAAATTACATGGAAAAGAAATTGCGCCTTGACCCATTGACTTTACGCAGTGCCAAACAGTGACTGCCATTTTATCTTGTATCACCTGGGTTGTACACCCACGTGCTATAGCTAACGTGCAACTATGGTTGTATGGAAACACGGAGAAACACATGTTTGACCTGCAACACTCAAGGGACTACTGGAGTAGGAGCTAGGAAGAGAGTTTGCTCTGTTTGACCGGAAGGATTGAAGAAAACACAAAAGAGGTACTGTACTGGGATATAGCATCTCTTCTGGTTTCTACCAACGAGGAGTTGCTCTCAGCAGTATATCATAAACTGTTGAATCAAGGTCAGTTTTAAAGACTTAGGTAGAATTTCTTAGGTGATATGCTACAAGCTTATTGACGTTCATCTAAAGTCTGTGCAAATTAATACAGGAATTCTTAAGGATTATCTTCTAATACAACATAAACTAATCCGGTTTGTGCCATTTTAATGATTCCCAACTGTTGGAAAGTAAGCCTAATTTACTTTGCAATGATCTGTACAAGCTGTGCATATTTAAGTAGTTCAGCCCGTCTCTGTAATCAATTCTTTTAGCTCCTGAGTCAATTTATATCAGTCGTCTTTTATTTTCTCCAAGCTTACCATCATTTTGTAATACTGAAGTGCCAAAAAAAGTATTTTAAATTTAATAATCCTTATGCATCTTTATTTTACATTTTTAATCTATGGGAATCATTACAACATATCTTTTTAGTGAGAAACTGTGTCCAAACAACATTTTTTCATGCAAAGCAACAGCTACTCAGTTTAAAACGTGTGCTTGGACACATAATAATTTTGCTGAGTTTTTGTGAGGTGTGCTTTGAGACCGTGTTCAGCCCGTACCACTATTTTGATTTATACCAGCAAATGATCTGACTGTTTTTGTCTGTGTTACATTAAACTCAAAGATATACATGATGGGCCAAGTTCAGATAAAGATTTGGACTGATTTTGGAGCTTCAGAGAGATAAAGCATTAATACTTTCCAAATCTTTAGCAATGATTTGGATTTGGGTAAGGGCCCATGTCTGATTGTGTTTAAATATTTTGACATGTGTGGTATTCTATTGTATAAGATAAATAGATCATAAGAACTTCATTTGTGCCGTTAATCTACACTACGGAAACAAATGACATGTTTCACCCATATTGAAGAAATTCAGGATGAATAGATCACAGCGCAAACCATATTAATATGTAACACATAGACAGAAACTTTTTGATATCTATGTGCTCAGCATCATAGCATAGGATCCTGGCATTCTTAAAGTTATTGCAATTAAGAATTTACAGATGTGCCTCAGGGATAGACCCTAAGTACATGAGAGGAAAGCTTCATTAAATGCAAGCTTCCAACTTAGTGACTAAGTTGAGTTTTCAGCTTTCTAGGCTGCTTTGAGGAAACATTGTGGTAAAGTATCATCATGGTAGAAAATTATAGTAAGGTTTCAACCAAGGTTGAAAGGAATGGTGGTAAAGGTTGGACAGCTTCTCTCCAGCTCACAGATTTGATTCTGGATAGGCTATACTGACTCTATTCCCCATTCTGAACTGGGATTCTCTGAAGCGTCTGGGCTTGTTCAGTGTCACCAGCTGCGATTCTCTCTAGACGTGACATCTGCCCTAACGTGTGTCTTGATTTGTGTGCTGGCACTGATTCAGCAAAGTAGGTGTCTAACCTCCCTCTTCAATTGCAGTTAACTTCAAAGAAACTTTACAAAAGTTTAAGTCCCTGACTAAATTGGCCCAGAGTGCCCCAAACCAAGCAAGTAGAAGCTCTGAAAGGTGAGGGATGAGAAGGATTTAGCTGATGCCACTGATTTGCCTACATGCCAGAGGACGCTGCAAGCAAAATCTGACAAAATGGAAGTCGATCAATTCCAGCATCTGCCACTGCTTTCTTCAAGAAGCTTCATATCTTTATAACCTATTTATACATTGCTCTTTACAAACAGAGGAGCATCCAATCAAGAACCTGTGATTTAAGTGCAATGTCTAATAACAGCTGACATTTAGCTGCCTTGCAACTCAATTGAATGTTGACTGAAGTGCTCAGCCTTTAAATTTTTCACTCCATCTGATTTATTTTCCTGAAGATGACTACAGAGAATGTGTATTAAAGACGATATGATATATCAAATAATATTTCAGTTATTAAGTGAACCTCAAGTTGAATTTTTTAAAATCCATGACTATATTGTAAAAATTGCTTATTTAATCTTGACCAATATTTCTCACTTTTTCTTCTACATTCTCCTTTGCCTATCATTTTACCAACATTTAACTGCAGTAACCATGTTTACTGTAAGAATGGATTATCTCTGCATCACAGTTGGTGTTACTCATCAAACAACACAGGAAATACCAGACTAGGCTAGATCCATATTCCTCAACTCTTCCTGCTGATTGTGTCCAATATCGTGAACCTTGAGAAGCTACAAGAATTCCTGGACGGGAAGAAGTGAGCTAATATACCCTTCTTCTTTCTCACCCTTTCCCTATGTTCCCCCTTTCTAATACTTAGAAAGTGTCTTAAATCTGTATCACAAAGGGGCGGAAGCAATGGTTAGCCTTGAAAAATGCATTGCTCTGCTTATGTGTTGCAAAACCAAACACAAACCCCAGAGTCACGAGTCCAAATTCTAACGCTGGCTGCTAAATTTGATTCTGCTTATATAAATCATTAGTTTGTTTAAACATGGTTAATTGGCAGGTATTCTTAAGTGTTATTAAATCGTAACACATAAAGTTAGAGCACAGAATCATGTTTTATGTACATGTCTTTAAAATTAATGAATTATGAGTAAACTCCCTAATTGCTCTGAAGTACAGATGGAAGCAATCTTCATGAAATTATAAATAATCACCATGCTGCTGATTGCAACAAGTGGAATTTAAGCTTGCCAACCAGTCTTAGAAGTTTAATTAAATGTACTAAAAAAGCAATTTGATGCTTTAAAAGCCAAACTGTTGTATGGCACTGAAGCAAATCAAAATTCCAGTTAGGTTTGCAAACCAGTCTTCGCTACTGATCCCAGAAATGCCGGCATTCCCAGTTTAGAAATTTTATGCTTTGCAAGTCCAGTGCATTGAATAAATGTAAGGCTTAACTTTTGAAAGTATTATTTAGGTGAAGCAAGAATGATTCCTAGACATTGCAGATTGACATGCTTGACAAGATTAGTAATTTTATGTAGTAGTATAGTAAGAAAGAGTAAGATATGCCAGATATCATCAGGCAAGTTTAGAGTTTACGGAGTGTAGAGGAATATAAAGGAGCTTATGTTTAAGGTTGTCCCTTGGCCTTTCATGACCTTCTGGATCTGTGACTCTATGCTGAAGGTAACTGAAGCAAGAAGAAGAAAATTTTGTCAGAATCTTGGCTCCATCCCTCTCCAGTGAACGATCAGCCCTGCAAAGACATATGCAACCTGGTACTTTTGCTCCTGATAGACAATTCCTTCCTTTCTGTGTTCTTCAAGTACTGCAACTGAGCAACGCAATGCAAATCTAGTGCTTGGCTTGGTGAGTAAAGCTCAGATCCCAA
The DNA here is from genome assembly GCF_964199755.1 of Larus michahellis. NCBI lineage: Eukaryota > Metazoa > Chordata > Aves > Charadriiformes > Laridae > Larus > Larus michahellis. Next base: position 9,457,183 of record NC_133896.1, read on the forward strand.
AAGGGATTTATATTTTATTCATTCTTAGATACTTGCGTTAGGACTTCAGTGAAGCTGAAGTACAAAAGTTAAAAACTGGAGTACAAATAAACTTCATGCAGATGCCTCCAAGTCCCACACTTCCATGGTGAGTCGCTACTTAGTTTCTGGGGTCTTTTTCTGCTTCAAGTTCAGTTGGAAACAGCAACTAACCTGAGACACTCACAGATTATTTCAGGGTCTTTTTAACATACCTGTCTGGAGCCTTTTCACAAGACTGGGTATCCTGTATGGTTTTTTTGGATTCCAGTCTGAAAGGGCACAGATTTTTTGGTAGGTATATGTGTACGTCCAGCAACTTTAGGGCATCTAAAACCAGAATAGCTTGAATCACTTAGCCAACTGATCTGATGCCTTGGTGTTTACTTTCTACCTAAATCTAATCAAGATTGAGGTAAAAAGCTACTTCCCCATCTGAGCCTTTGACTGACTGCATATGGTCCTTTAAAGTGCATCTAATGCATAGACAGCTGATGACTCTTACAAAATCCATCTGAGACAAGCCCTAATGTGCAGACATAGGGTAAGTAATTGCAGAGGTGGCTTTTAGTATAATAATGCAATACTTAGACCACTCACACAGGAAGTGAAGAAACTGTTTTCCCTTCCTTCGTCAGACAAAGGGGCTCAGACCCATATTTCCTCATTCCCAGGAGAGTGGATGACAACCAGAATTTATGTCAGGAGGGTTAATGGGGGAGGGCAGAGCCACCTCCTACCTCTCCAATGGGGAATTGGGTACAAAATTTACTGTCCTCAAGAGTGAGTTAGAAGAAAAGAAAGAAGATGTAACTGTGTAATTTAATGGTTAGGGTTTCTTAAGAAAAAAGGAGTCACAGGAGTTTTTTTCCCCATTTAAAGACCTATTTCGTGTTTTCCAGTAAATGTTAATTGGAAAAAAATTGGACTAGAAGTCAAAATTCCTTGTTGTCAGTTGAGTATCCCTACTCACAAGGTCAGAGAACGTTTTTTTCCTTGTCTTGTCAGAGACCTTATTTTTTAGTTTGGTTTATACTCCTCCTCTATGATCTGTAAAACTGTAATATTTTTGAAAGGCAAAGCACAACTTCAATAAGAAAGGCAGAGTCCTGTTCTGTATTTCTGTTTGTTTACAATAACACTCATTTTTGGAATAGAGGGAAATTCTCTGAATATAGGATGACACAGCCTAGCCACATACTGAAAATGTCACCAGGCACCATCCCCAGAGTGAACACTCATTGTGTTTAATACACAAAATTCAGTGTAACGCCTATTGGACGATTTATATTACATACATGTACAGATATGTAAATGGCACAGCATTTGTCTTTGCATGGCCTAATAAGGCCTGAGGCATAGCTGAGATGGACTTAATTGGGCTCCACATGCCCAATTGCATCTTGTAGGGCTAAATGTGGGAAAACATGGGCTTACTGTGATAAGACTTTGTGACTTCTACTTCCTGAACTAATTACTAAGCACAAGGTGTAAAAATGTTTCACCCTAATTGCAGTCATAATGTTGCCAATTCAGCCAAATAAAATATACCAAATGAGTTATATTTTTTTCTCTGGAAAAATTTTGGTGTCTGGATGGCTGAGAATTTAAAAATGCAGATCAATCTTTTGTCATGGAAATTGCAAGATGGAAATGCATATCCACAACTATGTCTTTAAAACTGCAGCATGTCTTTTTAGAGGAACACGTGGAAATGGTTAAATTTGTAATTAGTAAAAGTAACAACGTAGTTTGAAAAGGGCATGGCAAAGACTGTTAGTGTCTCATGGTGCCTCCCCAGTTAACTCCAAAATAGTGATCTGCAGTTACACGGGCAATGTCTGAATCACACCTTAGGTTTCTGTATTATATGTTAGCTCCGCAGCTGGATGTAGCATGTCGGAAGAGCTTTTGGATGCAGCACAAAAAATAAATGGGAAAGCAAGAAAGTCAGAGTTGCTCTAAAAGACCGTATTTTCAGATCTGCCTCGCAGGATATTTGGCAATTTCTTTTCTCTGTAGAAGTGGCTACATAATGAAAGTACAAAGGTCCTTTGATCTAAAAAAATTTCTGTGGGATTTAATAATTTATATCAGAATTTAACAGCACAGTGGAAACCCTTTTTATATAGTGGATTAATTTTGCCTCTCTTTGTCAGATCAGCTCTACTTGAAACAGAGACTTGCTATTAATGGAACTGAACTATATTTCAATGTCTCAGACATTTTGGTGTCTTTCATTCTACCATATTTCACTCTGGTCCCAGTTCAGCAAAGATCTTAAACACATTCTTAAATCTAATCATTTCAATGAGACTGAAACCCGTGCGTAGATGTTTTACAAAAATTGGGCTAGATTATGAGCACTTCTTTATCATGCTTTTGATGAAGAAAAATATGTTGAGAAAGATATTTTTTCTTTCATTTTCTCTAGTACCTTAGTCCACTGGATTGAGTGTGAAAGAAGGCACAAATATGAGGCCTAGAAAGAAAAATCTTGTCATCATCATCTGCATAAGGCTATCGTAATAGGACTTGTACATATCTGACCTAACCTTCATTTGAGAGAGAGGTCTATAATTTCTTAGTGCTGGTGGGTAGAAATAAGTATGTTTACAGTTCAGTTCACTCCTTCCTAATATAAATGCCTGAAACAACCCAAACTTCTGTACTCCAGGAGTGTCTGTTGCTCCTACCTGACTACAAAGAGGACTTGCGCAGATGCATTTGCACTGTAGATATCTAAGGTTGATGGATGAGGTGACTCGCATCCTGTGGGACATTAAGAGTAGAGGGGAGAAGACCTATCAGACCAAGTTCTTCCATACCTACCATCCTGTCCCTGAGACTGGGCGGTAGCAGACATGCAGGCAAAGAGGAAAGAAACAAAGGCGTGTACAAAAATGTCTTGGTCTGGCAAATTTTCCAGTAATCAGTGGTTTCAGAACTTCCTGATCCAGAATTTCTTTCTGGCAGTCATGTTTAACAACACCAGTTGATCTACCCTCCATTAATTTGTTCCTTTTTACATCCATGTATATTTTGACCTCCATGAAATCCTGTGGCCATGAGCTCTCTAATGTAATTATATGTTGTGTGGAAAAAAATACTCTGCTTTGGTGTATAACTTACTCCTTAATACTTTCATTATATGTCTGCTAGTTCCTGTGCTATAAGATGGAGTGAATATTCACCCTCTGTTCACGTTCTTAATATAGTTTATGACTTAAAGCTCTCTGTCATTTCCCTCTACCAGTCTTCCCTTTCCCAAGTTTAAGAATCCTAATGTATTCGCTCTTTCCTCATATGGAAACCATTCAGATATAGGCATTACTGATGTGAACAGGATTTGCAAAATCAGAATTCAAGTGGGTTTAGTGTAGAGAAAATCAACAACGGCAGGGGAACTAGATTTCATTAGAACAAATCCTCACCCTAACAGTGTGATATGAAACAAAACCCACACAAATATTGAATGTTTATTAAGCATTGTGGATGCATTTTACATAAAATGAATTGAAACTGGTTATTGTTTTGGTTATTAGAAAAAATAAATTTATTCTGAAGAAAAAAAATTGAACACACTAGGTTACTTCTTTTATCCACATTTTTATATATAAGACCCTTCAAGTTGGAATGAAGGGCATGCTGACTCTTCATCTCTGTATTAACAGTTACAAATCAGCCAATATCTGGTGGTCATTTGGTCTGCTCCATCATTGTGAAGAGATTGCGTTGTGACATGAATTGATGGCCTCGGTCCAATTCCTAATTGAAAGAGTCATTGTAATTAATTCAGAATAACAAGAGAGAGCAAAGAACTGAACACACATGAAGGTACTTCATGTCCCTTAAGATATTTTTATGACTGTAAAACCAGCAGTGTAGCTAAGCTTGTGTACTGCGTTTGTTCCTGTTATTTATTACCAGTATTAGTGCAGTCCCTAGAAGCTCCCATCAAAAATGGAGTCCCATTGCGGAATAACATGTTGGTTTCCAACATTTTTTAAGCACACATCATTCAGCAAGAAGTGTGTTCTTCCAAAGCAAAACAAAACAATGTGTTTTTACATGATTCACTAAGCTTTGCTGCAAGAAATACAAAATAATTGAGCAATACTGCAGTAACACTCCAATACTTTATTATGATTTTTAGCTGTATTCAGCAGAATAAAGTGAACCTTGTTCACAGACTCTCACACTGTAACTTGCAAAAGTGAAATTACGCATTGAAAGATTTCTGTAGAAGACATAATTCTGAAGGCTGACATTTTAAATTGGTACAATTCATGCAAAGATACAAAGATCTAAAAATTAATGCCCTTTTCTCCATGATGAGTGACAGGTTCAAGTTACTGCAATTTTACTCTCAATGGTTATGCTGGAGAAGAACATATTCACAACTTATCATCCACATTCACCATTTGAATTTGCATGGTGGTTAGAGCCCCGTGCTTGTCAGCTGAATAAAGAGGGGAAGAACATTATTCCTTTCCCTAAAGAATTCATGATTCGAATACAGACAAGAGTTGGAAACAGGCATGTGGGGGTTCACGTGAATGGACTGGAAGGCAGGCTGTGGTCTTGGAACACTGGCAAGCAAATCCCTGTCAGGGAATACTTTAACCTTACTTTGGTGTTCAATACTTTAGCAGAGCAGTATTCTGCTGAGCTGCTCTGCCTCATGTTGGAGCAATCTTCACCCGTGCCTCTGCAGTCAGCATGAGAGCAATTATCAGCTCCATGGCCATATAAAGGACAGAAGAGTAACATATGACAGATTTGATGACAGCAGGGGAAATAATCCTGAGAATTGCAATTGTAAGGGCTAACTGCAGACTCAGATAGCTCTCGGCTGATGGGCAGGAACAGCCCAAGAGTCAATGGCTACTCAAGCTTCAAAGATAAGAACATGCTTTGATTTAAGAGGCTATTTCTGTGGGCAAGGCTGTGAACTCTTTACTGCTGTTGAAGACATCCATCAGCCCTTTGACATTAGTAGGAGTAGTTCCTAGTTAGAAGGGCAACAATCTGGCTCAGTGACATTGACAGATTTGTGTTTCTGTATCGTCATTTTTTCAAGCATGCACAGAAAAAAAAAGATATGAAATGCCTAGAATATCTCAGCTAATTGCAGAAAAATTCTGGATGCAAGGATGTATAAGAATCTAATATAGTTCCAAAGATTTACCTCTCAAAGATCATTTCCTCATTGTCACCTTATTTCAGCTTGGATTCATTTACACATCCTGAGTCCGATGTCATCGTTGCCTGGTGGGGTTCACATGTGTCAGTCTGTATTACAAATGAGCATAATGGACAAAGAGAAACTGCCTATTCCCTTTTACACAGAAGAAGAGAAAATAAGTTAATGTGTATTATAGAAAAGGTAGCCTTTAAGCATGTTGCATATTAATTTGCCAAGTTCTTTCGGACCTATCTTTTTTATGCTGTCTTAAGCACGGTGTAATACACAAGGCAACATCATTTAAATACACTAGCATGGACAGTGAATGTTCCTTTTCTTCCCTGAATTTATGTAGTGCAAATTAATCAACTTCTAAATGCCTACCTAAATTACTAAGATCATAAACCAGGTAAAACCCAAGTTCACTTTGCATAAAAATATGGACCAAGTTTTTTGTTTTTTGAATAGAAAAATGTGAACTGCATAAATTTTCCCAGGTGATTGGAATGTTGGTTCCTATGGGGCATTGATTCTGTTGCCCCACCATAGGTGTTTAGATGCTCTAGGTATTTCTCCACCACCTTGAGCTGCGTCACTGGACCCTAAGGTTTTATTCAGTTCAGTTCACATGGGAGGAGATGCTGAGGGCTCGGTTCAGGGTCTCACACCCACATGTGCTCAAGGTGAGACTTGGATTCCTAAAGATAGGCCTGTAGTGACACCTGAGACATCTTTGGTTATCCAAGACATCTGCACGGAGTGTAAGATATGACACTGGGTATATAAAGGAGCTGTGCCCTTCCAGAGCAACAGCTGAAGACCATGTGGTTTATTGCACAGTGCCTAAAATGACACTAGGTGCTAATATTTCTGCCGCTATTCTTCAGCAACATAGCTTGCATGGAGTCACCTAAATGTAGGTATCTTAACCTCGAGTTGACTGTTACTATCTATAAATACTTAGTTAAGCTGGTTTACATGATAAACCTGTAACTCTGGCAGGAAAATCTTGTTCCCTAGCTTGAGGAAAACTAGATCAATCTCTCCATGCCACAGTTTATAATGGCAGAGCAAGTTCCAGCCTCTATATTTGTATTCTCTTCTCTCTTCTCTTCTCTTCTCTTCTCTTCTCTTCTCTTCTCTTCTCTTCTCTTCTCTTCTCTTCTCTTCTCTTCTCTTCTCTTCTCTTCTCTTCTCTTCTCTTCTCTTCTCTTCTCTTCTCTTCTCTTCTCTTCTCTCTTCTCTTCTCTTCTCTTCTCTTCTCTTCTCTTCTCTTCTCTTCTCTTCTCTTCTCTTCTCATCTGTCTGCACCTTAATTGACTGCAAGACAGCTGGATATAATGGATATTAATGCAATTGTTCTGCAGGTGAACCAGTATAACTGCTCTGCACATGGAGTGATGATATTTCCCATGACTGCTTGGGTTTCCGTCCTAACTAGTACACATTGGCATGCTTTTTGTGGTAGCAAGATGAGTGTGTCACAGCAAAATGAGTGTATTTCCTTGGCAAAACATTTCATACAGTTCAGCCTGGGGGTTTTAAAGACACTCCTTCGGTGACAGAATAAAAATTGATCTCCAAGTTTCATAGGTCTTCTGGAGTATCACCTGCAACAGGGAGACTGCAGTGGGGTTGGACTAGATGACCTTTAAAGGTCCCTGCCAGCAATCCCTGATAGCAATCACAATTCAACAGCCAGACAAGCCCTGCCATCCATGATAAGTCATTCATAAATACGTAATGCTAAACTGAAACATTAACATTTTCAGGTTGGCTACTGAAACACACCCTTCCAATTCTAAATTTTCACATCCATTCCACCCATAAGAAAATAGATTACTTTTGTGCCTATTGATCAGACAAGGAAGACTAACAAATAAAGCTTCCACAAGTAATTCCTGACATCGTACAATTCATACATTAAGCTATTTAATACTCTGCAATGAGGTAACAGGGTCTGGTCTAATTTCAGCAAAATAATTTGTTTTTCAAATTTCAAAGTGGATACTTCTGAAAGAAGTATTCAGTCTTTCCCTCTGACTGTGATACTGTGGTGCGTTGACCTTGGCTGGATGCCAGGTGCCCACCAAGCCACTTTGTCGCCCTCCACCTCATCAGGACGTGGGGAGAGAAAATAAGATGGAAAAAAACCTCATGGGTCAAGATGAAGGCAGTTTAATAAAGCAAAAGCGAAGGCCGTGCAGAAGCAAAGGAAAACAAAAGATCAGCAAAACATCAGCAGTTGATGACCAGCCACTTCCCAGGAAGCAGAACTTCAGTACGTACAGTGGCTGGTCTGGAAGACAAACTTCATAAACAATGAATGCCCTCCCTTCCTCCTCTTTTTTCCTAGCTTTTTGCTGAGCAGATGTCATATGGTATGGAACATCTCTTTGGTCAGTTTGGGTTAGCTGTTCTGGCTGTGTCCTCTCCCAAGATCTTGCCCACCCCCAGCCTACTGGTGAAGGGGAGGAATGTTGGAGAGCCAGCCTTGGTGCCGCGGGAGCACTGCTCAGCAGTAGCCAAAACACTGGTGTGTTATCAACACCTTTCTAGTTTCCAATACAAAGCACAGTGCTATGAGGGTCGCTATGGGGAAAATTAACTCCACCTCAGCCAGGCACAATACAATATCTAATAATCATAATTTTGGTTCACGTGTTAGAGAGTGAGATAAAGGCCTTTGGATCAGAAAAGCCTAATTTTCTGCGGTTTGAGCTAAAAGTTCATCACTGAGAACTACAACAGCTCATCTTGATTATGAAGTGGCCCAGAAAAGCCCTAAGACATATCAATCAATGTGTTACTTGAATGTAGGGTTTGTACATACTGTATCTGTGGAATATAAAAAGGTAATTCAATTGTATTCACGTTTTCATACGCTATAAAATAACATTACACAAGCATGGTGTCATGAAATGAAGCAAAAAATCTCCCAGGTCTGTTTCTTCAGTAGTGCTTGTGTTTTGGTTCAGTCCCCAAGGTTTCTGGCTTATCAGATGCAGACAAAGTGAAAAGAAACAGTACAAATGAAAACTGTTATAGATCCATACATAGCATGATGCAGTGTGGAATGAGACCGAAATGTGTTCTTTAATAATGAATACTAAAGTCAACATTTATAATAGTAACAGGAGATACTGAGTTTTCTTTTCATTTAAGGGTCAAGAGTTAATGTCACATCTCAGCTAGGGAGCTTAGACATACAGTGCCCCATTTATTACTACTGGAGTGTGTCAGTCGGATGCCAGCAGAGAGTGTTAGTATCTGGCACAGTTTCATGAGGAATGAAATATTTGAAAAGACGTGGTCACTTCTGTATTAAAGCTCGATAATATTATTTCTGAGGTAAACTGCAACGTCTCTGATGCTAAATCTTTTCTGTCTAACTGACATCTTTGATATGAATGACAATACTTTTTTTTTGCCTTGTATCCATTGCTCATTTTAATTATGAAAAGGAACAGAGTTGGAGAATGCTGCCCTTTGTAGCATTTACTAAGGAAAGGCCCTTGTTTGTGTCCTGAACCCACCGTATTACAAATCAATAAGCTAATAAGCCAAACGCATTTGTTCATCTCTATGCTTGTGTGCATGTGTTCATAGAAAGATTGACACTTCACCATGAGTTTTTGCCAAACATGGACTTGTAGTGTCAGCACCAGTTGGATAAATAAGCGGAGCAGTGTGCAGAAAGCCACATGCATACTGCTGTGTATACTGCACCAATCACATAGGTAAAAATAGGACCTCCAATTGAACAAAAAGCTTCCATGACTGTCCCTCTCTTTTTGTTTTCAGGACCATCTGCACGGCATCAGTTTTTTCATCCAGCAATAATGTCAAATGAAAGTTTTTTTTCTAGATTAATTCTGTGTATCTCAGTTAATGTTAACCCTCAGATGACCTAGGCATCACTTATATGCTCAGCAGTGACTAGTGACTAGCATCTTGTGCTCTTTAATGTTCCCTGTTTCTTCCTGCAGATGTAGAAGTTATGGATTAACCAGAATTGCTATGTTACACAAATGGCTGTGTTACCCAAATTGCCTTTGAAATTATAAGAAATCTTGAATAGAAGCACTTCCAGATGGTTTTCTAATATAATGATATAAGGAAATACTAAGAGCAGATCAAATCTCCATTTATGTCCTCTAAACCACCACTACTATATATTCTGAATATTCAGACGGTCCACTGTGGTTGCTAAGACAGATACAGGTGCTTAAAAAGTCACACATGAGTTCACATACATCTTATCCAGAGCCCTGAGATACCACCTTGAAGAAGTGAGAGAGTTTAAAGACCTACTATAAGTACTTAAGACTTTTCAGAACTCTCCATTGACTGAACAAGGTACAGAAGTTTGACAGCAAAATCCCTGAGACATCCCAGTAGATATCTAAATCTGTGGTGGTCTTCAGAGATGTTGTGAATAGAAACTCTTTCACCTGTTCATCCTCTCCGGAGAGGCATCTTTTGACTCCTCTGAGGTAGGGAAACAGAGAACTGCAAACGCAGCAGCTTGGAGAGGGTATCTGCTCCTGTTGCGTGACTTCTGCTGTGAAGGAGACCACCCTCTTTTTTTAAGTGTCACAGAACACGGCTTGATTTCTGTGAGCTGGGGCCAAAGTTTTCTTTCTTTTTTCTCCCCCCGCTCCCCTCCTTCCTTCCCCCCACATGGTGTCTGCTTTCAAGATTGCTTCAATAGCCAGCATTGTAACATTCAGAGATGGATTTCTACAAATTAATTTCAGCACTTGGATTTAAATTGATTATGATTCTTTGTAGTTCTAGAGATGAAGTTATTAAATAAGAACTCAGAGTGGAATGCAGCCAAGGTTCTTAGTAACAGCATTGCAGTGATTGCATAACACAGATTATCGTAAGAGTAAGACAAATGATTATTTTATGCCATTCATTAGTTTCTCCAAGCAATCAAAAAACACAGTGGCACAAGTTAAATTAATCTAGGCCTCGAAAGAAGGTGGAGAAACTACATGTATGATCCAGCAGGATTTTGAGGTGAAAGACATTTGGACATCTCTTAATCATCACAAATGTATTTGAACTACATCCATTCTATTGCAATGATCTCTATGATATTTGAAAGAATCATTTAAAGTTCTTCATGTGTAGTATTGCAATATAGTTAATAGGAACTTAACAATTGCCATAGTGGATGTAACTTACGAAGTTATATACTTCATTATATTATAAAATTGACTGATAATTTTCCATCACATTTTCAATAGAAAACATATTTCCTCAAACATTATTTTTTGTGGGAAAAAATAACAGTAGAAAAAGTGGAGTGATAAGTTCCTTAATTAAACTAAGTTTTGCATCATGCACAGTTTCTCATGATGCTCAGTTGACAACATTACCCACAGCATTACCGTTAACATCATTTATTGCATCACAGGTTTTAAAAGATTGAGTTTGTTCTAAAAAACTATGGGTTACTTTTCAAATCGGTATTTAAGCTCCAGAAACTGAATTTATGAGTTACAAAAATGCAATATGAATGTCTAGGCTTGTAACCCCAAGCTCTTTCAGCTGAATGCAAAACAGAAAAAGGGTTTGGGCAAGACAAATGTTTAGGATGGATTAATTTATTCCCTTTTCTGTAATTCACCAGTCCAGTGTGTAGGACCACGGCTTGGAATCTGGAAGACAAAGGACCAGTTTCCTAATCTATCTGATTTACACTAGGGACTTCAAACACATCCCAGGAGAGGACTCAAACGTTGCAAACTGATGCAAATGGAATCAGTGTTTTCAACCAGCAATAATGTGAAATTAAGTTTAACATGTTGAAGATATATTGAAGGATTCATAATCTGTAATTTGTAGACCCCTAGGCATAAACTAACTAGTTCAGACAGAAAAATGATCTGGTAAACAGCTAAGAGAGAATTCTTTTTTTGAAGTTGGTTATATCTGCAGATACAGATGAATGTGTTGTAGATTACTTGAAAGCAAGTATTTCTCATTCTCTTCTGCCAGTGCTATGTCCTTATGTCCCATATTCTAGGTGAGTGACCTAAGTAGTTGGCTGTAATCACTCCTTTTTGGGTATTTGAGTGTTTTGTGTAAGTTTCACTGCTTCAAGGGAAAGAATCATGAGAGCACCATATGCTCTGAATTGCCTTCTGAATTTTGAAAACCAGAAACTACAGTGTTTAAGCAGAACTGATCTATAAAAGTTTTGACACCTTAAGGTAGAAAATGGTAGCACTTCCCATGGTGCAAAAATGTTTCAAAACATACATCAGTTTTGGTATCCCATTTCCAGTATCTGTGCCATCCTAGGTCCTTCAGTAGATGAGACGGAGAAATATGACTACTTACAGCTCTCCTGAATCTATCTGCTCTTGAATTCATTCTGAAGGTTAGAAGATGCAAACATATAAAGAATATGTGGGAGAAAGTGGTCTTTATAGGTAACTGAAGCACATTCCCACCAGAGGACTTGAACATCAAGCATTATTTCTTGTGAAAGGATTTTATTTCTATTGCAGCTTACTTCTACACAACCCAATGGAATGTTACTCAAAGAATTCATTTTTCTCAAAACCAAATGGAGACATTGTAACAGACCTATACCAAAGCCATCAAACTCCGCTTCTAAGCTGGAGCAGCTTTCACTGTCTTCCCCAGGCTGGTTTTAAGGCTTGTCCACTTGCTCAGGTGTCTCTGAATCACCGTCCATGTCAGAGTTGCTGAAGTGAGCTCAGATAACTCAGATGGAAATGGTTTTGCTTCTCAACATAGCAATGAGAGTGGTGTCAATTCACGTGAATAACTGTAGACCTTTAGAGTTTGGATTTCTATGTTTGTGTGAATTCTCCTGTGCTCTTTTTAAATTCAGTGAAGAGAAATAGAACCTTTTATGGCACAATTTATCTCATCCTGCTGAAATAGTTCAGATGGCTTGCTAAAATATGCCTTTTTCTGTCCAGTTACTGTAAAGAGAGCATCTGTTCAGCAGCAGATGCTTATAATGAATTTAAGCAAGAAGAATCTCACCTTAGTTGTCTATCGCTTGCTTCACAACACTTGCATACCAAGAACACGTCATTATACCGATCATGAGTGTCTGAATGCTCCAGGCAGGATTCACTCTTGCACTGGGGATTGAATAGCACAGGGGAAATTCGTAGATGTGAAAGAGTTAAAGTGATAGTATGGGTCTGATATTATAATCTGATAATGCAAGAAAGCAAATAAACAGCAGAATTGCAGAGAGAGAAAAGGTTCATATGTGCTGACATGCCTGTCCTGGCATAGTTTAGCTTAATCCACCCTACTTGCTTTTTTCACCCTATTCTTCAATCCTCCCTTCCAGAAACAGATTTAGGTATCCCTTTATCTCTGTGAGACTGTACTTCAGTTACCTTCACTAGTAACTTATTCCATATGTCTCCTTCTCTGAGAGTGAAGCAACCCTGCTCAAGTCCCTGTTTGCTCATTGTTACCTAATATTTCAATTTGGTCCCTTAGTTTTCCCCTTCAAGTAATAATAACAAAGGCCCGCCCTTTGAGCTTGCTTTATATTTTCACTTATTTCCCTTTCTCAATACTGAAAATTTCAATTACACCACCTCCCAGATTTTTCTTTCTTTTCCACAGAGAATAAGACTGGTTTCCACAGATTTCCTTCAATTTCTATTAAAAAATCCATAATCTGTACTTTTAAAAATAAAAATTAAAAAATACATTTTTCTCTTTTTTTTTTTTGTTTGTCACGGGGGAAGAACTTGATCCTGCAAAACACAATCTTTAATCAGGTGACTAATCCAATTAACACAATATAGCAGGCAAAAAGTAAGAGTTTATGGACGATAACTTGGAGAACAGAGAAACATCACATAGTCTCATGTCAGATAATCATAACACACATGGACTTCTCCAAGTCATGTCACCGGGAATAGATGGAGTAGTATAATATGGGCAGGACCATCAGGGAAGGAGAAAAGGAAGGTCTGAAAAGCATTGACATTTCTTCTTGGAAGGAAAATGTGTTTTAAACATTTTTGCCATTAGCTCTGGTGTTAATGGTAAAAAATCAAATTTTCTTATCTAGAGAATTATAGTGATATAATAAAGCACTGAGTACCAGAATAAGTCTCTCTTTTTTTTTTCTTTCACAAAGATTATATTTAATATAATTATTTTCATATACCTTCCAAGATGATTAAAATTGAAGAGTTAAGAAGTGGAAAACGGGAGACGAATAAGAAACTTTTTACTGCCTGAATCTCTTCTGTCTTACATTGAGCTTTGGTTTACAGTGGCATCTCTCCAGTGGGTTACTGATGATTTATACCTGCATTTATGAACTTCAAGCTCTGAGAACAGGCTGCTGTTACGGTTAATACATTAGACTTAAATTCAGAAAATCTGACTTTAATTCCTGGTATTGCCAAAAACGTCCTAAGAAAGAACAGTCTATTAAGAATTATGTTTCTGAAAGCAGATATGTGATTTGGAAGCTTCCTGACCATTTTGCTAAGTGGCTTAGATACTTTGTCTGATCAGTTTTCCTTGAAACAGATTTCTTGGCTGTATTCACAAAGGGATTTATAGGTTTGCATCTTTAGATGAAAAAATCAAAATTGAAGTCTTCATGGACCACCTTTTCGACTGCTCCTAAATTAGTAAGTACTGTAGGCCCGTTTCCTTCTTTTTAGCACGATATTTTACAACCACCTACAGTTCTCCATAAGAATCCACCTCAACTTGTTCCGTCTTCTCATCTTTTCTATGTTCAAGTTCACAGATCAAGACTTCTTGCCTAGTAGTCATCCACTCAGTGTTCTTCAACATGCTTGGAATACGAGATTCTGCACAAAATATCGATGAAGGTATTGCATTCCCAGGGTCTGCTATTAATGCATAGATCAGGGGTTAGGGTTGTGTGGGAAGTAGAAAGTCTGAATCTGACTTTCTTTTTAGTTATAAGGAATTTGAGCTTGACTAGCCCCATGCTTTTTTTATTTGGTTTTTTTTTTTCCTTTTTTTTTCCCTTTTTTTTCCTTTTTTTTTTTTTTCAGTTCAAACTTCTCCACTTTACATAGAATAATTAAAAATTTACTGGGCCCAATACAGCAATGTGGTTTACTTCTAGCCCTTCCTCTGCAAAACAGTTAATATGAAACAGGGGATTATTAATTAGAAAAATAATTAGAACTTAGAAGTATTTTTGTTCAGGTGAGTCCTCTAACTGTTAAAAAAAAAAAAGACTATTGTTTTCTCTTTTTCTAACCTAATTAATATTTAAGTATTCCATGCAAAATACAACTGTTCCCACAGGAAAGAAATGTGTCAGTCTTGCATTATCTGAGTCACATCAAGTATTCTCCTAGAGAGTAGGCACAATGGATTCAGATTCCTGTAGGCAGTGTGACAGAAGACATTAATTTCAGGCAAAAAAAACCCCTCCAAGAGTCACATATAAAATTGGGGTGGGTGGGTGTGTGTGTCCTACAATCCTACAACCTCACTTTTCTGTGGCTGTACTTTGAAAACAAAGTCTGAATAAGACCCAGATCCTCAAATGAGGAGATCATGCTTGTCAACCCCAAGCAGAAGGAGACCTTGGAGACCAGGGTAAGGTTGCAATATTGGAGGGAAGTAATGTAATGAAGGAGGGAAGTATAAAATATAACTTGGTTTTAATATTTCCTAGAGGCCATATTAGGTAGTCACAAGCTAGGGCATCTCGGATACTAGAGCATATTATGGGTGCTTGGATGCTAGAGGTGATTTTTTTTACGTATATAACCTCCCAATGGAATTCACAGCCTCTGCAATAGTCACATCAGCTTCCCACACAATGAAGAGAAAAAAATAAGCCCTTGAAAATGGAATTCAGGAAAGCCAGGACTTTGAGTGAAGAAGTGCCTATGGCCAAAAAGAAAACTCTTAGGAGAAGATGAGGATTACTTTAGCAGTAAATCCTTCCATGCAAAAAAAACAACAAACCACTTTCCCTTCATAGTAAATAATTCAGCAAACAAAGCTCTCTGACATTAGATTAGATTAAATAGCTCAGACTCAAATCTGACTTGGAGGGTTTGAACCTACAAAACATACCTCCACTGTCTAAATCTTCAAAAAATAAAACAAACTGAGGTGTATCTCATGTTGAAACTTGCAGAAAGTAAGATCTAACAGAGAGAAGGAAAAAATAAATCTACTGCAAGTGACTGGGATACTTTCTTGAGAGACAGATTTAAATCTTTACTTTAGTACATACTTTAATACTTCATAAGAGGTGAAAAGATTTCAGCAATAAACAGATTCTTGCCTCAGATGGTGGCCTAGACTAAGGGACAGGGCATCTCTGAGAGGAGGAAGCAAACTAGAAGTCCTCCTTGTAGCAGTATGTGATGTGGATGCACAACTCCACGCCCTGCCGGAGACACCTAGTCACTTAGCAGCCAAATGCAGGGTGTGTCCTGAACCATGGCTCAGCATCTCCACACTTTCAAGGCATGAACCCTTAGGAGTTTACCTTGAACAGTTATTGTAGAAAAGAATGAATTGCCTACAGGCAATGGAGTTGCCTTCCATTTCAGTATGAAGAAACCAGGGATATGCAGTTGAGGATCTTAGAAAATTTCTTCCTTAAGCTCTCTGCATCCTATAAAATAATAATGGTCCTTTGTCTCTTACAGTTTAAGTTCTTTTTACCCTGTACCCAGCAGTAGTCTTGTGGTATTTCCCAAGCTTGAGGCTTGTGATGACCATTGATACAAAAATACTAAGAATGGGATCATCTCCTCGAATCAGTGATTCTCTCAATTTTTGACTGCTTTAGGCCACCTGTGAGGCCTAAATCATATAATCAACAAATTTTCTATCAGAGCTTTTACCTAATTTGGAAACAGCTGTTAAAATGTGATTATATGCTGTGAGCTGGTTCTGTTATAAAATCGCTCTATAATGTTTTTATAGAAAAAATCTTAGTTTACTTTTCTTGATTTCATTGTACTATGATTTATATTTAACACCTCTGTTTTCCATTGTCAGCAAGACTCAGTACTTCCAAATGTTCATTTTACTGATCAGAATTCTATGAACAGTACAAAAAGCTCACAACAAGCTGGTATTCATTACTAGAAGTATAGAATTTTAAGATTAAATTTATAGTTTAATAACTCACTGATATTTTCACCGGGAATGTGTTCACTGTTGGATATCCAGTTAGTTTTTTAAATTTAACCCAGGCATCAGAAATTACTGCTTAGTTTTCCAAACTTAATCTGATTTATAAACTACAGAGGATACACACACACACATGTCCACACTCTCTATCATCTTACACAAAGTGCAAATGATATGTGACATGACATTGCACAGCCTGTTGCTTTAAATCAATATTGTCAAACCCTAAGAGTTCAAAGCAATGGCTTACAGGAATTCCAGTAACACATATAGTGTATTGTTTCTTTGACTTCTGTTTCTGAACTCACAGTTTCAAGCCTTTCTCAGTGATTGATAAAAATAACAAGGATGCTCCCTACCATTGAATGAAGTAATCGATAGCAGCGTCTTCTCACTGACACGGTACACTTGGGCTGCATAATACGATACTTCATGCTCCAAGATACACACCTTCATACATGTATACAGAAGTATAAACACATACATATATGCCTACATTTGAACCTGTTAACCAGATCCACAATGAATGAAATCTTCCTATAAATAAAACCTTTTCCTCTGGTATAACTATATGTAGCTGTGCTGAATCCAATAGATCTATATCAGGTAACACTAAATAAAAATTTGGTCCAAATCTTCTGAGTTTGACTTACACACTGTAGTAGTCTCTCTTGTTATGTCAGCTGCTAGGTGTCAACTCATGTAAATAATTACTAATTCTACAAATACTGTGATGAAAATCTTTATGGTTGAATGCTGTTTAATTCTTGTAAACCTGAGGTGACAAAGAGCAATATCTACTCAAGTTTCCCCTCAAATGAAAGTTCTTACTAATGAAGTAGGATGGATTGAATCAATGTACAAGTGATGGAAGTGAACAGTATCAATACAATAATCAGTGTAGGAACAGCTGGAGTTTTAAGCATATTTGCTAAACTGTTGAGGAATTTGGTGTAATGCTCTGTAAGAGAAAAACAACAAATTTTCCTTTCAAAATATAAAAAACAATATGTATTGAAGGAAAAAAGATATCTGACTTGAAATATACATGGGTTTTGTATTTAGATTTCAGAATATAATTTATCATCTAAAAATATTTTTTGGGGAATAAAAAGGTTAAAACATCACAAAAAAACCCAACGAACCGAATAAACGACCTTTGCCTTCCTTTCATTCTCAAATATATTTATTTTTGAGGCTGAGACAGATTCCCTTTTATTTTGTTAGATATAGTATTTTATTGCAAGACTTTATCTTATTCAGCTTCTGATCCCTTTAAAATTTTGTTCTTTCTTCTACAGACCATAGGCATAAGGATTTCAAGTGATCTCGTCTATGACAAATATGGTATTTACCAAAGACCTGTAGGTTTCCCTGATGTAAGCCTACATGTAAAACTGAGTTGAAATTGGTGAATGTTTTTGATTTGACTGAGAGGGTTTGATTCCAGGCTGAGTGACGGATCAGTTACTCACAAAGTCATATTGCCAGAGACCTGGGCATAGGTCAACTTCATTTAAAGATCTATTAGCTTGATTTTATACAATTAAGATCCATACCATTTTCCCAAGTAAGGACATTAAGGTTTGTGAGCTAGGAAGACAAAGCTCAGTAATTACTGTCTTTATGGACCTGTCTGGAGAAGGCTCTAAACACCGTGAGGCTCAGAATTTAGGGTTCATGGATGCTTTTAGCAGACCAACAGAGAGCCTGGTCAGCAGGCTGTATGTATCAACGTGGCTTATTGGAGTTGATAGCAGGTATAAATAACTATCTAACAGGAATCTGGGCAGTGAGTTTCAAGCTGGTTTTCTCTTCCACTCCTCAAGATGAAATCCTCAAACATATGTTTCCCAATCAGGATCGTATACTTTTAGAACTTTAGACTCAACGTGTTTCCACTAATTCCAGTCAATCTGTTTTAGACTTTTTCTTCATTTGTCTGGAAAGCATCCAATATACCACATGTTTTCTTTTTCCGCCACATCAGTTATTCTTATGCTAAATGGAGATATGAAAAGCACAGAGAAGTTCCCAATATCACTTACTCTTTTGCACAGTCCTTTACCCTCCCACACTGCCTGCTGTGCTCAAAATCCCTTGTCTTCAGTTACATAGTTAGTTAAATCAGTTTCCTTTAATCTTAAACTATTTCAAATGTAAATCTTGAAGGGCATGAAATTGCACCCATTAAAGTCTTTCCAATGTGTACAGATGGCCCAGCTAGAGAAAAATATCACCAGGGGAACTCTGACGCAGTGGGGGAGATGAAGGCACTGAACTATAGGCTGAGTAAAGAAGACAGTACTTCATGAGTGACTGTGTTCAAACGTAGATGGCAATGTTGTACTTTTTCTGCCACTGGTGGATCTCAGAAGGGCAATCTCTTTGAGAGCAGAAACTTGACTTTACCATCATGTCTTTCTTTGTCAGACTGATTGACAATAAAATTATTTTTAAAGGTCTCAAGAGGCAATAAGCAATGCACTGAAGATCTTTTGTCCCTACTTTTCTCACAAAGCTTTCTCTGAAGATTCCCCATTGCCAATTGCCATAGACCTGGTGTAATGAGACATGGTGCTTTTCACCTTGCACACAGAGATTAAACATGGGGAGCAAATGAACAGGGCTGTATAATCAGGAGATCCAACCCAGTGAATATTTCCCTGGAGACTATTGTAAACCAAGAACTATCAAAACCCCAAAACCTTAGAGCTGGCACTGATTTTTGTCTTTAGTTCCTCCAGTCCTAGCCTGCCTTGTTGCAACACCACAGAAAAGTAGAAAGTACGCTAATGACCAGTATGGTTACACAGGTCAGCTGAGCTTGTATTACAAAATTAGAAAGAAAATGGAACTAAGGATTCACTGCTAAGAAGGGGCATAAAGGAGCGACAAAATGTGCAAGAATAAAACGAGGAAGGCAGCGTTTCACAGTGAGTTCGAGAGACATGAAAAATCGATTTAAGAAGCTTGGTCAGATACATCAGAATTCAAGCAAAAGAAAAAGCTGGTCCCCCATCTTGAACAGAAAGTGAACAAAGACTGGATGTTAGAGAGAAAACTACTTCCATCATGCCAAAATTCCCAGAAAAGGGCACAGGAAACAAAAGAATTAAGCTGCATGATTACATTGGACAGTTACAAAATTCATTGAAATACATGATTTACTGGGTACTTGCATCTCAGGATTTCCTTAATTTCATTTTATAAATTTCAAATATGATTATCATAATTATGTTAATGAAATTATTCAGCAAAACCAGTAGTTTCAACATCAAACACTAATCCGTCTTTTCAAAAGCAAATAGTAATTCCTTCCTATAAAAAAAACCAACCCAAGATTCAGTTGACATGAAGGGCATTGTTAGAGATTTGCTGGTTTCTGTAAATGACTTGAACTCTGGACTTTATAAAAACCATCACCTATTTTGCAGAACCTTGACACATGTATCCAGATCTGAATTTTATACACAGAAAAGTTTCAAATCACCAGTTAGACTGGAAATTGTGGGATAACATTTGGGCTACTGTTTTCTTACCTTCTGCTATGTGTATCTTAAAATTCACATTTTTTATTTTTTCTTCACCATTATAAACACAAGAGTGACAAATAAATAGACACACATTAGCATTCTTCTATAGTAAACTGATTCTGAGACTAGAGTCTTAAAAGAAAGTAATGTACATCATGAAACACAGTATTTTCTGAAGAACAGACACGGCTGCTCGCAGCTTGAAAAATGTAGGAATTTTTAACAGTCCTTTCAGTAATTAATGCCACTTACCAGATTTCTATGGTAATATTAATGTTCCAGACATTTAGTTTGGTTTTATTTTTTAGTCCCATGAAATATTTTCACATATTTTCCAAGCTAAAATAATAAAAGCCTAAACCAAACACTTGGCTGTATCATATAACTGATAATGCATAGATGTTTTTAACAAGGATTTTAAGCAACTGGAGTTATTCGTATCCTTTTACTCCTGCTCTTTAGCTAGCTTAACTCCAGAGTGAAAAGCAAGATTTTGAATCACTGATTCACAGCTGATGGATTTACTCTCCGCAATTTGTTATGTTATGGTAGATTTGGAAATGGAAACCTTGCAAACAAAATAATTTCACATCACTGTTAGGATTCTCATATACTTCTTTCCCACAGTTTCGATAGTGTTGTTTTCAGTTAATGGTATGCAATAAATATTTTGTGAAATATAGAACATTTCTGTGGTTTTATTAAGGGATATTTAAAAAATATACAGCTCCACAGCATTTCCTGAAGGATTTAACCTTGATTCTCTTTAATGAACAAGTAATGCTTATCACAAACCTGAAATGTATTACTATAATTTTTCCAGTGGTTATAAAACACCTTTTTTCCAGACACTTGCTTTAAAGCACTATTGCAAAGCAACATGGCCTGGATCTTGTGTTTGCTTATAGAAAGCTGGAAGCCAGCATATTACTCTGGTCACCATTTTTAACCCTCAAAACTGGTAGTTAAAAAAAAGTTGACCATTCTTTTCCATATAACCAACTAAGTTTAAAAGAATAACAACTCAAAAATATGTTTTAGAGAAAAAGAAAAGGAAAAAAACCCACATAAATTAATTTTCTTGGTATAGCAAATGAATTCCTCTAATCCTAGAATATAGAGATGAGTCTGAATCATAGAGTCATGTTAGGGCAGAATGAACCTCCAGACTTCATCTAGTCCAACCCCTTGATCAAAGAAGGTCTAGTTAAAGAAAGTGCTTAGGAGTTTGGCCAGTTATGTGTTGAATATCTCAAAGTACAGAGTCTGCACAGACTGGGCCCTTTTTCCAATGTTTGACCATCTTCCTGGTTAGAAAAAAAAAAAAAAAAAAAAAAAAGTCATAACAACTAAGAAGAATTTCTGTTTTGCAACTTGTATTCATTGTCTCTCATCCTTCCACTGTGCACCTCTAGGAGTCTGTACATCATTCCTTCAAGTAATTTTAGACTTCTTTTCTTGAAGATTGGATAACTCAGTTCCCTCCTTGGAGGTCATATGTTTCACTACTAGTGTCATTTTTGTGTTTAAACTTGTTATAAATAATAAGAAGTATAAGTTTTGCTTATACAAGCTTTAGTGCATGAGGAAGCAAACAGGAGCTTTCAGCATCTGTGATTTACACCTAATTAAATTAGCCTCTTTCCTGGGATCATGAACTCAGACCATGTAAGTCCATCTGTAGTTCAGAAGTCCTCAGGATGGTACAAGATTCATGATCCTTGATGCTCTGCATACCCACTACTGGAAGCCTACAACTCCAGTTTTGATAATTTTTGGAAAATAAAATAAAACTGTGAAGGAAGAGAATTAATTAATTAATTGTGAAAAAAAATCTTAAATTTAACACACAACAACAAACTTGTAAAATAAAAATGCAATTATAAAAAAATGATCATTCTCTACAGTTTTGAACTAAAACTCAACCAACCACTGTGGCACTTCAAAATCTGTTGAGAAAAGCATGTTGCACATATTAAAAGTGTGACCTTCCAGCTAAAAAAAAAATATAATTCTCTCCCAGGAGTTCCTATTGATGAACTAATACTAATATGAAAGGTTATTTTTTTTCAGAAATCAGGGCTGTGATGCTGTCCTCTGCTACAAATGTTTCCATATGAAGTTGCTGTGAACCCAGGTGGTTTTTGCTATGCCATGCCTAAGGCTTCTTTGTTTCATACCATGTCTAGGTGAGGTTTGTAAATCTCTTAATTCACATTTCCCTTTATTTTCTGCAGAAGTAAAGCTGTACAGTCAGTGTCAACACAACCGTAATCTCAGCGATTGCTCGTTGGCTATTTCATGTTCTTTTGCTAACTGACAAAGCAACATCTAATAAATAGAAGATTATTCAGACCACAAAGTTTTTATGGTTAGTTATTGAAAACAGAATTGTTTTTAAAAAAGTCTTTATCTGCGTCTTTTAGTAGTGCCATAATAATAGAAACAAATACACTGAAGACAACCAGATGATCATTTTATTTACAACTTTCCTTTAAAAATCGGAAGTTTCACAGGGAAGTTGCATCATGAACTGATCTGTACTTTTTTAACAAGAAATATAATCTTCCTAGAATATGCTTTCAGGTTCTTGGGCTCATAAACCTATGAGGAAAAGGCAAATCCTGTGCAAATTAAAGAAATTTTAAAAATTTGGGATTTGGGAAAGGCCTGGTGCAAAGAGGTAAAATGTCAGCAAAATCAATGTAGATAAGTTAATTTACAGCAGCAGCAGATCTGGTCAGAATTAATTCCTACAAGAATTCGAGTAACTTTTTAAAGATCAAATTACTCTGTTCTCCTGGAATTGTAAGGAAAATGTTGTGATATTTAGAGGAACGTCTTGGAGAGATTTTCAGTGTATTCTGGTTTTGGATAGACTGTGAAGCTCATAAAAACACTCCCTCCAAGCCAAAGGTAGTAAATGTAGAAATACAAACACATAGCTGATCTTCATTTTCTTCAGCCTCAATGAAAAAGTTTCAGCTCAATTGACTCTGAGTTCTGACTAATTTCTTTATACTGAAAAGGTTATCTGTCTATATCTTCTTTTTGGGATATATGTTATATACTATATGTTTGAAGAAGAGATCAAAGAAGTTCTGGTTTAGTAAACAATTAAACACTCAAAAAATATGTTTGTGATCATGAGAGTCAAGATGTCTCATCAACTTGGCCACCAGTTTAAAAGTCTTGCACTGAAATTGTAGGCTCACTAAAGCCAATGGGATTGTTGCCATTGTTTTCCATAGCTCCAGGATTTCAAACTTCCTTTGAATATATCTTGTAAAATATGCCATTAGAAACTATTTCTATCAGATTGAAATTCTACCTGCTTTATTAAGATATGGTCATTATTATCTTTTGCTTGGGCTTCAGACTGTCTTTGCAATAAATTTTTAGAATTACCTTCTACTGCCCCTTGTTAGGTGACATGACAATAACTGATTTTTCCCACTGGCTGCTCTCCATGCATTAAATAAGTTGTGTTGCAATAGAACAATTGGAAATAAAGCCCAGTATTTTCCAAGAACCTAAGGGAAGCAGTATTCAGCCTTCCTTCGGAATTCAATAGCAATTGTACACCTAATTCCTTTAGGCTTTCTTGAGTATTTCATACCTCCAGTTAATAAGAAAGTAAAGGTTTTGGCCTCCTTTATAACAAAATATTCTATAAATCTGAGTATACCTTCCACTGCAAAGGAGTTCTTCCCATCTCGTTTTCTAAGTTCCTTAATTTTATCCACATGCTTCTCACCAGCGCCTGTAGCCAGATTGAGGAGTGCAATGAGTATCCAAATGTTGTATTTCTAGGAACAGATTGCAGAGCCTATCAGGCTTTAAAACTTGATTGGCCATTAGCTGTTCTCTGCAATTGTTTGCTTACTTTTTAACTTTAACAAGATACAGAGAGGTTCAAAGCTGAGGTTTACAGCATGTGCAGTTTAACCCTTTCTTTCTTTCTTTTTTTATTTCACATTGTTTTTACAAGTCATTCCATAGCATCTGTAATGTCAGCCCTGGATTTCTGCAACTGGGCATTCCCTAAAGCACTCTAAATTCAGTAATGCTTGCATACATGAAAAGGTTAGAACAATATTGTAATATCAGGGCCCTGAAGTCTGCTAGGTCTTTTCTGTTCTGTTCCTGATTGTATCTCAGTGTTCATACAGCAACTTGCTCTTCACTACAGATGGCAGGGACAAAACCCTCCAGTAGAGTAACTTTCTGTCAAAAAAGCACTGTTCCAGCAAAACAAAAACATTCTGTGAAAATGCTTCAATTCTGAATTTATTTTGTTCAAAAGGAAAAACGGAGAGAGGGATGCATTGAGGAAGGGGCACGCCTGGATTCTGCTTCTCTTTGCTCTAACACTCTCTTCTTTTTTCGGGGCCAGTGACAATATTCTCTTGGGTGCCAAACCTGTATCAGGAGCAGGAAACCACTTGAAGTTTGGTCTTCTTAGCTGAGGGGTCTACCCATTGAGCAGTAGAAGAGGCTCATGATACCTCTGGCCCCAGGATCCTCATGTTTACAGCAGTTGCTGCAGTGGACTGGCTTTAGCAACGGGGGGGAGATGGCATGGGCTTTGCTGAGTGGTTTGGGCATTTGCCTGGGAAAAAGGAACTGTAGGTCTGGGTAACTTGAAGTGAATTTATACAATCTGAATCTTGCTCCTTAAGCAATTTCAATAATCCTTTCTCATAAGAAATGCATGAGCTCAGCTGTCAGACATTTAATTTAACCGTACATGTAACTGAATAAAACCCTCCCCCCACTAAAATGTGAAATATTTTGCAAATTGGCAAAACAAAACAAAACAAAACCAAAAAAAAAAAGAAAAAAGGGTACTCCTTGGTCTCTGGTAGCATTAGATTGTGCTAGAGTTGCAATTACATATAGACTTTCACAGGTTCAAGTAAGAAATAAAAAAATTACCTTTGTTTTTGCTTGATTTTGTTTGGATACATTACTGAAAAAAATGAATAACCAGACCTCCAGCTAAATATGGTTTGTTCCAGGTCAATATTTTTAAAAACAAAGTTATTTTATATTTCATTTAGTGTGTCAAATATATCTGTATTTCACACTGTAATCTATTAACCCATGGTTCTCATGCATTTTGGCATAAAGAGAATAATGCATAATTCATGCATAATTTTGTTTCAGCATATTTTTTTCTAATTGGAACATTGTTGCATCGTTAGGACAAAAAGTCTGATTAAAACAAACATATGAGATACTCAGAGCAGATGATTAACTAGAGATCACGAAACAGAAATTTTATGCACCTCCAGTTTTAAATTACTAACAACATGTGTTTAGCAGAAATCTAAAGAACATGTCTATGCTCTTGCTTATACTGATCCATGTACTATAGTTAAGTGGCTGGATGTCCCAGGATGATATTGATGTCCTGTACATTTTTGGCATGTCAGAATCTCATTTATAGAGACTTGAAATTGAATCAAGCATGTCAAAGCAAACCAGAGTGCCTGTATCATATTTCCCAAAGTTTGAGAGCAAACACCATTCTCTTTTCAAGCATAATTAATATAGTTGTCCACTAAATGCCTCCTCATCATTGAAAACTCCTTCCCAAAAACATACACTTTTATAAGAAACCGAGCAAGAGCAGATACTGACAGCACAGATTTTAAAAGGATCTAAAAAAATAATTGTTAATATGTAGACTCTACAGAAAAATGGTCATAGGCAGTGGATTCTGCCTTAAATTTCTGTTACTTTTTTTTCTTTTTAATGGGAAAAAAAGGAGAGGGGACACACATTCTGTCTGAAAACAAAAAAAAAAATCTGTAAAAAGCTGATGCCATCCAAGATAATCAGATGTTGCTGATTATAATCCTCTCACAAGATTCAGGAAAAATGGAGGAATCAACTATTTTGTCTTTGCAGGCGTTATTTCAATGCACTAAGACATCAGAGACACTAAAATTCATGTAGTAAAACTCTGAGGGTTTTCTGTCAAGCCCAGATATTGATGCACATTGCAAGGAGCAGTCCCTTCAAAGGTTTCCATTAATAAGAAGAAAGGGCCCTGTCAAATGAAAAAGGTTGATCATGCCCTTATAACAGGAAAAATAATGTCAGGAAGGTACATGCTAAATATCAAGATCCACAGGGAATCCCTCCTGGGCATAGCCCATGGCTTTTGACCAGGCCAACAAGATGGAACGGACTATATGATAAGATACTCTACTACTGACAGAGGCATAGAGATGGACAAAAGCTGTCTGCTTTCAGGGACCTGATTTCACTTTGTCTTTAGAGACCGTGTGAGTATCATGCACTTTTAATAACCAAAACTCTGGGGAAACATTCCCTGAAAAAGCACAGGGAAATTAATCATTTTTCATTTTTTTCTTGACTACAGAATATAATATCCTAGCCATCAAGTCCTTATGTCAATGCCTTCTTTCAAAACCTGCCATTGGTTTCTATATCATCTGCATTTAAAGTAGGAATTTTGCAAACACCTGGAAAAATAAATCATGAAATTGTAAAAATAAAGGTTTAAAATGAAATTAAAAAGAGACCGACGTAAACTACAGTGAAATATTTTTCCTTCCCCCACAAAAATGTAAGTATAATTGGGTTTTGAGTCTCCCAAAGCTCATACAATCCCTCTTTGCTGTTAAATTCTTTCATGCCTCAAAACTGCTCTAATATCACTTGAACCTGTTTGAACCCTACACCCAACAGAGCCTTTGGCAGTCCCTTGGCTTTCATCTCACATGAGTGAATATACCAAATAATTAGTCTGTTATTTTACTTCTACATCTTAAAAAAATTCTATGTTATGTCAAACAGCGGTAAAATCAATTTCTCTTCTTTCTATGAATTTTGCTTCACATACTCAGTTTTGCCTTGAACTCCATCTCTATGTGCAGACAAGAAGTGAATTTCTAGCCCTTGGAGGGCAGTGGTGATGGTGAACTTCAAGCCACATCGAAAGGTAAATGTAGGTGTCCTTGGGATAGCGGGCACTCCAGATTACATTTTCTCCTTAAATTTTGGTTGTGACTCTCAATACAAACAGTCTAAACAGACTACTATAATTGTCCGTTTGAGTAGCACTGCCCACTCAGGGAATACTTAAATGAGCGAAGTCAAGCATTAGAACAATAGTTTGCAGGATTAAAATGCCTTTTCTGAGTGTTCCACTATCACAGTCTTGGAATACATAATGCCTTTCATAAAAAAATACATGCAAGTTTTGTTTTCTTTTGTTTTTAAATTACTCTGTAGCTTTCCAGCTCATTAGCGCTGCATACACTGTGAAGACTTCCCTCAATTCCTCTCTCTCAAATATATTTTCAACTGTAATTATAAATTCCAGAGCAATTCAGAACAAAAAAATGCATCATACATTCTTCCCTCCAATTTTGATGAAACGTCAAAGAATTAAAAAAAAAAAAAAAAAAGTCACATCAAATCTCAGGATCTTGCTGCCACAGTCCTACATGCTGAAATCTGTGCAGTACAAGTCATCTGCTCATACTGACCATGGCTATTTCAGGCAAATTATTCACATGTACAAAATCCAGGGTGGCATAAATGAACAAAAAAGGCCAAGGCTGTTGTTTTACATGGGTGAGGTGAAATGTGGTGGGCTTGTGCAAATCCTGGCAGTGTCAGAAGTAGAAATGCCTCAATATTTCCAGTTTCCAGACACTGTCCTTCAAGAAGGAGCGTGGCTTGTGTCTGACAAGGTGACAAAAAGTGGATGGAGAGGAAAAAGATTTGTTTATAAGCAAACTGCAAAATATATGCAGTTTGGATCTGTACTTACAGATACATGCATCAATAACTATGCTTATGCACATATAACCAAATACATATGTATGTATATACACACATACATTGCTTTGTTCTGCATTCAATAGTTTAAAATGTATTAATTTGTACATACAAACATACAAACCTGGTTTTTGTAGCAGTCAGTCACTGACAATCAGTAATGAAGGCATAAAACAAACTTTTTTTGTTTGTTTTTTTTTTACTTATTTCTTTAACACTTTTTTCCCTTTCTTTCTTTTTTTTTTTTTTTTTAAAGCCCTTTTACTCAAACATAAACTGTCTGCTAGTATCTAAACAGGACAGAGACATTTACATGTAAGATGACCAATGTGCCAAACCAAATAACATTTATTTTACCAGGGGAGGGGAAAATGTCAGAAGTTGAGATCTGTTTTTACATTTAGAATATATGCAAAATGTTTGAAGGGAAGCAGAGTAATCTCCCGCAGTTTTCTCTGAACAGAACATACTGTGTCACCAGTAACATGGCATCCAAAAGCAATGGTTTCACCTCTCTCTTCCTCCACTTTGCCCCATTGTTTTTTCTCTTCCTTGAAATAGTTCATGGAGAAACCAGAATGGTTATAAATCAATGAGTTTGCAGCGTACACTCAGACCAGCTGCTCACTGAGTGTCTTCCTCGGAGAGTACACAGTACGCTGAGCGCCTCTGAAAACCTACTTGCTTCCTTTGGTGCACCAGTAAAGGTCGAATTCCTTTGAAAATCAGTCCGCCATGATAGGGAGGATTTGGAGGATTTGGCCCTAAGTGTATGGAATTGCAATAAAAACTTTACAAAGCAGCAACCCCTAGCAAAGCTTGTGCATTCATTTGTTCTCTCAGGAAAATTGGTCAGCAGCTTTAGTCCCTTGGCGTACACTTTCCAGATCAACTTTTTTGAACAAAAATGTGCCCTGATATTCCCCAGAATATAAATTATAAGAATATTCGATGCTTTGTCCTTAAATTTGTTCTTTCTAAAATTAAAAAAAAAAGAAAAAGAAAAACAACTGAAAGCAACAACATTCCATTTCTTACAACGTTATTAATATTATTTTTAAAAGAGCAGTTATTTCAGAAAATCCTTCATACTGTCTTCATTCTTCAAGAAGCATTCCAAAATAATCTGAGAGTACTGTTTTCTAGATTGTGTCTACTAGGAACAAGTATTTCTAGATGTAATCTGAACTGAGTAACACACGCACATCTGTGTTCAACTATGTCCGTACTTCCGTGAGTGAGTGGTGGCCCTGTATGAAAAAAACACTGTATTTCTTTACGTGTGTTGGAGAAGGGTCCTTTACTTCTGTCTCATAACATACCTGCCACAAGGAATAATGATGGGATTTTTGACAAGTACCTCTGTAGAGAAACATGTTTTAAATCTTGGCATATTTACATTAAATGAATTTTACATGTATTGGACTCTTTCCCTCTCATTATTACTTTGCTGCTAGCTTCCACTTGCTTCTTGACTCTTTGTTTCCAGAAAATTCTGTTATGACACAGATAATCACTCAACCTGATTAGCAGGAAGGTGTGGTGAACAAGCTGTGTGTTGAAGTTTAATAAGTACTGCTGAGGGCAGATTAATTTAGAGATCAGAATTGTCCTCTTATGAGCTCGTATTCTGTGACAGAACACATCACATGCTATTGACACAATGATTCATTATCGATAATTATTCATTATATTCATGACTTACTGAACTAAATTATCTCGAGTGTTTTTATTTGCTGCTCCACCTCCTTCCCAAACATTTTCCTGCCTTAATAGCATGACATTGTGGCTCCATAACCAACATCTCCAGGACTCATTACTATCTCTGTTAATTTATGTAATTTTCAAATGAATACATCTTTAAACCACAGAAAGGTGATAAAAATCTGAAGAACTTAGTCAGTGGAGCTGCTGGGGACTGAAATACACTGATTTCTTCTATCTCTGTAATCACAGTGAAAGGTTTCAGAAAAGCCTTTGCTAAGCTCCCATGTACCTGAAAGGAGTTTTTCTTCCTAAAGTTTGGATTCCTCTTGGGTCTGGCTTGATTGGTTTCTTTCTGCTTTTCACTTTTTCAAGTAGTTACTTGTCCTGCTTTTGTAATTTCTTATTCTGTGATTTAATGTCCTGTTATATTGGTTGAAATACTTGCTTTGCCTTAATAGAAAGGGTTTTTTTAATAATCAGGAATACAGAAAATTCAGCAGCTTATAATCATAATTTAACTTTTTTTAATATTGCTTTCAGCATTCATGGAGCTTTTAATTGAAGTTTATGTAAGTCTATAAATAAACTCATACAACCAGAACACCTTACTATTGGTGATTTTACTTTTATCCAGGTAGCCTGAAGCTTTGCAGCCTTGTTCCCACAAGCTCACTGACGCAAGGCTGGGGCTCAGCTTGGCTGGAAAAATTCCAAGGTCCCTGCAGATGCTACTGCAAGCACTTCTGGCAATTCAGTGGGTGGCAATTTTCCTTCTTGTGTATCGCATAGCACCTTCCTTAAGATCGTACAAAACCCAGGAGGCATCCAACTGGTGGGTCCAGCTCTCAGATGAACTGGAAAACCAGAGTCCTGAAAATCTAGTCCATTATACTTTTTTGGAAGAAGGACAGACACACAAGTTATCTCATAATGTTTTCTTATGTACTGAGCATCCTGACTTGATCACTTGATCTCTTCTGCATTCACTTTCAACTTCTGCATTCTATAGACAGACTAATTATGCTAGTCTATATAAAATGCACACATGAATGAATGTTAAACATTGATTTATATTTTTTCCTCAAAATTAAGAGGAGATAATAAATTAGAATCTTTCATATAATAAAAATATTACTTTGGAAAAAAAAAAATCCATCAAGTTCTCTAGGTGTCTGTGCAACGTGTAAGTACATCAAGCACCGAAAACAATGGTTGTCTCCAGTGATGGAATGTTAGCAATGTGCTAAGCCTGTATCAATTTCAAAAGGTATGGGACAAATTATGATTTGCTGACACTGGTACACACTATTGATCATCCCTTGTCTTGTGTGCTCAGCAAAAATACTTTTCAGCTTGCCAGCTACTCAAAAGATCACTTGACACAGGTTGGTGCGTTTCTGGAGAAAGGCACACAAGCTTTCATGAGATTTTTCATAATTTTTATATCAGTAGCCCACAAAGTCCTGCATTTTGCCCTTTAATGTTGACTTACTTCACAGCTATGTTCTGTGGGTGAATTTTTGCCATCTAGTTTTGTATTTTATTATATTTTCCCCTTCTTTAAATTTCCCCTTTCCTTGATAAATACGTTTTATAAATTAAATCAGCATGGCCTGACCCAGCACATATTAAAATGCCATTTGAATCAGTTCCAAATTCAGGTGCTTATAAAAACAAATTTGAGGAGCAACCGTAATTCCAATCCCTCCTATGTTATGTGGTCAATTTAAAATTATGGAAATACTTCCAACTTTATAGGCAATTTGAAATGGAAAGCAAGCAAAGTTCTGGGCATGTGCTCTGTGTATAGGGCTTTTGCAAGTAGAAAAGCTTTTAAAAGTAATTTCCATGTGCACCCATTTACCTGGTTCTGTATATGTTCCAAATGAAAATTGCACATTTATATTTTAAAATTCAAAATACTGCCTTTATTGGACTTCTAGCCAATAAAGAGAACATCTGTACTGTAACTGCAATCTGTCTTTTCAATTTGTACTGAATTCATGGATTATATAATGGATCTATATATTTACTATTCTTTCCATATAACAGAACACATTCTGGGGGGAGAGGAAGAGAGGAGGCTAAGCACTCATTGGCTCTGTAGGCAATAAAATGTTATAATAAGATATATAATCTTCTACTTATGCCAATATATTGCTTTAAGATGAGCATACAAAATCCTGACATATAGACAGATGAGACTTTATACGTCATACTTAGCTTTTCTTTGTTCTTTGCACACCTGCATGCAATCTTATTTGGTCAGATTGTTTTCCTGCCACAGTGAATCTGTTCTTTACAGCTGATTGCCACAGTAGAAAAATTAGGTTCAACTATGAATACTAGTGGTAGATCTTCACTTTAACAATGTTGCTGTTTATCCCTACATTAAACAAACAATTATTGTTCTAGTTAGACCCTAAGCACCCTTACAAAATATGAAAGATTGTATAATCAAAAATTATGAAACATTCCCTTTATAGTTAGAATAAATCTTTAAGAAACTAAAACCATCCTTAGTCAATGGGATTTATATAGCTCTATAGACTGTCATAATGATAGCTGTCACTGAGGATAAATGTTCTAGTTAATCAATAGGTGCAGCAAAGGTATATTAGGTCATCTCAACATGGACTTACCCTTACATTTTCAAAGGTGTGTTTGCAGGCTTTTGTATGGTGTAGATCACACGAGCTCCACTGGTGGTTCCCATGTGCCAGGTGTCATCAATAGAGGACCAGCGCTCACCAGCAGCTGGAAAAAAGGCTGAGGCTGCTGGAAAGGGAAGAACCAGAGCATTCATGGTAGTGGAGGACTATCAAGTGCCTTCCATGTGACAAGGCAGAAATTTGGAAAGGCAAAGGCTTATGATAACACTAAGAAAGTAGCACAGGGAAGAGTGGTTCAGATTTTTCAGGAACTAAAAGTAATCTGTTGGAAGATAAAGCATTGGATACAGATTTTGTCTAAATCAAAACCAAACTAAGGGGCTAAGGGGGAAAATTTAAACTGAACATTATGGGGAAACCAAAGGTGCAGAGAGAAACAGAGTGCAGGATTATATGTTCTTTAATGGCAAACATTAAAAGCTTTATTCTCAGGCAAAAAAGCATCAGTAAAATTGTAAATGTTGAAGTCCTTAAAAGAAAACACGTTCAAAAGGCAGACAAAAAATTCATAAAGAAAAATCAATCAAGGGTTAATAAGTTTGAAGACATTTTTTCCTGTACACGAAGCTTGCAAGCAACAAAAACTGGAGGCTAAAGGAATACTTTTTAGTGTTTTAGTACTTTTTACTATTTTCGTCCTGTGTTTAAATTCTTGCCTAGGCATCCATCAGTGACTGCTGAGAGAACGTGTGACTGGAAAGACTATTGGCCTAACCAAGAACAGCTTTGGTTAGGTTTTTAGGGTCTTCATCTACAGCTGTAGCAAATGCAGAACACCAGAACGGTCAATATCAAACAAAAATACTCCAAACCAGAATGTAAATAATTATTAATATATATAACTCTATGTTCCCATAGGTCAGAAAATTTCCTCTAAGTTAAAGTGAGTTTGACCTAGTCATGCCTACTGTGAAATGTCTCTTTTGATGCCAGTCCTTCCATACAGAGATGTTAGTGGGTGGACAGAGGCTTCTACAACATTTCTTCTGCAGAGAGGGGATCGGCACTTCAGTGCCGTTGTTCTTTGAATCTTTGAATTCAATCAATCCACCAGTTCTGGCTGTGGTATCCCCGTTCCTCGAAGGCAAGTTCTTCTTCAGAATGCAGTAAGCCACTGAACCGAACTGCAGCAGATTTGGCACTACTGGCTGCTTATAAGCGCCATACAAAGCTCACTGGCTTCATTGGGAAAGTACAGTGACTTCCAGGAAGGTTTATAAAAGGCAACTGGTCAGCACCATATTCAAACGTGCTGCCTGATTCTTGTATTTTAAGTTTTCTTTTTCTAAGTTTTCTTCTTTTTCTATTTTCTAAGTTTTATCTTTGCTCATGAAGACGGTGGTTTCTCTTGATGGTAGCTGAGTACTGAAAGAAAAAAAAATATATTTTCTATCAATCATGTATAAATTTATACTGCAAGAAGAGACTTCTGCACAGGTGTATATGGTTTAACATTCTAACAATATTCTGCCATTAATTTATACTGGAATAGAAGGGGTCAGCACCTGCAAAGTCAAGGGATCTGTCACCTGCAAAACTGTATCAAAATGCTCAGAGAGCAAAATCTATTCTAAAGGAACGTGGACACAGTCAGAATTTCTTTAAGGATTCTTAGCTTCTTGTAATGGTATACCACATTTATCAGCCTACCTTCCTTGTTTCTAGTCAATGGATAGGACTTTTCACCTTACCTAACCTCGATAGGTTCGGAGTTGCCATCTGATATAGGCAAGGT
This sequence comes from Larus michahellis, assembly GCF_964199755.1. Lineage (NCBI taxonomy): Eukaryota > Metazoa > Chordata > Aves > Charadriiformes > Laridae > Larus > Larus michahellis. Next base: position 9,491,038 of record NC_133896.1, read on the forward strand.
GTCTATGTCCCTGAAGCTTAGTGCATACAGTCACTTCAAGATCCATCTGTCTCGGCTACCTGCCTCACGTTATCCATGTCAAATATTCGCGATTATTCCAGGGCAGACTGAGGACACCTAACTCCCCTCACAATAGACCAGGTCTAGATTAGTCATTTAAACTAGATACTTAAATTTTCACAGCATATTTTGGGTAAAACAAATACCATCCCAGAAGCAAGGCCCTGAAAACTCTTCATGAATACTGTTATTTTTTTTTAGTACACTGTTCCCATTACTTCAGTAGGAAAAAAAAAAATTATCTTCAAGATATTATTTTCATAACATCTGTTTTGAAAATATTTTCCACCTACAAAACAAGTTTATAAAATATATGACAATAGAGGATGTAAATTCCTGTTGAAGATTTCAAAACTAGAATCCATTTGAAATTTCACAAATCATCAAAGTATCTCTTTTTATGACCAGCTGCCTCCGTACTTAATCTTCCTGAAATAACCAGTTTTTAGAGTCTTACCTAGAGGAATTTATCAAGTTGACAATTGTATAACACCTGTATATAGTTACAAGGCACATTTCAGTGATATGAAAGAGAAGAAGAAAAGCCATAGTGAATATTGAATTATGTTATTATTACCTTTGACTTCAACGGATTCAAATCCTTTTAGGCTTTGACTAATTCAACTGATTCACACTGATTATACTCTATGTCATTATAAATAACATAAAAATGATTCAGGCAAAAGGTAATTAAGACATTCCTATTGGTAAGATTTTTACCAATATGTCTCACTAAGCTCTGAACACCTCTCTAGGTCTCCAAGAAGTCAGTGTATTTGCAATTCGCCCTACAGAGGAGTTAATCATGATTCCTGGATTTGATGACATAAAAAAAAAGTGAAAATACAAGAAGTGACAAAAAGGACCGGCTCAAGAAGCAGATATTAGAATTAAAGACAGAAGAACAGCGTAACTCTTTTGGACACCTTTAGGTGCAATGAATCGGCTGCAGCTGCCAGCGTCTCTGTGCTGACTCTAGAGGAAGACCAGATGATGAGTTAAGGCAAAATGACTAACATTTGAATGGCTAAAATTAGGGTGAGTTAAATGCCACCTACATGCTTGTGAAGGAAATGTGAAACATGCTTATGAATTGTTAAAACCACAGTCAGTCAGACTAAAGATGGTAAGGTCTTGATGAAAGAAGGGGAAGGCAAGGAGGAACACTTCAGCGATTTACTCAACCACCCCATCCCAGACAGCCCTGCTGTGCATGATGGGGATGATTCATTCAGTCAGTCCCGATGCCAAGGAAAACAGCTCTATGATATCTGAAATGAAAATGGGCCGTCATGAAGCTGAGGAACAGCACATTTCCCAGGGTGGATAATATCCATGCAAAACTGCACAGGCAGAAAGGAGACTTTAAGACATTTGGTAGATTATTCATCATTGTTTTTTTCAGAAGTGAGTTGGATGACTGCCTTTCAAATGCTGAAGCAAGAACAATTATGTAGCGTGGATATTTGAAAAAAAATATCCCAGTGACTTGGACATATAGTCCCACTGGATTTTGCTGAGATCTGAGTACAGACTATTTATTTAATCACACCAGCAGAGGAAAACACAAGTCTACCAAGTAATGTTGCAAAAGAGCATTTTTGGCATGATGTCCAGGACTGGGCTGTCACTGAGGGAAGAAAGTTGGTTGAGGAGCTTAGGAGAGAACATGCTAGATAGTGACTATATGAGATGAAAAGAGATAAACAGGAGAGGCAAAGATTGCTGAGGAAGTTTAGAACAGCACTGGTCTGCCAGTGGATATCTATATCAGCGCACCAGTGTTATCCCATTATGCCAACATTATCAGTTTATCAATGTATCATAGAATGACAGGGGTTGGAAAGGACCTCTAGAGATCATCTAGTCTGACCCCAGGACTCATATGAATACCAGGGGATATATAAATCTGCAGTAGCACAGAAAATCTCCCCTCAGGTCAATAATTACGGTAATTGGCTTGATTGTCTTTGGTGTATTATTGCTCTTTGTAGACATAGAGGTGGAAATGAAAATTTGTCAGCAGTAGAGCAGATGTACTGAACACATGCTGCTCAAATGGACTTACAGCTAGGTCCATGCTTGTGCACAAAATAAACACGTGCTTATGCAGGAGCCTGAACTTTATTGTAGAAACTTTTGCAAGAAGATTAACTCAATTAATGGCTATGCAGACTTTGCTACAATCTGCGCTGAGCTAAAACACATGTGTCTGGGTGACCTTGGGTCCAAGCACCTGCGAACCTGTTTTCATTTTATTTCATGTATTTATTATGGTTTTATTCTATTTATTTTGATTGGGTGGCATTTGTTTTTGCACAAGGCCCCAAGTATTTTAGAAACAGGAGTAATATACACATAAATGTTTCATTATTATTACTGTTAGTATTACCAGTGTCTGTAGGTTCAGGAAGTGGTCTAGAGAACTTTCCCAGATGTTAAGCAGAGTTTATATCAGGGAGGAAAGAGCAGGAGAAATGGGATAGAACAAAAGTGACATGAAAGGAGCAGCTGCAGAAATGAAGGGAAAAATATCAGAATTGTCCAAGGAATAGATTTGACACCTTCTGAATCTGCAACAGACCTCTCTACCACGGGCGAAAGCAGTGCGATGGAGTGTGTGATTTAGCTGCTGAATACTATCTTAAATTTTTAATGTCACCAGCCAATCTAAGCCTCATTAGCATTATTAGGGTGACAGAGGAAATAAGGGGCACATATGTCATCTTTAGAGGCAGTTCCTAAAACTTCTGCATATGATTTCTATTCTACTGAAATATTATTTCCTCTGAACATGTTCAAGCCAGCTGCTTCACTTGGAGTCCATACCTAAGATAAGGTCTTTTTCTAGCAGTGGGAAGATCAGGAATTGAGTTAACTTGAAAGGATGATTGTCACTTAATAACACAGACAAGCCTTCACATAAAACTCAGTTTACGGGACTACTGCATGGTGAAATGAGAAAAGTGTGAGTAGATATGTGGGAAAAGGAGAGGAGTATTTGGAGACATGACTACAAAGTTGGGTCTTCTAACGAGCTTTTGGGGCCTGTGCTATAGTTGATAATAGAGACAACATCTGCAACGTGCTTCCAGGGTTACTGTCAATACCCTTTAGGAACTAAAACAGGAGATTTTGAGTTCACCATAACAGAGTAAAATTCAGGCACTTTCATTGAACCTAAGTGGTCAATTCAGCAGTTTTCTGAAATTTGTCTTTTTCTCCCATTTATGATTTTTTTCTAAGTCAGCTAGTTTCCCTGTATCCATTGCCTTCTGTAATTTTTTGATGACTGACACCAAATCACAGGTGTGGGCCAGGAAAGGATTCACAAAAGTACCTAATTTTACACATGAGATTAGTTTTAGTGGGATATCTCATGCGGTCATCTTCACATTTAGATCCTTTGCTGGGTGAGGGCCACCGATTGTTGACATAATGAAACTTTGAGTCTTTTTTCAGTCCGGTGATATTTGTACCGTGTTATTCTTTGACCTAATCACACAATAATGTTTTTGTTCTCTGACTTCAAAACCTGCTTCTGTCTTTATGAAAGCTATTCATTTTCTAAACGAATTTTCCTTTGAGATCAAACAAATCTACATTAACATGCTGCGATTTGGTTTGTATGAATATCCACTTAAAAATTCCACAAAACACTGTCAAGAAAGTAGCTAAAAATTACAAGTAACTACTTCCTTCTTACACCCTATTTCCTTCTCTTCTTACCAGAAATCCTCTAAAAAATGAAATAAAGTCCCACAAAAACTGAAATTTGAGTGGTCTTTTTAAGTAGAGAAATGAATAAAGCAAGAAACAGAGAAAAATAAGCTGAGTTTAGTTGGATTTCTCCATACCTTTTTAATCAGCATTTATTCATACTTGGAAAACCACTTCCCTTTTGAATGCTTCCCTAACATTAAGGCCAGAAACTTTCATCAACATTTTACAAGCATGACTGAAACTAAACAGCTTACTTTTACTGGATGGGATCAACCCAGTTATAACTTCAAGGAGATAAGTTTATTGCAGCTGAATGTGTTGATGCGAAATTGCAATGAAAGGAGAAATAATTTGTATATTCTGCTCAGAGGTGCATCAAAAAGGTGAGCTGGTTGGTGCTCGGATTCAGAGCTGGATGTTCCCAAAGAATTGGAGGAAATGTTTGTTATTTTGAATGTCTGCTCCGCTGAAGCTCATGGAAGTTTTACCATCAATTAGGAGAAGATGATTTTGCACGAAGTTATTCCTCTGCAAACCTTGAGTCGTTTGAGTTGTGATTTTTATACAAGAACAAACATAGGAGGTCAGATTGAAGGTCGACTTAGCCCAGTCTCCTGTCTCTGACAGGTCAGACAGTGGACATATCAGGGACACACAGTATGGACAGGGCAAGGATGCAATGACACTTTGCAGTTATGGTTCTACAGCTTCCAGGGATATCTCCCAGCTTCCAGGACATTCTATGCCAGAAATTGTATGCTTGTGGTTTTGGGAACATTACAGGAACAAGTCCAAAATTTAAAATGATTGAATCCAGTCTTTCCTTTTTTTTTTTTTTAAATCCTTTTCATGATCCCCCAAACTATTGGAAATATGCACACAATTTTTTTATACTTGATCATGGAAAGCACAGATATTTCTCTCTTGTGACTTATCATATGTCACAGGAATGCACTTCCTTGCAAGTCTCTGTATTTTGAGGTTTCTGTCAGAAGCTGAAGTGTTTCAAATACAGACAAAACCCCCAAATGTGTTGTTTGGAACAGTGCCCATCTTACTGCAAGAAGAAATTATCAGAAATCTCACTGGAAAATTTATGAGACTTTTTTCCTTCCATTTGTAATAAGATTGAGGTACTTTGTCCTTTTCTTAGATATTTCATGCTCAAAGGACAAAGATTACTCTTACTCTAGTAAGAATTTCAGATTAGATTAAATTAGGATAAAAAGAAAAATAAATAAAAGGATCAAAGTTTATACAGAGGTACTATTCTACTGTTATTCATGAAAAATAATAAATTACACATCTATTTATAGATAAACTGTGTGAACATGAGTCCGCTATGAGGAAAAGACGTAGGTAGTATAGATGCATATATCAGACAGGGCTTAGTGAATGAGACATAGAATAATGAATCAGACATAGCATAGCAAATGAAGGTAGAATCTGGCTTTGCAAGCATATGGGAGTCAAAATTGCCACTGGGTCCCTGACCCCAATCATCTGGAAGCCAAACCCCCAGAATCCTCAGATCTCTCTCCAGATGCAGAGTATCTGTTGGAGAGGGTACAGCAAAGGGCTACAAACATGATTAGGGGACTGGAACATCTCTCTTATGAAGAAAGGCTGAGGGATTTGGGTCTCTTCAATCTGGAAAAAAGACGGCTGAGGGGGGATCTTATCAACGCCTATAAATATCTAAAGGATGGGTGTCAGGAGGATGGGGCCAGGGTCTTTTCAGTGGTGCCCAGCAACAGGACAAGAGGTGACGGGCACAAACTTGAGCATAGGAAGTTCCATCGAAACATGAGAAGGAACTTCTTTGAGGGTGGCAGAGCACTGGAACAGGCTGCCCAGAGAGGTGGTGGAGTCTCCTTCTCTGGAGACATTTAAAGCCCGCCTGGATACGTTCCTGTGCAATCTGTCTAGGTGACCCTGCTCTGGACAGGGTTGGACTAGATGAGCTCCAGAGGTCCCTTCCAACCCCTATCATAATTCTGTGATTCTGTGATTCTGTATACCTGTCAGCCAGTTAAAACTGCATTACTAGAAGGTTTTTCTTTTTCTGTCTAGGTATAATTTTACATTTAATATGTAATTAAGCTATAAAAGAGACACACAGGAGGGACCACAGTCTTCATATATGCATTCTCCATTGGCTGTGTCTGTCTTGGGGAAATAAATGGACCATGGCCATTTCTCTGGCCCTAAGAGGTGATGGCACAGCACAACTCACATCCACATTCCCCTGAGAAACAAGGTCCTCTGAACACTGGCCAAGCATTGTCTAGGAGAGGGCTATGTGGCACAGACCAAAACCATGCCAGAGGCTGGGATAACACACTGCAGAGGCGAGCAGGTGCAAGTGCCTGAGCTCTGATCGTGTCCCATTGTGGTACTTATGGGCTTTTCCAACAGGCAGTAGCAATTCATACTCATGTGGTTCCTCATGATGTTATTAAAAGGAGCTGTAGGTGAAGATCAGAAATAATTCATTTAGGTATGTTATAACCAGCCCTACTGGAAGGCTTGGGTGTGCAAGGGCAGCAAGGCCATTATCTTAATCTATGCGGTTGAAGAAAGTCATTTCATGGCTAACCTTCGAAAACAGTGTAGACCTTGTCGTCACTTCGTTTTCTTTTAGTATAGGAGTGGGTGGCTATGTTTGTTGTGGAAAGCTTGTAAAATTAAACAGTGCAATTATTTTAATCTCTTAATATGTTTGGAATTACAGCTCATGGCTGTTCAAAACACTGCAGTCGCTGGGGTTTGCATAACACATATGCCATAGAGTCAGCAAATGTCTACCATATGAGCAACAAATGTAGAATGATAAAATAAATTCAAAAGAAGACCTTTCCAACCCTGGATACCCAGGAGATAAGGGAAGCAAAAGTGACAGCTGTCTTCAGCAAGAAAAAATCTATTCAAATATTGTTTTTCAAAGGGTTCCTCTAAGTAAGGAAGATTTATTTTATCATGGGCATGCCAGAAATGCCATGATGTTAGGAAAAATATTAGAAGAGATATCTGAGACCCAAAACTCCACCATACCACGAGTCAGTTATTATAAAACAAATAAATGGATACTTCAGTCCTCAGGCACACAAAGGAAAGTAGAAACAGTTTTTGCAGCATTTTCCCCTTTCCTCTAGGATGAATTAATTTTCTATGTTAATCTACAAATTAGATTAGAGTAAGATCATGACTTCCGTATTCACACTACATAATATTTTTTTCATTCCCATGCAGATTACTAGGAGTAATACTGCTGTATTAAAAATTGCCATTCAGAGGTAGTTAGGAATTGTAATTTTACTAGTTGTGATGAGAAAAGAAAAATACCGTTGGGATAAACACCATTAGTGCTTTTTATTAAAATTACATATATCACAAACCATAATATTCCACTTGTTTATTATATGGTATATGGTAAAGATACTGAAGTGTGAGAGCCTTTTGCCTCTATGTCCTTGCGCAGAGCTAGGATTTCTGCTGACTCTTTCAGTTCACTAGGCAGGATTCAGTAAAGTATTTGTTAGAAGAAAGGCATATGTTAAGACTGACAAGATGAGTAGGACATCCACTTATTCAGAGTGAGATTAAGGAAGTTAACATTTTTCTGAAGATAATGGTTGTCCCTATAAATAAACTCACTTCATAAAGCACATTTAGGTACAGGACTTCACTGTGTCTTCAAACCACAGGTATAGATTGCACCTTATCAAATGATCATTGCTCACCTCTGAGGATATTATCAAAATGTTCCCATATCAATCCCTCATCTACTGTTGATCCCTTGGTCATCTATCTTGCACAGGTACTTGTTTATTCCTTCACATTGAAACTTTCTCTTTAATCTTTTCTAGAAAGCAGCTTTGTGATTCGATAGAACATTAATAAAACAAAAAAATAATAATTCCTAGATAGACTGCTGAGCTTCGGAAAAAAAAAAATCCTCAAAAAATTTTAACTCAACAAAAATGAAAAAAAATTAACACAAAAGAAAAGAGGCAGTTACCACTTTTGTGAAAAGTAATAAATAATTTCCTATAAATTTCAAAAGCTGGCAGGATCTTTCTTCTCTTGATCATGATTATTGTGTTTAGAAAGCAAGAAAGAAGAAACTGAACATCACATCAAGTACTAAGCAAATAACCTCCGAGGGAGGCTAAAGATAGATCACCTTCTATAAATTTACAACACAGCAAGAGAGTACAAATTCCAGAAAAGAGTTGTTGAAATACAGCATTAAACTCCTTTATAAATCATTTTTAGTAGGGCTTTTACAGGTAATTAAGCAGAGTGAAAAGCCATAACAATTTGAATTTGATTTGGGACTATATTTTACAACCTATTGTGTAATTTCTTAGTCTGCAAAAAAAATTTCTGCTTGAAATTTATATTCCAAATGAGAGTAATATAGTCTGTAAGTGAAAGATAGCAGGAATAACTTGATGAATTGAAGCAAAGATACAATTGTTCTCCCTGAAGTTTAGAATAAAGTTTAAAAGAGTAAAATCGGGCAAAAAAAATTTGTTTGTTTGTTTGTTTTTTTAATCTAACCCACCGAGAAACATTAATCACAAATGGCTGAATAGATTATATTGTATATGATACTTGTTTAAAATATTGCTTGTTTAATTCAGCAGCCTACAGCCTCAGTCTCTTTAAGTAGGACAGACTTAGTAAATCGTTCCCAAAAAGAGAGAAGAGAAGCTGACACTCAAAGAAAGCAGGGACAAAGCAAAGGAAAATATATGACTGCAAGAAAGCTTTCTCAAAATAAGAGTTCCTTCTATTTAAAACTGAACAATCAAACTATTAAAGATTATCAGAGATCTGTGGTTTTGTACTCCTGCTTCCCCTCATGGGAACTGATCGTGTGTTGGAAAGTAAGCTAGTCAACTCTGTGGCGTTGTGTTTGGGAAGAGGAAATACAAACACTAGAAGAAAAGATCTCTATAATAATTGTTTAGGACATGTCTGTTGTCTATTCTGAAGGATTTAAATATAATATGACAAGATTAAATTATAAAGGAAGGATTCATTACTATCAGCATTACTATCAGACGCTAGAGAGTATGAACCTCTGTGTTTTACCAATTAATTAAAAAGGAAAAAATGGGATTGAAGAGAAACTAATAAAGCTATTCAGAGATTAAGAAGGCTGTTCCTGAAGATGTGTTACATATGTCTTGAATTTCATCTAACGAGGTTATTCTAATTTTAACTCACTTCAGCCTAATGTTTTTAAATTTAATTTGGAATAATTTTTTGCTTTAATGGTATTTATAGGAAGCTGGAAAAAAACATTGGCTTTCCCATCTGGAAACTCATGTGCAGTCAAGCCATGCAGTGCTGTGAATCCAGTTGCATTCTGTCTGGGCTAAGGTTTGCCTGTGGAGGGACTGTCTAAGTAAAGACTTTTGCATAAGAAGGAAGCAGAAATTGAGATGCACCCAACAAATACATTTTCAGCCGAAGCAGATGGAAAAGGTGTAGGACTTCAGAAATTCATCCACTGAAAAAAGTAAGAAGCGGAGTTCAACTGTGTAATGAGGCCTGGGTTTGTGATGGTGTCATTCAAAAGGTGGGGGTCATGTGGGGCCAAGAGGGAAAGGAGGAACTCAAACACATTGGGAGTTTGATGGAAGTTCTGAGTCCAACTCCTAAAGACAGATGGTCAACAGCAAGCCTTCCTGTGGTTTCAGCAGCCCCCACATGTATATTTGAACTTTTGCAGGCCTACCAGGACTAAACCAAAGCTCATGAGATTCAGTTATCACTCATCTGGTAAAAGTTGTTGTTAAATCCATTCAACAACTAAAATGAGACATTGCTAAAATTTCCTTGGCAAGTAACTAGCACACTGAAGCCACTTTTTGAAACCATCAGCAACTGTTGTTTATAAGGATCACTTCTTAATGATATTTACTGGGAGATGAAAAGAGGAAAAGTATGACTGGGGTTGAATATTTGAGAAGACAGTCTTAAAAAAGGAAAGAGGTAATTTTAAAATGTCAATGGCTTCTAAAATGCATACATATGTTTAAGTATACATATGAATACATGTAGTATGTATATATGTACACATCTACATCTGCATATCTAAGCTCATAAAGGCATTTTCACTAATTGTAACAAGTTCCTTTTCTCTGAAAACAAGCCATTAAACACTCTGCAAGTGTGCCAATTGCTGCTTTAAATAAAAAGAGAACCACTGACATTTTTTCCAGCCCGCCAAAATAAACCCACCCTGACTGCTGAGATGTAGACCAATGGGACATATGTGTGTGATAACCCCATTCCAGAGTAAATCCACCCACAATATTAAGGAGTAATTTGAGTAATAAAAAAGTTTCATTAACTGTAAATCAAAACACATTTTATGCCTGGAAGGCAGTTTTGAGCTTTCTTCTTCTTCCTGCCCCCTTCCTGTACCCTTCATTACAATATAATCAATTAGGAATGAGCTTGAACAAAAGCTAGGATGCCAAGCATCCCTGAACACCAAAGAAAATTTGAAATTGTGTGTATCCACAGTCAGTGGATCATTACACATTTCAGTCAGCGTTTTAATAAACCCAATTATATAGTGTTTTCACCAAAAAGGTAGGTTTCAAGTGAGTGGAATGGCTTTTGCACTTGACTCAATTAGTAGCAGCTTTCTGTGTGATCTCCTACCCTTTCTCACTTGCAAAGTAATGTGGTATATCTTTAGTCTCCTGCAGAATGGTTTCTACTACAACATTTAATTCACATTTGCAGTTAGCCAGAATGCTATGGTCAGCAATCACAATTCGGCTGGAAAGCAACAATGCATTAAGCTGTGATAAATTAATCACTTGGAAACTTGCGAACACGTCCTAAGGAACTTATGGTTGCCCCTTAGCATAGCAGTTTTTCCACTCTATCACTTTAATGGCTTTAAACTCTCAACACTACTGTGACAAGAGCAAAATCTCTTTTCCTTCTTTCTTTTTCTTTTTATTTTGAATAAGGAAAGTTGAGGCAAGGAGAGGAATGGTTACATAGGATGTCTACACCTGAAAAGGAAATTAAAGTTGAATCCTCTCAATCCTAGGTGATTCATTAATTACTGGACATTCCTTCCTCTCAGGTTCTTTTCTGCCACCAGTTTTTAGGCATTTGGGAGGAGGAGGAGGGAGAGTAATTGTATTACCATTAGGAATAAAGAAGACCAGATTCAGATAAAATAAGAATTGGCTGAGGCCCTTGCTCAAACCTCAAAGCCCTTCTGACATTTGAAACAGTTTAGTATGCTCCTTTTATTTTCTTCGTCTGCCGCAATGGGACTTCCTGATACTGGTGGGGACAGAACAGTGAAAAAAACAGTGAAAATCTGTGGTTTGAATAAATTTTGCCAAGTGTACAGACCTTTGGTGTTCTTGCTGTTGTTTTTTTTTTTTTTAAGATTATTTTTATTAGGCTTCTCTAAACAGAAAAGGCAATACCAACAAAATACGCTTAGATATAATTTGTATCTGAGCATCAGGCCTAAAAAATGCTGTGGTATGTGGGCCAGACACAGAGGTCCCTGAGCTCCTGATCTGCAATCAAACCCTTTGGGTGGACCTTGGCATTACACGATTACTTCAGTAAGGCTTTGGGAAGCCCAGGCTTTCAAATGACATCACATACTTAAAATCTTGCATGATAGTTGTCATACATACGGAAAAAAAAATGTAGGACGGAAAGAAAGGAGGTACAAATTTACTATGAGTAAAATCTTTCCATTTTCCTGATGTTCTTTCAAACATGAATTCTGTTGGTCATAGAAGCAGCAAAACCACTTCTGCGATGTCTAGGTCAGTCATATGTTGGTTATACATTTGTCAGATTGTTGGCAAAGTATTTTTAACAGCACATACATGCAAGCACATCCGTCTTGTCAACATTAATCTTCTCCTGGAAATTCAGAAGTCAGAGGAGCATCTCCTCGTAATGTTTGAGTGAAATCAGGCTTTATAAGCATAACATCTGACACCCAAGAAACCCCCTAAACTGTCATGACAATTAAGTTCAGGTTTTTGTAATAAATTGTACTCTCTATTATTTTGAGGTTTTCAAAAAGTCATGCATGTCTTCAAGGTCTTTCAGAGTCACAGTGAGTTTTAGGGTGTATTTGACAGCTGCACTTTTTAACCCAGTAAATCCACCTTTTAGTACCTATGTATGATAATTACAAGTGAGAGTTTGTGATTGAAAGATCCTGGCAGTTTTTTGGTCTAGATGAAATGAATTACTGCTATCAGCCCACCATCTAGAAACCTCAGCCATTCAATTAGCACTAATTGAAATAGTAATTGATAATGTCAGCTCAAAGGACTCAAAACAAATGAGCCTTAAATCTGAACTGTTCCCCTATCTCCAGAATTTAGATTTATATCCTGGAAATGCTTATTGACACAGAAATGCATTAGTTGGCAACTTCATTGGAAATATTACTGGAAGTGTGTCAAATAATACTGCAAGAAGTATAAAAATGAAATATGCTTCAGAAGAAGTCGTGGATGTGTTATAACGCTGCCCTGGGAGAAGGAAAGCAAAATGTCCAGATGCTACCTGTTATTTCAAGACAGGATTCATTTTCCCTAACTTTAGGTGTTTATAACATGAACTTCTACTTCTAAGCTAAGTTTTCAATTCAGGTGTCTAGTAATTTGCACCTAGTGCCATTTTTAATGATCCATGAAATCCCGTCTGGTGTCCAGCTGCTGCTCCAGAAGATCACAGATTTTCTGTGAATCCTATGTCATTTTTGCCAGCTACACGTGCATGTTTGGGATGCCATGGAGCATCTAAAATGGCAGTAGATACCAAGGTTGAGGCAAATGAATCATGCCCATGGTGTCTAGACTCCTTTTAGGGGAGAGGAGAGTTTTATTCAAGAACCAGTCTCCCTGCTTCTGGCTGTAATGGTGAGGGGTTGCCCACATGTAGATAAGCAGTGCCATTTGAGATGCCTTAGGATACCTGGCCTGGCCTCTAGCTGCCCTAGGAGGGCACAGGTCTCCTGTAATTGATATCCGTTGGCAAATATCACAGACAACACAGGGCACCTCAAATGACACAAGACACCTGTGTGTGGACAGCTGAAATGAGCCCATATATCTCTGAATTTGGAGCTGTATCTCACCTTTAGTGTTAGGTGAAGTGAATCCTGTGCTTTATGTCCTTACTTAGGAATATCTTCTGGATATATTCTGTGATTCAACACCAGGAATCCATGCAAAAGAGAGGTCATCGCTTTTCCATACTGTAGGTACAGCACTTTCACTCAGGTTTGAAACTGAGGATGTAGAAATGAGAATGATACTAGTACATGTGGATCTCAGCAGTTTAAGGCTGTAACTTTAATCTCTTACCTTGTCTTAGAGGGTTATTTAAGCATCTGATCTGACCGGATTATTGACATAAATGTCTCTTTGGAATATCTATCCTGAGTTATCATGGTAAAGTGAAACATTCAGAGAAAACAAATAAATAAGAACACAGTGAAAATAGGGTCAAATCTTCAGCTAAAAGAAATTCAGCAGAGTCATGCACGTGGCTAAGAATCAGCCCTTTTCATGCAAAACTCTCTAACAGAAAATCCATTTCCACAGTTACTGAGGAGATCTACGTACACATGACACCTGGTGTGTTCCAGAAGGAAGCCATAGGACAAACGAGTTTCCCAAACCTGCAATTTATTGAGGCTGTCATCCAGAAAGACACTTAAGCGTCTGAGTATCTTTCATGATTGCTGTGGAAAAGAATAGTCCTGCAATCCTGCAAGAGCTTAAATGTCTTATTCTAGTTTGTCAGAAATCTACTTTATCTGGCTGATCTATCAAGCTGCTCTACCCAGCTGGAAAACACTCTGCACTTTCATGTCCTATGTCATTCCACCGTTCTGTTTACTTTGTTCACTAATGAGAATGTTTTCAGAGTGGCTTAGATATAATCAAAATATTATGATCTCCCCACCTTCAAGGTCTGGCAGAACATAAAGTGCAGGCCAATACAGCCGAGCAGCCAAAGGATAGATTATCTGTGATAGATAGAAAGTCATGTTGCTGTTGCAAAACAATCCCCTCCATGTGTGAGTGGCAGGAGGGAATGCGTTAGAGAAATAAACTTGCAGAGAAAATAGGATATATTTGTAAACACAAAATGCTCATCTAGAAGTTGCACAACCTAATCACTTCTCATGAATGCCACTTGAAAACCCACTAATATACATAAAATAAACTTTTAAATGAGGATTTCATGATAAGATGACAACACATTTCCTAAGTGAGTCCAGCTTCAGAGAATATCAAAGTTCACAAGAGGTGCCAATCCATGAATGAACAAAAAAGCGTGTTCAAATTTTTTGAGACGGCAGCGGCTTCAGACATAAGATTTATCTTGACTCATTGCTCACACAAGCAGTGAACAGTTCGATATTTCCCACATAACAATAACTGGCATTTTTCTGATAGTTATTAATTGCAAGTATACCGAGTGTTACACTGGTATTACAGATCATCATTATTCACACTGAAGGAGTCTAAATGTGAACAGTGCCATGCAAAAATAAATGAGAGTACTGTATTTATTTATACAATTCCTTCTCTGGAGGCAAGTAGGAGATTAAGTAACTTAATGAATGACAATGGAAAGACAAGACACTGTAGTAAACTCAGTCCTGCTGTAAATACACACAACCCCATTTACAACCGAATCTTTTCTTGTCCAGAGCCATATTTAGTATGTGAGGTCTCCATCCTCACACTGCATTCATTACTTCTGTTTCACGCTGAAGCAGCTCCATTGCTTTCACTAAATGGAGCGTGTCATTTTCTTAAATAAGTGCCTGACCGTAAAAACCCAAGTATACATAGAGCATAGCGTTAGGAAACCAGCTTCCTATTCTGATTTGTACCTTTGATTTCACAAGCCCTATTCCTGTCAATAATTACATTTAGAGCACATCCATTTTGATTCCCCAAAGTACTGCATTTATATGAGTGAACAAACTCCTGTTATCAAAACACAGTCTTGACTTGGCCCATGATTAAGCTGACATAACACACTTGACCGTGTTTCTTGAAAAAATACAGCAGGTAGATTGTACTGGGGCTGGAAAATCCATGACCCCACATTTCAAGCTCAGGCAGAAAAGCTGGAAATGTGAAGTTCTTACTGTTAGTCCAAGTTCAATGTGACCTGGCCGTACCTGAGATTTCCCTCCTGGAGCTGTGACACAGAATTCAACCTCTCTCCAAGTTTCAAGAAATGCCAGGACTCGGGTACCCCGGCATCCCAGAGTTCCTACAATGGTTCTGTATTCCAAGAAGTGACCAGAGACTTCACTGGCACCTTCCTGGGTTCTCGTTCCCCAGCTATCAATGTTATGTTTCTCTTTTTCATACTGAAGTTCCTGCCTGGGCCATTTGCCTGGATTTCCTTTCTCCAAAAAACCTGGGCACAAACAAGAAGTTGCTAAATACCTAAGTCTCTGGGAGATTGGCATATTGACCGTGTTCAGTCTAAATTGCAAATCTAAAATTTTCTGATGGGTCAAAATAGGGTTAATAATTTGGGGGCCTTAATAGTCTATATTAAATAAAAAACAAACAATAAATTCCTAGTTCTAGTTATAAAACCGTTTTGCCATGACTACATATTTTTCATTATAGATCTTGATTCCATCAACATCCTAGTTTATCATTAATTGGCAGATCATGCTATAACTGTTATTTCCTGCTAGCAATTAGGAATTTTGAAAGTATGCCTATCTCTTTCTTTGTGTCCAAAGAAGTTTCACCAACCTCAGAAGCATTTTGATCAGATATATGGGGAGGAAATCCATTCAGTCTGTGTCAGGAGGAGACAGAGTTGAACAGATTCCTCAAATTGATTGAATGTTTGCAGCAGCCTTCACATTCAGCAATAGGTTCCTCCAAAAGATGGCCTTTTTTCACTCCTGAGGAACAAGTTTACTACTCCAGTACAGATGTGAATTAAATTGTCATGGAAGTAATTGAGATTCCTCCATGCATTTTAGAAAAAGTTTCATTAGAAGTATGATCCAACTCTGCTCTGATCTCACAGCATGTAGAAACACCAATATGAGCAGTAATGGATACCAATCACAGTGTCTCACTCAAAAAAAGTCAAGATTGAATAAAACTCAACCTTACTCATGTGTGTATCTTTACCCATTCTCTTCTGGGATGGAATTGCTGTGTTTGCGTCATGGATGCATAAGAAAGGCATTCAGATAAGTGGCCATATCTTAATGGTTGTACAAAGTGTATGAAAAATAAAACCACTGTTACTGTTAAGCCTGCATTTAACTGAAGTAACTGAAGCATGGAACCCGGATTAGGAGAGGGATATAGAGCAGAAGATAAAATATGTCAATATATGTGCATTTAAATGTAGCAAAGGATGGAAACATATGGTTAACAAAGACAATGTGATATTCCTCTCTCTCCAATTCAGAGTAAATAAAACAACCCTACTTTATTTCCAACAAATCAATCAAACTGCACCACAGGTACAATGACACATTATTGTTTCTTATGGCTTTCAGAATAAATGTGAAGTTATGTGTGTTTTGCTTGGCACAATTGAATCTTCTCCTCCAATCCCACCAGCCAGGTCTCAAGCCTTATCTTTCTCTGTCAGAATCCCCTGCAAATCATTATTTTTCAGTTGAAGGGTGTCTCTGAAATCTTTCCTGCACTTCTTATTCCAGGCATCTGCAGGGATGTTGTTTGGTTTTGGAGCATGAGGAAGTGCTGTCTGTTTTCAGCTCCCTTGCTGTCTACACCCAGCAGGCACTAGGGTTTTTAAATAAAAGTTGGAATATTTCTCTCAACAGCCTTCTCCTTCTGAGTTTAATTTATATATATATATATATGAAAAAAAAATTAAATATATGATACATAAAGACATGTGAGAGTATACCACCTATGGTATACTAGTGTTACTATTAACTGATTATATACTGTCCAGAAATAAGGTGGCCTCTATTTTTTATTTCCCCCCCCATTGCAGCTTTCTGTTAGGAAGCAGGAGGAGTGGCTGTTCCAGAAGAGGAGAACCAGGAGCTGGCGTGATGGGCTGGGGCCATGATCTCACCAACAAGGGGGACAGTCACACAATGCTGTAACAAAAAGAGCAGAGTAGGTGACAGGACGGTAACCAGGCTCAGCCAAATAGTCCAGTGATCATCAGGGAAGTCTGATGAGATGAGACAGGTCAAGATAGGAAGTCAAGTCAGCAAAGCAAAGATCAGCAAGGGAGGCATAGGAATGTATATAATGAAGTTCAGGCAAGGACCTGGCTGAAGTGCAACTCCTGGGGTAAGGAAGCAACCAGTGAGGCTTTGCACTGTTTTCTCATGCACTTTGCTGGGTTTACAAAAGTTTGATCCAAGATTACATGGCTTCACCATATCACAGCTGACCTTGAACACAGGCAGCTAAGCCCCTAGGAGGGAGGAAAGGGGTCGCTGACCCTGTTGATGCACTTGAAGCCTTGACACCTTCTTGATCATCATTGCTGTTTACTTATCTTTCAAAATGTCCTTCTCAGAATGCCCCCAGGCTGGACGCTGGACGCTGTCTGGCAAAAACCCACATCTTCCTCAAAGGGGATAGGTGAGCATCGGTCCTGCACAGTTCAGTGGCTGTGGATCAGCTCTACAAGCTGTGTTGCAGGATTTTCTGGTTCTTTTCATATATCTACAGTGATAGTACAGAAAAACTGAGATTTGACACCGCGAATCGTTATCAGACAACTTAAAGTGACACTTAGGGTAGGCTCCAGCATCCATTGTGCTATCAAAGCTCAAAAGTCAAGGCAGGATCCCCTTATTTCCAGGGGTCTCAGATCTTATACAGTTACAGCAGAAAGGCAGGATCTGTTACTGAACTGCTTATCATAAGCAGTTTACTAATCATTTGTGACTGTGTTGGACTCATATGCCTTTGAAAATGCTTACTTCTTTTTTAATAGGTGATTTAGACACATCTTTGTGGAACCAAATGGTGGAAATCAGTGCCATAAATATTAATGTATAAATATTATTATTCAAAAACTAATAGGATTAGCACATGAATAGGAAACAAAGGCCAGTTTGGATCCATAAAAATTCTTCCAATTTCAACATTTGTGTTCAACTTTTAGACAAATGAAATGAGATCTACCTAGAGATTACTCAGTTACCAGTCAGTCCTTTTTTAAACATCTCCTTTTGTTCAGTTCAGTAGTAAATATATGTTTAAACCATCACTATTGCTTCTATGCATTGTGGCCATGCTCATGATTTCTCTGTTTGGCTTCAGCCATGTGTAGAAACAAACACCACAGAAAGGGACTTGTCAATGTAATTGGTCTGCCACTGATGTATGTTACAATAAAATAATACTAAAGATTAAGGAAAAATAGTGTTTAGAGTAATGATGGCTAAGTGCTGAAGTCCTGCAGTAGAGTTTGTAAGATAGTGAGTTCTGGCAGAGAAGCTCCTGGCATTTTGTGGGTTTTCTTTAAAATTTAGTATAGCTTGAATGGATGCAGTTGCTTCACTTGAATGAGTTTCCTAGTGCCTTAAAATGATATTTGATGTCACAATATGTGTATTCGACTACATTAATTGTATGCAAACATTTCTGTTTGGTCACATTGGAAAAATAAGATTGCTGGGACTCTTCTGCATATTCATTTCTTCTTCCAATTTCTTATTTGCTTGAGGCAAATGATTTTCCGAGAAGCTCGTCTGTGATTAAAGATGCAATAATTCTTCCCAGAAAAAGAAATAACACCATGCAACAGTATCACATTCCCACTTCTTAATTAAGGTTCTGTACTTTTGTTTTTCATTGACAGTAACCAACATACACATACTTCTGCATAATTATACCGCAGCTTCATTAGGGCCTGTGCTTTTGTGTTTGCCATTTGAAACTCACATCCATCCAAGCCTGACAAGTCGTTTCAATGAAATGAAACTAGTTTTAAAAAATGAAACATAGTAACCTGTGGGTAAAGGCAATCAAACACTTTAGGGAAACTGGACTTTACGGGGACCATCATCTTTCCATGTGAATTACAGAACACAAATGTTCATAATATGAATTTGGGAAATGTACAGTAACAACTGAGATACAAATTATTGTATAGATAATGTTGAAATTCTGCTCCTAATATTACACGGTGTGAATAGCAGTTAATTGGAATAGTGTAACCTTGGGATGTCACACTGGGATTTAACATGACTTTTTAACAGAAAAGTTTCTGCAATCAACAACCTAAAGCAAAAGTGTGAAGTTTAATGACTATGACCTAGAGTTCATGAGAGAATTTACGGTGATGCTTATTTTAAAATGTCCCGTGCAACAGCTGCATCTGTCAGGGCACATCTTTAACAAATAGCTCCAGAGGCTTTTAGGACCAGAGAGTGTTTGCCTCAATTTAAAAATTTAACTGAGACATTTAAGAAAGGAGTGTGGTCACTATAGACTCTTCATTAGAGTTAATGAGGACAGATAGAGACCTGCAGAGGGAGAACTGGTTTTTAAGTAGATTGAAAAAAACCTGGCAGGTACATGGAGTTTAAACACCCTCTGAAATGCATAACTTTCCGGTGCCTATTGACTGATACCTGAAGCAGGCAGGAAGGAATCCAGTCTCCAGAGTACTGCTTCTGACTAATCAGACATATTCCCCAGCTTAAATATTTCAGCAACTGTGTCAATTCAGAATTGTGTTTATGCTCTCTGGCGAGCATGCATTTTGGATCCTGCTCCCTCTGCAGCCTGGAAAATTACAACTCATTTCTCTGAAAGGTTACCTAATCACCTATAACTGAGATTGCAAGCACTCACTATCTACTCCTACTGCTGAGAAAATATCGCCATGCAGAGAACAGAAGACTGATTTTAGCCTAGCTACAACAGCATCAACCTGGATTGGGTTGGGGGCAATGCCTTGAAGTTAAAACTAGGAGTTTCAAGAATCTCACGGCCACCCAACTGCTGATCTTTTACATGCATTTCCTTTATGGGCACTTAAATAATCAGTTGGGACTGAGTATTCCTATGGTACAGGAAGCACTGGGAAAAACGGCTCCACATCTAAGTGGACACCAGTGACAAGAGGCATTCCTCAGGGGTTGGTGCTGGGGCTGGTGCTGTTTAAGATCTGCGTTGGTGACATGAACAGTGGGATTGAGTGCACCCTGCACAAGTTTGCTGATGACACCAAGCTGTGTGGTGCGGTCGACACACAGGAGGGAAAGGATGCCATCCAGAGGGACCTTGACAGGCTTGAGAGGTGGGCCCATGTGCATCTCATGAGCTTCAACAAGGCCAAGTCCAAGGTCCTGCATGTGGGTCAGGGCAACCCCAAACACAAATACAGGCTGGGTGGAGAATGGATTGAGAGCAGCCCTGAGGAGAAGGACTTGGGGGTGCTGGTGGACGAAAAGCTCAACATGAGCTGGCAATGTTCGCTTGCAGCCCAGAAAGCCAACCGCATCCTGAGCTGCATCAAAAGAAGCATGGCCAGCAGGTCGAGGGAGGTGATTCTACCCCTCTACTCCACTCTCAGGAGACCCCACTTGGAGTACTGTGTCCAGCTCTGGGGGTCCCAACATAAGAAACACATGGACGTGTTGGAGTGAGTCCAGAGGAGGCCACAAAGATGATCAGAGGGCTGGATCACCTCTCCTATGAAGACAGGCTAAGAGAGTTGGGGTTGTTCAGCCTGGAGAAGAGAAAGCTTCAGGGAGACTTAATAGCAACCTTCCAGTACTTCAAGGGGGCCTACAGGAAAGATGTGGAGGGACTCTGTATCAGGAAGTGTAGCAATAGGACAAGGGGTAACAGTTTTAAGCTGAAAGAGGATAGATTTAGATTAGATATTAGGAAGAAATTCTTAATTGTGAGGATGGTGAGATGCTGTCACAGGTTACAGTTGTGGAGGCCCCGTCCCTGTAAGTGTTCAAGGCCAGGTTGGATGAGGCTTTGATTAACCTGGTCTTGTGGAAGGTGTCCCTGCCCATGGCAGGGGGGCTAGACTACATGATCTTTGAAGGTCCACTCCAACCCAAACCATTTTATGATTCTATGAAAATCATCACCCAGGTCCTGCTGCACCAAGGACAGTGATGGATAAAAGCTACCTATGAAAAATATCTTTGGAGTCATCTCTTAAGTGTATTATATTTTGAGTGTGATGAGTTCACTTAAATCCAGCCAGTGAGCTGGGAAAATTCAACCTTCAAATTAATCATCTCTGTGTTCTTATGTCATTCACTTGCTCTAAGAGAAAACTTTAATAAGCTGAATTTTGTCACTTTTATAGGGGTCTTTTATTATTAGATTTATTAGATATTAGATAAATTTCAGCAGTACTGTGTGAGGTCCCATTGCCAAATTACAGGGAAATGGAAGAATTTAAATTTAAAAAAAAAAAAAAAAAGGAAGGGAAGGGAAGGGAAGGGAAGGGAAGGGAAGGGAAGGGAAGGGAAGGGAAGGGAAGGGAAGGGAAGGGAAGGGAAGGGAAGGGAAGGGAAGGGAAGGGAAGGGAAGGGAAGGGAAGGGATACTTTCTTATTTGAGGACTACCTTGAGAACATTTCATTCAGAGCAGGACCTTGAAATGTAACTAGTTATAATCTTCCTGTAAAAACAGGAACAGAACAGGTTTCACTTCAGAAACTTTCCAGGATAGGTCATCTGCTACTAGCTATCCCCACAAAACAGCTAAGGAATGCCAGAGCAAAACCTTAAGTATGATCCTAATAAAGAACTTCATTTTCTGAGATTTATGAATTGTTGCTTTGTTACTGAAATGCGGGTTTTTAAGTAGATACCACTTGTAATTTCAAAACTTTTTTTGATAAAGCTGATTCTGAATAATGTTGCAGCTCCTAAGACATCTCTGTCCTTTAGGGCAGTGATTTTTAAGAGCAGGAAACTGAAACACTTTCAAAGTAATCAGAGCACTTGCACAGATTCCCCAGGTTTTCTAAGAAATATCTTAACTGAGTTGAATGAACTACTCTGAGTGCTGGTAATTTGCGGATCTAAAGAGAAAACTGCAAGGTAGTAGCTAATATTAGCCAAGAAAGCACTGTGGCATCCTTATGTTTGAACTATGAGTGTCCCAAGAGAGTTCATAGCATCTGCCTAGAACTCTAACAAGGTTAACTCTACTAAATGCTTGGTCAGCTTTTGTAAAATGAATCATGACATAATGGTAAACTAAGTATTCCGCTTCCACAGCTTTATGTGCAGAGCAGAGTTCAGCTATAAATCTATCATCTATTTCCAGGTACTTAACATTTCTTTTTCCTTCCATAATGAAGAATTACAACAATAATAATAATAATGAAAGCCCAATTTACTCTGCTGTTATTCCATGGCATGGAATGGCATTCCATGATGTGAAACACAAGCAAGCAAGCAAGGTTTTACTGTCTGATACAACATGTCCAACATCACTTTAAACATCTCCATGTACATACATTTCTTTTCGGTTATATAAACCCATCCAGTAAAACTGCTTCTGTAATGACACTAAAGTGTAAAACTCAACAGAAAACACACTTTAATCAGAGTAAACTGGAATTTGTGTCAGATTTTTCTGTCTTTCTAAAAAATCATTGCCAGAATATGCTCTGGGGAATCTCTGCAAGCCTTTTCAGTCTATGTGTATATAAGCTATTGAAGATAGAATAATAAACAGTTAATTAACTGGTCCTTCCGCATGGTAGCTAGTGGATACTGAAATAATACTAAATTCTCACATGTCCATTTATCTTCTTTATGGATTTTTGGAAGGTTTGGGGTTTTTTGGGTTTGGGTTTTTTGTTGTTTTATGGGTTTTTTTGGTGTTTTTTTGTTTTTTGTTTTTTAAAAGATCACTGTGAATATTTTGAAAATAAATTCAATAAGATAAAAGCACAGATGTTTTATGGACAGTTCATTGTCCATAATATTTAATTAATGCCTTGCTCACAAAATTACCCAGTAAGTGTTTGCCCTGAAGATTTTTTCAATGAGTAAGAAACAACTAAATGGGATTCAGAAGAGTGTTCATAATAGTACATAATTTTTTCAAGCCACCATTCATTTGAAATTTTCACTAGGACAGCTTTTGAAAACAAAAGATTTTAAAAAAAAAAAAAAGAAAGTTTTTAATTTACTCTAACAACTATTAGAATCAGGTGTACTCTATTTTTAATCTACATTGAGACTCAGATTGAGCTCGTCAAGCTTCAACAGTAAAATTTATGTGTGCAGCCTCAGTCAGCAGAGTAGGCCTATTCCATAGCTCAGAAAAACAAATGGAGACCTCCAGCAGGACATTCATGTTATCTTCAGATAGGTAAAATAATCTTCTAGAAATGCCTATATCTCTGGACTGATGAAAAAGGAAGCTTTAGTGATTTATTTAGTCCAGATATCTATCTTAAGTCATGAAAGAACTGTCAAAACGAATCCCACCCTGAATGAGAAAAGAAAGATTTCTAAACGTCTTTGTGTGTTTCTGTTCAGAAGTTTGAACATTGTGTGTATCAATTAGATATACCTGTAGACTTTCTGGATTGCAAAACAGACTTTAAAGTGCTAATTTCTACGTATAACACAGGATGTGCGCTCATATCTTTGGAATACTATTCTGAAAATTAAATCTCATGCACAAGTATCAGGTGCACTTAATTTAAGTACCTCAGTAATCTCAGTGAAGTCAAAATTAAATGTGACTTCATGCTTAGACTCCCAGAACTACAGAATTGTGAAATTGCAAGGGACCTCTGGAGGTCATTACATCTAATGGCTGGCTTAAAGCAGGATAAACCAGAGCAGGTTGTCAAGGTTGTGTCCAGTCCAGTTTTGAATATGTCCAAGAATGAAAACTCTATACCCTCTCGGGACAACCTTAAATATCTATTGTTTAGTTTGATGTGTTCCTTAGTCTTATTATTTTAATGCAATTTCATAGGAATTCTTTGGTAATTATAGTCAGAGATAAAGATGTAGCCACTGCAGATACATTGAAGCTAGTTTGTAGTTTTAATCTATCTACTGTGGATTTTGGTAGCAATGCAATAGCAATAGCAATGGTGCTGTTGGAATGAAATAATTTCACTTTTGCTTGACTTCTGCAATCCTGACCTCTTCTCCTGTGCTACAGAAGCAAGGTTCATTATTAATAGTAGGCACTGACAAAGTATTAGAAATATTTCCATACTGACAGAATTCAGCCACTAGTGGAAATGCAAAAAATTTTATAAGGAGTATCATGTTTTGAGAACTAAATCCTGCATGTGTTGCTTCTTTATAGGCATATTTTTTGAGGAAAGCACACCACATTGGTAAGCTCAGTGAGCAGCCCAAATGAAAGATGTTAGAGGAAATCTGTCAATCCTTGGTTTGCATATTCATGTTCTCCAATAAACTGTAATCTCTTCCTCAGTGTGAATAACCTCCCATGTGTTACATAACAAGTATCCAGCTATTCCAAATCTGATGCTCTTTCCTGTGAGATCCTTACACAGCACTTAGTTGATTGCTGTCAATTAACTGTGCTGCTTAGTTCCCCTGAGTTTTCTCAGGCAGGAGTGACTAGACAATTGTTTTCTTTATATGATCATGTGTAGGGAGAACAAGCTATCTGAAAAAGAAAGAGCAAAAATGAGTTATGGAAAAAGAAAAGAAGAAAAAAAAAATGAAGTGCATTAAAAATAAGAGGAGAGTGAAAAAATGAGATTCATCTAACGGAGTGATAATGCATGCACATGTGATCTAGTTAAGCTGAGCTCCATTTGTAGTCAGTGGAAAGAATAAGGCATTTCTAAAGTTCAGTTCAGTCTAAAGCAAATACCTGGAACAGCTTAGATAAATGAGTTTAAAAAGAGCTTATTTCTCCCCATGGACTGTAAATAGAGCCTAGGGTGACTAGCTTAGCTATTGACACCGATTAATGTAAATGCTTAGAGTTAGGTGAGACAAATCCCAGCCTAACAGTCTGCAAGAGGATGTCTTTTCCAGTACTCTTTTTCTGTCTCTCTCTATCTCTCTGGGGTAAGATGGAATTTCTGGGAAATCTGGGTGGTTGGTGGTTTGGGGTTTAGGTTTTTTTGGTTATTTTTTTTTTTGTTGGTTTGTTTGGTTTTTGTTTGGTTGGTTTGTGATTTTTTTTTTTCCTTTTGCAGGCTTTTGGATGCATTGTCATATGAAAGGAAGCTACAATTGCAGCGAAAACATTTGAGTGTATAAAGAACCTAGGATTGTTTAGGCTTCAAAACACCCTTAACAGCACCAACAACAAAGGTTGGCTTTTGGTTCCTATGATTAAAAGGAGAACAACTTTTGTTTTGCTATGCAGACCTAGAACGAGATTGTTGGTTTAATCCTCTCAATTATCTGTATTGAACTGTACAGAGAGAAATAACTAGAAACCATACTGTACTGTGTATTATATCCTCTATCATTAGTTCCCATTACTTGAGCAGAGGGAAACTCTATGTGGAGATAAAGACCATGCTGTGTTACCACTGTGCAGAGACGGCACAAGCAAAGGAAATGTCTGAAGGATCCTGTATCCCAGCATCACTACACAGAAGCAGAAGCAGGGCAATGAGCTGAATGTTAACCGCAGTTATGTGGAGTAACAAAAACTCAGTTTGGGTCAAAGTTTATAGACTTCCCAGGTTCCCTGGGTGAGGGAAAGGCTTCTCTAAAGAGCAGAAGACAGCCAACTTTAAGTTAACTTTTGAAGGATCCGGTTTTTCCCTATTAAGTCATGCTGGGACCAAAATTTTCAATATATGTAGCCTTTGTGAAGATAGGTAGGGTCCTGCTCTGAGGACTCCAGATGTATTTACTTTTTGCAGGATTAATTAAGTGTTATGAAACAAGCAAGAAATGAAAGCTACATGCAGAAAAGGATGCATGTCATGTTTCTGCTACTTCTGGACAAAGGGGTAGGTGAGTAATAAAGCTGTAATCCAGTAATGATGCTGAGACGTGGCAAAGCACTGGCTAGTTCTCCCTCAATGAGGTTATTTCATAAGGCAGATTGACTTTATTAAGAATAGAAAGTAACTTTTTATTTTTCTCTTTTACTTTGCAAGCGCTCCTGTAAAAAGTTTTTCAAAATCTGTTCTTCCAAATCTGCTTGCTGAGAACTACACAATACCATATATACTGTGTTAACAAGCCATCTGACCTCTTTAAAATATATGCCTATGTCGTCCAATAATATTAAAGAAAAGGATTCAAATACAAATGATAGACTGTTTTATACCCATGCAGAGAGAGAATCCAGTCATTAGCGATGTGGGATATAGGGAAAGACACAAGATTGTGTAGGTCTGGATTAGAAAACAGCTTCCAATTGCTTCTATGTTTGGTGCTGTGGAATTTATTAGTTTTGTTCTTGTAAAGTCATAGGAGAGCTGGTAGGGAAGAAGTATAAAACTGTTTGAACGCACAGCAATACCAGGTGCACAGGATTAAACTAAAACCTTTAAAAAGTTCATATCAGGCAGACTCTATGAAGCATATAACTCTGATCTATCCTTCCCTGGGTAAAAATTCAGTGAAAGGAAAAAAAAAATTAATGATGCAGTGTGTAAGTACAGAAGGTTTACAATTTTTCCTTCTGTATTTGACATTTAAATTGGAGGGACATGGTCCAGGGACTGGAAGAGTAGAAGTTACATGGGAGAAGTTAATATCCACTGGCACAGAGCTTTGTGTTCATGCTTGCTTGCATAGCTCTTGCTGTTGTTATAGAAACCTCTGGGTAACCTGTTATAAGACTCAGGTACTTTAGCAATACATACTGTGGAGAGGTTTACTGAAACAAAATAATAACTTTCTTCTATTAATGGCTTTTCTAAATGTCATTTTCTTGCCATAACGAAGTTATTTGAAAGGTCTGATTTGTGCTGCAATTTCAAACCAAAGAAACATGGAGATAAACACACACACACACACTTTTTTTCCTTGTCCTTCCTTTCTGTACAACAATAGTATTTAAATTCCTTAAAACCATTACTCCAACTGGCTGCTTAATATGGCATTTCCATATTCTATATCAATTACTGAAATAAAAATATTCTGTGGTTCTTTTGGTGACCGCAAGCTGAATCCTAGTTTACCATTATAAAGGCTTGTTAATGCTTTACTATTATGAAGCTGAAAATATCCTCCTTTTCATGAATTGAAATACCTATGGTTGGATCCAGTGTCCATTTGCATTTTTTTCTTCTTCCTAGTTACACATCTTCCTGCTCCAGTATCACCAGGTGGTTTTGTAGTTTGCTTCTGATCATGTGGCTGTATATATGTGCATGTCAATCCTCCAATTCTTATGGTAATAAGTATCATGATCGTGGTTATATTTGTCCACAGGAAACACCTAGCAAAGAGAAATACTTAATCTCTCTTTCTTTCTTCAGCCAAACAAATAGGAAGAATTTCTCTTCCTTCTGGAAAGTAAACAAAAATCCTGATTTGAAAACTGACTTCTTGGGGTAAGATTCAGACAGAAATCCAGACACCTCTCTGGAGGGCTACAGCTTGACTGCTATATGTGAGTGAGGTATCTAAGTCACTATTGAAGTCCATGAAGATCTAGTAAATTAAGTCAAGAGAGCTCAAGAGGGAGGGATGCCATGCTAGACTTAACACACAGTCAGCTCCACAGGTCTCCAGGCTCAGTTGTCTTTACTGACTGTAGGTAGATTTCAGTTCCTTGAAAATGAATGTTTAATGTCATATCAGGCAACACAGGGTACCCAAGATATGTGCATAGGGCTTGCAGATAGGTCACAGAATCTGTTTGAGATCAATGCCTTTCTCGAGCGGCAGCTAGAGGTCAGGAGGGAAACACTAAAGTAACTAAAATGGTACTATCTGTCTATGATTAGGCAGCTGAATCTCTCCTTAGAGTTGAGCTGACTCTGATGGGGGTGTACATACCTAGAGTGTATGACAGAAGCTGAATAGGAATCTGAAAAATCTGGACCTTAATCCCACCTCTTGGGCTCAACTTGATTGCATAGTCATAGGTATTTAGTGCCATTTGACATATCCTAAGATACGCTCATGACAGGACTGGAGTTACAACACATGATTTATTGGCAACCCCACACTTTTCTAGAGCTGTCTGGAAGTCAGATGGATTAACCTTAGAGCATGTCCAATGCCATTAGACGTATATTGCCAGCAGCTGAAATGAACCTCATATGGTTCATTCCCGGGGCAAGACTCAGTTGTCTAAATATTGGTTATTTTATAAACTGTTAGGCGTTCTACCTGACTTCCAGCTACCTCTCCAGAAGAGTCCATCAGTACCCCCAAGCTGTACATCACACCAGCCAGACTCATACCTGAATCCACACACTTGGACAATTGAATCCTTGAGCTTGCAAGACCATAAAAATGTGCCTCGGGCATTAACAGCAATGGTTGCATGTATTGCAGGAGTGTTAAAAAGACTGGGAATGTTCAATAAAAAATGGTCAAGGGACTATTTGCTGACTGTGAGAACAGTCATTTATTGTGTTGAGGGAATAACACACCAGCTGGTGGCAGACATGTGAGTTCCCCTGATGAGACTGGCAGAGTTGCTAGACCTCCCTTGCCTTCTCTCCAACACCAACTAGAGTAGCCAATGTGCTGAGTACCATGGCTGAACCAGAGCAGGAAGGTGACTGTATTTCTGGGAGCACCAAATTTACTGAATATTGGCAGTAGGTCCATTATGGAACTACTGAAGGGATATAGTATCTGGATGTTCCCTAGCGCAGAAATAACCTGCGTCAAAACACAGCACACCACTGGCATACACTATTAAAAGCCACCACTTGGACAATCTGCTGCAAAGGAGCAAGCAATGGACTATTCTCCATCTCTATTAATCTATTAAGAAGTAATAGGTTTAAACTGCAGTGAGAAAGATTTAGATTAGGCACTGAAAAATCCTTCTACCACAAGGACAGCTCATCCATGCAGGTAAGGCTGATGAGGTCATGGTATCTCTGTCATTGGGAGAGATGCATGTGGACATCAGGCCCTATTAGCTCACCACTGAAGATGCTTTCTTGCTGAATGCTCTATGCTTTGGCTATCAAAAGAGTCTGTGCATGTTGTTAAAGGGAAAAGCAGCACAGATAAACACAGGCATAGAGAAGGCCAGACACACTGCCTGATTCTGTGCATTCATTTTCACTCCTTGTCTTTCCTCCCCCTCTGTAGAACTCAGCTGGAGAAGACAATGGACTGCTTTGTCTTTGAGAACTCCTGGGGCTAGCATCAGCATCTTTGAAAAGAGGCTGCATTAAGAAATGAATGGAAAATAAGTACTACATTAAGTATCACTGTTCTCCACTAGTCCGGGATTTCCCTATTAAGACATGTAATACATTCTTACCACTTACATATCATCTCTATTCTCAACTTTTATCAGGCTGGCTTCACCAATATTTTTCATGCATCTTTGCTCTCTTTCTCTGCTATCTCCTGCCCTCTTGCCAGTAGTGACACAAGGTAGAGACAGTTTTGCAGCAAATTCAATGTACCAACACATGAAGATAACACCACCACCACAGCTACCACTACCACTTTTCTGTCTCTTGCACTTTTGTTGCCGCTACAGCAACCCTCTGTCGCTATTCTTTCTCAGTGTTGCCTCCATCCATTGCAATGCTGAGGTAGTGCTGCAGAGAGGAGCTGAACTGAGGGGGCCAGAGCTGTGAGAAGATCAGGACCTCAAGGTCCTGTGATGTTGGCCTACCTCACCCACAAGTGTTACCTAGAGGAATGCTATCAGGTTCTGGACCATACTGCAGTAGGCATTGTACAAACAGATGTAGCTCTGCCCCCATACAAAATGGCTTTACTTTACTCATGGTATCTATCTATCAGGAGCACTCTTGGCTTGTGCCATGTTTGAGTCATTTAAGGCATTTCTGAAAGAATGAAAATTGACACCAACCAAATGCTTATCAAGGATGTGAAAAATGAAACCATGTGTAGCTACAGCACAGTGCTTGAGCCAGTTTAGTTGCTACAATAGATGCACCTTGACAGACCAAGGCAGTGATGTACCCTTTCCTTTTAGTTGCATGACCCAAAAAAAAAAAAAAAAGCATTTTAACATGCACACAAATTGGCCTTTCAAATGACTTTTTCATTTTGGTGGCGGGCAAAATCAATTGGTTCAATAAAAAACACAGTCTGAGGCTGGTTTTGTCTGTGCTTCTTTTCTACTGCCAACTTGGGGAGGATGGGGGGGGAAGGAAAAACACACTGCTTTTTCAAAGAAGAAATCAAGCTTGAAAGGACATTGGGGGAAAAAAGGGCCTCAGCTTCAGAAAAGATTAAGTGAAATATTTCTTTCATCCTTTCTTATGACTGAAATTATTTGCTACAGTGATACTCACTGATTTAATTGCTCTTAAATTACATTCATGGAAATTATTCTTTTGGTCTGAAAAAGCCAACAGAAACAATTTTAATAGTTAAAGGTTACCATTGAATTGTCTTCTGGGAAATTATTTTCTTGAGTTCTCGTGGCTGTCTGTGGTAATGTGGCAGAGTGTCTGGTACCTGTGGGAATCCAGGTATTAAGACTCTAACTGGGTTAATATTCCAAACAAAAGTCATAATTTCATTTTAACCCATAAGCATTTCATGTGCAAAAGAATTATTTTTATTTTTAATGGCTTTACATTTTGTGTAAAAAATATATTCTTCAAAGATGGACAGTAGCACCTATTCCGAGTGCCATCAATATTATTATGAAATATTAAGTTTCCCTCCCATCTGCCTCATTGAAATCCTACTCCCTGAGAGAATTTTTCTGGGGAACTGTGGCTTGGTATATGTTAATTTAGCTTCTTGTTAGTGCTGTATGGGGCCAAATCACTGTCATGTCTGATAAGTTTCCCTGTTATTTTCAGTGGATGTGTACATAATCTTGTTTCACCTGAAGTGTGTTATTTACACACATTATTACAATAAATAACCTGTGTTATTTATTGCTGTTTCTAAAGTATTCTAGATGCTCCGATTTAAGTCATGCAAAAAACAATACACGAGAAATGATATCTTTAAATCTTGCCAATGTGTGTCTGTTTCATACAGAGAGATGAGACAAAAAAGGAAACCCTCACTTTTCAAGATTTTTTTTTCTACAATTCCATAATATTCTGTTTATTTTAGAATAATCCTCAACTCCATACCCTGAATGTGCTATGCATTCAGTGCTACATGGGTGCACATGCATGACTCTAATTTTCATTGTCTGATTAATAGAAATCTTAACAAGCAAAATTGACGCAAACTCTTTTCTATTTTTCTATCCCTCCTTGATTTTTATTTATTTTTTTTTTTTTGTAGTGTGGTCTGATCTCCTACTCCAGACAGACCGAGCAATATTGGAGTCCAGATATCACCTAATTTTCCATTGGTCATCCTTAAAACCTGATTTGGAGATAGAATTGGTAATGATTAAACATCCAATGCGCTGAGCACTGCTCTCATCTTCCTGGCTTTTGGCTTGTGTGGCATTTGCAGTAGTGACAACCCTCCTATTACTCTAGTGCTTGTTTTATCACATCTCTCTTCGGGCTTCCAGAAACCTGTTTAAGCAAATCACAAGAACACTGCGCCTTTTGCACCCATTGTATTAGTTATATAGGTGACAGAAGTGAAACTGCAGCATAACTAGGAAACACCAGCTCGATGCATTTACCAGCAAATGAGGGAAATTCACAGAAACAGAAGAGATCTAACAGTGTCCCAGTCAATCCTCCGTCATGTTGATAACACATCCTACCCTATTTTTCATACATATTTTCTTGCCCTGTTACCTTTACTTTGGTCCTGTTCAACAATTAGTGGATAAGTTAAGACTTGGGAAAACAAAATGAAGAGTTGGAGTGAAAGGGAAAAGTAGAGTTAAGTCTCATAATCAATTAACCTCCTTCAGAAAAACGGAACAAATAATTTTAATTCAAGCCTTTTGTATGGACTTGTTGAGTTTCCTACTTTGCATGTGAGATCCATATAATTTATACGTCACTGTCTCCCATTCATAGGAAAATCTCATGCATTTATGCAGAGCATACTAATGGTAATACTCTTCTGTAAACCCATATGTTAGATGTTGAGGGCTTTTTGGTGTTCTCAAACTCCTGCACACTCAATGTTCTGGATGAAAGAGCAGGACAGTGGTAGGGATATTCATCTAATGTAGCAGTCACTGTTCACTTACATGTGTATTCCCTATTAGCAAAAAGGGTATGACATAATTTTACATGTGCAAAAGAAGAAACTTTAAAGGTCACTTTCTCTTAGCCTATGCCCAAAGTGATAGCCATACCAAAGAGTTCCCTTGCCCAGCTGCTCTGAACTCGCTTGTGCACATCTATTCCTGTGTCAGAGTCCTTTGGGGCAATAAGACTGCAACTGCACTGCTTATCAGAGACCATGCAATGAACAACCAATCACAACAACAGTGCAAGAAACATCTACTTCTCTTTTGTCAAAGTATAAGAATTTTTAGCACATTTCACACTCCTGACTGATTGATCTGGGAGAGCACAAAGGAGTCCAAGGAGTCCCTCACATGACCAGAGCATGCTGAAAGTCACGTCTGGTACAGACGCTGGCATAGACTGATCATCAGTTATACCTTGCCTAGGTTTCCTCACTAAAAAAACTAGATTCACGACAACACAGAGACCATTTGCGTGCCCATATGGTGTGCATGCATGCTAAGAAGACAAGGAATCAGGGTGAAAAAGCAGGAATTACTTAACAGTGTAGATGCGTCTTTAGTCTCCTCTTTTACAGCACTAGAGTAATGAAAAAAAATTACCTAATACATTGATGAAAAAAAATTACCTAATGCATTAAAACCACCTTCACAGAATCACAGAATCACAGAAACACTGAATCACAGGATGGATGGTGTTGGAAGGGACCTCTGGAGGTCAAGCAGGGCCACCTGGAGCTAGTGCCCAGACTTTTTTTTAGTATCTCCAAGGATGGAGATTCCACAGCCTCCCTGGGGAAACTACTCCCGTGCTCACTCACCCTCACAATAAAAAAAGTGTTTCCTGAAGTTCAGATGGCACTTCCACTGTTTCAGTTTGTGCCCGTTGTGTCTGGTCCTGTCACTGGGCACCACTAAAAAGAGCCTGGCGCTTTCCTCTTTGCACCCTCCCTTCACATATTTATACACACTGGTAAGATCACCCTGAGCCTTCTCTTCTGCAGGCTAAACAGTCCCAGCTCTCTCAGCCTTTCCTCATATGCGAGGTGCTCCTTGCTTTCATATAATTGAAATAAAAACCACAAAGAACTGGAATTCACTAAGCATACATCATGAGATTTATTTGGCTTTAAAATATTGCTACATTTGTAGAACAGCCAAACACCAAAGGATAGTAGTTTTTAATTAATCCAATTCATTTGTCCAGTAGTCTAAGTGTGTGAACAAGCTGAAAATCATGTTTTAAAAGGTTCAGACAAGGATTGTGCATTGTATGATGCCTGTTTCATTTCAACAGAAACCTCTCCTAGAACTTCCCTCTAGCTACATCGTGTTGCTCTAGTCATTATTTTTTATAATCTTAGTATTTCAATACAGGAGGGAAATGCAATGATTTTTATCTTTCGCATTAAAGCACACATGGGATCTGTATTAGGTCCCTTTGCTTTTATAACATGCAGACAGCCTGGGCTTTATTGTTCTTTTTGGTTTGGGCCACTAGGAGAAACATTTTGCTCGTTGGTGCTTCACTGTGTGTTGGTTTTGGTGTTGTTTATTTTTCCCTTCTCACAGTAATGACTACTAAATATTTAGCCAGAAACATATAAAGCAGTCTCAGACCTGCTTTATAAAAGGAGATCATTACACAAAAGACATCAGCAGGGACAACCCCACCCACAGTGTATAACGAAATGGGCTTTTCTTTTAGATAGTCCCTATTCTACTTCAATAGACATAGTTCATATCGGGGTTTTCTTGCTAGAGTATTGATAATGCATTTTTGCTAGGAGTTCTGGAAGGCTAAAGAAAAGATGGGTGTGATCTAAGTATTTCTTTGTGTGCATTGGATAACAAGGTATTTATGTGGGAAGAAAAATAGAAATTGTGCATTCATTGGGAAGAGATTGCTGTAAATTGAGATGCAGGTGTGTGTGTAGGAGTAGCTTGTTGCCACTGCTCGTGTAAGCTGTAGGAGGAAGAAGAGATCAATAAATCAATCTCACTCTAGTCTATGGTCTTTTGTAAGGCCAGATGCAGCTATAATGCATCCCAGGTACCTCCTAGTTTGTGTGTTAGGATTCAAGTGAGACTGTGGTTAAAAGGCAAAATAAAGCATTCCTCCCCTAGCAGACATTTAACCACTATATAATAATTTTGTCCCAGAGGGCAGCTTGGCAAAATGCTATTAATAAAGGAGTGTAGCAAAGTGGAGAGCTTCCTGGCACAGCTTCTGAATACTGGCTAGTGTTACACAGTTGTAACTGGAGCTGTTCGGAAACGTTGTGGTACAACTCTGTTCCTCTAGAAAGCTAAATCTGAAATCTTCTGGTCACAACATTTGGTGAACATCTTCCACCAAACGCAATGTCTTGACTCCTGGCCATCTGCTCTATCCAGCGTCTGACGGATTTCCAGGAGTGGAAGCCTCCACCACAAAGGGATCGGTCCAGGAGCTGGGATCGCTGGAAATATTATATCTCTGGGTCTGCGGCAATATGTTGTGGGAAACACCAGGGACAAAAGGGACTCCAGAGACTCCAGTGACTGGGACACACCAACTGGGGAATGTTTAAACATAGGCAACTATAGACAGTTGGCAAAGGCATCAGAATAAGGGGTTAAAATCATCAGCTCCAAGTGAAAAACAGGATCCCGCTGTGCAGTATATGGTTTTGAACCTATGACTGCTGGGGAGTGGGAGTAGGTAAGATTGCAGCTAAAAAGAAGTTTGTGTACCTTTTTCTCTTTGGAGAGGAACTCGCACTTTGTGTGCATGTAAGTCTTTGTATTTTTAGCAGGATTCTGTTCAGAATAAGGGGCTTATCTGTCATTCAGTCACCTCTGAAAAGCTTACATCCCGTCTCTCATCTACCTCTGGTTCAAGGCCATCGAGTAACACTAGTTTGTGTTGCAGCTATCACTACAGCCATCTGCCTCAAGTGACTTGTCCTGATTCTACAACATGATCAGATTTGTTGGGGTTTAGCAAAGGCAGAAAATTCACTGGCTCCGCTCTGCCTGTATCCTGAGTGAGCTTTTCTGTCACTGCTACAAGAACGCATTTTCTTAGAAATGAGGGTAAAAATGTTAAATAAAGGAAAACCAACAACGTATGCAATGCCATAAACACACAACTTGGTAGAAACGGCATACCAAGCACCTTTCTACTTCAGAAAGCTTGGATTCCTAATTCTTTGAAGTTCTGCATACTCTCACTCTGACTACCATGATTGGGTGCTGTACCCTTAGGGAATGTTATAAGATGGGTTTAGAAAGGACCACTGTTTTTTCAAATGTAATTCTCTGTAGAGAGCAGTGAGCCTCCCCCAGTTACTCCCGCATTGTAATTTCTGTATTAGCTACAGCACACATATCTCTTAGACATTGTTCATAGGTTGAAGATTTTGCATTAGATAATTTGCCCCATCTTTCAGCGAGCTGTTGCAATGGTTCCTTATACAGCTAAAAATGCATGCCTGTGTGAATGTCTAGTCTGAATTTGCCTAGGCTTTGCTTCTGGCTATTAGATCTCACACGTGGTGTTTCTGATCTGTTAAATACATACTGTCAGAAATCCCTCCCTCCACAGGTCCTTGCAATACTGGATCTCATGACAGCAACGTATGAAAGGAAAAGGGCTCTTTAACTGTTTGTGGTACAGGTACTTTGCACTCCGAGTCTGAGTTTTTTTCCTACTTTCATTCAACATTCTCAAAACTATCCAGCCAAAGCTGTCCATTTGAACAACAGCTCTCATGAGCCTCATGCCTTCCCTGACTTCCACTGCAAGACTGCGGCAAAAAAATAGAAGTAAAAATTAACCCTGTGGACATGTTTGTTTTTCCACCTTATCTGCAGAGGGAGCCTGCTGAACCAGGGAGACCAGGCAGCTTTTAGGAAGCTGAATATAAGTGAGATGGGATCCTCTTTACGTGACACAGACTGTTCAGAAGGACAGCTGTACTTAGATACCACAGTGATTGGCACTCTCAACTGAAAATATAGGGAATGGGTCCAGCATGCCTAAAAACCTTGCTTTCTGGCTGTCAGTCGTGACATTTTAAAGCGCCAGCATTGTACGTGCACTAGGGAGGCCCGTGGGAACTCAGAAATTTCTGACTGCAGCATAACTGAGCCATCCATGAATAACTCGCCTTTGCTTAAGGTTCATTTAACTTTCCAGCCCAGATCTGTTCAGGCCCATACAGCCGTCAGAGGCCCTTGATTCCACCAAACAATAGGATCACCGGGTGAACCCCTGGCATTGTGAGGGCTGACCACAACGACTGAGGGATGTGTGCCCACGCGTGGCTGCCTAAATGAAAGGGAGACTTTGGCACTGGCAAGCTGACGGTCCAGATGTGCGCCTACAGCCCCAAAGAGTCTAAGATAGGAACGGAAGGAAGGGGACCCGACGTGAGCCACAAAACCAGGCGGTGACCTCATCGTGTTTATAGTGGAAAGTAAAGGATTTAGGAGAAAAACAAGGCAGCAGCCTTATTATGAGCATAGCTTTCAGTGTTGTATGTGGTGAACACTAGATGTGGTGAGAGACTCTCTGTTGGCATTTTGTGGGACAGTTTGGCAGTGTCTCAATATTTCTTTCTATATCTCTTAGAACAAAAAACCCTTGACCCTGACTCTCTTCTAAAGGATCTCTCCAAGATCAGTCTTCAGTGAAGCATTGTGCGCTTGAGAATGACCAGGGATGTCCAGCGCAGGGTGGAGTTCAGAGAATAGTGGGTAGCTGAAAGGAAGCGCCTGATTCCAAAGCCTTGGTGAAGCAAGCCAAAAACTCAATGGAGCCAGGCCATAGGCCAGGCTAGAGTGAATCTGCCTATTGTCACCACCTGCAACTAATTTAAATTCTGAAGGCCTGCTGGGACCTCAAGGCAACCCATCAGCCATAGCTATGCTTGACCATTTTAGTCACAGAAGAGTTGTCCTTTTTTTGTAGGTGCTTTGCAATTTTTAAAGGGAAAACTTCACTGTAGGGCAGTATGTAGAGAGGCAGCAGTCTGAAACAGTGAGCTGCAGAGTATCATGGACCAAAGATCTCGCAAAGGTCCCTACTGATGCAGCTGAATTCTTCATAGAGAATTCCCTTTCCACTGGACCAGAGCCTGAAGATACCTATAAAGTGATGATTAAGTATCCACAGAGGAGCCAGACATCTGGGTTTTGTTCTCATCTAAGATAAGATGTCCTGCATTTTAGGTGACCATCCTGATTACTGCACTATTGTGTTCAACTACAAGGGGATAAAATCTCTTCCCCTTCCTCTACTTTCTGAAATGCCCTTTTGTGTCTAGCAGTAAACAAAGTATTTTCTTTCAGCATCTCCAAATTTATTACTATTTCTTGACTGAAGAAAATCCAATTTACAAACTGCATTAGTTCCCCAAACCCACATACTGAGTGAATAAATAATTTTTAGAGCGAGGGAGAGGAGAGCTGCCCTGCTTTCAAACAAATTGTGGTGACACAGTCAGGCAATTCCCCTTGGAGCAACCCATTTCAGTAGTATTGTGGGTACTCTGTTGGTCAGACAAACTTTTTCTACAGTAACTCAGGATTTAGGTTGTGAGAGTACTGTGATTGTTGCTTTACTGTTTTTATGCTTCTGTTTTGTTGATTCGCTATCTTTCATTCACCAGTTATCTGTTATTACGTTTAGATAATCAGTGCTCATGAACTTTTGCGGTCTCTTTATTACACTCAGAGAGTGCTTGGCATAATGGGCTCTTATTTCCAATATAGAGATATTTCTGAATATAACGAGACCCTCAGCATAGCTGACAAATGCTATTTTCATACAAGTATCAATCAAAAAAATTCTAATGATGGTAAAAATAAAACCACCGAGACTTTCCCAAATGAAAAGACAATAAGTTTGCTTCTGTGCTTAGAGACTGCAGATGGGAAACTGGAATCATTGACAAAGCCCAGTGGCAGCATTGCCCTGCAAATCCAGTTTACTGTGCAGTACTTTAATGTTGTGGTCTTGGCTACTATAAGAAAAAGACTTATAGCTGAGAGATGGATAATATGATCAGCGTAAGATGTTTTTATTACTCACCACATACTCCCATACCCTGAAACATAGCACTATAATATTAAGAGGCCAGCTTGGACCGATACTGGACTGCATTTTTTCGTTTATGGTCTGCTCTCTGAGATTTACTGCATGCTCCAGGCTGGAGCTTGGCAGGCTGTAAACACCGGAGTTCAGGCAGGGAATGAATTTTTATCTCTGCCTGAGTCACCGGGACAGGGCGGGTGACCACAAAGCCCCGCGTCCGCCCAGCCACGCTGCTGAGTCAGGAGTCGCATCCAGCAGCAGCTCACGGCCTGGCACATCCCACGGCACGGACTTACACCTCCCCGCAGTGCTGAGACTCAGCAAAAAGCTGAAAGAAGGGGACCCGGCTGAAACCACAGGAGCAGACTTCTCCGGCCAGAACAGATCCTCTGTGTGTCACACATGCAAGGCTAGTATGAGGAGGGCAGAAATTACCGGCAGGAATACAGATGCAGTAGTTTACTTCAAGCACTTACTGCGGGGAAAAAATGCATGCCAGGGGAGTAGTAAGCACAAACATACAAAGCATGCTCCAGTTCGCTTTGTAAAATTAATCTCCAAACACAAACATACCAGAGCTATTACAAATTGTAAACGCTGTAGTGTGCAGGGCTTTTCCAGCCTGTTTACAGCCCTCCTCTTGTTGGCAAGTGCAGAGAGATATGAAAACCCAGAGTTTAAATCATTAAATAAGCCTCAAAAAAGTAGGGACGCTGACTGATGTAGCTTACGGCCTCGGGGAGTACAACTTGTGAGCAGGGCAGCAGTGGTTGCATGGGTGTTGAAGCAATTCTGCTATTTCCCTCTTTCCTCCTTCCCAGTCCATGATTTGCTCCCAGTCCTTTGCCATCCCTTTACCTATCATCCCTAAAAAATAAATAAATAGTAAATACATACATACATACGTACCCTGCTTTTAACCTGAATGTGTTCCTACCTCTCATTCACAATCCATCCACTCAAACGTGTCTGAGAAAATGAGTGGGTGAAGCAGGAGCAGGAGCAAGCAGTCCCAGAAAAAGGGGAGGAGGTGGCAGGCACTGAAGTCGTGAGGGCTGCAGAGGAAAACTCCTGTGGAACATCAGTCTAGACGGCCTAATCTTTTAATCACTCCAAAACACTGCGTATTGCATTGGTGGGAGGTACTGGGATTCCCAGTAAGAGGCCAGTTTGTCGTTGTGTTAGCTGTTGCACAAACTTACTGTGAAAAAGCTGGTTCATGCCCTGATCTGGTTAGAACTGCAGACTATAATCAGTCTTGCTTTTTTGGATGTTGCAACAGTAGTTTAAGATACCACTGCCTCCTGCTGCATTTTGCAAACTCTCTCATCAAGTTGGCTATCCTTCCCACATCAGAAAATGCCACACAAGCATCCCTTACCCAGCTTATTACAACTCTCAAAGCCACTGAGCCCATTTTGCTCCTACCTGATCTTTTACCCCATCTCAGTTACAGAGATGATGAACACTAGGTCATGGGCAGTCACAGACAACTCTAGGTTGTGTCTCCCTCAATGACTTTGCTAGATCTACCAGAGGACATCTGAGTACGCCTCAAAAACAGGACCAAACGTCAGGACATTACTTGACCTGGTAAGAAAAATATGAAGTGACCCAAACACCAGAGCTGAGATGTATTCACATATATAATATAAACCCAAGATCTCGTGTAATACTTTCGTCCTCTCTTTAAAAGTCATGCTGTACACTTAGAAATCATTAAGAGGATTCATAATTGGTGTTATACTGTATCATTAATTTCATTCCCGTAGGATGTGTCATATTTGTTTAATGCAGGTACAGATCATGAAGAGAAGAAGAAAAGAATCTTCAGGAAACAGGTTCAGCTCACAGATCAAGACACTCAATGTAGTTGTCTGAAGGTAGGTGTCAGACCTTACCCTCTCACCACTAGTGATCCACACTGTCCAAGAAGCTATGCAGGTCTCCCTGAAGCACACACCTTCTTTGGTCAGCTGGTGACCTCTATCACAGCACTAAGTGATTAGGATTTGGCTTGTTTCAGCTGGCTTCTCACAGGAAGCTAGGTCATTTGTGGTGCTCCCGGGTATCCTGTTTGGTGTCCTGCTGCCCCTTCGGGAGGTTGCAGGTGTCCCTTAAGGGCCCATGACTTTTCTGCTCCTGTCTTGGACACCATCTAGCACCTCATGTTGTAAAAGAGACACAGATTTAGGCAGCTGAATCCCATCACAAATATCTTTTTCATTCTAAAAAGTGTCACAGCATGAGACAAGCAAATCAGTAGAGTGACATGGTCCCCTGGAAAACTTAAGTGAAGTCTGTGGAGTGCACATACATGCTTATTGGCACAGAGTCTGTTGTAGGAGTGGAGTCCACAGAACGATACACAATCCATGCTGTTAGGGGTTCACAACCCCTGATCCTGCCAGTACAGTCATGAATAAATCCAATGAACGGTCCTGCCTGTATGAGTCGTTGCAAGACCAGGCGGAACTATGAATAATGAACCAAAGACCAGTTTGTGGTTAACAAAATTCTTACAGTAACTCTGGGAAGCTTACATTGGAGCATATGTTGATGCCTAGCTGGAAGTTTCCAAATAAGAGCCAAGAGGAGCTGCCTCTTTGCTGCCAACACCGGGATCAAGTACACATTAATTTTTATGTGTTTTGTGTGTACATTGGCTCAGGGACACAGTTATACCTGAGGTGTAGATAAAAAATCACCAGCTATATCTGCTCTGGAGGTGCAAAGGTCTTCAGAACTAGCTGAATATTCTGCTAACACGGTGTGGAATTAAGGGTGATCGCACTGGGGTACAGCGCAGGCAGGCAGAGTGTATTATGAGGTGTGATGCATGTGCTGTGCAAACACATACTAAAGGTGGTCCCTGTGTCGGTAAACATACTTTTTCCAGAAAAGGTTGGGAGATAACAGCTACATAAGCAGTACTGTGGGCAAGGTGACCACAGCAAAGCAAATGCAGTCAATCAATCAGCCTTGTACATATCTCAGCTCTTTCGGAGGACGCTGTTAAAAATGTGTATCACACTTTTCAGGAGTTGTATGAGCTTGAAGAAACCAGTACTGTGTTAATAAGTGTAATTATTATCAAATCTTTCTTTAAAAAAGTATATCACTACATCAAAAAGAAAAAGTTGATTCAGAGACTCTAGATGCACGCTAATAGAGCAGAAAAGTGTTCAAATGCAGTTTGAATTTATCAAATAACTTCCTAAAATAAGTAAGCATCTTGGGCCAACTTTATTTCTGTATTCTTCTGTTGAGTTGCACCAATGAGTGGCTCTGTTTTAGCTATAGAGCTAACCTATAGAATGGACCAGATATGACTTGAACACCTAAACAGGACAAAAGTGGCCAGCAAGGACTAAAATTCAAAATTCTGATTGCAAAATTCCTCACTTGGAACTGCAGCTCTCCTTTGACCCGAAAGTTTTGTAGAGGCCTGCAGCTTTATTTTCACATGTGTGTTTAGGGGTGGCTGCTTTTCTTGTAAAATATGGAGTCGAGTTCTCACCTCTAATGAGACATCTGGGTTCACTTTTCTGACCAGTCTCAGGGGATTCACGGCAATACCCGTTACTTTGCTAGCGTGCTGTAAACATATGACTTGGCAATGACATTCTACATCTTACCTGGAGAGTTTGGGACACTGTTCAGAAAGAAGTGCAAATTTTGTGTGATAAGAAAAGAACTTCTGTTGATAGCTTGGTTAGGATACTTGGTTGAGAAAGGGAAATCCTAGTTACGAATCCCTGTGAGCATGATATATTTTCATATACTTGAATAACTAGGTACAAAAAAGCCCCCGACAACTAATGATTCACTTTCACCCTCCAAGGTTTTGGAAGGCCTTGTCTAACTCCAGCCCAAAGATGGCCAGCCTTTGTGGATAGGCCACATGACATATTCTGGTGGCAGGGAAGGGCCATATGCCATGATCCTTCCTTTGACTTAGACTTAGTGTTATCTATGTGCAACGTAAGCAATTGATATGCAATAACTCTTATGTCTCTCATGCATGCTGGGCTTGTTGCACTTCTGCACACACAGAGTCACTCCTTATTTGTGTCCAGTCATCTTCTTGCTTAGTGGCCCATTCAGAAATACTTAATTTATATATCTTTTTCAAGAGTGTGCTGACAACACCAAAGCATTGATAAGGATCTCTCCCAGCTGTTTTCTTTCTCATTCTGGGGGACTCTCCAGCACTATCCCTCCCCAAGGCTAGAGTATGATCATATGAAGGTCAATTCCCTGTCCTCTCTACTGCCTCGTCCTTAAATCTCCCAAAACTTAAGGCAGCAGGAACACGCTTGTCACCTACCCACTTAATGAAGAGGAAAGGAGCAGCTAACATCTGTAAGGCAATCAGAAACAGCTTCCTAAACATCTATGTCAGCTGTATCGTCCATGATAACATTGACCAGCACATCTTTGATTCTGATTCTGGAGCCACCAGACCTTTCTAAACCTTCACCAGAGAGATAACACGGCCCAGGCAGAAGTCTTTAAAAGTGTCAGCTGGAGACAAGTTAAGGTATATGACCCAGCCCATTTTTGTGCCAAATACGCAGTGTAGATAAATACACATGGTTATGAAACTAGAATATTTTGAGCTGCCCTCATTTACACACACAAAGTTCAATCTGGCCTTCATTTAAAGTACATTGTTTTCCCTGTGCTCTATATTTTCCTTAGGAAAGAGTAGACATGTCATCTAGCAATTTAACAAGGCAAGTTGCGTACTTGCAAACAATTTATGAGCAAGCTGTGAGATGATATCAGAGTCTGTCTATAGCTCATATTATACTGGATTAATAAACATCCTCAGGCAGTATTTATTTATTTATTTGCTTTTGTATTCAGACCACTTGGGAACTTATTACTTGGAAACTAAATCCTTAACGTTGCTAAACTGCAAGACTTTGTAGTCTTTTTCTATACAGAAGCCCATGGAAAAACATTTAATTTATATTTCCTCTGAATATTACAACAAAAACCAACCCAATGTGTACCATAACAATAATAAAAAGATTTTATTCCAGAAATTCACATGTTTGCGTCCTTTTAATATCCCAGTTCAGAATTGTGGCTGAAACGCAGGGCAGTATGTGAAAGTGAGTTGTGTTGTTCCAGCTCATTTCAGTATTTTAATACAACGGCCTCTAAAACTGTGGGGAAAATGTGTGTTTCGTGGTGCACCTGCTGGGAGAGCGTGTGAGTCACTGACTGAGTGCTCTTTCGAAGCCAGCTATCATATAGCTGTAACATTAACAAAACATCTTATTACTGTCATCCCCCATCAAGAATATGAGTAATGTGGAAAGAGACACACAAAGAGAATAAATATACACTTTTCTTCATTTACAGTAAAAGTAAGTTGTCGTTTCAAACAGAAGGAGCCAAAATATCTCCAAAGTAATTACATCCCTTGCGTAAGGCACCCTCTGTAACATGCATCAATAACTGGAATTTATTTACCTTATAAAAATTACCTCAGTGCTATAGAAGCATCATTCATGCTGCTACAGTTAAGGTTACGGCAGTTTTTCCAGTAAAAACTTTTCAAACATACAGGATTCAGCTGTGCAAATCTTCTAGGAGTTGAAATGAAAGCACGCATATGGAATTGCCGCTGTGGTGGTATCTCATATAGAAAAATGTATGCAGAACTGCCATGGGTCTGGTAGCCCTTACATTAAAGAAATGATCTACACGGGCAAAGAGGCAGGGGGAGGGAGATTGCTGCCACTCTGCTAGGTCTGCCCCATGCAGAAAGCGCTCGGTGTCACAGGGTATGGGAGCCAACGCTCTCTTCCTTCCCTCAGCTCCCAACAGCCTTCAGCACCCATCCCACTTCTTATCTCCCAGCTTGGAAACATTTTGGTTCACCATGTTAATGCCAGCAAGCGGCTAGAGAATTTTGGCCTCTTGGTTCTGATTCATGCATGGGGTCCAGAAAGCTGAGGGTTGCCCAAGCCTGGCCATCCTGTCCCGGGGCGTAGGGCGTGCAGGCAGAGGGGCTGCTCATGAAACAGCTCTTCAGCAGCCACAATTTACAGAGCGATGGATTAAGGCAAATCAAAATTGCTGATAT
Organism: Larus michahellis; assembly: GCF_964199755.1. NCBI lineage: Eukaryota > Metazoa > Chordata > Aves > Charadriiformes > Laridae > Larus > Larus michahellis. The sequence continues at coordinate 9,535,313 of NC_133896.1, forward strand.
TTTGTTTTAAAATACTACGCAACACACAGTGCTGTCTTTTTTACATCAGCAGCTGACTTGTGGGATTTTTTTAACCCAGAAACTCTACTGTGTGGCCTCATGACCCCTCTGAGTACATCTTCACTAGTGTTTTAATTCACATCAGGAGTGTAAATTTGAAGCAAGTTGCCTATTGTCCTTAAATACTGTGCTTTTGGTTTGCTTAGAGGAGCAGTCCCGAGGCATATAAACAGATTCCTTTCACTAAGCCACAACTGTTTTCCTAAACTAGAAGATGTGGTCTGGGAATGCGCTAATGCTGAGGGGCTTCCTGACAGATTACAACTGGTTTGAAGTTTTATCCTACAGATCCACCCATCTTGGGCTGGATTTCAGGTGGGGAGCACAGTGTTGATGATACTTGTAGGTTGCATCACTGATTTCCTGGAGGAACTGGTTTAGATGGATTTTTTTTTTGCAAATGAAAAAGAAAAAAAGTCAGAATCCCATGAAAATCTAGACTTTGCAGCTGACAAAAGACAGGAAGACATAAAAGGGGTGAATTTTGATTGATGTGGCTGAAAAATGACATGTTGAACAGAAGTATACTAAAAACCTGTCAAATGCTATATTTTTTAATTCTATTCTTTGCAAGGAGATGGTTTTGTTTGCTCTATCAATGCTTTAGCTGCCAGGGAGAGCATAAATCTGGATTTTTCTGTATTCTTTCTATAGTTTCACAAAGTTACGGAAAACCTCTTCTGTCTTTGATTAGGCAGAACATGAATGTTATCTCTTGATATAAATTTCTTAGTACATCTTCATGTTAAATTCAATTCACAGTCCTGTAGTTTCACTTAGAGTCAGTAGATGGAGAAAGGATAAATCTTTAAAGAGCATTGCAGGTGACCTAAGAGGTTAGATGTGGTACCCTCATGGAACTGGGTAGCAGTCTGAGAATTGCTGTGCCTCCTGGTGTAAATATGGAAACCATCAGAAAGTTAGGGATACATCAAAGGTCTGACAAAACTTTATTTGACAAAAGAGAAGTATAATCAAAGCCCGACAATCTGCACTTATGTGGTGGTTGTTGGCCATTTAATGACATGTTAACTAAGCACAGCTGACTTAAGCGTCACTAATTGGTCAAACATATATAGCCTGCTTCTCAGTACAGTATAATATAACATTTAAGGGTACATATGTTTTATATCTATCTTCAGAAGTAGTGTGTGAAGGTTGCATGTAGGTTACAGCACTGCTCTAGAGTTTGTAGAGGTGTCACAAATGTGAACAAAGTATGGTACACTGTTAAGTGAAATTTTCCACAGAAGCTTTTCGGATAGAAATAACTCTTTATTCATTGTATGTACTCAAAATTAACTGAAAAAAAAACAGGTTTGACCCCTGCCAAACTGATGCACAGTGTCACAAGCTGCCCTTATTTGGTAGCTATTGCTACAAATTATTACAAGCAGCAGATAAGTCTTTTGAAATCATGAAAATGAGACAATGGTAGTCTGCATACAACAAAAAGACACAAGTGAGTAAAAAGACTTTGCCATTTTGTTTGTTAGGAAGAATTCTGCTTGTGAACAGAAGCAAAAATAAATGAATAAATAAATAAAAAGGCAATAAAAAAGAATGAGAAGCTGAAGGAAAATGCAACAAGGATTGTTGTGGATTGTTGTGCGCAAATTTTACGAGCTCAGAGTCTGGGATTTACTGCTAGATGAAAGGGTTATTTTGAGTTATAAGCAAATATACTCCTGTAATATTACCTTTGGACTCTATGATACAAGTTTTCATTCATTTTTTGTAGGCAGAATTTCATCAAGAAATTTCCAAATACATACATTCCTCTTATCTGGGACAACAGAGCTCTGACTTCTCAGCTATCTCCTCCAGAAAAGAAAGGGACACTTTTTTAATTATCAGTGAGTAGTTTCTAAGTCATCAAGCCCTTGAAGGCATATAACCCCCATGTAACACTACTGTCTACCTGGATGAATCAAGACCATACAGTAGAAGACGGAGGACTGAAAGGGAATAAATCTGAGTTGTAGTCCTTGCTGTTGCATGAATAGATGCTCTATTCTATTTCTCCTTGCTCTTCTTCCTGCTCCTGCCCTCTGTGCCTGGAGCTCAAGACTAGATTTGAGGCAGGTATTTATTTTTCTTATGTTTGATGTCAAGTGATCTGGTCTTTGCTTTGCACAGAGCCCTGAGCGTGTACTTGGTACTATTAATAGCAGCAGCAGAGACAAAGGGTGAACCCTCCAGACTGTCACGCTCCAGGTGGGTTTCACGCAAAATAAGCTTGAGATTGCCCAAAACTTTTCAAACACAGAGTGGGTTGCAGCCCTGTGGTTCAGGGAAGATCCCAGCCATATGCAGACCCTTCCCTCAGAGCTTTCAAGGTATGAAAGACTCCAGCCTGCACCACATGTGGGAAGGAGCTGAATAACAGCATTTTACAGGTGAGAAAATGAAGCAGAAAGTATTTCCCTGGCTTTCTGGCAAAGGGTCTGTCACGCAGGCAAGAGGGCAGGGCAGTGCTTTCGTCCCCAGCCATGTGGTTGTCTTTTTGTTTAAGTCCCCTAAGAAATTGGAAATTGCGCTCTTCGTGAAACTGCACCGCTGAGGGGAAAATCAACACAATTGAAGTAATTGCTGTGAACTCCAGTTCGTCCTAACAGCTGTTGCCTTTGAAATAAATGAAATAAAATAATTAATAATAATATACCGTAGCTCTGACAGCCGTGCCCAAGCTGACCAAGGTAGTTCAAATGTAGTCTGGTCAAACCTAACAAACACATTAAGACTCTGGCATCCTTCTCACCAGCTTTCTGGTCCAAATAATAGCCAAATCGCTCTGTGAAAGGAATAGCAACCTTTGCTTTGGGAAGGTTTTTTTCCCCTGAAGATGAAAAGCAGTGTGGAAGCTCCCAAAAAGACTGAGTTGTTTGTCCTTTCCACATATTTGTTAAAACAAACCTCCCATTTGCATGATGTGTGCACGCTGCTTACGTTCCTGTAAGGATGGGCGGACCACGTAGGAGTGAAGGCGTGTTTGGCATTTTGTGTTGCTCCGATGCTTCAGTGGAGTTGCCTTTTAGTAACTAGTGGAGAAAACACGTTTTTCAGAGTTAACTCACTTGCTGTTACCATCTGTAGGAGGGAAACGATGGGGTGCTGACTAACACTGTGGGGAAGCTTGGAAAAATCCTCTGAAAACTGAAATAGGAGACTATCTTAGGCATTTCCTTCACCTCTGTCTTTTAGGCGTTTTCTCTTCCCATCTGCTCAGTCTACAATTGCTCCTGTGTTCTGCCATCTACATTGCTTATTTTGGGCTTCTGCTGGAAACTGGCTTGAAACTAGAAATATGTTTGTTTTTTAAGCTAGACAAAACATTGGAAATACATGACTCCAGAGTGACAGGAGAAGAAATAACTATTTGAATTTGGAGTTTTCCTATTTGTAGCTTTCATCCTTTTCCATAAGTTAAAAATGCTTTAAGAAACATTTAGAGATATTTAATATTTTATGCCTTTTTTTCTCATAGAAGAGAAAGCACCACTTGCATTAATGGGAGAAAAATAGAAACATTATTATCTTAAGCAAGGACATTTTACATTTCCACTTTCTGGCACACAGAGAGAAGTACAAAACAGAAATGGGCAGAAACACATTATTGTTATTATAGTCATAGTTGTAAGTTATAAATTATAATTACTAAGCAAACAACTTTATTTCTCTACTTCTGGTTACCTCATAGATAACCTGCCAGCGTGTTACAAGAGCAAGCCCTGAGGAAACAGATTTTCTGCAAAAGCAATGAAATGGAGGGGCTACTCCTCTCAGAAAGGGAGGAATGACAAAAGACAGAAGGCTTTCATAGCAAATCACAATAAAATGGGTGTTAGCATTCCCCTTGGCCAGTTCTATGTCCCTTAACCTTATTTTTCCCCATCATGCTTTCCCCCCCTCCTCCCATGGCCATTCCTTAATAGCAGGACAACAGCTCCTTTCTTCTCCAGGGTATAAGAGTCATTTATACTATTGGGAGGAAACTACTTTTCTTCATAGCTGAAATTTCAGTGACATTTCTAATCTGTAAAGTATTGGCACATAACATTTACAGCCATGGTGTGCCACGGCCAATTTAACAACTTATTTACTATCCCTCTGAGCTAAATGTGTGAAGTTTTTAGATGTGTAACGAACAATGTATCAGGGCCCCCAACATACCAGTTTGTTTCAAAGAATTCTGTTTATCTTAATTACAGGCTAATGTACAAAGGGCAGCTTAGCAGTCCTCTTTGTCAGAAAGTGGCAGTATGCAACAGCTCAGACCATCCAAAACCTCTTTGGGTTCACACAAAACAACTCAGTCTTGTCTGCGAGGACCCCTGCACTTGGGTTCAAACATGCAACATCTGTTTCCCCCTTCTGAGGCCATTTTGCTTAGTTTGGATGGGGAGGATTTGTTCATTCTTGAAATAGAGTAGTACCAAGGCCCCAAGAGCTGTGTCCAGAAATGGGTACAGAAGATCTGTGTCAGCTTGGTGTTACTAACCTAAGCCCTGCTGAGCAGCACAGCTGCCTAGATAGGATGGCGAAGTATTGTTGCTGTCCTCACATCCAAGCTGGTGTATACAATGCCATACAGTGGGCTGCAGATGAACAGATTTTCTCGGAAATGATGTCTAGGATTCAGCCCTTAACTCTTGGAAGGAGATTTTCTGTGCAGATTTTGCCAGCAGCATCCAACTCCAAAAACTGAGGAATAATTATTGGAAAACATGAAGAGATCTTATGACTTGCTCTCTTTTTGCTCTCTTGTTTTGAACATAATGTTGGGAGAGATTATTGTCTAGCTGGTCACATGGAAACTAATACTTGGATTATGCTCCTGGCTTTCTCTGGGATGTGCAGGGAAATTATCTTTGTAACTGTTTGCCTGCTAAGACAGTAAGATCTCTGTTTTTGCATTTGCGTTTGCACAGCTTCTAGCATAACACTGTAACCATAACATTGATTATAAAGTAAATCTAATAGAACAAAAAAGCTATGAATCCTTGGAAACGCAGGGATATGTTAAATAATACACAGTCTTGTAGGTGAAAATGTTCACTTTAGAAAGGCGAATTCTCTCCCTTTTTACTTTTCACCTTTTGGAAAACTATTTTGTCCATGAGCATATTGCATCTTTCTCAAACATCTGGTGAATGTCTTTTAGGGACAGACTAAAATTGTAGAACAGAGAAATACAAATAGCATAATTATGGCTTTATTTTGGTCCACTCATGAAATTGAAGGATTAGCTGTACGGGGCAGCTCTTAGGCAGGGAGGTGGCCCGAGGTCAGAAGGTTATTCTCTTGACTACAAAGAAAATCCTTGGGCTAGAGAGAAAAAAGATTCATCCAGTAACAAACTGATGGTTTAGCTTAGTCTCTTAAGAAAAGTGAGTTTATGGGATCACATGTGTATATATATGTATTTTTGTCTCATTCCCTTCCCCATAAAATCTTTTGAATCCATTTGTCAAGTTTGATGCACTCTGACAGAGATTTGTAGTTCTCAAAGATATTTTGTTCTTTCATGTGTTGAGGCAATGGGCAGATGACTAAAGGGGGAGACAGTATTTGTTTTCCACTGACTGAAAGACTTTACTGGGGGCTGGGATCCACCAGAAAGGGTGAGACATTATGAAGATGCCCATTAAAGGGGGAACTTGTATCAAGGTTGACACTAGAGACTCCAGCTGCAAAGAATCCCTCAATAAGAAAAGATATTTACTTAGTAATAAATTTCACCATCATGCAGATGCAATAGTAGAGATAAGAAGTTTATGTGAAATAAGCAATAGTCTACAGAGATGGTTGTAGTCTTTTGTGATCTGGCTGTACCTGTCCTTTGAAATGACAGACTCAACCCCAGAGCAAAAGTCAGATAACTGTATTAATGCAGAGATTTGTTCAAGCTGGAAGGTGCCTGCCTTCCAGCAAGGTTTTTATTATCTCAAACAGAGACTTATATCCTTATGTTTGAACTACATGGGCAGAGAAGGTGGATGCCCAGAAAACAATACCAACAGACACTGTGATCAAAGCTTTCTCCATCTCATTTTACTAGGGCGCTTTAACCACAGCTTGCTACTACCTTACTGGCTTCCATTGAACAGAGCTTTTATCCTGCTATATGAAAAAGCTGATGCTTAAATAAGGAATGATGTGAACAATGGAAACAATAAAAACTGGCTGGGTTTTTTTTGCTGTTGAAATTTTTGGTGTCTAACAAGCAGGGAGTTTTGACTGAAATATTGTTTTCTATCAGGCAAGAATCTCTCTGTCCCTCTTCCTCCTCTCCCTTCTGAAGTTCCCCCATAATGATCGATCTCTTTCTTGTGTGTTACTTTTCTCACTACACCTTTTCCTTCTCCCCAGCACCTTGCTCTTTCTGGAACTAATTTTCCTCAGACACAGCAGCCATCAGAACTGATTCCATGTTTATCTCATGGAATTCTCCAGGCTTCTCCTGGAGCCATTCTCATTTATCGTCATCTTCAACTTCTTGTGTCTGGAGTAGCCTTGTGGGACATTCTCATCAGGCAAGACCCATACATCTATAGGTCTTACTTTCTCAGTGATGACTCTGCTCCAAGACCTACAATGACACAAGTACCAGGGGAGAATGTGGGCAGCTGGCCCCATAACTGCATGACATCATATTCATGACCTCACGTAACTGTGGTGATACATGTGCTGGGAGCAAGGAGTGAGATGAGGAAGAGCCAGGAAACACCTCTTCCCTCTGGGGCTGGGTTGCAGGAGCTGCAGAAGGAGCTACCAGATTGGGTTTGAACCTAGAACTCAGACTCCCAAATCCTTTCCTGCCTCCCCAGAAGCCACAGTTTTATTCTGCTCAATTTTCTTTATAAGAACTTCTTTTCACCTGTACCATCAAGATGGCTTTGATATATAGTGTTCACAACTTATGTAATGGCATAAAACCTCCAGTACAAAAAAAAAAGAACTGAGCTAGATCTGTCAAATTCAGTGACTTTGATCCTTGAACAAGACCTTCAAAGCCCGATGCCAGAAGTTAAGCATCTAAGACAAATATGTGTCTGGCTCATTAAAAGTGCAGAGCACCTTTTAGTGATGTTGAAATCTGAAAACCAAACAGAAAAGCCGATCAGAACCATCGTTTGTTGCTCTGCCAGAAAAAGACGGAAAAAAAAAACAAAAACAAAAGCCAACACTCCCCCCTCCCAATTTATATAGATCATCAGTCTGTAACATTAAAAAAAAAATGTTCATATTTATCACTGAAATCTAAACTATAGTAGGCCATTAACGTAGTAAAACAGCAAACTGAAGAAATAATGTACAGGCTTACAGAAAAATGGCATTCATTTACACCTGTTGAGCATCTCATCCATACTGTTGAAATAGATTATAGATTTTAGAATTTACCTTACTAGGCGTACAGAAAGGTCCAGGTGCTAATGGAAGAAAAAGCATAGGTTTCTGAGTTCTTTCTCCTGCTCTCCAGACCCTCGAGGCAGTTCTTACTAAAAAAAAAGCCCAAATCCCCCTTTAGCTCAGGAATGGGGGTTGCTTGAGAGTACCCCTGAGGGGGTAATGACATGCATATTTGGATGGCAGATTCCTGGACAATGGGATACGTGAACATCCACACTCCCTTTATCAAAGAAGAGAATCAAAGGTATGAGCACCGACAGAATAAAGCAAGACCCTTTTCATGGGATTATCTCAAAGTTCTCTATCAATTTAAAACAATCTTCTTTTCTTTTAGGGGTTTATTGGGGGTTTTGTTGTTGCTGCTTTGACTATGCAGAGGGTTAATAAGATTTTCTGTCAGTGTCAAAAATGAATAGATTTGCAGAGACTCTGAAGCCTACCAAACCTGAAGGTGCCACAGAAAATGAGGCAGAGTTTCCTGAGTTCGGGTTGATCTGCTTGGATTGGGATTGTCCAACTGAAGTGAATAACACCCCAGCAAGAAAAATGTTTATACCTGTGTTTTCAATGGGGACTCATAGAAGAATAAAAATTCTTGACATGGCTTATAAAAGGTTGAAAGAACAGAAACAGAAGTAGGAAATCATGTCCTGTGTGTGGAGGGGAGAAACATCTCACCTCATTTCAGCTATCTAAGGGTTAGGCATTGAATCTCAGCCAGTCATGTCAGTACTCCGTAGTTTATCGAGAGGCAAGCACCTACAAAGGACAATTCATCTTCTCCAAGAACAGATGTATATGAGAGATGAAGAGGAAGTCTGTCTTTCATCACAGACTACTGGGGGAGCCCAGATGATGAGCTGATGCCAGATGCCTAACCTTTAGACAGCTGACGTTAAAGGAGATGAATCTGTGACTTTATCAGAAGATGAGATGTGATTGTCCTGCTGTGTGACCTGACACAACAAACTAGTTTCTGAAGAATATGCACCATGGATTTTTTTTTTTTTAAATCAAGCTCTTTTCTTCTCATAAGAAAAACACATCAATATTTGATACTTAATTCGCTGGACTGCCTTTGCATGAGTTCCTCCATTAGTTTTGGACAATACCTTTTCTGAGAGCATAACTGGAACATGTCTAGCAAAAATTCCTTAGAAAGGATGACAGAAGAGAGGGCCATGAAAAGACACAATCTTTTTATTAAAGTACATGACACTAAATAACTGCTACTTTAAGCATCAGAGCGTTATGCTGTTGCTCTGAAGTGCCAGATTTTTAAAGTATTGCAGGACATGGAAATACACATAACAGAGTTTTACCAGTGTTTCATGCAGTCATGGGAATAGATAATTGGGATCAAGGCTCTCATTGACCCCAGGCCGGTATTAATGCCAGAAAATAAAACACCAAGCACTGGAGGGCTTTCTGCCATAAGCCTCATACAGCTTCAAAGCTAGATCTAAGAAGGACTTAAGGTACTTGGAAATGATAAAGGCACCTTGAACTATCTAAAAACCCATTTGCTTTTTCATAGAGTTTAAAGATTCTCAGATGCAGGCCATTCACAAACTAAGCCATCCAAACCACCCAAACCTCACACCTTAGTGCTTCTTCCCAAGACAAAGCGTCATCTTGCAGCTATGCATACCCTTCCACCAGTCTCCTCTGAAAGGCTTACTTCTCAAAGTGCATTTAACACACACAGATAAAACTCATTCCATCACCCAGGACAGCTGTGTTAGCCCTGGTAACAATAACACCTCCTGTTGACTTTTTACGTAAATAGAGGGGTGGCCAGCCTCTGAATCTGGAGCTGTTCACATGCTCCTTGATAATGACAGTGCTGCTGGATAACATAAAAATACAGGAGCAAACAAACCAGACACTGCTGTTCACATTACTCTCATTAAATCGTCCTTGGTACAACACATACTGGGGTTGTGGGACCTTTAGGACTTTTTTCTTCTTGGAGTCATTCCCTTCCTATCAGCTTTTTGAAGTTTGTCTTTAACTTTCATATTCAAAGGTAACTAGGTTGCTGGATAGGCATGGATAGCCACGCTCAATCTTCTGAGCCAACACGGTAGACACCTATTCTCATAAGGTCCTGAGCTTTGGACTGTCAAGAAGTAGAAAGTGACTGTTTGCAGCATTCAATCAAGTATCAGACTTCCCTGGATACAACCCCGTGCTCCGTTTTCTATAAGGCAGTTGTAAATCGCCCACCTGGCACACAATGTTTTTTAAGGTAATTCATCCTCCCCAAACTTTCTGTTGGAAAACTTAATTTCTGCTGTACTCAGACATAGTTCTGATTTCTACTCCAGGGGCTCAAGGTGGCTAACAGCTAAGCACTTTTGCATTTAACTTGCAGACAATGAAGCCTTTGACTGGGCCTAGCCCTTTCACTATAAATCTTGTCAGTAAAACAGGGGAACTCACTTGTCACTATCTAAACCATCTACAGATACAGGTAAAACCGGGGCAGGTGCGGCACAGTTTTGGTTTTCCTCCTATAGGCCTGCAGCCATATGATTCTTTGCAGAAGGCAGACAGGAAATTTATAGCCATGCAATTATTGAATAAGCTGCGTTGAGTCCCTGGGAAATCTCTGTGTAAAGGAATCCCTGCAGAAGGAGACAATCCCATCTAGTTTTCGTGCTAGTCTTCTGCATTGATAACCAAAGCAGATATATCTACAGTAACTTCCTGCCTATTAATTTATTTGGGAGCATTTTACTTTTCCTGTGTTCAGTGAAGAACATCAAAGCTGCATTAAATCCATCAATTCTCATTCATCCGCCTGACAAAATACATTCAATTTCTACAGAATATTTCCCATCAAACAAGTTTGGTCTAATTGTAGATAACTGAAATAGCTACAAGCAGATGGCATAATAAAGATATTTAATTTTATTTTTTCTCCAACTTTGGCAGCCAAAGGTGTTTGGTTTAAAGGACATGGACTATGACTTCAGGAGACAATAAATCTATTTATAACAATTTTAATACATGATCAAAAATGCTGCAAACCTATGAAGCAAAATACTGATATAGTCTGTGTTTCTGTTTTTCTCACTGTGCTGCTCGCTTTTCTAGTTTAAGCTTGTTCCAAAAAATGTGACTGGCTATCTTTGAGGCAGGAGGTTAGCTATCACCTCTGCTCCTGCTGCTGGCATCAAAGTGGAATTAGCTGCTGTATGACTGTATGTCCCTACCTGACCTTGTGTGTCCTGGAGATCATTGAGTCATCTACCTGTACTGGAGGAGTCAACCAGATCCAAGGCATTACTGTGGCAGCACAGAGGGACAGCGAATCTAGTCAAAGACTAGACAGTTTTGGGCTTTTCTTGCAAATGCAGAACACATAAAGAGAAAATGTGTTGGTTTTTTTTTTTTTTTTGGTAAATGTGCCCAAATGTATATTTGGGGAAACAGCTCAGAAAATTTTCTTTTAACATTCTGTAAATGAAAAGAAAAAAAAAAAAAAAAAAGAGATGTCTTTTTGTCTTTTAGAACAAATAACATTTGGGCTAGAAATTCAGCCTTTATGTAAAACAGAAGGTGAAAAATTTGTGTTGTAATCAAAATGCATACTTATGATAGTTTCAGAACATCTTCACTGTTCCAATTTTTATTTATTTACTGGCACTACAAAAGTTGGAGATTTTCATTTTTCATCCTGATCTGTGAAAAGGGTCTCCTTGATTTGTTTGTTTATCTTTTTTTGGAAAGTCCAAACCTTACAGTTTGGGGAAAACATCTCCCTCACCGTAGTGCTCCTCATCAACTTTAAAAGCCTGTCAAACATCTTTCTGTAGTTCTGATTTATTGAAGCCGTGCCAAAGGTGGACGGCACAACTTTGTGCTTACTTGACCAATTCAAAGGGGGTGTTTATGGGCAGACACTGTGGCCTAGAGGATGTTATCTCTTTCCCACCCCCTGCCAGGATGGAATCTGACACTTCTCACTTTGCTAATGTTTTCTTCTCCCTTTGCCCCTGGCTGTGGCTAAGTGATTGTTTATGGCAGATACTTTAAATCATTATCACCTCCTGGGCCTTTGAGTACTGCTACATAATCTGGTTTTGCATCAAGGAAACTCTTCTATCAGTACAAAACAAGGCCAAATGTTTATCTGGTGAGATGATAGTCAAAGTGTCTCCTCTAATATTTAAAAACAAACAGCAGTACCTCTGCCCTGTTGCAATGAACACCGGCTAGCTAAAGCTAGGCAGTATCTCTGACATTCCTCAGTGCATGGCTCAGGACTCCTTGGATAGCTGCTTGCCATTTGGTTTTAGAGCATTAGAAATATCCAGGGAACTTGGAGGGCAAAAAAATACATGAAAAAGCTTCACAAAATATGTCTGTGTTTACGGCACTGCCTAAGAACTTAAACCCTGTTTTGCAGTGTGGTAGTGCCATCGTAACAATAAGGTGAGCTTCCCTCTGGTGACTGTCTGGCAGGGACTCCAGGCACACCAGCTGGCAGCTGTGTGGAGCAGAAGAAGGTGTTGGGGGCACCAGGAAGGCCATGACCTCCCTGCCCAACTTGGAAAAGCGAAGCTTGTTGTTGCTCCCAGGGGAAAGATAGGGGTACCAGGGCTGTGATTACTGATTAGCAAGGAAAACAACTTCTCCCTGAATCACCACAGCTATGGCCCTCCCAACCCCCTGGGAAGAAGCACTCTTCAGGAGTGTCTTCCACAAACACCTCCTGGTTCTTGTCTCCTTGGTTGTGCCTCTCCTTCTCTTGGCTCTCATCCTCAAGGTAGCAACATTCAGCTTTTTTTTAAGGGGTTGAAAGACATTCAGCAGGCTCGGTCAACTGCCACAGCAATCCTCACAGCTCACCAAGGGTTTCTAGTAGTTGTCAAGTAGTTTGTTGGCAGAGGAGAGTTCAAAGGAAGCAATTGAAGGGTACCCCTCAGTGGACTGGTAATAATTACAGCACTCCTTTTACACACTGTGGCCAGGGGTATATTCTGGAAAGTTTCTACTTGAAGAGGAGTTTGAAAAGAAAAGTCTCACCTATTGAAAGTGCTCAAGTGGGTGTTGAATAGGTGCTGAATGAAAATTGGCCCAAATTTCTAAGTCTTAAGAGTTTTAGATCACTTGTTACTGAGTAAATGAGAAAAACACTGTCAAATATTGCTGGATAAAACCCTAAAATGAGAGTTTCCTTTAGACACCACATGGAATTTCATATTTGGAATGTAAGTTTAATAATTTGCCTGATAAGGAGTTAGTATGAGTGTAGGACTTGATATGTAGGCTTAAATCCTGGTCCAAATTAAGTTGCTTGGGGCTTTAGCGCTGACCAAAGATATTTGGAGCCTTTTTCTAAAGAAGCGAATGCAGAGACAAGGGGGGAATAGGGGACGGTGTTTAGGAAAAAAATAAGCAGGTTTCATGGATATTCATATTCTTCAAAGGGAAGCTTGCTGTCCAAAAACATTAACATCAGCAGAATCGTAATGGGTTTACATTTCTGGTTAACGATACAACACAGCTGTTACCTCACTTCACTGTTCAATATATTGCAGGTTTAGTGCATGAAATTACTCTGACACCCAAACTAATCCAAAACATGGTAGCAGGAGTAAACACAACTAAATAAAGAAATCCTGGTTGTGGCTTTGAAAAACTCCTACTGTTGTACTGCTTTGAGAATGTCCAGAGTTGTCAGCACAGCCAGCTCAAGGCTGACTCACAGCATGGGTGCCTAGGAAATGTTTTAAGCATCTAAAGGAGCTGAAGTTACAGTTCAAGCCAGAGACACAGTAGTTGTTTTGCCCTTTCTATTATATTATGCCTTTCACAGTAATTGCCTGACAAAGAAAGTAGTGGGGAACAGCACAGGAGCATTTTTGCTGACGTTGTCCGTGTGAGCATGGATTAAAGGAAAATCTGTGCGTAGGAGCAGTTAAAAGGTAGCATTGTTTTCTGGTTTGAGCTCTCAAGGACCAGACATAGACTATAATGAAATAATGAGCTTTACATTTTGAAAATTCAAAGAAAAAGTCTGTCTGGCTCTCTCACTCTCTTGGCTTTGCATTTAATAAACTGTCCATTCTGAATATGCTACCTTTGCATTCATGTCTTTCATTCAAAGTATTCCTGCTGTCATAGCTACATCTCCAGCATCTAAGCTAGCAAGCCTGAAAGGACATTTAATCACCCTCTTCTTTTTTAATCTCTTCTTTGACATTCTAGTGCCAGTTCAGATTTCAATGTTTCTAAAGAGATATAAGCACCAATTCTTCTTGGTATCTCTTCTACTAGCTTTTCTCCACAACTGTCGGAAGCTTCACTTCTCCATGTTCACATTCTTGAAGTAATTTGAGTTGGACGTCTCCTTGTCTCCCATGCTTACAGCCTTCCAATAGTTCATAGTATCATGGAATTGTTTAGGTTGGAAAAGACCTTTAAGATTGTTAAATCCAATCCTAACCTAGCACTGACAAGTCCACTGCTAAACCATGTCCCTAAGCACCACGTTTACATGTCTTTTAAATACCTCCAGGGATGGTGACTTAACCACTTCCCCAAGCAACCTGTTCCAATGCTTGACAACACTTTCAGTGAAGAAATTTTTCCTCATATGAAATCTAAACGTCCCCTGGTGCAACTTGAGGCCATTTCCTCTTGTCCTATCACCTGTTACTTGGGAGAAGAGACCTTCCCCCACCTCTCTACAACCTCCTTTCAGGTAGTTATAGAGAGCGATAAGGTCTCCCCTCATCCTTTTCTCCACGCTAAGCAACCCCAGTTCCCTCAGCCGCTGCTCATAAGACTTGTGCTCTAGGCCCTTCATCAGCTTTGTTGCCCTTCTTTGCACATGCTCTAGCACCTCAGTTCCTATCATCTCTTTCAATATTGTCAAATTTCTCTTTCTTCAAACTTTTGTTGTTCGGCTGTTAATCAGCCCCACACCTGTATTCTCTCATCTTAATAAATCTAGTCTTTATCTTTTCAGCTTTTTCTGATGTTGTACCTTTGTCCATACCTTGCTTTCAGTGTCTCCTGAAGGATCAAAATATCCTTCACTATTGGAGTGTCAGTTACTGTCAGGTTTTCTTCTAATCTGTTTTTTAATGTCAGTGTCAGAACAAAAAATCTTAAATGACCTGATACTAATTTTTTTTTAAGCTTTCCCTTCTCCTATGTTTTCCCGTGCGGGTATGAAAAGTTTATGCAAAAGACTGATTCCAGACTAAGGAGAGAAGAGAAGAAGATACACCATGTTCTTTTGGTGAATAGCCCAGAGTTACCTAGGATTTGAAAAATGCTGAGTCAAATACTAAATACCTGAAACAAAATAAGAGATTTAGAATGTTATTTCTTACCACCAACGCTAGTTTGAGAATATTCTGTAAACTCTTCAGGCTATGACTCCTTAATATTGATCTCTCCCGTGAAACCTGGTCTACTCTTCAAAATACTTGAGTACTCAAAATAACAAGAAATCAGGATCTGGCTATCTAGACTATTAAATTACAGAGTTCTTTCTCTTCCTCAGTTAATCTCCCTCTATATGTCATATAGAGAGTATTTTTAGTCTAAACCCTATTTCAGATTACCCTAACCATTGAGTTACAGGAAACTACTTCCTCTAGAGATGTCAAAATTAACATAGGGATTATGCTCTTATTAACTTTTTGCTAAATTTTGCTCTAAGAGTGTAGACTTAGGTTAGATATTAGGAAGAAATTCTTTACTATCAGAGTGGTGAAACACTGGCACAGGTTGCCCAGAGAGGCTGTGGCTGCCCCATCCCTGGAGGTGTTCAAGGCCAGGCTGGATGGGGCTTTGAGCAGCCTGGTCTAGTGGGAGGTGTCCCTGCCCATGGCAGGGAGGCTGGAACTAGATGATCTTCAAGCTCCCTTCCAACACTAACGATTCTATGATTCTATGAAATTTGGCCATACTTTTGAAGTATGTACAAAACTCATTGTACATAGTGAATGGGCTTTTGAAACTCACCCAACTAATTCTGTCTAATGTGACTGGGGTTTTATTTCTGAGATGCAATCTGACTTTGGTGGCACTTTTATATGTAGTAACTCACACTGATCTATGTAAATCTAAAAGAACCAGAGGAAGGATATTGAATGGAGTAGGAGGCGTTTTTATCCCGTTGCTGCAGATTTTGAAGAGGGGTTTTTTTATTTTTTTTTTTTTTTTAAAGTTTGTTTTCTTCCCCTGATTGAGTAACATTATTTAACTGGAATAACTTGGGGGGAGGGGGACAAGGGTGAATTAAAAAAAAAGAGAAGGGGGGGGAAAAGAGAGGAAAAACAAAGCCTACATTTGTGGATTATGAACACAAAGGAACTGGCCAGAAGAAGCAAACATTAATTTAAAATCTGCTTCCAGCATGACAAAAACTATGCACAAAGCCTGGAGCTCTTTCGTTAACAAGAAGGATTTAGAAAAATGTGTCCTCATTGGAACTTGATCTCTAATATGGCCAAAACTCGAAAGCTTTAATTGCCCTAAGGAAGGAGTTCTTCTGTACTTAAACTTTTATTTGAAATATTAATTGTGATGAGTAGGAGGAAAGGGTTACCCTTTCAATTCTACCTTCTAGGTTGATGAGCATTTATTTTCCACTGAGTGGAGTCACAGCTATTCATTAAAAGACTTTAATACACAGTGCAATGGAAAGGAACATCAGCTATGCATCTCTGGAGAACACCGTTCATACTGTCTTAGATCATAACCCAAAATGAGCTGTTGATCTCACCAGTTCTCATTTGTTCGCAGCATAAAACCACCACATGGTTTGGCACAGAAAGAATTCCCTGTCCAGGGAAAGCTGCGGCTTTTGAAGGGTGTAGCAAGTTTAGTATATAACTAAACACAAGGAATATACCAAGACCAGTGTTGTTTAAACACTGAACTAATTTGCACATGGAAAGAATATGTTATTTGTATTTTCTACCATCAGCTACCTTCATGGTTTGATTATTTTTTCCTTCTCCTTTCATTCTGTGATCCTTTCTAATGAAGGGTTTCTTATTTCCAGCCAGTGTTCAGTCTAGTTAGAGTATCTATGAGTTCGTTGTCTAGATGTTTGCATCATTTAGTAATGAACACAGCTGACACTGTTTTAGCTGATCAACTCAAATTAAACCTTTCTTTCTCAGCAAACAAACATGACCTGAAAGACAATAACACCTTAGTCTATTGCATGGCCTCTCATTATTTTCTGAAATTAATGTTAAATGAATAGGATGTTGAAAAAAGTGATTTAAGCTTTTGTGCACATGAAACTTGATCCTGCCCTGAACTATTGCATGCTAATTAACTCGTGACTATTGGAAGTTAACACACAATTACATCTTCTATGTCAGTGTTCAAATTTTGAGGAGGAAGTGTTTAATTAGCATTGTCAAATGAAAATGTAGACATTCACTATATAGAAGGAACCTTTTGTTGACTTAGAGTCAAGCGGTGTCAAAGGCACAGCAGGAAATTGCCATTAGCCAATCTGGACTTTCTCAACATTCAGTTCTACATCCCATAGTCATCAGCTTCTGAAGGAGAGCAATTTAGGTAGCAAGTCAATCACATCTGTAAGTTGGGTCAACCCATCTATGGCATGCATCCACAGATGGGATGAAGATTGCTTACACATTCCAGCTCCTGGACCTAGTGCTTCACTCTTTATCAGATGTTCTAAACACCATTGGGAGACTGTTGGTGTTTTGAAGGCAAGAGATTAATGACTTATCTTTAAAGTCACAACAGCTGTTTCATTTTATGAAGCCTATTTTTGCAAATATTCATGGCTGCGTTTGGTAATTGATATTTATTGTCATGCTCAGGAGATGAAACGGTTGGAAATTGGGATTAATATTCAAATGGAAGATTGAGTCATATGGAACGTTTTTAAGCAAACTCAGAAAGATGTGCTAAATATGAGCCCACATGTCACTTCCAAAAAAGGCAGTATTGGAGCCATGTGTCTTGTTCATCCCATTTTTCCACCCCACAAGTGGTGCTCGGTGCCGTGGTTGCATGCAACAATTTTGAAATTTAAGCTCTGGCTGATATCGTGTAGCAGCTGTACTGTGGTGGAGGAATGGACTTCCAAATGCCCCCCTCACTCAGCTGTAGGAAAATTTAGCTTACAGATGTAAACTTTGTCAAAAAAACCTTACAGAACTTAATGGAACACAAATTTCAGATGATGGTGCTGGGGGAAGACTGTGCCCCCATTAAATAGAATCTGCAGCTATTGTAGTTCTAACTAACAAATGGTTAGGCTCAGCATTGCAAGATGCAGTACAGATTCATTTGGTTTTTCTTCAAGATTAAGGTTAGTTGCAAGCGCGATGACTAGAATTGAACAAATAATTAGTTAAACCCAAACATGCTGATATAATGTATCTTTAGATTTTTACTCTCTCTCATTTTCCCTTGTATATGTGTGAAAAGATTCAGCTCAGATATAATTTCTCTAACTTTCAAATTGAATTAAAGTACTGGAGAAAATAATAAAAATAGTAAATACTTTTTTTTAAAAATGTACCTTATCTGGAGGGGAAACTTTGCTAAAGATGTGTAGATAACTATGGCTAGCAATAAATATCATGAGGTAAATTTTAACTTAAAACAGCACCCTTTGTGTATTTATTGCCTAAAGAAGGCACATCAAAAGATAAAGCTAAATATTCCTTTAGAGTATAGATACAGAGTGCCATAAAAGATTGAGTATGCTCCTTGCAATCAAGTGCCTTAGCGAGGTTTAGCAAGGTTGCCAAATAGAATCACTTTATCTTAACCTGACTTGCTATTTTTTCACATTAATTTGTCTTTACATTGGTTTGAATAACTGCTGAATGCAAAAACCAGGCTAATTTTGGCAAGAAGTTCCAGAAGTGCTGAGAGGACTAATATATAGGGTGATAGAATCGTAACTCAGCTGAGAGACAGAACAAATTCCAGTATGCTGGTGTGTACTTGTCCATCACAAAATCATCCCTGGCTCAGAAAAGTAGTTCAAATTTTCATGGAATACTTTTCAATTAGCATATAACACAAGACCATGTGTTCTTACCTTGAATAGCTATGAAAAATTTAGTTTAAATGTGAGGAAATTGCTATTGAGTTATAAATTAGGTTAGATCTACTTCTGGTTACTCAGTTGCAAATACATGACGACAGGATAATTGATAGTATGTCACACTACTGATGAGATAAAGTCATTGCTGTTCTACGTTTTAATAACAAAGCAAATACCGTGATTACTTCGCTACTGGTGAACTAATCTCCCATTTCTGAAAGAGTAATAACAAATATT
Organism: Larus michahellis; assembly: GCF_964199755.1. NCBI lineage: Eukaryota > Metazoa > Chordata > Aves > Charadriiformes > Laridae > Larus > Larus michahellis. Next base: position 9,554,103 of record NC_133896.1, read on the forward strand.
TCACTTTGGAGGATAAAACACACAGAAAAGTAAACCATTTTAAATGGAGCTGGAGCCATACTTTCCAAGTTTTATGTGATGCAACCTTTGGTTACAATATGAACAGTCAGCAGTTTTTCATAATTGGTAGAAATATAGCAATGTTAAAATATAGAAAAATAGCTACATTAAAGTAGAAAAACTGGTTATTTTACTTTTATAACATTAAAAGTAGATTTTGCCAGATATTAAGTGGGTATAACCTCCTCTATAGACGAAATCAGTGTATTAATAGAGATGTATTAGTATAAAAGGTCCCAAAATTGAAAAGGCCATTCCATGGGAAAATCGAGTACTTTAGGAGAAGTTTTGTTCTAGATCTGAACAAAAAGCCGAAAATCTGAAGTTTCTCCTGGAAAACAAAATTCCTAAAAATTCTACCAGAGATTCTGACATTGAGGGTTTAGCCGCTATCCTGACTCAGGAAGACCCTGATAGTGCTGAAGGAAGTAAGGTTTGCTACCACGGGGAAGAAAGATTTCTCTGCATCTAGATAAGAAGCACAGAAGACTAAGACAGCCAGAGAGCTCTCACACAATCATAGATCTATGACACAGGCCTGGAAAGTTTCCAATCTGCACAGCAGGATTGTCCCAGAGTTAAGGTTTTGTGAACCCAAAAAATATCTGAGCAAGCAGTCTTAGGAACAGGAAAATATTCTAATGGGAAAGTATCAGGCAAGTGGGATACACTTAGGGTCAGATTTTATGTCATTCACTTTTCTGATCCAAGTCCTCTGTGACCAAGATATTTCAAAGAAAAAAGATAGATAGATAGATAGATAGATAGATAGATAGATAGATAGATAGATTCATATTACATCCATAAATATAGATTAATAGAAATCAGTATGATCTCCTGGGAAGAAAAAGGCTCTGCTGGAATCCAAATGAAAAAGTTCTATTGAAAGTTTTCTTTTTTAGACCTTTTATCTTCTTTTGTTTCCTTGATTCTTCCGATCTCAGAACAAATCTTTAGAACTAAAGTTATGAATTTTTAAGTTTTCTCTCTGCTGGTGAAAATAAATAAAGGTTCTTGACTTTAGTATCACATGGAATGTATATGAAGGCAGCCAGGATAAAGAAATAATTCAAAGGTAGTCTCTTACTTGCTCAGGTGTTATTTAAGCAGGCCTTAAGAATTAGAATTTAGTGGGTTTTTGTACTGATTTTTACAATATGTTTGCATAAAGGATGATAGATGTTTTTCTGGCTTTTTGTAGTAATGAGCTGGAGATCTCTACATCTGATAAAACTAACCTCTCCCTGCTGCAAATGAGTAGAGGCATAAATCTCGTCTTTTTTTATTGCAATTTATAAGAAATAGAATTGTATGTTAATGTGAAGTTAATTCCTGGTTTTTTTTTTTGTCATGGACAAATAAGTGTCCAGAGAGTACAATTATCACTACAACAGACTGAACACTTTATTTATACTATTTATGGAGTAGGTATCTGAATTAACCATTGACTCTTTCTCGTCCAGTCTGGATTTTCTACTGGAGTATTTTTTCTGAAAACTCTGGTACAACCTGCAATATTTTTTAGGTCACTTAAGAGCTTTGGCCAGTTCTTAAAAAGATTATGAAGAAAACGTAATACACAGAGGCTAAGGAACCAAAGTTAAAAGTCCAGATGAACAGCATTGGTAAAGTCGGTAAGAGATCTGTCATTCTTGGCCCTGCTGGGTTATTTCAGTATTGAGAAATTAACACTTTCCTGAAGTTTAACCTGAAAATACATGTAAAAAACTTGTGTATACTGTAACCTCAAAATCTAATTTTCAGTCCTTACTGTGACTTTTGTCATTACAAATTCTGGTATTGAATTACTTTTTTTTTTTTAATTAGGGCTTCAGCATTTCAGAGCATGTGACATTCCACTCAAACCAACGAAAAACATATCACCGTCTCTTTGTCTTTGCTATGCCCCAGTTAAAAATGTCTTTCACTTCACTTACAGAATGCCACATGACATGAAATGAACTTCCTTTCTCAGATTCTTGGTGTCATTCATAAGGTTGTAATTAGTTCTGTACCTTGGTCATGTAAGTAGCCCAAAGAAGTGAAATTCACTTTGATTCACTGCTTTTAACAGTGGTACAAATCATGAGCTGTGCCCTTCAGCACTTTTGAATTGTCTGGAAAAAAAGTTAAAAAAAATAGTTAAAGCTTCTAGCTCTTCAAATGTGCAAGTACATGTAATCTGCTGGTGAGTTACCTCTCTATTTGGCACGTTATTAGCCAGCCTGCTTTTACAATTCCTGCAATATGCTTGGTAAAATTGACTCAGATATAGACTGGTCTCCAAAGCATCCTGACTCTGATTATTCCAAAGTTGCTCAAGAAAAATCAACAGTCAGGAATAATTCATGTAATATTTTGCTTGCATTATGCATGATGAGTGCTAGGCCAGGAGAGGCAGAGTGAGGCTGGGAATAAAGAAGAACGAATAAACATTTGATGGAGTTGCCTGTAAGGTAAAAATACAGAATATTTGTTGTACAAGGTTATTAGCAAAGGTCATGATATTTTTCTACTGATCCGTTAGGGATAGTTTATTACCATTAGTCTTTGATAGAGATCCCAGTGATGGATGCAAAACCAAGTGATGGATACAAAGATAAAATTCCTTTGCTATTACGTGAATTTAGTGTTTTGTCACATTGGTTATTAGAAGAGATGTCTTGCAAGATACAAGTTATGGTTCTGATTCAGATTTTCTTTAAAAAATTATCACAGAATCACAGAATGGTTGGGGTTGGAAGGGACCTTAAAGATCACCTAGTTCCACCCCCCTGCCATGGGCAGGGACACCTCCCACTAGACCAGGCTGCTCAAAGCCTCATTCAGCCTGGCCTTGAACACCTCCAGGGATGGGGTATTGACAGCTTCCCTGCGCAACCTGTGCCAGTGCCTCACCACCCTCACAGTAAAGAATTTTTTCCTGATATCCAATCTAAATCTACCCTCTCCCAACTTGAGGCCATTACCCCATGTTCTGTCATAACACTTCCTGATAAAAAGTCCCTCCCCATCCTTCCTGTAGGCCCCTTTTAGGTACTGGAAGGCTGCTATAAGGTCTCCCCAGAGCCTTCTCTTCTCCAGACTGAACAACCCCAACTCCCTCAGTCTGTTCTCATAGGAGAGATGCTCCAGCCCTCTGATCATCTTCGTGTCCCTCCACTGCACCCGCTCCAACAGGTCCATGTCCTTCTTGTGGTGAGGACTCCAGAGCTGGATGCAGTACTCCAGGTGGAGTCTCACCAGAGCAGAGTAGAGGGGCAGAATCACCTCCTTCGACCTGCTGGCCATGCTTCTTTTTACGCAGCCCGGGATGCGGTTGGCTCTCTGGGCTGCAAGTTCACATTGCCTGCTCATGTTGAGCTTTTCGTCCACCAGCATCCCCAAGTCCTTTTCCTCAGGGCTGCTCTCAAGCCATTCTCTGCCCAGCCTGTATTTGTGGCTGGGATTGCCATGACCCAGATGCAGGACCTTGCACTTGGCCTGGTTGAACTTCTTGAGGTTCGTACAGGCCCACCTCTCAAGCCTGTCAAGGTCCCTCTGGATGGCATCCCTTCTCTCCTGCGTCTCAACCACACCACACAGCTTGGTGTCATCGGCAAACTTGCTGAAGGTGCACTTGATCTTGCTGTCCGTGTCACCCACAAAGATGTTAAACAGCACTGGTCCCAGTACTGACCCCTGAGGAACGCCACTCGTCACCACTTTCCATGTGGACCGGTGGACCAAAATTAGACCTGAGATTCAGTGCATCAGAGCCTCTTCAGCTTATATTCACAAATGGCTGGATGTGTCCTCATCATTCAGGAAGATTTTCAATAGAATTCAGTTTCATAACCCTGTGTTACCCTCTTTTCCCTCCTAGGCTGAGTCTTCCTACCTTGTCTTCAAGTCAGTGGGTTTGCAGGTGTGGTATAACTCTTAAGAGTGGGACCCTAGGAAGTTTTGCTTCAAAAAAATAGGCAGTGGTAATAATGGCCCTGAAAAATATTTCTAAACCAATAAGATTCCATGATATTTCATATTCTCATAATAAAGTGAGAAAAATCTCAGAATGTATTTCTCACAAATGAAAATATGTTAAATATATTGTGGGCTCTGATTCAGTTTAACGACAGGGCGGCATGCACCTGAAAAACAGGTTTGTAAAGGGAAGGCTTCCAGACGCTACCTTATAAGAATGACAACAGGCGCCACTATGTTGGAGACACAGATAACAGCCCAGTTAAGAACGGTTTTCTTTTATTGTAGTCACATGCAATTTAAAACCAGATCCTGAATTCCTTTGTAGTGTCAGATTCATAGTGGGTAAAATCCAACCTTGTGAATTTTTCCTTATATGAAAATGTAAATTCACTGGTTTATATTTCTTTTCTCATTAATTTACACTTACTTTACAGCCATTTTTACTCCAAAATTAAATTAATTAACCATCTATAAGATGAAAGACAGTATGCTCTCAGCTGAAGAGAATGATGTTCAGAAGCATGGCTTGCTCTTTCTATCCACATCTGTTACTCTTTTGGTTAATGCAGTTTATTATTGTTTGACTAGTATCTATAGATATGTTATTGGTCAGCATATTAATACTTCTTTTCTTTGGTTCTGCCCAGAAAGTCACTCATACTACTCTTAACAAGAACACCTTTCATCTTAATTTAAGTCTTACAAAGTTAGGAGCAGCAAACAAATTGTCAGTGAAAAAATCTTATTTTGCTTACCCCACCATTCTCATTTTTCCCCTTTCCCTCTTCCTCATCACAACTGAAACAGTTTATTTAGTTCAGTAGTCCTGGAAGCAATGATAAAAATCATCCTAACAAGTCCGATAGTCATCAGTTGTTCAGCAGACATTACAAGACTGTCTCATCTCCTAATTACTCAGCAAGGCACAAGTTGCACTCTCGGGGCTTTCCTGCAATGTGTGAAATTGTATTTCAGTTGTACATTCATCTTTTGCTTCTAGAAGAGCAGGATGATGGTAGCAAAACCTTCCATGGAAACCACTTTGCAGCTTCCTGCCTCAACTGTTTTTGAAGTCTCTGCTCCCGAAATCTGACCTCATCAATGGTAAATACAAACAGCTACAGAGCTGCGATGGAGCCAGTGAAGGTCACCTTGAGTCTGTGCATCGTAATATATGATGGTAATGGGAGAGCTAAGATGAAATGCTTGTAAATCCGGAATATAAACACAGTATATGAAAGGAAAAGACTTGGAAGATTTAAGAGTCTGTAGGAAGAAAACCCGATGGCCAGTTTGTTTCATCACTCTCAAAACTTATAGGAAATTTTTAAAAAAAATTCTCACAAAGTGATAAGAAGGTGAAGGTTTAAGTGTGTGAAGAGAAAGGAGGAGGTGTTAGGGATGGTATGAGTTTGCTGAATTGAGTGACTTGGCTCCTAAGAAGCAGTGTTGAGTGATGAGGAAGGGAGAAGGAAAAATGAAGAATTCCATTCTAGTCAATAAAATGTTAAGGAGAAGCATTGCATGAACAGCTCATTCTTCTGCAGCTTGATTCCTCCCTGCTGAATGTAAGGGCAATAAATACTTCAGGGTTTTCAGAAGAGAATGCACTGAAATTTTTATTCCAGGAACTGTTCCGTTTTTTCATCAATAATGTTGTATGCTGCATGTAAACAGTTACCAGGAGGGGTAAAGTGATAAGAAAAGGTATAATTTACTGCATGGTCAAGGTTTAAAAAAATTCAGACCTGAGATATTATTTTAAACTAACTGAAAACTGTTTCCTTTTTCATAGTCTGAAAAGAGCTGCCTTGTTATTCTGCCCATGTAATTCCAGTTTTTGAGATAGAATCCTGCTCTAACAGAATCTAGAATTGCCTCTTCTAAACTTGAACAGGATGGGCTTTTGTTTTTCTGTTTCTGAACACCCTGTTCTCATGAGCAAAGGTTCTCCTCTGAGAAGAGATCCAGGGAACTTCGAGGCCATCCTGGAGATGGGAACGAAAGAAGACTGAGGTACAGCTGGGAAACAGAAGAAATCTGCTGTAATCTTTATACTCAGTTCTTTCAACTCTTGAGCAAATATTTGTGCATCCAGAAAAAGCCAAATCAATCATTTGGTCTTGCCTTCCTCCATCTTCCTTACTTGGATAAAATGCACGATGATGAGCATGAGGGCAGGGCAGGAAGGACAAAGGGCAGATGTAACAGGGAGTTGCTGTCATGCTTTCTATCACTTGTAAAAGTGTGGCTTAATAGTACCTGAAGGCCTCTGCTTGTTGAGATGAGATCTTCAACATGGCTATCCTGCCTTTACGACACTGAAAGTTATGAAGGATGGGTATTCACTTTGTCACAATGCTTCTTTCTCAGTGATTCTTTCTGTAGAGGAGTGCGACTGAGGTTTTGAAGCCAGCCTGAACTTTCTTTCTCCGCGTTTACCACCATGAAACATAACTACAATGGAGAAGATACAGCCTTTATCTGTTCTGTATGAAATTTGACCTGTGATTCATAAGAGGTGATCCGCATTTTCCAGTCTGCCCCTCTTCCTGAAGGTTTCCTGCTCAGATTTGATTGATAAGTGAATGCATTTTCCAGATATGCCTTCTTGCTTTTTTTCGCCCCCCTCCCCTTCTCCTTCCTCATTTCTGAAAAGAAGCAATGAGAGCGAAGAAATGGACTGTAAAAGAAACACAAAAGCAGAGATTTGCTGAATGATGAGAGCAGACTCAAGGGGCCTCCAGGTAAAAATGGGGTAATTGGACAGCATAATATCATATAACTTCAAGACATGATGTGACTAGCATCCATATGGCATTCAATTAGACATGTCCAAATACTAGTCTGTCTTCAACCACCATTCTTCTGGGGCCTCTCTGTGTATCATTTAGCTCACAGTGAAGGATGCTTTGTTCCTTTAGGCATAGAGGGGATTTGTCAAATATCCTTCAGCTTGTATTTAGGAGGAGGGGAGGACATGCATTTGCAGCCTGTCTTGGCAGCACTGCCTGTTGTGGCAGGTATGACAGGTCTATGACAAGGACTGCCCACACAGCTGCTCAGTTTCCTCTTCTTCCGATGTGGTTTTGATACGTCTGCATCCAGTCCTACTTTCCTCAGCACATCAATCTTCCTGGACACACATCCCTTGGCTCCTTGACTTTCAGTGCATTCCAGTGAATGGCTTTTGGGTTTATAGTTGCTCAAGATGAGCCTTTTTCTTCTTGCAGAAGTTTTAGGCTAAGGTAGTACTTCTCTGAATATATTTGCAAGTGAGGGAGTTGGGAACAGGGCCTAAAGAATGCAAGACCAACATGGTGTCTGAGATCTTTCCTGTATGTTGGGTATTTCTTAATGAGGAAACATATACCCTCTTCATTTCCTTCTTTCTGAATCTTTTGTTTAGGTTGAAGGAAATCTCTCTGTAATGCAGTCTTGCATATGGTGTGAGCATCTCAAACTACCATGACTAATGAAGACGCAGGGGATGGGAATTCCTTTCTAATCACAACGTGAGATCCACGGCAGCTTTTAAAAAAGCATCCTTTGAACTAGGCTGATCAGTGCTGCTCTTTTGTTCAGAAACGTCTGAGAAACAGTCTGTATCTAGTACATTTTAAAACGTACTTCTATTTCAAACTGTATGGAATATTCAAAATATGTTTGGTGTATGTATAACTACTTATAGCAACAAATGGTTTATATGAGATACATTGTGTGGCTCACTACACTAGGTCGGTCACATAAGACATGAATTTTTTTAATATTCTTATGATAATTTATTTTTTCCTAAAGAAGATTTTATTTTTCCTACCTCCATATGGCCTGTAAGTATTAGGAATAATCTTCCTTTTTTTAAAAAAATTAAATTTACAGAAATCTCCTGACATATACATCATGTCACATAAATCAGGTTTGAATATAGCTCTTAAGACAGGTTTTGTCCAGATCTAGCTAATGACAATTGTTCTATGTCTTCAGGAAGGAAAAAACAGCCGTTTATATAGAACCATGAAATTTTATTCCTATTTCTGAACACCGTAAGTCATCAGTAGTCTTTAAAAGTCCATTGGAAGTGGCTGCCTCAGGGCTATGTTGCTGTGTTCCTGGCCTGTCCCTGGGTGTTGAAAGTTAACTATAGTCCTTTTGAGGTTTATACACATATAGACTACAACAATAAAGACTTTGAGTTATTAAATTTACAGCCATTGAGCAAGCTACATCCTTTCCAGTCTCTTCTTTCAGTGAAAGAGGAGAGAAAGCCAAATATTGCCTTGGTCAGAGGGAAATGAGTGGGGAAGATCTGTGGAAAAACAATAGTGACTGTTCTGCTCTCTCCTTTCCTGTGACTGAAGTGACTGTGACTGAAGCACCTTTAAAAGAGGTTTATTTGTATCAGTTAAAACACAGAATATTTCAGCCCTGCAGCAAAACAAGGAAAGCACCCTGGGAACAGCACTTAGCCTCTGCACCGATAGCCTTTGGCACAGGGAGGCTTCTCTCCCATCCAGAGAAGGTGGAAAAGGAACAAACTAGAGTTTTAAGTGTACACAGAAAGCAAGAAGGCCCTCTCCTCCTTTGGGTTTCTCTCCAGAAGTCTCCTGTTGCATCACCTTTTCCTATTGCAAAAGCCTCGTCGTGGGGCTGTGTGCAGTATGGAATTCAGCTTGCCTCACTTGCCAGCCATTGTACTTGGCTTTTTTATTGTTTGTTTATCTGCTTTATACTCATCTTTCTGTGGCTTTGACTCAGACATAAATGTTTATAGACCTCTGGATTTCTTTTTGCTGTAAGCATTGTTTTTTAATCAGTGTAAGCTCCTGGGAAGTCATCGGTCCAGAGAACAAAATTTACATTTCCCTACATATAAGATAGCAAAAGAACAGGAATTCCATAGGAATCTGTTCTCACTTGACAAGTAGGAGTCATTTCCTTTGCTCACTGTACTAACGCTTCTCAGACCTATGCCAAAACAGGAAAGCTTTATAGGTATTATATCTGCAATGTTGACCCCTGTAACATTAGTGAATATGGACAGAGATGTTCTATGTTATATTCTAGTGAACAAGGAACAGAGGTGAAACTAGCCACTCTGTTCAGAGTAGCTACACTTTTATGATGCCGGGTCATTGCCGAGCAGCAGCAGTAGCCTACAATATCCCATCCATTATCCTTTAAATCAAAGGTTCCCAACTACAGTCCCAGGAGCCACCCCAACACCTCACACCAGTACCATGGTTTAGGCAATGCTGCCCACAGGCAGTTACCCCATCAGCTGGCAAGCAGCTAGCACTGATCTGCTGGTGGCAGCATTTTGTTGTTGCTCTGTTCACAGTACTTACCACAGGAATTTACAGATGTAGGAGGATAAATATTGGCTCCCCATTGTCATCCCAGTGAAACGAAGGTATTGTAGTGTAAGGTAAGGGGAGAGTGTGTTATGGACAGTCATTGCTTGTGGGAAAGAGGTGACGGTATGTGAATGGAAAATGAGAGGTTACACACGTGCTGCTGAGAGCTTGACACAGGGCCAGTACCCTCCGCTTTCCTCAGACTCATGGACATCAGTAACACAGCAGACTAAACCTGGGATCGCTTCCCTAAAACTTTTCATCCCCCAGATTCATACCCTTCCAACACATTCTTTGTAACCTCTTTAATATTCCAAGAGAGATAGGCTTCATATTGATCCCAGCTGTTTGTTTCTCCAAGCTTCAAGAAGTCACATGTTGATCTCCAAAACAGCACTTCTGCCATGACATTATCATGGGGATTGTCAGAGCATTCGTACTGATCTGACTGAGGATGAAAAGCCCTTTGCAGTGCCATCTGCCTGCATGAAGGGCCTAAGTTTCCAGGGATGTTCGTGTCTTGGGTATGCAACAGCTGCTGTGATGGCAGATACTGAAAGTCTCAGAGATCTGATCTGAAAGACAGATCTGAACTTTGTCACACGCATGAATATCTCCACTGCACTGATGGCACTGCTTAGGCATTTGGAGCAATATCCCCATGGCGGGGCTGCACATCCCATGTTGTCTACCGTGTTTTGGTGCACATGGATAAGCAAGTGTTTGAACGCAGCCCTTACTCTCATCTCTTGCTGCAGGTGAATGTGTTGTATTACCTCCATAGATCATTTAATGTGTTAATTTAATATGTTAATGTTAAGATTTTAATGTTTCAAAGCTATTACTTTTAACACTGGTTTGTGGTGTTTCTTCCTCATTTGTGCAGTTCATCTCTGAGACGGGCAATCTTTTTGCTAAAGATAATGTAGATACTACAGTATAGTAAGTGTTAATCTGTAAAACCATGTAGCTCCACCTGGCCTAGATCACTAGACTCCTTCTCCATACATGTGCAACTGCTCCTCATGTTAATGAGGAAAGCATGGTCTTTGAAGAGGAAATACACACATCACGCTTCACATCCTAAAGCACTCAAGATGTTTTTTTGACATGCCAGAGATAAGTAGCATGACACAGAAATACACATAATACTTGATGAGGTACCATAGTACTTGATGAGATACCATAATATACACAAAACTATTATCACTCATCTGTCTTCCACTACACATGCTGAGCCTATCAATAATCACACTTGGTTTGGCTTTCTGGGTAATATCTTGAATTGAATTCAAATACAAGTATAACCTGGCACTAAGCCTTTTTTCCTGCATTACAGGAAAAGCAGAGCTAATTCAAAAATGTTGTATTCACTGAGAATTTTGAAGCCTGTATCTGCCACTATTTTGTGTAACTCACTGGATGATTTTAATTTTGGGGGTTTTTTTAATGTTTTGCACCCTTTTCCTTCTCCATTTTTCCAGCCTTGACTTAGAAAAGCACAGAAGGAGGAAGAAGGTAATACTTTAGTTTTCTTATATTTATGATAAAATTGTAAACAAAACATAAAGTGATTCTGACATTTTTTTTTTAAAAGAAGAAGTCTAGCTTTGGTCAAAATACCTTTGAACAAAAAAGCAGAAGCTTGATCAAGCTCAAAGGTAATGCTAGAGCAAGAATCATAGTTAAAGAATGAAAATAAATGTAATAAAAAAAATAAGGTTTTTTATGAAATAATATATATATATATTTTAAAATCAATATTGACGGGCAGACTGAGCACATAGAAACTTGCAGTTGTCAAAGAAAAGTAAAGTAAGTAAAGTAAGTTAGTAAATATGTCCCGTAGAGTATTTCACACCCATTGACTGCTCCAGCAATTTAGATATAGGGCTTGTAATAGGACCTGTAATCCTTAGCCAGTACTTAGCTGGTACTCCTGTTTTCCACATTGCCAATGAAACAGGAACAAACGCCTAAGCTGCATTGTAAATGGCTGTATATTTGTACTCATGCTCTTCTTTTTGCAAGATCAGGCTCCTGATCTACCTGTATATCTAAAACTCTCATTTATACCAATGAAGACATAGGTAAGTAGAATGCTGTATTTGACTTCATTTCTCCATAGAGTAAGACAGAGTAAAATTTGATTGCATGAAATAATCACTCTAAGAAAACATCTCCATCTGGAGGTATATACTACATTCAAAGAACTACAGATAACTATCTGTAAATGTACATTGTTTGGAAGACAAATGGATGAAATTGAAAAACCCTTAGATGGGCTGAGAGCAAAAATACTAATCCAATCTAAATACAGTACTAAGCGTATCTGAGTTGTAGGCATGACCAGAGAGGATAAAAAGATGAAATAGCATAGTTCATCTCAAGTCCCTGCTTTGAAATGTCAACAGGACTTTGAATGAATTGCATTTTGATACTTCCTAAAATGTTATATACTGTTCTATACACTGTTCTATACTGTTATAATTCTGATTTTCTTCTTAACTGCTTACATTTTTTGTGTACTTTTATGTGCCTTAAAAGGGAATTACTTCAATGAATAAAGAAACTTCACTCAAATCTTCAGAAAAACACAGCTTTTCTGTTTCAGTTCTCTTCTCCCTCATGTTATGTTTTTATTGTTAGGGCCCTATTTCTATTTCCAGGGACTATATAAAAATGGGTTTACCTCTTGCATTGATTGAGTTACACTCCTCCAGATTAGAAGACCCAGCACCGAACATGAAAGCCTGTACTGGGATACCTATATCCATGTGCTTCCGCCACAGCATAAATATATGGCCCTAACTCTGAATAATTAGGACAGTATTACATTTAGGGTGTTCTTTCTTCAAGATACATATGAGAAGTATTGATAATGGAATTTGAAGAGCCAGTGCAGGAAAGATGGGAATCTGAGTACTCTTCATAAAGAAGAATGTCACATAGACCTGGGCATTGCAATGACTTTTGAATATGGGGTATCCTTTTCTCAGACAGACGTAGGATCAATGTGCAAATTTACACCTTTTCCTCTCTATTCAGAGTTCACCCTCTACTGCATTTCCTTGCTTATTAGATGACAAGTTTTCATTCATTTTTAGGTTTTGCTGCTGGCTGACAAACTCAGCACCACTACTCAAATGTCTTCCACAACTTGGCGAGAAGCAAGAACACAAACAAGTGTTGCTGAGGAGAATTAAAAAAACAGGAAGCACTTACTTGAAAGGTCAGATCATTGCATGCCCCCTTGCACAGGTGTATTGCAATCCTATTTTATTGTGTGAGCCTCCATTTCCTGCAGTACAACTGCATCCATCAGAGCACAACATAAGCAGTCTTTCATGAGTGAGGCCACTGTGAATATTTTTCATTTATTACCCTTCAGTATAACATTATGCTTCATTTACTCCATGCTATCTGAAGTCTGCCCAGAGGAATCTTCCTTGTTGGTTCCCCTCTGATTCTGGCTGCAACAGTATTTGAGCACATCTTCAACAAGAAGAAACTCCTCCCTAGCTCCCAGTTTGGGGCAGAAAAGTATTACCTATATTTGACAGAGACTAAAGAAGAGATTAAGCCACTTTCTCTGTACAATATAGGGAACAAGAGCCAGGGGCTCTAAAGGTATCCAGCTCTCTCAGATTTCACTCTGGTGCCCTGATTCATAAAGCAATTAGCCTCTCATGCGCACAGTGGCTTAAATCACTGTACATCATGCTCTCTCTGCAATGAATGTAAACCATCTAAGACTAGCGAACATTATCAGGGGCAATGCACTGCAAGACAGTGCTAAGTTCAGCATTCCCTGTTCAGCAAGCAAGCTGCACGTGAGCATTGTGGAACAAACAGTACGGGCTCATCTCGCAAAGCCCCAGCAGCAGGGCTAAGATCACTTTGTTTTTAACTGCTTTTTCCCAGCCAAATGTGTCACTAAGTCAGACTCACACTGGTTTTACTGGATTGTGCAGTGGTAGAGGAAAGGATCAATTCCCTTTTGTAGCTATATTTCCTGGGCAAAGAACGGACAGTAGTCTGGAGAAAGGACAGCACTGAAATGATAGAAGTGACTCTATGATTCAACGCTGAAATGGTGACAAAATAGCTGGAACTGCCTCCCTGCGGTGCTAGATGTTGCCTTCCACAGCCAAAGGACCTAGTCCTTCGATTAGCTGATCCTACATGAAGGTAGGAAAATCCCTGGGTAAGGAAGCTTTACCTCTTCTCATGTTTTCTGACTCTTAGCATTGGAGTTTGGGCAGCAGAGCTGCCCCTAACTTTTACCCCTAATGTTGCTCCATCCTCACGGTGCTCTGCTTCCTCCATGCCCACTACAACTCTGATTCATCAGGGAGAATGGGGAGGCCTTTTCTTGCAGGTAATGCAAATTTTCTGCAAGCAAAAAAAAATGTTTACTTCCCTGCAGCTTGGTTATGAAGAAACTGCTCTGCAATGTCTGAAATCCTCCGGTATGACTGACTGCTATCATTTAACCTTGACAGGCCTGAGAAGTGGGCCAATTTGAACTATAGAAAGTTCAACAAAGTCAAGTGCAGGGTCCTGCACCTGGGTTGGGGTAATCTCCGGAATCAATAGAGGCTGAGAGATGAAGGGATTGAGAGAAGCCCTGCAGAGAAGGACCTGGGGATACAGGTTGATGAAAAATTGGCCATGAGCTGGCAACGTGCGCTCACATCCCAGAAATCCAACTGTATGCTGGGCTGCATCAGGTTGAAGGAGATGGCCAGCAGATTGAGGGATGTGATTCTGCCCCTCTACTCCTCTCTGGAGTCCTCTGGATCCTACTTGGAGTACTGCGTCCAGCTCTGGAGTCCTCATCACAAGAAAGACATGGACCTGTTGGAGCAGGTCCGGAGGAGGGCTGCAAAAATGATCAGAGGGATGGAACACCTCTCCTGTGAAGACAGGCTGAGAGAGTTGGGGTTGTTCAGCCTGGAGAAGAGAAGGCTCCAGGGAGAACTTACGGTGGCTTTTCAATCTATAAAGACAGCTCATAAGAAAGATGGAGGGACTTTTTACCAGGGCTTAAATTTTATGATTCTATGATTCTCTGAGCTAAAAAGTGATCTAAAAAGTACTCTACAAAATCTACTACACTCATACAAAATGTATTATATATGTCCTGGAAGCTTTGACATGTAATTCAGTTTGCACTTGTTTTCCAGCAAGTCTCTGACCTTCCTATGACATTTCAAGTATCTACCATCCAACTCCTGCAGTCATGGTATTTGAAATTCAGTGATAAACTTTTCTAATTATGCAAAATACACAATTTTTCATCCATCCCTTATTTTGAAGGTTGGATTTGCTAGGGAAAAAAATCATTTGGGACTACTGCTTGGACTGAGAAGAAACAAAGTATTCCAGATGGAAAAATTAAAACAGAGAGGTACAGGGAACTGAAAGAGGTCTCACAGAAATCTTTGTGTAGCTTTAGTGTCAGGGATTGCTTTACATTCTGACTATAACAAACACGCGTTTCATTGCAGCCTTAACTCCAGCTGGGAGGCCAGCTATGCATGTTGTAAAGTAATATAGAGTGAAAGGACAGATGTAGGGTAAAAACAAAGTACTTGGCGTCAGGATATATGGGCTTCAGACCTGGATTTGCCCCGTTCTGTGCATTGAAATAAATCATTTGGTCTGTTTCTCTCTCCCTCTGAATAACTACTTGTAAAATTAATCTACTACTTATGTACCTCTTGAAGGTGCTGGACTGCTAAACTGGTTTCATGTAGGGTTATTTTGGGTGAACAGTACAAGTTGCTGAAATGCTATTTGAGACACTGACAAGGGTGTTCACCATCCACCTTTAACATTGTTCTCAATCTTTTAGCTAAAAAGATTTCATATTATTACAAGCTTTAGCCAGACTGTAGTAGACTGTGTTACACACAGAGAAGACTATCCTCCTCCGAAAGGTCATTCTGAATATCTAAATCAGATGTCCTTTCAAACTGACTTTCAGAACAGTCATCACTGACTATGCAGAGAGTAGAGGGTAATTAAGCATGGGATGCACCTTACCAGGTTTCAATGCCTGATAGGTACATGCCTTCACCTGAACAAGTCACTTAGGCTCAGTGGGGAGAAATAAGCACTGCAGAGTGCAAAATAGAGATTTCTCACAAAAGATAACATTTGTCCAAGGAAAAAGAGAATTTATACAGATGATATAAAGTAAACCTCTCCATTGAAGAAGTCTTGAGTTATATTCCTAATGTTTTAATATCTCTTTCTTTCCTGTCCTCTACCTTTTCCTGCTCTAAAACGGATGTACTGATTATCCATAGCATTTAAAGGCTAATACCTTGATTTTCCACACAGCTTGAAACAAAGATTATTAACCCCAAAACCAGAAATTCTGGCAGTAAATTATTTGGTCTGTCTCTTACTCTGAAGTGACAAATCTTTTCTTGAACAAACTTCTTGGGTTCAGGATTTAATTTTAAGGTAGGGATGCCAAACCCAAATAGGCCAGCACTCAGGGCAATCTGCCCGAGTCAGAAGAGGAACATGAGGCTCTGTTCTTCTCATGCCAGATGAGAACCTTATCCTCCACGTTGTTGGCAGCTCTTCTCTGGGCCTCTCCTTTTTCTCTACCTCCCACTCTCCTTGACTCCCTTCCCCCTACTCTGAAAAAGCTTTGCCAGGTTTGACTTGCTTTCCTTCTCCAGCAGAATAGAAACACATTTTACAATCTAAAATCTGTGAAAAAACAGAAGCTTTGTTTTCAATCCAGCCTGCCTAAAAGAATCCTTAGCATCAGCAGGTCAGTATAATCAGTTTTGCTTAAGTGGTCAAAAGCCTCTGTTTTAAAAGATAAAAATAAATATTGCAGCAAGCATTAAATGAAAAAAAAAAAAAGAAAAAAGAAAAGGTTTAGGAAATGGAAATTAAGCTAGTCTTTCAAAAACAACTTATAAAAAAAAATTGTTTCCTTTCATTTTCTGGCTTCACCCAGTTTTCTGTTTCTATGTGTTCCAATTGCATTTTAGTAGAGACGTATTATTGCATTCCTTTTGCTGTAGATACTGCTTTGTGGTAAACAAAATTTGATCCCTTTTTTTCCAATAATTTAGTCAGGCTAAATAAAATTATTCTAATACTTTCTGAGTTTGTCTAGCAAGAAGTACACTCACATCTTCTGAATTTTTTTTCTTTCAAAACATCAAAGAATGAAAAATCTGTCAGTCTGAATGTTGTTTCCGCCTTCATTTTTACCTTCTCTTACTATTACTCCTTCTGTTCTCACTAAAATGGTAGCACTGTATTGGGTTATGATCTGGGAGACTGCCACAGAAAAAATAGCTCCTACAAGGAAGATTTTGCTGAACAAGGGTTACAAAAGATTTTTATGACAGTCTAGTTGATAACAGTAAAAAAGACTCCAGCTCAGTCCTGTTCTGAAGATCCTTAAGCGACAAAGTCTATCTCTGTTTATCATGAAGGTTTTCTCCTTGTGCTTGTCAATTATTCATTCTTAGTCTTGTTGCTCACTGCCTGTTCCATGACTTTCTTTTCAGCTTTTCTCGTTCAGCTTTCTGCATCTCCAGAAGCAAAGTGCTTCCAGGGCCCTCCTTACAGCTGGATAAATCAGCTGCTTGCTCCCCCTAGCCTCTCCCATTGCTCCAGCCATTTGAACAGTGACATTACTACGGGAAGGAAGATCGATGCACCTATAGCATGTTTCGTGTGTACCAGGCTCTCAAACCACAGGAAAGCCCAGGTGATTTTTCCGGCAAGTGACCTCTGCTCCGTTCCTCGCGCTAGAGCCTCTGCTAAATACATCGTGTCATTGCCTGCACAAAGTACGGCAGCAAGCGCAGGAATTTTCTGCTCTTTCTGATTCTCAGCTGGGTGTTGACCATGTGCCCAGTCTTGTACAAAGCTTAAGAACATATTGTTCTCTCCTAGAAGGTCATTGCATACATATTGGACATATAATGCAATATTAGACCTCAGAAGAGCTGTCTCAAAGCGATTTTCTTTTTCTTGCTAGTAAAAAAGGGCAAAAAACCACTGCATTTTTCACTCTGAACCAAATCAAAAGCAGAGTTGGCTGGTCAGGAATTTGTTCTGCCAGAGATGGTGTTATTCTTAGAGCACAGAGGTCATTATATACCAGTATGTTCTTACAAGAATAAGGCACAAAGGCTTTAGATTTAATATTAGATAGGGTAATGCCTATTTGAATCAGAATCCTGCCATGACTTTTTTGGTTCATCTAATAACTATCCAGGTACATCAAACTTTGTAATCAATTTCTCACTTCCTAATTACTGTCAACTACATTTTAGAAATGGATTAAATCTTTCCTGTGCAAAAGACTTTGTGTGAATAAGGGTAAGTGCATGATAGTTTTCATCAGGAGAAAATCTTCTCCAGCCTGGAGGACAGGTTTAATCCAAACACATCATGACTTCAAGAGGTGAGCATCTGCTGTCTGGATCTGACCCCCTTCAGATCCTTTTCTGTAGTTACTATGTCCAACCACTCTAACATTTCTGTTTAAATAATTATGTAGTGTATGATATTTTGCTTCTAATACAGTTGAAAAGAACAAAGACGTTTCATTCTGCTTTTCCAGATCTTGAAAAAAGAGATGGTATTTCACTATCCACACTATTTTGCACAGAATTCCTCTAGCATTAATTAGCACTTCTATTTGAATACAAGGACTTACAGCATAAGTGATATCTTTGGAATAAAGCTGTAGAACAAGACTGTAGTGCAGTCACATTTTAGCTATTTTCCGGAAGTGTTCCTGAAGTATAAATACCAATATCCAAAAAACCTGCAAAATCACCCACAGGAGAAAAATAATTTCAGCTTTTGAAATGGCAAAGCAGACACATAAATAAGGAATAACTTCCCATGGATGAAAGGTAGACAAAAAGTTTCCCCCTTTCAGACTTCATCATGTGTAGTACATTTTCAGGGCTAGAACCTTGGAATGAAATCTTGCTCTCATTGTGTAGGGTAAAAATTTCGTCATCTGCTTTGAAGTCAGGTTCCCACAATGGGCCTTCCTAATAAATTTACTTGAGCTAAAGTAAACCTCTGTCAGTAGATGACAAGATGACAAAAGGAAGGTTTTTACTCTCTGAAGGCAACTCATTAAATAGTGTTGCAGCTATAAATATGTATCCAATGCTTTCGTTGGCATTAGTCTTGTTGCAAGTAATGGAATAGAGTGATGTGTTGTGGGTCTCATCTAACATGTTTTTAGATATATCTTGTGTAGGTGTCTATAGCAGATTCTGACCACCTGAGACCCCTTTCACTGCCAATGGAGAGGGATCGTCACTGTAAGATAATGATTCATCTGACTAGCCTGCACACATCCTAGCTGTATTTATCCTCCATATGTATAGGATGAGATGAGCTGTTCCTCAGGAATGTCTGTTTTCTCCATCACCTTTCAAGTGACTTTCTGGTGGCCCTCATATCTTGCATCTGGCTTGATGAAGTCTTTTCTCACTATCCAACTGCACTTTTGTGATCAGTCTACATTTTCCAATTGCAACTGCACTTCTATTTCATCATTTCAATCCAGCTCCAAGGCTTCTCTGACAAACAAATTCCAGAGCGGTTTAGCATCTGTACATGTGACATATTACAGACACAGTATGCTGAAATACATTGTAAAAATTCAGATTTTATATGGTACTTTGAGACATTTCAGTGAAAGCACAAACTGTACAATCCAAGAGCAAATGTTCATTAATCAGCCTTGTGTTGTATGTGTTCTTTACTCTTTATTGTGCTGTTTCAGAAGCGTATTTCCAGACTAGTTCAGTCATCTCCAAGACAGCCGGAGTTTTCTATTGTCTCATCGGTCTAAGAATACAGTCAAATTCTTACCTTTTGGAGAAGACATTTTGTCTGAGCAGTTCCATGTGTGCTAAAGCATATCCATCTGGCATCTCTGAAGGGAACTCAGTGTGATAAATATTACCACAAATTAGTATAGTTTGAAACCTTGGCTCCAAAACAAAGTTTAATTAACTGTATTTACTGAATGGTCTTAGGATGTGTTTTAAGACTACTCCCTGCAGAGAGATGAAGGTAAACAGAGACTTTGACGCTACACGCGTGTGTTTGCATGTGCGGACGTGTCTCCTCTGATCCTTTTTCTTGTCCAAAATACAGGTCTTATTTTCTTGTTCCAAATGGAATATTCAACAACTTAGTCGTTGCCAGTAAAACTTTTGGGTGCCTTAGCTCTTCAAAATAAAATGTCAATAGCTGTTTTTTTTAATACATGACTCAGGGTAAAAGTGCTATTGCCAAGGTTTATCAGTCGTTAAACTTTCTCTCAGTGCAGATACAATCTGTTTGCCTGGGAGTTGAAACAAGAAAGAACACGTATTCCAAAGTGTAAACAAAGATCTCATATGATTATAGTGCCGACTTATCTTTGGTTGAAATATTTCACAGAGCAGCTATGGAACAACAGGCACATACCTATGGGCAAGTATTCAGTTGGTAAATTGATGGAGGTTCTCCATTTGGAACCAGCAAATGTTAGGTGCAGGATGCACAGCAGTAGAGAAGCAGCCAGTTTCTGGAGAAAGGATAAAATTTGTAGCAAAAGATAATAAAGGGCACCTGGAACCACTCCCAGGTGGCTAGACAGATGCTAATGATTTCAGACAGTTTCAAAAGTAAATGAAATTATAACACTCAATTATGTGCAAAAATTAAGACTGAGCAACAAAAGACATTAGGAAAACCTAAAAAAGAAATTAAAAAATGAATCAGCAACGGCTCAGTTTTGTTGCTTTAGGTGAAATAAAACTCCAGAGGGACCAGCACCAAGATAAGTAAATACAGTAAGGATACTTCAGATTCATGTCATGTAACTACTACTGTACACTAAAAGACCGACCCACTTGCAAAATCTCACACACTCGTAGTAGTGTTTTGTGGAAGACAGAAAGAAGTTTACTTCACAGAAGGATACTGTGTCAGGTCCTCAGCTGATGCAAATTGGCTTAGCTACCCTGTTTTCAGTGCAGTTATACCAGTTAATTCTGGACTAGATCCTCAGCTGAAGTTTTTACTTGTTAAAGTTTCAAATGTTTCATTTAATGACTTCTGTGTTGGGAAAATTCTCCCTTCCACTCTTCTTCTGTACTTCTGATTTGGTCCTATAATTTTCTTATTCTCTTTTTGTAGCCATTAATGCATTCTGCTGAAAAAATTAAATTAGAACAAATATTTTCCAGGAAGACATAATAGGAATAAGAAATGTATCACTTTAGTTCATTTGCAAGACAGAGCAATCCCAGTCAAAATGGTGTTTCAGTTACTCATTTTGTGAATCTACAATTACACTGTCTTTTATTCTTCGGAGTCTGGAATTGAACTTTTTCTTTTTATAAGGCCCTTGGCTCCATACTGCACTATGTGAGATTTGTTGTCAACATTATATGCTGATATATATATATATATATATATGGTCAGCTTCTCTTTTGAGTTTATATCTGAAAAAAATATAATATATAATTTTAATGTATAATTATAAAATACATAATATACAAAACTTTTATAAGATATAGTGGTGAGTTTAGGAATCCCCAGTATGTTACCCAAGGTCTTAAGAAATGGAATATCCAGTTCCTAGAGCAGAGGTTTTCTGTATTATCCTTGGAAACTGCTTACAATCTTTGCTTCAGTTTCTTTTTACTTCAGTTTAATGAGTAATGTTTTCCTTCCTTTTCAATAGATAGTGAGGATAAAGTTGCTAGTACCTGAAGCGTTAACTTGACATATACAGGTGAAATGTGATTCATCCCACCCAACATTGCCTTCTGTGCTGGTTCCTTCAGTGCTGTAGTCTTTAGTCTACCTTCATAGACAACAGAGGAAAAGCTACTTCCAGAAGAGGCTTGTTTCCACCCACCTCATATTCCTCTCCTATGTCAAGATGAATCAGTCCCTGGGATGTCCATTTTATTCCCCCTGGTCTAGAAAGACCCTAGATTTCTAAATGGCTTAAACATTCAAACAGCTGAAATCACACTTGTAACATATGTTACATGTACAACAAAATAAAAAGCTTTGAGAAGACTAGTATTTATAAATTGTGATATACATAAACCTACTCACATAATCACTAATGTTCATCGCCAGCTGGGAATTTCCCAACAATTCATAGCAGAAGTGTCTGAAGGAGGAATTCGAAGAAGATTGCAATACGCTATGGTTTAGGTCAATCTTTAGGGAATATAATATTTTACAGAAGATCAATCATCAAATAACTCATTATAATCTCCCAGTTATTAGACATGCCATGTGTCAGTGCTTCTGACTTGAAGGGGGCAAAATATTTGTGGATGGAAGCAAAATCTATGTGTTTGACGACAGGTATCAGGAAGACATAAAATGAAATTCAGCCTAGTTTAGAGAACCATTACAGATTCTACTCTGAAAGCTTAAATGATACATCACCATTAAGATCTATAAACTTGCCTGTTTCATGGGCAACCCATAGAAGTGATCTCTTATGCCTGGAGGGCTTCAGCTGTCCGTCTTGGGGGTTTTAAACTTTTTCAAAGAGTTAGATTATTGGCCAGGCCATAAACTCAAGACGTCTGCCTGGAAGGCAGAAGCTCTCTGTTCGGCCTGTGTGAGCTCTGTTTTCGCCAAAGGAGATTGCAGGAGCAACATACAAATATGTTTGGCCTCTGCTAGTAGGACACATTTCCTTGACCTCAACTTGCTTTGCTATTGCTGCAGCATGTACCTGGAAATTAAATAAATTTTTTTATTTATCTCATCATTCTTCTTTACAGACTGTTTCAGGTTGATATGAGGAAGTTTTGTGCACTCGTCAAATCCAGAGTTCCTACAAGAGTTCTTAGGCAGATCCAGAAAGATATATACATATATATATGACATACATGTCATGTATTCTTTTCCACAAGATTCAGCTCCAGCATTTTTATACTGTTTATTGGAAGTTCATCTTCAAACTACTTACATTTTCAGGTGTTTTGACTTTTGAAATCAAATCTTTCCCACATTCAAAATTAAAAACTGTCTGGAAAACAAGCAAATAGACCAAAAAAAAAAAGATTAATCAGTTTTTCAATTTATAACGGTGCTCAGGAACTAGTGTGCCGAGGTAAGCTATAACTGCCACCAACACCATTATCATCAACTAGCACAACACATATTCCTGCAAATTATAAAACCAGGGTAGAATGACTGTTATTTATTGAGGTCTAGAACAAATCTAGGAAATTACCTAATCCTTTATGATAAGCAGCAAAATCAGTCTTCTTCTTGCTAGAATAGAGAAGCTTGTATGATTTACTTTGGTAAAAACTCAGACTTGTAAACATTCAGAGTTATGGTCAGTCAACAAGAACAGGACAAACTTGGTGATACTCAGGCATTATTCTTTTGATTTTTCTTTTTTTTTTCCTTTTCTTCCCACTGACTGTAACCACTATTTTTAGGTGCTATTAATCTACATTCATACATTTGACAATACGAAATGTAATACTTTCATTTGCATGGCCATTCTGGTCTTCCCTCTCTGCAGGAAATGGAGAGAAATCCAGGCATTTAGAAAGTCAGCTATAGGTGTAATTTAGTTTCCATATATTTAGGGCTGCCTTTATTGACAAATTTTTCACCTTGTTGATTTTCACTTTAGACTCTTATCACTGTATATAATGCTTTATCTTTACAGTTCGGAGCTATGGGTTTCATAACCTATTCTGCTGAAAGCAAAATGTTAAGGGGAAGAAAGTTTCCTACATCTCAGGGGAGAGTTGTGTAATGGACCAAATCTCAATGTCTTACAGCGCCACTGACAACAGATTAGAAAACTTGATCTCCAAATAATAGCTAAAAGCCATTAGCCATCTCTCTTCTCATTTCTTTGTGATGTGGTAATTTTGTCTCTCTGATTTTGTGTTATTGCTATGTTTGCTATAACCTTTTGCTAAAAGGAAAGGCAAAAAGTCCTGTGCTAATTTGCATTTTGTTCTTGTGTTTTAATCTCTGATCAGTACTATGGATTGCCTCAGCTAGTGATAGGGTGCTCAGCAGTTTTAGGACATGGTTGGACTTGCAGTGTAGATACAGATCTACAGCATCAGGCTTATTTTTTAGTAACATACCACTCTTGGGAGGTCTGCTCCATTAAAACCTACTGACCAATTCAGTGGGAAATTACAGAGCTATAAAATACTGCTATCCTAACAGTAATCTACTGGATCATATAATTTACATATTAGCCAACATTAACTTTAGCAAACTGTATAGTTGAACTGAATTTTCTGCTCCATACTGAAAATTAGACTTGTCTTTGAAGGTCTGTTTCTCTCACCCATCTTTTCTCCTCTGGATTTCCCCTGTCTTCAGAAACGATATACTGGGTCTCTCCTGCAGTTCTTCATGCAAGCCAACACTCACTGACATTGTCCTAAAATTGGAGAGGGAGTCATTTTAAGAATTCTGAAAATGTGGGTATAAAACACACTTTATAGATAGCATAATGAATACTTTACAAACCTCAGTGCATTAATAGATTTTATTAACTTTCCATAGATCCTCTTAGGTGTTGTCATACACCAAATTTAGAAATAAATATCTGAAAAAATACTTTAAATTAAATCCACTGCCGTATTTTAAATTAAAACCTCCCCTTCTACAAACACACGCTGGATTAACACAACTGTGTTACTTCCTTTTGACTGAAACTGGAAGCAGCTCCAGACAAGAAATCCCTGCATTAACTTTGCCCTTGTGAACAACTTCTTCCTCTTCATTCTCATTCTCTACTGACTAATTAGCTCTCTGGCAGGGTATAGGGTATAAAAAGCATCAAAGTATCTTAAAGCCACTTTTGTTCTCCCCTCACTTATACGAGGAGTTACAAAATACACAATCCACCTCATTGTGCTTTATACAACTTCATAATCAGCCCTCATTCAGTTTTCCTCTTGCTAATGGCAGTAAGAGAGTTCTGACTAACTTGAGAAAAGTATGGCCTTAAATGCTGATGGTTTCCTGAACACAGTTCAGATGATACATACACTCAACCTTTGTGTTTCCTGGGATATTGGTCTAACCACCAAGAAAAGTACAAAAACTTCATTCACATTTCTTTTTTTAGTAGCAGAAAATGATATTATGTAACTTCAGAATTTGATAAAGATTCAGCTTCAGAGACCGGTCAGTTAATAGAAGCATTCTGGTTTCCTTAATAGAACTATGTCTCTTTGCAACAATCATGGCTGAAGAGTCCCCCAGGGCTTGGAGTCCTCTTCTGTACTGCTGAAAGGATAATATTTAGAACAGAGACAATCAACTATTCAACCCCTGCCCTGATTTATGTTGTATGCTTTGGAGAACACTCACCCAGTAGTGGAAATTGTCGAAGCTTTGCCTGTCTTTTAAGCCCTGTGTAAGGTTGGACGGGGAACATAGGAAGCTTGAATGAATCACTGAATATGCTACACTCTGTTGCTGTGCAAAATTGTTATAGGCACATTAATACCCTTCTCTGGAAATGGATTTGACCATTCAAGGTGTTCAGAGCTTCAGCTTGGTACCGCTTTTGCCATGAATAAGAGCTATTTGGCTAAGAAATCTGTTCTCTGATGCACCCCAGAGAGTGACTACTATAGTGTATTTACCGTGTGACATGCAGTTTAAGGAAATGCCTGGAAATATACAGGTGGAAGAGGAGAGAACGTCAGAAGACAAGGAAGACTGGATTTAGCACAGGTGAATAAGGAAATTCTGAGCTTGAGGGAAAACCATGAGGTTAGGAAATATGTGTACTAAGACTGATAGCTAATTATGACAAGAAGAGAAAAAAACTTTTTTTGATGATATGGTTCTGGCTGGGATGACAAAGATGACTAGTAGGTGAGGTGACTTGTTCACATCATATTTAATAGTTTTGGCACAGCTCAAAGAAAATATAGTCCTTTACTCTAGGCTTTTAGTAATCCACTAAGCTCTGGGCCACCCAGTTTCACCACCCAACAAGTTCCCTGTAGGCAGCAGCAGGGGGTACTGGAGGGATTATTCTTCAGACAGCACCAACACAATTTTTTTTCCAGATAGATCAGTGTCTCTTAAGCTAGTTTGTCTTTGCTTCTCAATGGGAGGCCTTGGGATAGGACACAGTAATAATGGTTTTGGCTTTATGGCTCCCAGGAACTATAGCTCCTATCTGGTGCTTCAGCTTGTGCGGTCCATCTCTGTCTCTATTCAAAATGACTTCTATAACACATTCTTCCCCTTGACTCCAGCTGCCAATGCTTCTTGTGGGAATCTGCCTAGTCAATGTTCCCCCTCTTCTTTTTTCTGCACCCTCTTCCCCCTAGTTTAAGAACCATGATCTCAAGACAGATTTTGCTGTTTTGTTTTGTTTTGGTTTTTAATTATTTTAATTGAAATTAATTGGTCCCCTGAGGCTTGAAACTTCCTCAAGGACTTTGGAGTTGATCTGGTGAAGCACTTCAGACTTTCTGCCTTGCTAGTGTCCTTTTTATTTCTCCCTTCTCTCTTTGTCTCCTCTCAACTTCTCTCTCCACGATATTGGAGTAACAACCTTGGGTAGTGGGAGAGGAAAGGAAAAAAGCCTCTTATTCTCTAGTTTCTCCATTTTATCTTTACTACCCTTGTTTTAACACTAAAAGAAGCCATTAGGGTGTCGTAATTTTCATTTATTGGCACAGATTCAAAGTTCTGAAAAGTACTGCCAATGCTGCTGAAAGGCATCTCTATTTGCCAGCAAATGATTTATTGGCATATGAATGGCTACAGCCCTTGCTGAAACTGTCAGGTGTTATAAACCCACATGGAACTGGTCCCTGTTTTCTTGCTTTCTTTTCAGCTCCCCTTCCTCTGAAATACATGACATTCTACCAGTTGTGTGGAATTTTCTCCAAAAAATCAGGACTGGGTCAGTTACAGTGGTGAAGAGTGGTGGGATGATGTCAAGAGAATACATAAATGATATTCAGATAGCCTGGTCAATAAGACTCATAAGTATTTAAAAACAAATACACATTTTTGCATGAATACAGAATATCAATATTAGTTATGAAATATTGAACTTCACACAAGTTACTAAGTTCTCCCTAATATAGGCGCAGCAGCTTTATTCACAGGCATGAATATTCATAGTAGGTGACTGAATATTATCAAGAAATGCAAGCAACTGAAAAGTGCTGTAGGATAAATACGGTAAAAAGTTTAAGGAAATAAGTATGATCCTGCATCTATGAGATTTGCAAGCATTTTCCTGTATTTCCCTGACACACTTCCTGACATAAGTAAGTAATGCTCTTATTGGCTTGCCTACTACAGTGCCAGAAGTCTTCACATGCAGAGAAGAATGATGATCAAGAATTCTGTAGAAGAGGAAAATTCTCTGGCATTAATTAGCTGACTCTACTAAGCAAGATTGGCTTCAGTACTCGGTACGGACCAAGTAAACTATTCCGAACTGAAGCTCTGTTCTTGTGGCTTTACTCCTTAGAGCTTAGAACTAGATGAACTGGAAGATAAAATCTGAATGCTCACTTCCATATTCTGAAACCGAGAAAAAATCACCTTGCTTCTGGAATTATTTCTTGGTTCCCACTGATTATTTTGAAGCTAGAGAGTTCCCATTTCATGAAAAGGAATTTCAATTAAAATATATATAGTGAACAAAGATATTCCCTGAAATCGAAGTACTAACAAGTGGAGTACAACTAAAACCCTGAAGTCATTAAATAGTGATGATAACAAAAAATCGTATCAGTACGTTAGGCCTATTTAAACTCTTCAACTTGTGAAATACAAATTAATTTTTCATCCATTTAATTTGAGTAGATGAAGAAAGAATGCTCTATTAGGCAAATTCGTAATTTTATCCATGAAGTTTTATTTCTTTAAACAGCGAAATGTTTTTATGCTGACCTTCCCAGAAGAAACCACTGGAAGATATTGGAGATTATAAACTTCATTGTGAATGATGAAATATTGAGACACATTCATAAGCTTTGCTACAAAAGTACTCTTTTGGGATGGTAATTCTTCCCAGTCATAAAAATCGCCAGGGCCCAACTCCATCTTCTGTGTCTAATACTGCACAAATGCACTGTCAATCATTATACTCAATAGTGGGAATCTGACATTTTCTACATGACTGAAAGTGCTTATATGACTAAATAAAGTTCACTAAAATACTGCCAGCTTCAAACTTTTGTAGACAAAAGGAGGAAATGCCTAATACAGATGCACTTAACCCAGTTTAACCCTCATTTAATTTATGGGAATAAATCTTTGCTTTTTATCACTATAAAGAATATTTTTTTCTGTATGCCATTTTGTAGATATGTTGGATACAAAACCCATTTAAACCAATCGAACATTCGAAACATTGACCAGGCTTTATTCATGCACTCACTTACTGGCAAGCTAGGGCCTTAAATTCAAAAGCTTTAAAGACCTTGCTAGTGGAAATGGGCTATCTAGTCTCACATTGAATAGGAAATACAAAACTGAATGGAAAGTTGACGACTATCCTTGAAGTCTAACAAATTGAAGTACATGCTTATTGGTTAAGACAAAACTTTATAGTCCTGTAAATGTTATCAACCCAAGTTAATGAGCCATGACATTCATTCTACCTCATACAACACTTCTAGATTTATGTTAAGTTGAAGTGTACAAGCATTTTTAAACGTTTTTTTTTTTAAATTAAGAAAATATTTTATAGTTCATATGGCTGAAGGTGGATATAGTAAAATACAAGATTTGGTGGGAACTGTAATTAGAAAAGCATGTTAAGTCAGAAAGAGGGAAATCACAAAAAAGGTCATCTGTTACAGTCCGTCAGTTTTATATTGCCAGTATCAGATCTAGAGAAATGACAATGTAACGTGTAATTTAAACTTGGAAAGCATCTAGTCTGATGGCTTAATTCAAATAAATGCTTTGTGTGCATCCTATCTGCCAAGAAGATATTTGTAAAAGCCTTATGCCCGTATAAATATTCATCTCAGACCTTATAATTTCACTTGTGCACAAATAAACAAATTGTTGTTTGGGAATAGAAGATAGGAATTGTTCATCCAAACCATTCATTTTCTGCCATTAGACTAATCAATAGTGTTCTGAAAGGAATATTCTGTATGTCAAATGAAAACAGACTTGTAGGGAAGAAATGGTTTTTTTCTTTGATATAGTAAAAGAAGACTGTGTTTATTAGATGTTATTCAGGGGTTTAATACAATGGATCTTCTGAATAAATCCAGGAAATACTGTCCCAGTTGAAAAACTACCAACTTTCTAATAACTTGGCTGACCATTCTGAAACTTTGTGTTCAAGCTCTGGATCTTACACAGGGCTGATACCACTAATTCATTAACATTGATACCTCTCTGTTCTTGGTAAATTCTAATGCTTTGATCTCTTCTTGATATGGCTTAAAATTATAGTTTATTTGATGTTGCCTTTATATGCTTTGAGTTTAAGGATTTAAATTATTCATGCAGAATGGAAGTAAGCATATGATGCAACTGACAAAATCTGGGAATCAAAATCTGTAGCTGGTCACCTGAGACTTTTCAGACAGCAGAGGTAGCAGAGGTATGTTTCATCACATCTTAAAATAGATGTCAAAAAATAGGTCAAGTTTATCACACCCTGGAAGTGCTTATTTCTGTCTATTGACGTTTGCAAACTCAGCTATTGATGTCTGTTGCAGAAATCCTATCACAAGTGTTTATACTTTCATTGTCAGATCTGATTAGGAACTTGCACATACCACTAAAGCGATTGGAGAAACATTCCTGGAGCCTCTACTCCAAATTTGTCCAGCTATTGAAAAGCTCTATTTATTCCACAACAGGAATTTAAAAAGAATCAGCTTAGGGCTATAATGATAATTTTATTTGCTCTGACTAGGGATTCCAGTTGCACATGCAGGGGCACAGGTTTATGTGTGCTGATTGCAAATTTAATGAGTGGGCAATGAAGCCTGGCATGAATGCTAATGAGGAAGAAGTTCACATTTTATCAGCAGTACAGGCTGGACTCAACAATGAAAGAAATATTTGGTGATGACAAGCATTCTGCCTGATGTAGTCATGAAAAAAAGAAAGCAGGAGTAGGGTTCAAAGAGGACTGAATTCCTTAAAGTACTAAAAGAAGAAAATTATACTTCTAACAGTTAAACTGAAGAGAGAGAGCGTTGGTCAGAGAGGGAAAAGAAACTAATTGTTATAGTGGAAAACACAGTAGGATGAATGAAGAGAAAATTGCAAACAAGAGAAGGCCAAGTGGTTCTTTCTGGGCCTGTCAGAGTTGCTGATAATTGACAGTTCTTGGATTCAAACCAAAAGTTTTGCTATATTTGATCTAAAGATAACCCCAACAGCTTGGAGGGAGTTTCGTGAATGTATCTGGGAACACTTATCTCACCTCAGGAAAACGGTATGTATTTTTAAGTGATAACAAGTTCATTTCTGTAGAGCAGGGGAAAAAGAAGGTGTGGAAAAATGACTAATTTCCAAATGTGATAAGAATATAAGGTAGTGTTTCATTTAGAAGGTGTGTCTGACAGAAAACTAATTTAGATGCCAAAAAGCCTTGGAAAACTGGAGGGGAGGGGGAAGAAACCATAATAAAAATAGAACTACTATCATTCTGAGGTATAATTTACCTCCATTAAGGAGGGAATACACATTATGTCTTGCTTTGAGCAAAGCCTATGGATGCATGAAGATTAGATCCAGTAGTAATTAAACCACTGACTCTGGAACACTGCACACTTTCAGGTGCGTAACACAGGGTAAGGAAAAAATAATTTTTTTCAACTACATAAGAAAGAAATGAAAGATGAAGACAAAAATGGAAATACATATAAGGTTTTTATCAAATATTCAAAGTAATAGTATCAGGACATGGGATACAAGATTGAATTATCATAGTTTAGCTAATTACTGTCTGCCACCTAACTCAAGGTGTTGCCTGGACAATAATGGATATTATTAGCCCACCCCCAGTTCTGAGGTTATAAATTAAATTAAACTGTTTTGCGTTGCATCACATCTGAAATAGGATAAGCAGTCATTATTGTGAATGTGCAATAACTTAACCTGCTTAAATCTGTGTACTCAAGCTATTGAGCTTGTTAGATCTACAGCCATCCAGAAACATTCAGGAGTATGAAGCATTTCTTTCAGGAGTATGGAAAACTTCATCTTTATTTCCTCCAGCAACAACTTTAAAAAACTGGTTAGGACAACTTTCCCATTCCAAATCAACATGATTTTTGAAGATGGCAACAAAGAAAACTAGCATTGACAACAGGCAGACAGTCCAGTTTCTGTAAAGTTATGTTTTCCTGCAAGAATGGATTTAGTCTTCTAAGATCAAAAATCACACACTTCCAAAGTATTGCATGGATCTAAAATTCTGCAGTGTTCATTTCTGGGTTTTGTTTTTCCTCCTTATTCACAAAACCCTGGTGTACAGGGAAGCACATTTTTGAAGTTTCATTAAAACTAATGGTGGTTCAATTGCCCAAAACACTATTTCACTGAACAGTTGCATCTCTCTTCAAGGAAGACCATCCCTGAAGACAGTAAAATCATGAAAAATAATGAAAGACAAAGTAAATGCTAACTCTGTTCCTGAAAATTCAGGTTCAGGGCCACCAAACCCTTCACTATAAATGTAAGACTTTAGCCTAGGTACAGGTCTGGGTCTTCACGGATTCAGGGATTACGGTCTCCCAGATGAATCTCTTTTCCAAGTGAGAGCATGGAAGCTGTGGCTTGGCTGTCTTTTACAGGGAGGGGGAGGCTAGAATTGTAGGTCTTTAGGGAAAAATCCACTTAACCCTTTCTTGGAGCTAGTAAAATGGTCATTAAACTGGAAATTCTTCAATAAACCACTTCTGAATTAATGCTGTTAATTGAGTTTTCCAACAAGTTCTGAAGAAGAAACTTAAATATTTCAGTTTCTGGGTCTTTCAAATCATAGTGACTGAAAGGAAAATACATTTATGTATTTCTTTCTGATACAAATTGACCAGTTTTAGCATATACACAAGGGTCCATTTTAAAAGAGAAATGAGAAGGGGTTTTGATGACTGTCCAAGAGTCAACAGACTTATCTGCTCCCAAAAGAATCTCTTTGGTGTTGACACGCTACTCACTCTTGTCTCTAAATGGAAAGAAAAAAATAATCTGTTTCAAGAAAATTTGGTTGTTGGTGTTGGGTACTCATGAAAGATGGGACTTTATTAAGGAAATGTTAGCTTCCTATATGCAATTACCAGCATGCTAGGTTTTTTCCTTTAAATATATTGCAGTTCAACATGAGTCTTCTTGGCAACCTATGGAAGAATTTACATTAATAGATGCAATCTGTTACAGTTACAGTAATCTACAGTGATTATTTCATAATTCAGAACTGTGGAGGCGTCGAATCCATACCTGGACTATTAACATCCTGAAAGCGTATAAACAACTTCACTGTCAAGGAGTCTCTTTTCCCACAAAGATTCATCACAGTAGTAAAATTCACACCTGAAGCTGCAGGGTAGGGATGTTAACAGCTGAACTGGGATAAAGTATACTCTATCTAGAGTTCATGCTATTAGACTGACTTGTCAGAATTAGTTTCACTTTGTATTCTTTCCATAGCGCTCAACGAATGCAATGAAAGCATTAAATGAAACTTGATTCTTTGCATTTTAAACATAGATCTGAGTACAAATAAATTACTCCAATAAATGTATGGCTGTATTTTCCATAATGCAATGGCATTTTACATAGTTGTCAGATGCTGATGTTTTAAGAAACTGCATTTTTAAAAGTCAGACTACATGTGCTCACAGAATGTATCTGGCAGCCTCAGAGAAGCCTGTCACACTAAACAAGTTATTTTTCTGTGAGTTATCTGATAAGTGGCCTGTATCCCTGCAGAGCTCTCATGTAAATCTTTTAAAAATGTAAGAAAATCTCATTATGATCACAATATGGTCCTGGATGTTTTGTAAAGCCAACAACTCTTCCAGCCAACTTAATATTCCAGCCCTGGGAGGGACTCCTCCCTGTGTTTTGGGAGCCCTACAAGTTGTTTCTGAAATTCCAATATAATCACCAGTTTTATACCAGAAATCCCATGGAAGAGGCCTGATTGGAATGTGTGCATTTTAGAAAGCTGTATGATTTTTTTAAGACTTCTTTTTCTAGCTCTGTTTAGTGGAACTGACTCAAACCTCAACCTTACAAGTACGGAAATACTTTCCTTCCCAACCTGTCAAAATATGGTTACTTATTCAACTTCAGAAAGAACATATTCATATTCCTTCTCATGCTGCCTCTCATGCCACACCCACATTAACTTTCAAATCATTCCCTAAAATTGTTCCCTCAGCTGCTTACAACTAAGCAAGCTAACATCAAACTAAGACCATTGACCACTGTTAGTGATCACTGGATGGACCAACATTATCTCATTTCCTTAAAGGCCCTTGTCTGCCTACGTACATCTGTTTCACCCACAAACTTATTTTTAGCCTTTGTGATGTGAGTTCGTGTGCCTCCTTTATTCACACAATGTAAACACCAATGCACTTTCAAAAAACAAACTTGTAATGACATTTAGATCAAGATTAATATACTTAGTCTCTTACACATGGCATAGGTGTTCAATTTCCTCTTTCATATAGTGACAATATAGTCAACACCATCAATAGAATTTCCTGAACAGTTCAATTCACCTTTAAAGAGACACATAAAGCTCAGTTCAGTAGCCTAGGTTTAGGCATCTAAAGACAGTTGAGGTGGGGTAATCTAGATTATGTAATTTTTTTCTGTCATTAATAGAGAGAGACAAGGTAGCTCTGGCAGACAATTTGGAGTTTGTATGAGTGATGAGCTCATTAAAAATTGTTCAACTCAGATGTATATCCAAATTTCTTCTTTTCTATAAACACCTTCTTGGGGTTATACAGAAGGTATATTTGTTCATTTGGTGGTCCATAATTTGTCAACTTCTGTATCTGTAAACCCATTCAGTTCCAGTGAGTAATGCCTGCCCCCAAGGCCAAGTAGAATGACAAGGCATATACCTACACTACTCAGAACTATTTCCTTCTAAAACACTCAGTCTACAGTTGAGTCGCATAGACTAGGGCCTACATCTGTGTTTTTGACTGTTCTCTATTCTCTGTGTTTTTACCTGAGGCATCCAATGCTCACATCATAGAGATTGTACAGAACTGGGATCTCTAAGGTCCTGAAACAGAGTCATGTTAGAGCAGATATTCTTGTGGATGCCTTTGCTGTTCCTCTGAATATCCTCCTAGTTAAACCACTGATGCCATGTATAGATAAAATATACCAGCTAGACAAGTCATAGAACAGTTTAAATTGGAAAAGACCTTAAGGATCATCTACTTCCAACCCCCCTGGCCATGGGCAGGGACACCTCCCACTAGACTAAGTAGCTCAAAGCCCCAACCAGCCTGGCCTTGAACACCTCCAGAGATGGGGCATCCACAGCTTCTCTGGGCAAACTTTTCCAGTGTCTCACCACTCTCATAGTGAAAAATTTCTTACTGATATCTAATCTAAATCTACTCTCTTCCAGTTTGAAGCTATTACCTCTCATCCAATCACTACACGCCCTTGTAAGAAGTCCCTCTCCAGCTTTCCTGTAGGCCCCCTTCAGATACTGGAAGGCCACTATAAGGTCTCCCTGGAGCCTTCTCTTCTCCAGGTTGAGCAACTCCAACTCTCTCAGCCTGTCTTCATAGAAGAGGTGCTCCAGCCCTCTGATCGCCTATATCTTTCCTTCCAGAAGAGAACAATTTCTGAAAGACTACTAAAGAAGACTTATTCTGATCCAGCTGGTGGTTAAACTGGTACTGATCTAGTAATTGCTCTTTTAAAACACACTTGCTACAGGACTGTAGTCTAAATTTAGCATAGTGAATGTTTTTGTTCAAAGGCCGTGCTAGTCAACAATTTCCAGTGCTGGAAAATATTATAAAGATGACTGGGAACAGCAGGCTGTCTGTTTTTTTCCAACAGCATTAGAAATTACCAGTTCTGAAATGAGACCCAGGCTCCTGGTTAGACTGGAAGTGAAATAAGAACCACCTAGTTCTCCAATAGAGATCTTGAATTAATTCTGGCTTCTGGTTGGAAACATAATTCATTTCCCTTTAATTTTTCTGTTCTTGAAAGGTTTTTTGATTAAAACTGGGAGGTGGTGTGACAGGAGAATGCCAACTTTGTGCTGCTTGTTTCTTGAGAACAAGAAAAACAGTTCCCTGATGGATGCCTCACAGGAAAAGGTCCCTAAATTTGAGAGGAGAGAGAGGGAGAAGAGAGAGGGACAGAGGAAAAGATGGGGAGAAAGAGGGACATGAGTAGAAAGTGGAGTCTGAAAATACAAAGCTATAAAGTTTGAAGACTAGAGAATTTTTGGATTGCTGTTTCCAGGATTCTGTTCTTGAGGAGCTCGTGTCCTGCAGCACTGAGTACATCCTGCACACTATGACAGGAGCAAGTCTGGAAAAGTAAGGAGAGGCAGAAATACTCTCTGGCCCAAACTCTCACAGCAGATTGGCCGGGCTGCTGTCGCGAGTCAGTTTTACAGTGGAGATGGGACAAGTTTGGAGGCAGGCTTGAGCATGGACTAGGGGTGAACTACAGTTTTTAAAGCAAAGAGGAGTGGTAAGAGGATGGGCAAGGTGTTGATGAGTGTCTGACTTAGAGACCTTGGCTACATTATTAAGTTACATAGGTATACAGCTGTTTTGTCTTCTCTGGGTGACACTAATTGAAGTGCCTTTGCTATGTTGTTGAAAATTAATGTTCTTCAGAAATTAAGGTGGCAATAATTCAGTGAAAGCTTATCAGATCCATCTCTGTATAAGTTGCTACAGTTACATGTCTCAGAGGCTTTAAGTAAATTTTAATATTTGCACAATTGCAGACAAACACATTTAATACATAGGAAAACTTGAGGTAGTCTAAAAAAGCATCTTTAAAAAAAGGAAACTCAAACATACAACAAAAAGCAACCAAAACCCTGTATGACAAGTGTTTCATTTTAGTTTATTCCAGCCTTGACTAGAGTGAAGGAGAATATTTTATTTTAGGAACATGGTTTAAGAGTAAATCTCTGTTCAAGACAGATTTGGAGTAGTTGCTTAATTTCCATTGGCACCTGTGGGACCTAAGCACATGATTCATATTATACAGATGCTTAAATGCTTCCCTGAATAGGACTGTGACACAGTGACCCAGCCCCAAAAGTGTATTAATGTGTTATATGCAGTCTCTATAATATGCCAGTAAACCAGAAATAAAGTGGCTGCTTGTGCCAAATACATCTCATGATATGTTGCTTACAGAATGGTACATTGTAGGTTTACTACTGTAATTCATTTTTATCGCTGCAATTCAGATGATTTCCTGAGAGAAAAGGTAAACAAGATAGAAGAA
The DNA here is from genome assembly GCF_964199755.1 of Larus michahellis. Lineage (NCBI taxonomy): Eukaryota > Metazoa > Chordata > Aves > Charadriiformes > Laridae > Larus > Larus michahellis. Next base: position 9,590,012 of record NC_133896.1, read on the forward strand.
TCAGCACTCCATGATCCTTCTGTACCTAAAGAGATTTATTCTCAAATAAGCTTAAGAGCATTCCTTTTGCATTCTGATAGACAGCAAGCACCCAGAAGAAAGGCCATGATATTCCCAGGGCTCTCAAACAGTAGAGAAATAAAATTATTCCTAAGACATGGGTTGAAACTTTGTCAACATTCAGCAGAAAATCCTCAAATGTAATTGAAAGGCCGCAGTACTCTGGAAGAATAAATTCATTCAACAGCTCCTCAGTTCAATAGTTGAGAAATACCCTTCCACGTGACAGCTAGGATAAGACACATTTTAAGGTTGTTTCTTTATTTATATCAATTTCTTTTGTGGGTGTTTCCAATTTTCTAATTAAGAACCTTACTGTTTTGCTTAGCTGGAATACAACTTGACTTCATATTAAGTCCAGAATTCAAACTGATTAGATAAATCTGGGGAAGTGCATGACACGTGTTCAAGCAAAAAATCCAACTAAATCAGTGTTGCGAGCAAGTTTGTTACAGGGTCTATAGTTTGATAGGAGTTAGGGGACTAAAAGATATGGTATGCTTCTTGCTAAATTCAGCGCTAACTTTAGGGTTTGAAAGAAACAGGAATTGCTCCTGGATGGTATTAACCAATTCATGACTTTGAACAACAGTATCTCAGGGGAAAAAAGCTTGAACCGCTCTTTGTATTGAAAAACACTGAAGTTGGAAGACTGGAACGGAAATAAAGGCAGAAATGATGTTAGGTAGGTGAATATGTGCAGGAGATGAATTCCACAAGGTGAAGTCCATCCTGTGTAAATGGAGGAAGAGGCTGGAGGAGCTCAGAGCGTGAAAGAATGCTGGTTGGAGAATTAAAAAGCAGGAGTGTGACTTGAATGTGAGGATGCCACGTGGAAGACAAATGCCATGTGAGAGGGTGATACATGGAGCATATACCATAGAATAAGAAATGTTTAGAGATTGTGATGAAAACGATTATCACCTGCAGGCAGGTGTCATTGCTGTACACCCTTCACTAAAGTGGAAAGAGAGCAGAAGCACTCTCTTACCGTGCACGTTTGCAGCCGGGAAGACTTTGCTGAAGTGGACTCAGGGCACTCAGAGACTTCCAGAGCAGCAGAATATCTCAATATCTCATCAATGCCTTTTTATTAAAGTCCTGCATTACCTTGATTTAAGGAGGCAGTAAAAATGACTCTGTGTTATAGAGGTAAACTAGTCTGTTACGTTCACTCCAAAAGCTACAGTCCAGATGAGCTATGACAGTAGTGACAGCATCAGAATTACTTCTTATCACCTGCTCACAGATGATGGGAAAAACACTTCAAAAACTGCTCCACAAATATTTCCATGAAAAGAAATTCAGCAAAAACATAGTGAAGAAAAGATTGCAAAGGTCTGGAAAGCATTACCATGGAAACTGGATGTGTCATGGAGTACTTCCTATGGGAAGTACTTCCAGCTGCTTCCTATGGGACAGAGGGGACGAGAAGGATTCTCAGGGTGGCAGGGCAGAACACCTCAGCCAGGGCCAGTCCCCGTCAATCATGAACAGGGCAGGCCAGGGGGAAGCTGGGGCAGACCCAGCCCTGGGCATCAGACACCTCCGTAGGGATGGGGATGGGATAAGACCACTCCGGGACATCAGCCTGCAGGTGAGGGTGAGGATCCAAATCAGGGAGGAGGATCAGAGTCAGTCCCAGCCCGGCATGGCCATGCAAGGTGGTGGAGATGGAGCAATCTGTTCTTGATGCCTGATTCCAAAGAAGTCATGTGAATACTGTGATGTGTGGCCATGGCAACACATGCACTGAGAAACAAAAATGCCACAACTGAGAATTTCTAATTTTAAATGTTGAAGAGAATTTAAACAACAGAGTTTAAATGACTCTGTTTAAACTGATTTCCATAGTTCATGAACTGAACCTCAATTTTGGTACGACTGAATTGTAATCTAACTAATGAAAGACACACATGACTATTTCCCATGTTCCTGCCAAATACTCAGTCAGTGCTCACATAGCTTTAGTAGTAGCTACATTTTCTAAAGGGTCTACAGGATAAGTTTGATCTGACTTGCCTGGTATTTAAACTGATTGGGTTTTATTCATAAAAACTGATTCTATTTTATGTTGTTAAGATAGGCCTGCGGGTAAAATTTCCAAGTCCTTTTATATTCATTGAAATTATCCCAAAGATTCACAAATAGGGGAAGTGGGCTTGATCTTCACCTTACTCAGTCTAGCCCCAAGGACTTGGCTTTGGTGGTCATTTCCTTCTCTCAGAGGATTTACACAGAAGAAAACTGCTTTGAATTTCTGGATTGATACAGATCTGAAATCACCATCCACCTTTCTTTATTACCCACAAAAGAATCAACAAAATTCCACACATCCTTTGAAATGAGCTTAAAGTCCAATGTATTAAAATATTTCCCACAAAAGACATCTTGAGTATAATCTGTTTCATCATCCAAGCATGTTCAAATCCACAGTTTGCATGTTCTGCTTTCTCACAAAAGTCCTGGTAGGATATATTACAACAGAATAAAAGAGTTCTCTAAAAAAAAAATAAAATGCTACTGTTTGATTGCATTTATAATATATTTGAGTGTCTAACACATCACAACTGTGTTGCTTTGTGAATGAAGAACCATCTTTATTTCTAGATGTTCTTTCAGCCACTGACAGAATTTCTAATCAACATGAACAATTTTGTCCTTTGTTACTTTGCTATAAATTGTGTCAAAGATCCTATTTACATCAGTGTGGCACAGAGCAAAATTGCAAATACTGAACGTGAAATAGGTTGTGAATGTCCGTGATGTCTAGTTTCCTAGTACAAAGTGGGTTTGAAGGTGCCTTGCATAAATAAAAAGGCACATCATATCCGTTATCTCAGTCTATTTTCTTGCAAATGCAGATCTGCTCTCTAAGTTAACAACCTGGCCAGGTTACCTGTGTCTGAAAGTAGGAGGAAATGACGGAAGCTTCTTTCTTACTTCATTTGGTCTTGCTTTGTCTTCTTCCATAAGCCACACTGAGTATCAAATATATAATAACCACTTGGAAATGGAAAAATAAAAAAAAAAATAAAAAAAAAGAGTACACAATGCATTACTTGATTAGCATAATTCTAACGCAGACGTCTTTCAGAATATGGTGCTTGGCACGCGATGTCTGTGTTCAGACAAGGACTGTGGGCTGGGTGATAAGAAACTTCCTGCAACCCAGACCTTTTTCTTCCAATCTGTCAGATGTTATTTGTCCATTTCCCTGCATCATTGTGAGCCTTAATCACTTAGGACAATGCTCATATAACCATCAGTGCAAAAGGTTAAGGGTCTTAATGTGCCCCAAGCACTTTAAAAGCCTCAGAGGAAAGGTTCAGTGACTGAACAATATTATCTTACAGGCTAAAGACTTTTTTTCTGCTTAATGTATATAACTAGATGTGCTTTTACTGTAATGAGCAGTAGTGACCATTAAGGTCATTGATAATACTTTGCATTTATAGAACAATTTAGAAATATTCCTATGTCTTTAGAGCATCCATATGAAGGAGTTTTACAATCCTCTTCTTTCATCAGGCTGGCCAATAGAACATATTTTTCTACGATAGTTTTAGAACATGGGTAGGACTTGGGGCACTAGTCACAAATTTGGATGTATGTAGCTAGGCTTTTTCATCCTCTTCAGATTTAATAAAACTTTTAGCTACTCAGGAACTTTAGGAAGACTTTCACAGTTCCATACATAGAAAGTAATGGATTTGGATAAAAGATCTCTGAGATTGAGGAGATTCAAGGAATTTATCCTCTTCTGTCTAATTATAAAAGCAATCATGACCTACATAGCTGATATTTCAGGTTCTAGGTTTACTAGCATTGACACCTCACACTCTCTTTGTGTTTCTATTTTGTTTAAAAACAATGAAATAGTCTAATACTGTTGTGGCAGACATTATAGTGGGTCATAGAATTTTTTCTTTGAAGTGCCAATTTAGATACAACAATGCATACCCTAAATTAAATAGTTCCAGTAACAGGATCAGTGTAGCCAACTTGGCTTCAAATTGACATAAATTAGCCTAACACACTGAGTAAATCCTCAGGAGGCTGGTGTTAAGATACCACAGATACTCTACAATTGATACCCAAAATACTTCCAGTCAGTCCAGAAAGGTGTCATACATTTCCATTCCAGCATAGGCACATCGATAACAGAGGGCTCAAGTTTGAGGCATGTGGTTGAGGAGGCCTGTGAAGCTTTTGTATGCATTGTCGATAAACAGAGTATTTCAGGCTCCAGGACGTCCATTTGGCACTTCTTCAAGAATGCAAAAAGCAAGCTTAAATGAAAAATTCAATGTTCTGAAACAGCTGAATTTTTCTTAACAGAAGAAGTAATAAGAGACAAAACACTTTCCTCCTTTACTGAAAGCTAACCCCTCAGTCCAACAAAATAATTCTAAAAGCAGCAAAATGTCTTTTTTTCCATGTGATGTGATCAAGTATATTTGTCATGGGTAGTTTGGAAAGTGCACGTCTCTGACACTGTTCATCACAGGATTTGTACATAGCAAAGGCCCAGTAAAAGCTTGGAAAACAAATCCTTGCTCATTATAACTAGAGCATGGAAAAGGCTGATATCTGAGCAGTGAGCTAACAAATGACCCATTACAGAGGTTATTTAAATGTTTGGAATAAAAATGGTAATGCCTCTTCAGGTATTGCCAGCGGTAACTCGGTAGCTTGAATACTCTGCTGCAAGAACAAAATGTTACACAAGTTAATGAGAACAGCCTGAACTGTTAAGCCCTATAAAGATCACATTAATTGAAATCTATGTGTAAGCCATTTAACTGTAACAGCTTGATTTTTCATTTTCTGCACTTAGAGTCTATCATTATCTAAGTGATTTACACTATGGCATTGATACAGTTTCTCTTTTATGAGAGAGAGAATAACTTACTTTTGGAATATCCTGATGGCTTTTACAGCTCTACATTTTTCTCTACATTTAGGTTAGTATTTCAAAATATTAAGTATTGGCAGCTCAGTGACCCACAGTAGACCGCTGCCTCCATGCACAGTCCTAAAGGTATGGATCTTCACCCAAAGACTCACCTGCAGTAAAATCAGTACTTTAATATTCTACGCTATAAATGAAAAAAAATAAAAAATAAAAAATAGTGATTTTTGAGAGTATCAAGCATGAGGGGTTTTCTTGAGAGCTGAGGGAGCCTGAATTCCAGAGTGGAGGTAAAAAGATTTGCCTTGATCACCTCACTTACATAGTGGAATTCTATAGATACTGCAGTCTAGGCTCCATCTGTGCAGTGACATGTCCAGAGGGTAATTCAGGTTCCTCATTACAGTGTTGTCCATTGACTACAGTCCGTTAAATATAAAGTGAGTTTAGGCTGACTATTCCTAATGAAGAAGTCAGACTATAGATAGAACTGTGTATATTTGTAACACTACATATTAGCATTCCTGTAGCCTGAATAATGTCGTTAAGTGACCTTAAAACATAAAGGCAGACAATTTTTCCATGATGTTTCCCTGAGTGTGGAGGTTCTAGAAAACTTCAATTAATTGACTTTAATATTAAACGTTATCAATTCACAGAGAAGCAAGTATGATTAATGAATACTGACACCTGAAAGACTTGGATATCTAAGTATTACAATGGAAACTCACATCATCATCTTACTATACAACCCCAGAGTCAACCAACACTCTTATCAGTCACTGGATAAGCAATTCCACTGACTAGGGCTTGTTTTCTTTAAATTAAGATTGTTTCATATTGTCCTCTGAAATCCAGCAGAGCGAGCCACCCTAATATCTTCATGTTTCATTTGCCTGCAACAACCATCCTGTTCTTTTCACTCAGAGACCATTTTCAGTCAGTGGTGATGACTAGAGTTTGGATAACTGTTTTCTGTCCGGTCAAGCTTACGTTTTGTTATCTGATAACGTGGATAAAACTCCATACAATCCAATCTAAAATAAACAAAACAAAACAATACCTCAGTAAAATGGGAACAAACAAATGGGAATTGGAGAAGCATTGCATGGGACATACAGCATCAGCAGGCTTGCTATGCCAAATGACTTTTCAGTTAGAGAGCAGAGAGCTTTAGACAATTTCTTCTCTTCCCATCTGTAATTTCATGTTCGTTTTTCTATCATGGACATAAAACCAGCTGTTGCTAAAACACATAGAAAATGATTCCAAGAAAGCTGAATTTGTTGCAGTAAACAACACTTTTACTTTGTGCAAGTAGAAGAATCAGAGCAGTTATATAGTACAATAACTGCAGGTCTTTAGCAGAAAAGTTTGCTTTGTAACTGGACCGTAACACAAAACAACGTATACATGATGGGGCTTCGGCAAAGCAAAGAATATTCATGGGAAACATCTGGCTGTCAGTTTATAGCTAATATTAGAATAATTTAGACTTAAGTCACATTCTCTCTTGCAATTAGACAAAGTGATTTCAGACCATTCTGACTTGCAGCTATTGAGACTACTAAATCTTGAGCAAAGGTTCATGCTTTTAGATCTGTCTTTCCACTGGTGATGACCCATTAAAGGAAACTTTGTTAAATTAGCCGCCTTCCTTACATTGGAGACAAGCAACACAACATCCTCTTTCATTTCTTTCCAGATCTTGTTCTTTTGTTAGGCTTAATTCATAGCTCTGTGTATGAGGTTCACCATCTAACTGCAGACAGTCTGTGATCATGACTATGTTTGAATTTTTTTTATGGCCAATCTGTCAGCTGTCATCTGCCACATTTCACCATCATTCATTTTTAATTAGAATGTTGAATGATTATCTTGATATTCTGCTTTTACTTTTGCATCTTAAAAACCATTGTATTACTTATAACATGCAGACAAAATAGAAAGGAAAATATATACCATAGGAAGCAGAAATGCAGTTTAAAAGGGACTAATGCATAGATTTTCTGAATGGAAATCACAGAAGTTTCCTTACCATTGCAATAACTTCCATGACCTGAACCAGGACAGTGTTGTGCAGTAACACTCAAATAAAAGGCAATTTTTTATTTTGAATTTAAAAGGTGAGATAGATACCTTATGGCAGCTGCCTGGCCTCCATCTGCCAATTGAGAAGGACATGGCTCTCCTGTAAGTATTTTGATGTATCTTCCAGTGCTCTGCAACAGCCTCAGACTCCCTAGGGCATTTCAATTGATGTCAGACACCTACATGATGTCAGACAATTGATGTCAGACACCTACACCTACAGGACACCTACAGCCAGTAAAAGCTAGAGATCACAGCTGGTCAAGTGCCAGGTTGTCTAAACGTAGGAGTCTAATGTCATTTGAAATATTTTACAGCATCTCACCTGGGCTCCAGCTATCGCTCTGTATGAGCATACATCTCCCTGTTCTGTGTTACCTGATATGCCAGCATGTCTTCAATGGCACTAGAAGCTTATATCAGGTAAATGAATCATGCCATAGATGTCTACTCTAAAAGGTGCAGAATAACTTTTCCAGGTGATGTGAACGGTGTTACCGAAATCTCTGTTGATCATTATGAGATCTTAGACACCTACTGAATACTTCAAAGCTTGCATGTATAATCCTAAATTTAGACACATTTTAGACAATCTAAATCTGCACTGCCATTAATTTTTATTTATGCCAGTCTTTTCATTGTTCTAAACAGTCCTGCAGAAGGACAGTCTTTCCACCTAACGACATTCAAATATACAGATTCAGAAAAACAGAGCTGAAAGTGAATTAGCAGTGGACAACAGTAGCTGGCAGCGCTCCATGCTAATAGCCCAGAGACCAGCTGACCCTTGTTTTGGCTTTGTGCCTCAGAGTCAAAAACATTCCTGAGTATGCTCACTCCAAAAGTGTTGCATTTTGCTGCCTAATGACTTGGTCAGACAGCAGTTCCAACTGGAAATCTGTCCAGGCCACCTGATGGGAGGTTGGTCTTAGTTTTGGTGGAAATAATAACAGGTGTGGAGAGCCCCCTTTGGCAACGAAATGGGCCAGCACAATTTTTGCATTAATAGAACATGTGTTCCTAATTTCATTTGCATGAAACCTTTTCCGTTCATGTGCATTTATCTATTTAAGAGAAATACTAACATATAAAAGTACACAATGCAGCTTTTGGAAACCGAAGTGCATATTTGGGAGGCAACTGTTCACATCAAGGCTGAGTTAGATTTTTTTTTAAACCAGGGTAACTCAATAAAACCAATGAACAATCTTGGTCTTGTAACAAAACAAGATTTATCCCTTACTATCTGATTTTTACAACTGCACTGGGTGCTTATAAGGGTCAGGATTCTCTCCTTTTTTTACCCTATTCCTCAAGAGCTCAGCTTTCACTCAGGAAGGCCACAGAATCCTTGATAAAAGAAGACTGAATTTGGCCAAGAACTTGTTCTTGCTCCTCTGTTTGTTATATTTAGGAACAGAAAGCTCATCTTTGAGCAATATGGGCATGGTATGTTTATTTTCTGCGTGACATTGGTCTTTCTGGGAATCTTTGATGAGATTTCAATTTACTGTGTACTTCTTTCTGTCTACCTTGTAATACTGCTTGATATTTACAGACATGTACTTCTGCTGTTTGAAACATGAAAAGTAACAAAAGCAAAACAACTCAACAACAGAACACATTCAGAGTAAAGGAAACCCATGCATGGAGGAACTCTGTTGGAATCTAATGGTGAAGATGGTAGCTAAACTGAAAGGTCTAAGGAGAAAGCCTGAATCATGTTCCATTTGCATTTTTCTGTGCTAAGGTGTTTGGGAACATTTCTGTTTAAGCAAGCTTGTTGTAATCTGGAAGAAATTATAACTGTAATAATAATCTGTGAAAGCCTGAACAAACTAATTATGCTTAGGCATGCCTGGGCTGAGGTGTTACCCTAATTTAAGGTAACGTTTTGTGGTTTAGAGGTGCAATAGTCCCAAACCATAAGGAAACATTGAAGAGATTATTAAGTCTCCTAGCAGGAAGGACTGTGTGTGGTCCTTCATCCTACATGGACTCTCAGTAAAATGCAGAAATCACTGGAAAATAAAGACGATTAGTGGAGCAAGAGCAGCTCAGTACAGTGAATGGCAGCTCACATTTCTGTGTCAGCTGAAACTTAGATGTGTCCTTATTAAAGTTCAGGACTGTTGTCAAAGCCCTGGAAATTGCAAATTGTGAATGGAGCATTAATATAGAGTGTGTGGGAAGCAGCCAGTTGCCCAAGCAGTTGTCTTACCAAGAAATTAAAGGAGAAGACTTAAAATGTTTTGGGAACTACTCTGGGCAACGAACAACTTCTTATTGTATATTATCCTATTTGTTTTATTGTTGCTCATTTCTAAGTAAGTCCTTCAAAACATGGTTTACTTGGTTCCTTGATTGCATGACTGAAGTTTAGCTTACCAAGCACCTAGATAGTTCACTATAGTTTTTCCAAGATCCTTATTTTGGGATATAATTACTTTTTACTAATGATCCCTAGAAAATTAACCTGGCCTAATAACTTTCTGGCTGAAGGGTTACACGTATAGCACTTTATTTATTCTTTTCAACTTTATCTGGCAAACATTTCACAACTGATCACTTCTTTTCAGTAGAAAGCAATCGCTGCACAGCCAATGACTAAAAAGAGGATCTCCATCCTCAATTGCTGTATATTCACCAATCCAGCCGATCAAGAAAGGTGATTCTTCCCCTCTACTCTGCTCTCGTGAGACCCCACCTGGAGTACTGCATCCAGCTCTGGAGCCCTCAGCACAAGAAGGACATGGACCTGTTGGAGTGGGTCCAGAGGAGGGCCACGAGGATGATCAAAGGTCTGGAGCACCTTTGCTGTGAGGACAGGCTGAGAGAGTTGGGGTTGTTCAGTCTGGAGAAGAGAAGGCTCTGGGGAGACCTTATAGCAGCCTTCCAGTACCTGAAAGGGGCCTACAAGAAAGCTGGGGAGGGGCTGTTTGCAAGGGCATGTAGTGACAGGATGAAGGGCAATGGCTTTAAACTAGAGCAAGGTAGGTTTAGATTAGACATTAGGAAGAAGTTCTTTACAATGAGGGTGGTAAGACACTGGCTCAGGTTGCCCAGAGAGGTGGTGGAGGCCCCATCCCTGGAGACATTCAAGGCCAGGTTTGATGAGCCTCTGAGCAATCTGATCTGGTTAAAGATGTCCCTGCTTATTGCAGGGGGGTTGGACTAGATGACCTTTAAAGGTCCCTTCCAACACAACACATTCTATGATTCTGTGAGCAACACTGATTAGTCCCTGATGACTATGTGACTAAGTGTCTAACCAAGATCATTACTGTATTCTCAGAAGGTGTTTTCATAGTGTTGCTGACCTGGGATGGAAAAGTAGGGTTCACATTTCTGTTTAGAGTGGCACATTCACATCTCCAGTTGCCATGTGTTCTACATACCTTAAAATCAACAACTGACTTACCTAACCTGGCAAGAATAAAGCAAAATGAAACAGTAATCCCCACAAACACTCTTGTGAAATAGAGGAAAATCAGAAACAAGGCAGTATGTCCTTTGTCGTATCTTGCTGACTATTTTACATTCCTATGCTATTGCAGCAATTTCTGAGTATGAAACTTCCTTTTCAGTGGTGTGCGGTGGGAAGTCACAAATTAGACCTATAGACAAATACACAGAAGTCTGGGGCAGTATGTGATTGTGGATGAGAAAATTTCTCTATTCACAGCAAAAGGAGCTGTCTTCATTAGAGCTGTCAGTGACTCCGCTATCCCACACAAAATACTAGATAATGATCTGTAGGGAAGAATTCGGTGCTGGGCAACCAGCAGAAGTAACATTAATAGGTCTCTTCTACCTCCATTTTTTACTAATTCTTTCAACACAACCATGGTTTAGTGGGTGTCTGGGGATTTAATTGAAATATGGTCATTTCACTCACATTCTAATAAAAACACGTACATCCGAGCATGATCTGTTTCCCACTTGTAAAACAAAAGTGGCTGAAGAAGAGAGGTTCTGGTCTAAGGAGTTAAACCTCTGAGCACATATTTTGTTCCTAGCCTGTGTGACACTTTAATTTGCCTTTTGGTTTCCCTTCTCATTTGAAAATTCTCTTGCAAGTGTGGGGAGATGATGCTCTGATGATTAAACACAGATTTTAGTGGCTTGCTGTATTAACAATGTTTCTGTTTCTGCCAGATGTTGTTGTCGCTTTGGGATTCTTCAGCATGTACCAAGAGCTGGCACGTCTTCCTGCATTTGTTCTGGCACTTTTCAGTCCCCACAGTGTAGCGGCACAGGCACTAGAAGAGTAACCCAGCAAATCACCCCAGGGACAGAAATGCCAGTCAACCAAAGCTTGACTTTAGTAATGCAGCCAGCATACTTGAACTGTCCTGGAAAATAGGAACTGGAGAAATAGAATAGAATTTTACAATAGATGCTATTGAAAAAAAAAAATAAAGAAAGAAATTTGAACTGAGCTCATTTGTTAAGCTTGGGTGAGCCTGAGCAAGACGTAGTGCACAGCTACTCCCGGGGCGGGGCAGGAATCAAACTCTGGTCCACATCGTCCCTGAGAGCATGGAAACAACTGACACCAGCTATCATAGAGATACTGTTTATTTTCTGCTTAGTCCTGGCTATTAGAAATGAGAGCTGCCTGCCATCCATTCCCACCCACCAATGAAGAGGGAGACAAACTGTGACCTTCCCTCATCACAAAGCCTGAGCATCTTTCAGAAAGGCGAACAGCCCCATAAGGGACACCGACCAGTGTCCTACTGCACAGGACAGCGTGACGGATTTGTGCTCACCATATGTCAGACAGGAGCACACAGAGGCTTGGAGACAGAAACTCGAGTGTAAAGCTGGAAATGTAATTGGTTCATGACCAAGAACCCACGTTTGCACAAAACATGACAAAGTAGCAGCGTGGAAAGACTGACAGAGCACCAGGCTGTGATTTGAAACTAAAGTTTCAAAAGTGAAACATAAAGTCCGCGCTGCGATCTGCAGTGTGTCATGGGGAGATCTCCGAACTGCAAGCAGTTTAATCAGGGTTGGGTAACTTAACCCACAGAGAGTCATAGAAAACAGACAGCTCGATGTACTGAAAGTAGCTTGGTTAAGCCAGCTTGGCCTCACTCTCCTGGGGAGACCAAACGTGTCCCAGCTCCGTTCCCACAGTGATCCTATAGTTGCAGAGCAGTTGCAATGAAGTCGATTTGTCACCCTACGTGCAATATGGGAGCTATGGTTCTTGCTTAAAGTGCTCTGAGATCTGCAGCTACCTGTGACTGATTGATTTCTTTGTTCACTGCTGAAATGAGCTTTCTCCCATTTCAAAGCAAAATATTTTTTCTCAGATCAGCAAGCCATTTTTTGGCTCTATCCCAAATAAAATTATTTTGGGGGGGATCATTATTATTTATTTTCCCTTATTCAAACACATGAAACATTTTAAGTCTTTTCTAGCTCATAAACACTCAATGATTTTTTTTAAATAATTGTAATTTAACTGAAGAGTCACTTTTTAATACAATATTTCTGTAGAAAGCAATTTATTTCCTTAGAAGGGACAGGTGATATTTTCTTTTTTGCCTCTCACTGACATTTTGACACTTTTGCTTCCCTGTACTCTTGGATAAAGCACAATAACACTAAAGAAATTACAGGGGATTTACACTGGGTGATGCATTCATCAGTGGGGTGGCAATAGCCACTCTGATACTCATTGCAAACACAAGAGCTTAAACAAATTCCCAAACAGCCATCTGTGCTTCCCATGACTATTTTAAAGATCCTTTACAATATTCACGTAACAGCAAACTGTTACAATCTGCATGCCATGTAAAGGTTCGCTGACTAAACTAATAATCTTCCATTATAATTCAGAAGTGCTATTAATGGAAGGGATCTACATATTTTAAAATATTATATGCTTAATTTGTCTTTCAAGTAACTCTAAACATTCGGTACATCGGTAATGACCCTTTTGACTGTTTTCTGATATTTTGCTGAATTAATCCTGACAGCTTCATCAGTGTAATAAATCATAGACTAGTTAATTGGAGTATTGAATCTGCATCTAGTAGCCATGACTGCAGCTGAACACTTTTCAAATGTTTAAGCCTTTCTGCTACCTCAACGCCTTTTCAGAAAAGCAACCTCTCAGTGTCTTCCAGAAATTAGCCATTAAAGCAAGGACAGTTACCATAATCTGGGGAATCATTGAAGCATCAATCAGGAAGCCTTTTTTTCCCCTTTATTTACTTGTTACCTAGGAAGAAACCCTGCTGGTTTTATGTTATCCATTCTTCCTTGGTTGTTATCTCTATAAATAGATTATACGCTAGTGCTCTGTAGGGTCATGCCATTCTTGCTGCTCATAATTTCCAATTCCATTAAAAAGATACTGTCAGTTTGCTTCAAATTCACTAACACACGTGTTTCAACTTAAAACTGAAATCATCTCACACAGATGCAAATCTTCTTGTTGCCACCCCAGGGATTGTGAAAATTGGCATATATGATCTTTTTCCCCCATCTTAACCTCTCCAGCTTGTGTGTTCCCTTAAGGCAGCCACTTAGATTCCGCCTTCCACCTGCAACATTATTCCCCTTAGAAAGAACTGCTTTTGCTCCACTGGACATGTCAGAATTAACGTAATGGAGGCCAAAAGAATCTTCCAAAAAGAGTTATTATATTTGGATTTGAATAATAAAGGCTTCTATGCAAGACTGCAGATAATCTACAGTACAATTAGAGCAAAATCTCTTCAGCATTCAAATAGTCATTTAGACAGGAACTCAGCCACCTAAAGAAACTCCTTTCCACTTCATCATCATTCTGGGAAGGATGCCCTGAGACCTGTCCAATAGCCTGATCCAGAACTAACTGGAGTTAGTTCTACTGGTGTAAAACTGGTGTAAGAGGAAAATCAGACTCAGAATTTTCAATTTTTCCAGCTATTATATGCCTTTGAGTTAATTTCCTTTTTGCTATTTATACTGAAAAATGTCACTTCACTGACCTTTTTTTCCCCCCATTTTCCATTTGGATAATCAAAATAGAAGGGTAAGACTCATGGCAACATTACAGAAATGAAATCATATTAGCACTGCCTTCAGTTTTCCATTCCTGAGCACCATGCCTCACTAGATAGTTTGTATATATCTGCTGAAATTATTTATGTAAACAGCATTAACACATAATCCTTTTTTTTTTTCCTAAACAAAATAATACGGAAACACTTTTATCTGCTTTCAAAAATAGCTCACTTCATCGATTTTTTACTCATGAAAGTTCTTTAACAACTTGACTGACTTCCAGAAAAACTACAGAAGGCTGAAAGAGGATTGGGTCATACCTAAACTAGAGGTTTGCTTTCCTCAGATCAGTTTAAAGAGATTTTTTTTTTTTTACATTTTTACATCAGAGCTCCTACCTATGCTGTTGATGATATGTTGTGGGAGTAGCATGGGTGTTTGACTTATGCTTCATTGCAACACAAACAACAATTCCCTCCTCTTCAGATCAATTATCTCGCATACTTTCCATTTCAAAACCTACCAACTGAGTTTATTTGCGAGAAAATAATCCTACATTAAAGGATGGTCCTGTGAATAAAGGCTACTATATGTAAGGCGAAGGAAAATCTGAGTCCTTAAATTATAATGGCGGCATTTCAGCTCTTTGGTTTCAGACTCCCAAGTGAAGGGTATAAATGTAATTTTCTTTTTGAGGCAGAAGACATTAATTTCTATTACAAAGTGGCAACATAATTCTATATACCATTCATCTAAGTAAAATTTTTGAGAAATTTGTGCAAAACCTCTTATTTGTTCAGTTGGTATTGGAATGCTCTGATGCCCAGTTTTCATGGTTGCTTGGAATCCTCTGTGATAGAGAGTTCTATCTTTTCCCCCCCCTCTCTTTCTCATTACAAAGCCATCCTGATGGGGTTTGCTATTTACATTACCCATCATTCTTCTACTGATTTAACATTGTCTGCTGCTACACAAACAAGTTGAATAAACTGTAGCAATGGTATGCAGACAAATGTGTTCCTTTGTTTATAGCAATCGCATAAATCTGTGTGTATTGATACTGGTGAAGAGGTCTCTGATGATCCTGAAAGAGACAATTTGGGCAGGATATCAATCTCTTATGATCCTGAAATAATGCCATGGGATCTTTAACTTCCACTTGAACAAGCACTAAAGGCAGAAAGATGGAAACTTGGATTAACTTCTTATCCAAGTGACACCTCTCGCAATGTTTTTGACCCTTACTTCAAAGCTGTCACCAGTTGCCTTGATTTATGGAAACACTATCCTTTTAAATCCTCCTCCCTCTTATCTCTGCAGGCAGTTTCCTGATTTGCTTTTCTTCCTCTTAGATCATCCATATTATTTCTTGACAGGGGCTGTGTGGACAGCCACACTTTCGATGGTACTTGGAAAGAAAAATGATTCTTTGTTTTCCAGTAGAACAGAAGGTATTATGGACATTTTTAGTAGTTTTACCCAGAAGACTCCAAGTCTTTTTGTTTTAGGTTACAGAAAGAAAAATACTAATAATTTAAAAAGATGCAGAAAAAAATCACTACAAACTCCATTTCATCTTACTCTAGTTTCACAAGCTAAGTTTCCCAGAAAAATCAGAACTTTACTATAGTAATAGGATACTACTTCCGTCATTCCAAAGAGCTTTCATCAGTAACAAGGAACCTGTTGGGCTAAGACTGTTTCACCAACAAAAATAAAAGTTGTTTCCAGACCCAGAAGTTATGTCTATGCTAGCAAATAATATAAAAAGCCATGAGCAGGGAGCAAGTCAGAGCATGAGCACACCAATATCTATATTATTTAACATTTGCCATGCACCCTGCCATTGTTTTCCCTTGTGCCATTCAGCGTTGACCAGACAATACCTGGGCACAATTGAGGAGACAGCACATGTCTGTGTCTGTTTCCCATGAGCAGTTTGGATATTTTCATCCTGGTTTTCTTTGGAGAGAAGCTAGATGAAGTGTGTGTGAAGGCAGGCCATGCCATGTCATTGGAGGTCAGGAGCACAGAAGAGTCTTTGTCCATTGTTCGTAAGACAGACGCAGCCAGAGAGTCTGCAGCTCAAGCACAAGAAAAGCGACAACAGAGGACCGCAGTGGATTATCAGCACACAAGAAGAAAAATTTTGGAGGCAGTGCATCACCTAGAGAAATGTTGTCTATATTGGCTTAGTCTTGACAATGTTTAAAAGGAGCCTTTCAAGAACATGATGGTCAAGATGAAAGAAATAATGAAGCCTGGTTTCAAATACTGAGAATGGGTTATAGGGTAGGATTGTTAGGTTTTGCTTTTTAGGCAGAAATATATATCAGTTTAAAAAATGGTAAAGAAAGTATCATTGGGCATATTGTTGGCTTTCACATTTTCCATTGGACAGCAGACACTCAAAAAGTTAATTCAGCTCTTGTACAAAAAAAAAAGAAAAAAAAAAGAGTGATGAGCTGGGACAAGAATGGAGCAGAGCACATTTCTCCTACTCCACTGCTGGCTGATCTGCCTTGTGGAAGCCTGACCTTTCCCAGACACTCATTCACATACACACCATAAATTGTTCAATATTTTCTATTATGTTGGCTTTTGTGCCATGGGTTGGAAAATCTTAAAATAATGCAAAAAAGGTAATTTTGCAAAGATGACAACTGGCAAATTGGTTACCATATAACAGCCTTACGGTATGGACTGACATCTCCTTTGGGATGTGAGAAAGTTTAGAAATACACTCATAAGAGTTTGAAAATATGAACAAGCAAATTGTACTCAATGTACTTCTGAAAAAAAATCCATGAAAGGAATAAAAATAGTAAAAAAGTGTACAAAGTAGTAAGTGAAATATATCACTTGAATGTGGAGCCATGGTGTCTGCAGAGTAATAAGAGAAAATGGCAAAGCCTTGAAGAAGTGTCAGATCCCTGCAATGTGCAAATGAAAAATAAATCTACCTCCAGAAAAGTAACTTTCTGTTTTTACTATAGCAACGTTCTTCTGCAAAGAGATCAAAACCGTTAAGAAGTATTCTACCTGGAAAACAAATTAGCAACTTGTGACCCCAAAACTATGAGTGGATGCATAAGGTTTTTCCTATTTTTCTTTTTTAACATGAACCTAAAGAAAGTTTCCTTTCCTTTTTTTTTTTTTTTTTAAAGTCACTCTTTGGTGAAGAAGTGAACTTTAACATGAATGACAGATCTTTCTGAAGACACCATCTCCTACTGCTCCAAACTAGCCAACTTGGGTAAGATCACAAACAAACAGCACAGTCCCAATAGGCCTCAAACATCCTGAACTTCCACTCATTAAAGTCAGGCCGTAAGACAATACAATATGGCCTCCCCTAGAGATTTTTTTTCCAAGAAAAAATAATAGTACATTGGATATATATATTTTTTTTTTTACTCTGTCTTGATACTTTTGTGATGATGCAGGGAAAGTGCAGCGTGATGTCAGTATTATCTTAAATATATACAATGTGAGTATTGAATTTTTAGTCATTAAAAATGTAAGCATAGCTTGCAGATTCCACAAAGCTTCAATACATGACCAGCATAGTTATTCAGACTGTGGGTACTTAAGAACATGCCAAGACTGCAGCTATCAGGAGCAGATAACTTTACTCAATGTATTTATTGTGGCTTTCTTAAATGACTCAAAACTTGCAAAGTTGAAGTCTTCTTTTCCCCAAAGTCAATTATCCACAAAGTTATGGGAGAAAAGCACTTTTTTTCCAAATGAAACCCAAATTCTTAAGCACTGTTCACACAGTCGGCCATGCAGAATCAGCAAAGCTCTTAACAATTCCCCAGGGTTGGCTTAGACCTCTGTGACTTCATGGCAGTGTAACAATGGGATAGGGTTTGTCGCAGCCTTCCCAGTAACTTCCAAATAAAATAAAATAAGAAAATAATTAAATGAAATTAAATAACCATTCAGTCTTCTCTGACAGAGATAGTAGTTTCAGTGGTATTAACTGGCAAATTTGTTCAGATTGAGACTGTAATCCTCACTGTGTTTACTACAACAAGACCACTGCCACAGTCATTGGACGTGTAGTATGTGAAAATTCTTCATTGTCTCTGCACTACTTTGTTCTGCTACAGTAGCTGAGGCAATTTAAAGGCCAACTCGTGGGAATTACTGCAGCACAGACATGTAATGTGAACATTATGTTAATATAACAAGCCAGTCTAATTTAGCAGTTCTGCATCTCTTGAAGGCATAGTATTAGATGGCACGTTGTCTCCTTTGAACTGAAGATATGCCTTTTCTTAATGAGGGGACAATTTTTAACTGATCACTGAAAGACATTTTGGCTGAACATTTTACACGATTTTACAGTTCTTACAATCCTGATTCTTTTTTAATAGTGAAAAATTGGCTGTCTTTCTCATAAGAGCTATTCTGGTGTTGGGAAAGGGAAACCAGCCAGTAAATGCTGCATAAAAACAAGAGGGGAATTGAGTTACAAAAGTACCCCAAAGCATCCAAAACAGTAAAACATAGCACATATTATTCTTGAACAGTTCAGCCTCTTCGGAGGTACTAGACTGCTTCTCCAAAGTCCTGTTTTATATGTGACTGACAAGAAAATTATACCCCCTTATCTTGAAGCTGACTTGACTACTGGGAGGCCTTTGGCATCCACGGAGAAGCCTCCTCTCGTCCTACCAAGACTGCGAACAGACAGGTCATCCTGTATCTGTTATCTCTTTCCTGCTGTCAAAGCATCAGCTTTATCCCTATTCAGTTTGGGTTTCTGTTGCCTATCACTCCAGTCCCAAGTGACATAGCGTGGGGTGATCCTCTCTGCCACCCTTGTGCGTTGATGGACACAGCTAGTCTTTGCTCTCTCCTTCCTCCAGTCATTCATGCAGTCATCTCAACTGTGAGGCCCACAAGAGACTTGATAATGATTGGGCAGCTGACATAGATTGTGAGTGGGCTGTGAAAATAATAGAGCTATAATTTGTTTATTTTAGTTCCACAACTGAATCAAAAGAAGAGAGAGAGAAAAAAGAAAGACGATGGTATATGACTAGGTACAGGCCTGGAAAGGCAAAAAACTGAAAACCCGTTCTTTTGTCTGACAACCCAACCTAAAAGAAAAGAGATAGACTTAGAGTTCTTCTGAAAAAAAGCTACTACTAGAAAACATCTTGACTCTCCTTCTGCTTCAATACCCTGTCAGTATAGGCTATAGGTTTTTTTAGGGTCAGGGTCAGGTTCAATGCATCACTCTGCCAGAGGACATTTGTACTGAATTCCTTCCCCCGTAGAAGAATTCCATAAGTGCAGCTTCATGGCAGCATCATGGTTGAGCTCGCCCACTTTCTATAAATAAACATTCAGAAGAGTGGAGCATAGTTATCACTTCCCAGGTGAATGTCTCAAAAAAAGCGTGTGGAATAACTAGTGATAATATTTTTATATGGGATAATGTATATTTAACTCAGAGTTCTCAAAGGAGAAACTGGAGGACATCTCCAAATTTTATGACATCATAAGATTGTCATATTACTTGAAATCATACCCTGGTTTATCAAATGATGAGAGGATTGCTGTGCGAGGAGAAAGTTTTGAATTATTTTTTGTTGTATGTAACAAAATTTGATCCTGTGTTTTACAAATTCTGGATAAATTCTGTGATTACTGAGTAAAATATAAGACATTGTTTCTGTTTCTCTTTAAGGCAGATTTAAGAAGCTAGCCCTTTTCCTTCCAACCTCATAAAACTTTCTGGACACAGAACCCAAGAGTGCTACCATTGGTCAAAAAAAAAAAAAGGCAGAAAAAAAGAAATTAAAAATTTCCCACCTTTCACTGTAAATTTTGTTCTTAGATTTAATCTAACCTAACCTAATCCAAACTTCTCAGTTCCCTCAGATTCACTACACAATTCAGGGTCTCATTACTGTGTCCACACATCAGTATTTTGCGATTTATTTATTTCGAAAATTCTCTGCATCTTCTGATTCATATTGTAGCTGCTACGTATTTGATGTATGGGCTTCCTGATACAGTGAGGCAATAATTCCTAATGGGAGGCACATTAGGATTTTCTCGGAATGCAAGAAGGGAGAAATCCGAAGAAGACCAATCAGAGAGTGACAAAGTATATATTGGGTAGAGGCTGTTATTTTTACTGCCTGGTGATATCACACTGTGTTCTGCACTACGGCTTCTGTGATATACTTCATTTGAATAAATACAACTCCCATGGTACCAGCCAAAACTGAATATACACGTAGAACTCTCTTAGAAGCCTAACCCCGGATGAACTAAAACAATGACTTACAATAACTAGGTGTTCCTAGATTAAATACTTCAACTGCTTATTTTGGAGATCACATCTCAAAGTAACATAGCTGCAGATCATGTTTTCCAAAAAGTAACAGTTTTGATCTGTCTTGGCAGGGTCATAAAATTGTTGTGGGAGGTTATTGCGGAGCGCGTTCTTTAGGAGAGTGTGTTCCAGGTTAAATCATTGGACTCTGAGATGAAATCTCTGCTTTGGCAGTTGGCAAAGCGTTGTGTTTAGAAAGATGCAAGTCCAAAAATAGCCTGAGGAAAGGTGTTGGCCATGGCTTAAGAATCTCTTTTCCAATGCCTTCTTTTTTGAGGGGTGGAAGGGAAGGATGAAGGCACTGCAGAGATAGAAGGAAGTTTGTGAGGAAGGGAGGCAGCAGAGCTAAATTATGACTTATGAATAATAATTTATTTTGTTGTCATGAAGTTTTATTGCATTTGGCACTACATGGCTGTGTCGTTATAGGAATTTATGTTCATGTCTCATTCAAATGAAAAAAAATAAATGAGTAATTTGTTTCTAAAAGAAAAAGAACATGCAGGAGCGTCCACAAGGAAAATTACCTCCTTCATTTGGTCCAGCTTTAAAAATGTGCAAAAGCAGGACTTTACTGTCAAGTTAGTTTGGTCAAATTCTGCTCAGTTGCCCTTGGGTTTTAGAGTTGGTTAAGCAGAGCAAAAATTCTGTTACCCATGGTCAAAACTGAACAACCATGGGTAAGTAAGATTTTAAAAAATCAGAGCACCTCCAAAGACTTTTTCACACGAGTTTTTAGTGCTGATACTAGAATTAACTACAAGAATTATCCATCCCTATCAGAATTTATCTAAAGGCTCCCTGAGATATGAACACCGGTCAGCCTGTGTTTTCAGAAGGGTTAGGTACACAGACTCAAAGAGCTAGTCAAGTGGAAACAGTGTCTGTGGAGCCTGGTGTGAGAAAATAAGATATCCTAGCTCTGTCTCAGCTGGGTGTTGTATTTGCTTTTTTCCTGTCTCATCTCAGAGGAGGACCTATCCAGTGGCCCCACGTTTCCCCTGAAGCTCCTAGGTTGCTTTTAAAGCTGAGTGACAGCAACACTCGCACTAAAAAAAAATTAGGATTTGCTGAACCAAAGTTCAGTGTATGCGGGTGTTCTCCCAGTTAGACACTTGTGTGCCCATGGCAACTGACTTCTCATGATGTCCACTTTGTTGTGTTGTTCTTGGATGGCTGAAATAGAGAAGGCTTTTGCAGCTATTTGCTTCACTTGACTGAGGATGGAATGGTTCCAGTTGTGTAAATAGCTCCTGATGCTCTTCCAGTTTTTCTCCTCACTACCCCATGGAGATACATTTTCTTAAGCAGGACATAGTATGAGAAGAAGCTCTGCTGGATTCCTCCTTCCAAACTTTCCAGCACATCTCAGGCCTGAACTACAGTATTCTGTCAGTGTAGCCCTTGACCTCTCCTTGAACAAAAGGAACCAGTTTTACCACATTAAGTCATGGTTTTGTCTAATGGACAATTGAGGGATAACTAAACTCGTGTGACTCTTGGTAGGACTTTAACTTAAGCCTCCAGAGACGATCAGTTAATATCCCAATCAACTACACATTTGTCTATTCTTATACAAGCCCCTTGAGATAACAATGGTACAAAAAGCAATATTATCTAATTAACACATGTAGTTAGAGTGTGATCTTTCCTTTTGCCTTGGAATGTCTCAGCTGAAACAGCACTGACATCACTACAGGATTTATGAGGATTAAATAAAGTGCTTTTTCCCATACACATAGTGAGTATGAGTTTCATCCATCAATGCAAGCTTGCATAAGCCCTGTGAATGAAGGGTTATGCATGACTTTGAAACCCTATCTCAAGGGGCAAACAAAATGGAAAGTGTGTAGAATACAATATACAATGTGTGGATACACATTTTTTCTCACGTATAGTTATAATCTGTAGTTTATGAATTGAGGCTGGAAGGTATAACATTTTGTGTAACATCATTTTCCTTTGTATGCTTGATAAACTAAAAAGCATGGGAATTACAAACCATGTTTTGATATTCTGTGTCTGAGTAATAACATCTGAAACTTGCTGCTGATTTTACAGGCTTACTTCCCTTGAAATACCCAAAGTTACAGAGGAAAAGATTGACCATTAGTACTTATAAGCCCCTGGCTCCTAGTTTTATGGCCATATGACTAGATGCTTCCTGGAAAAATGATGTAGAAAGGAAGATGCCCGAGTCTTGGGCTGATATAAATTCCCGTAGTTACATTTGTTTCTGGAGCTATGTTGTTGATGTTTGCTGAACATATGACAGACTGTTAAAAATTATTTAACAAAAAAAAAGAAGAAAAAAATATTCACCGCCGACTGGGAAAAGTGAACCCCCTTCTCCACAGACACCAAACAACACAGTGTGTTGAACCTGACAAAGCAGGATGTGAAGGTCACCATTACAGATCAGATAAAAGGTCCATCTAGCCTTTCCTCATCCATTCATGCCTGGCACACATGAACTAAAAAAAAAAGACACAAAGAAGCATCAAAAAAATAAAGTGGCCTTTTATAGCCTTTCAGGTTTGCCAAGGTAAGGTCTCATCCAGACCTTTGAAAGAATCATAGAATCATAGAATGGTTGGAATGGACCTTAAAGATCAGCTTTAAAGTAGGGACCATCTTTCCTTCCTTGGTGTCTTTATCTTTCTTGGTATTAACTTCCTTCTCAAGCCCTTCAGTGTATTTAAACCATATTCTCTAAGGAAGTAGCAGTAGCAACAGAAAAAGGCCAGACAGAAAAAAGCCACAGAGACAGTAGTCTTCTATTCATGAACTGCTGATCTTTGGCATCCTTTGGCATTTTGTAGTTGCTTTTTGCGTAGAGGCGGAAATCATACCAGTTCTTGTGTTCTTTACAAAACTGTAAAAGAAAGGCCAGCAGCATCCTTGCTATCTTCAGAGGAGCTGTCTTAGTGCAGAGAGAGCTGCTAATCATAAAATCAAGATCGCAAAAGAAGTAGGTTTCGGTCCAGCATGTGTAACTTTAATGGAGTCCTAATTTGAAGGAGTGCTGAGCACTGATCTGGAAAAACAGTTGCTAACGTCGATATCTAAGAGGTGGCACCAAAAATCTCCAGTTAGTTTTAACATCTGAGCCTACAAAATGGGAATTGCATCGCCCAGAGAAATTTCTAACAGTAAGAAAATCCTGTGTTCTAGACTAGATACTGGTCAGGATGTTTTATTTGAATAATTTCTGAAAAATAAGACCCTATAAAACATAATATATTTCCTGGTAAAGAGATATTAATTGTATTTGTACCTTATTCAGTCCAGCTGGATTAAGTTCTTGCTGAGCACATCAGACAGCTTTTACTTGCTTCTTGTCATGCTGAGTAACAAGACATTTAATATTAGAAAATTGCCTTAAAACTATATAGATCTTTACAGCCGAAAAAGGACCTGCTCAGACTGAAAATCCTTGCTTTTTAAAACAAACTCACTTTCTTAAAGTGTTTTCAATTCAAATATCCAAAGTAAAGTTTGTTACAGTATATTTGATTTAAATTCCAGCTCCTCACTTGTTGCTTGATAAGCTGAGTTTTAAGCATGGTAAAGTCCCATTAAAGCAAATAAATGCTTAAACTCCAGACCACAGTCCAGCTTTGGAGCTTTGTACGGCAAGAGAACTGATGCAAGTCTTTCACTGTGGAGTGCTGTATAACAATAAAAATGTCTGGAAAGTTAAATGAGCAAGACTGGATCACATATCCATTCCAAATACGATCATTCTGCAAACCTGAGAAGCTCAATACGACACTTTACATGTCAAAAATTAATCATTTAAATGCAGTGGGAGCATAGCCTAGACTTAGACAAGTCCAGGCTTTACAATTTAACAACATATTATATTTTTTATAACAATATATCTGACAGATATACATTTGCATCTGTCTATATTTGTCATATACAGATGTAGACTTTATATTTTATTTTCATAATTCAGTTTTCATAATGAAAATGGTCACGGATCGTATGATCACCTAGTTCAAATACCATACCTCCATTAAAGAAATGTGACATCTCATTTTAGAAAATGTGGAATTTTTGTCTGTCTACAAAGTCCATTAGTCTTGGAAATTTTTTGGACTATCCACAAATTGAATTACAGACTATATTTTGAAGAAAAAAATCATGAAACATGAGGAAGAAGGATCGAATTAGCAAACAATTCGGTCAGAAGTACTAAATGAAGATAGAGGAGATAGTGTTGCATCTGGAAACCATGTGTGTTAGAAAAGGATGCTCATTACAAGACTGGCCTTTGGCTTAGGTTTCTCTGTTTAGTTCTGTTCACCCTTGAGGTTTAACAGGCACAAGCTTCATTGTTAACTCTAAATGCAGGTACCAGGATTTATATAATCTGTGTGCGAATTGAACTACCAAAAGAGCTTGGTTGCTCCATGCCTAGAAAAGGTTTGATAACCTAAGTACTTGCCCGCAGTGATTTCTCATTCTCCATGTTAATGGAGACCCATGACAGCTGATTTCAGGTTGACTATCAGCCATCACCCAGTTTTTCTGCTTTGAAGTCACAAGTTAGTTTTTCTGGCTGACATAAATCTAGGACATATCTTTCAAGTAGCAGAGAAGATTAAACAGCTAATCTAGTTTCTGAATGTGAATTTAAGGAAGCATTTGAAGGACCCTGTTAGAATAAATAGAGAAAACTTCAGAGGCACCTGTATGCAGAATGAAAATTGACTACCCTGACAACTTCTTGCTGAATTTGTCTAAATATTCCTATATCTCCATTTTTTTTTAATTTTCAGATTTGATTTTCATTTGATGGGTGGGTGTTACAATGTCATCTGTGTAAATCTGTATTCA
The DNA here is from genome assembly GCF_964199755.1 of Larus michahellis. Classification (NCBI taxonomy): domain Eukaryota; kingdom Metazoa; phylum Chordata; class Aves; order Charadriiformes; family Laridae; genus Larus; species Larus michahellis. Next base: position 9,615,295 of record NC_133896.1, read on the forward strand.
TACAGTCTTCATTGCATGTCTGCTTTTCTTAGTCTAGGGTTAGACTCAGAGAAATTTTTAAAATGAACAGGAACAAATTCCAAGGATGAAAATATATCCCTCAGGAGTTTCAAAGGAACATGAAATGAGTAATATTAACAGGAATACTATAGTCAAAATTAATCGTTAACATTCCCAAACACTTGAAAAATCAGTCATTGGCTTACATGAGAGACTGAAAATACACAATGTTTTCCAAGCATGGTCTTCAGATATCTTTTATTTCCTATCTATTTTTAAGTTGCTATGGTTTGAATTTCCAGGCTTTTCTCTGTGTCAGGCTGGAACCCGATGTTTCATCTACCTTTGATCTCTCTCTCTCATAAATGCAAAGCTTGGAACTAAATTTTCAGAAATCCTTTAACTATTGTAAGACTTGAGATACTATGATGAGACTTGGCATCACAGAGGCAGGTAAGAAGCCACCCACTTAACATTGAAAATCTACTGTATATGACACAGCATCTTATAAGATCAGTAAGACTGCATGAAAAAACCTTTTACAAAGCACAAGGCTTTTCTGTGCACAGTTTTGATGGGTTTCCCAGGCTGGTAAAGTGTTGAGAATGTCCTAAGCTTTTGGTAACTGCATTCAACTCTCTTAAAAATATCCCCAGATCTCTTTCAAGTGAATAACTGATCCATCAAGTTGGCATTTGGTAGTGGGAAGCAGCATGGTATTTTGCTTCTTTGATTCAGGGATGGCTTGAGAGGTTCCCTTCCCAAACGACCCCAGTGTGCTACTGGAAAGCCTAAGAGTTGTTTCACAAAAGGCTTGCTGAAAAGAGAGGACCAGAACAGTTTGGCAAAGAAGGGCCCAAGAAAACATCAGACCTGGGTGATTCTACACTGTGTGGGTTTTCTTACTGCAGTCTCACACAAAGTTATTCAGGGGGCTCTGGCTGAGGGAGCGTCATGGTTTCAGCTAGGATGGAGTTAACTTTCTTGCTAGCAGCTGTTGTGGGGCTGCATTTTGGATTTGGGATGAGAGCGGTGTTGATAGTGCACAGGTGTTTTTGGTTGTTGCTAGGCAGTCAAGACCTTTTCTGCTCCTCATATTGCCCCACCAGTGAGTAGGCTGGGGGTGCACAAGAAGTTGGGAGGACACACAGTTGGAAGAGCTGACCCCATCTGGCCAAAGGGATATTCCATGCCATGTGATGTCATGCTGAGGATATAAAGCTCAGGGAAGAAGAAGGAAGCAGGGGATGTTTGGAGTTATGGTGTTTGTCTTCCCAAGTAATGGTTGTGTGTGATGGAGCCCTGCTTTCCTGGAGATGGCTGAACACCTGCCTGCCGATGGGAAGTAGTGAATGAATTCTTTGTTTTGCTTTGCTTGTCTGTGCAGCTTTTGCTTTACCTATTAAACTGTTTTTATCTCAACCCACGAGTTTTCTCACTTTTATTTTGCCGATTCTCTTGCCCATCTGACCCAGGGGAAGGTGAGCAAGCAGCTGCATGGTCCTGGTTGTTGGCTGGGGTTAAACCAAGACAGGGAGACAACAGAAACCATGTTGTTATGTAGCAATACATCAAGGTAAGCTAATAGCATCACTATCTCTCTCTCTAGAAGAGAAGAAATAAAAACCAGAATGTGTGAGGTACTACAGCAGAGTACTGCAAGACTGATGCTTGAAATGGTCATGATCTATGAAGTGTATTGCACTTCCTCCGTTAGATTCTAAGAACTGGGAATCTACAGTAATTATATGATGTCTTCCTTATCACACAGTCTTCATATATTTATCTTCCCGACAATTTTCAGGGAATTGGTGTTAGACCTTCCTGTAAACTGGGAGACAGGACACAGAGATTAGATTACTTTGGACAAGCCTTCAAAAGAGTTGAACCTGGGCCATCACCAGACCACACACTTCTTCCTCACCCAGCCAGGTGGAATTCACTTTTTGTTTCCATCTCACAAAAATAGAGCTCCTTATAATTACACTTTGACTTTAAACTGCGCTTTTACTTCCTCTCAAAGAAGACACTAAGGCTGTAGAAGGAGTTTAATCTGCCTTTTATTTCTACCAGGAAAGTAGCCTGACTTTTTAAACTGACCTGCTGTGATTTCTAAGTTGAAGACAAACATGAAAGGATTTTATTAAAACCAAACTACTTAGCTTTTTTTCAAACCCTCCTGCTTGGTATTTGCTTTCTACACATAAAAACTGTTTTTCTTTTATCCCTCCAAAACAGTTCGATGAAAAAGACCCTCAAGGCTTACTATTCAGCAATTGGGCCTTTAAAAAACAAATTTTGGGTAATATGAGTTTTTACAACACATTTATATATTTATTTCTTGGATTAGTGCATTTAAGGGCTGTGAGGAGTTGAGGGGACTGACGGCTTTTTCTAAACCACATGGGGTTTTTTGGCATTAGCGATGAAGCTGTTCTATGCCAGATAACTAAGGCTTATGAACAAAGCTACTTAATTTAAAAGTTCAGGCACAGGTTACAGAAACACCGGTGGTGTGAGCAGGTTTTCTTCTCCTTGCCTTTTCTAAACCCTTAAACACCTAGTTTTTCAACCACAGCTAACTCCAACTAAGGGGCACGTGTATCCCTGAAGAAAGCAAAATGCCTGTGCTCTTGCTTCTCCAGGCGAGCTCAGTAAACCTGGACACAGGTCCTGTGGCAAGCCCTCATTTATGGCTTAATTCTTTTTACAGGCAGCAGGTATTAAGCCAGCTTCTTGCAGCAGCTGTTCTGGGAAACAGTGGCATGACTGTAATCCTCCCGGCTGAAATACTCCTAGGTATTTACTGATTCTCACTGCTCGCAGCTGAAGAGGCTCCAAGTCACTGGAGCCAAACTGACCCTGGGGTCTCAGTGTTAGTAGCCAAGTATAAAAATGAAGAAAAATGTATGTTCAGGATTTGAAATTTAGGTTAAATAGGAAAAATACGAAGATCAAAACCCTCCACTATGGGGCACCCAGGAAGGTTTGGTTTATCTCTTGAACCCTTTTCAAAAAAGCTAGGTTTTTTTTCTTTAAATTTAATTCAGCTTTTGAAATGTAGAATATAATTTCAAACTGGAATTAGAAACATATTTGCTTATGCCTCAAAAAGATAGATTGATCTGGTTTTTTTTCCCCTTGATTCTTTGTTTTAGTTGAAACTACTTTTCAGATTCTGTTTCATACTTTGGTAACCTTGATGTTTGGTGTGGTTTTTTTGGTTTTTTTTTTAAATATTTTTAAGCAACTATAGAAATAAAGTATTTACTGAAAAGCATCACCCAGCACTGGAAAATCACTTCGGAAGCAAACATAATGAAGAATATTCTCAAAGAAAACACTGAAAAGGAACTAGCAAATATTCTAGTCCAAGATGAACAGAAATATAAAGAATATAGACTTCAGTAGACAGATCAATTCCTCATAATAGCCTAATCTAATAATCAGGCTGACTAAGGAGTTTGTATCCTTCGGTGAAAAGATGGATATAAGAAATAGCTGCATACTAAAGTCCTGGTTCACTTGGTTCTCTCAGACACTTAAGTTTTATATTACAGCCTCAGCTGATTTTTTTATTATTATTATAATTTTATTATTTTTTTTTTTTTTTAATACTAGGCTGCTTTATCTTCCTGATCCAGGGACAAACGTTTTATGGATTGAGCAGACAGTGTACTAGCTGCTGAAGTTAAAATTCTTCACTTCTCACTTTATAGAAAATCAGATAATTTTGAATAGAAAACTTTTATAATCTTTGTAACTGAGATGGGCAAGGTGGACCCCAACTTTTTCCATCCACAGGATAAGATGTTTGCATTTGTCTGTCTAACTTGGAAATGAACTAGAAGCAATTCTAATAGAAGCAAAGAGATGGTTGAGCTTTCTGAATGGGACTTCAGGCAAGGCTGGAGTGAACTGTTGCCATGTCAATTAACTTATTTTTATGGAGTCAGATCATACCAGATCATACTGCTGGATATGGAAAACACATAGACACAATGAGATTGTGAAGCAGCTTGTACAGAAAATCTCCCAGTGAAAACTATTCAGAGGTTAACATTCTTTTTCAGCCTTCCCTGCTTATTCTTCAGCACAATGTGGTATCTTTGAAGAAACTTTAATGATCAGTGCTTCCTTAGGCTCTCTGTGCTAAAGGATGTGCTCCACCTCGCCATGGCTATGCAGAGGCAGAAAGTCTAAAACACAAAAGTTATCATCGTCACAGGCAGACTACAACTAGTTTGCCTTTCACAATAAGAAACAAACCATAATCAGTACTTGGAAATTTTTAAATTACTTCCATATTATAGAATCATAGATGGTGCTGCCTGACATTTTGTTCCCGTTCTAATCCATCTTTCTACTGTTTGAGTGTCAGAGTGCACTGCACCAGATGAGGTCTTACCATTACCTTGTACATAGACATTTTTTCCCTCATTGTCTTTGGATCACATAAGCCTTTACACAGCTCTACAACACCAGCAGCTCATAGTCATGCCGTGAATCTATAGTATGCAGTCTTCTTTTCTTCTTTGTTACTTTCAAGCTCACAGCAGAAAGTTTTAGTACTGCCTAAATGAATGTTCTCACTTTTCATAGTACTGAATTTTCTCCCATTTCTGTCTCTCTAACAAAAGGCCATCCAGTTCTTTCCCTATGGCAGCCCCATCTTTCACTACAGTGACAATGACTTCCAACTCTGTGTTGTCATGTTTTATTAGATCACTTCTGGGTTTCTGTGCCAAAGTCATAATGAAAACATTACATGAAGTTAGTCCAAGTTTGATCCTCGAGAAATTTCAGTGCGATGTCCATGTCATCCAAGGTTTCCCATTTAGATATAGCTTGCCATCTCCCGTTTAAGCAACTCTTTAGCCAAGTTCCAGTTCTTGTATTAATCACCTCCATCCGAAAAAATTTCCCCTGTGACCCAGTCTTGAATACGTCACTGAAGTCCAGATATGTGACTGTATTTACTGCATTTTCCTCACGAGAAATTGAAGTGTTTTATCAAAAGAAGACTGAGGATCTTTAACACAAGACATTTTGGACAATCTGTTTTAGTCATATTTTCAATTGACTTTATTTTTTGTTTTAATTTTGTTTTGATTTTATTTAGTATTTTCTTCAAAACTTTCTTTAGCCTTGAGTAATACTATTAAGAGTACGATTGACTTATCTCTCTTTTTTCTTTTTTTTTTTTTTTTTTTTTTTTACCTTTTAATAGATAACTATCGGGTTTTCTAGTTCCCCATCATATGATGACACTCCAAATTGGCTAACACATTAGAACTCCTTTGTATCAGAGCTGTTATTCTAACAGCATTTTGCTTATTTGATTGGTTTTCCAGAAATCTTGAATGCGTATTATTTTTCCTCTGTTCACTGCTCCTTCAGGTCAAAACATCTAACACTGAGTTTTCCTTCCACTTCACATCCTGTTTCCCATTTTAGTGGTCGAATTCGATAATCTTAAGGGTCTTTTCCAACCTGAATGATACTACGATTTCACTCTTACTTCCATTAGTCACTCCACCTTTGTGAACAGTCATCACTGAAACATAAAGATTCACAGGGTTTTGGGTGCCGTTCCTTTAACATCAACATAGTCTGCCCTGCACAGCTACCACTATTCTTTGTTCCTCTGCACGGCTGCCATGTGAGATCGATGATTTTGCTATATCTTTGTTTCTTTTTTCTTTTTAAAGTTGGTCTTACCCCATCCTTACATATTCTGGCCTCCATGATGGTCAGAATACGTAAGAATTGATTCACCCAAGAGTACTCAGGGAGCTGGCAGGAGAGCTCACCAAGCCTCTCTCCATCATTTATCAACAATCTTGGTCAACAGGGGAGGTACCAGATGACTGGAGGGTGGCTAACATGACGCCCATCTACAAGAAGGGTCGGAAGGAGGATCCAGGGAACTACAGGCCTGTCAGCCTGACCTCGATACCAGGAGAGATCATGGAGAGGATCATCTTGAGTGAGCTCTCACGGCAAGCGCAGGGCAGACAAGGGATCAGGGCCAGCCAGCATGGGTTTAGGAAGTGGAGGTCCTGCTTAACCAACCTGACTCTCTTTCTATGACCATGTGACCCACCTTCTGGATGCGGGGAAGGCTGTGGACGTTGTCTGTCTGGACTTTGGTAAGGCCTTTGACACCGTCCCCCACAGCATTCTCCTGGAGAAGCTGGTGAATCATGGCATAGACAAATGCACTCTTCGCTGGGTTAAAAACTGGCTGGATGGCCGTGCCCAGAGAGTTGTGATTAATGGGGTGAAATCCTCTTGGCGGCTGGTCACCAGTGGTGTCCCTCAGGGCTCAGTTTTGGGGCCAGTTCTGTTTAATATCTTTATCAATGATCTGGATGAGGGGATTGAGTGCACCCTCAGTAAGTTTGCAGACGACACCAAACTAGGTGGGAGTGTTGATCTGCTTGAGGGTAGGAAGGCTCTACAGAGGGACCTGGACAGGCTGGATCGATGGACCAAGGCCAATTGCATGAGGTTTAATAAGGCCAAGTGGTGGGTCCTGCATTTCGGTCACAACAACCCCAAGCAACGCTACAGGTCTGGGGAAGAGTGGCTGGAAAGCTGCCTGGGAGAAAAGCACCTGGGCATGCTGGTGGACGGCCAGCTTAACATGAGCCAGCAGTGTGCCCAGGTGGCCAAGAAGGCCAACAGCATTCTGGCTTGTATCAGGAATAGCGTGGCCAGCAGGAGTAGGGAAGTGATCGTACCTCTGTACTCAGCACTGGTGAGGCCTCACCTCGAGTGCTGTGTTCAGTTCTGGGCCCCTCTGTACAAGAGGGACATTGAAGCGCTGGAGCGTGTCCAGAGGAGAGCTACAAGGCTGGTGAGGGATCTGGAGACCAGGTCATATGAGGAGAGGCTGAGGGAACTGGGCATGTTTAGCTTGGAGAAGAGGAGGCTGAGGGGAGACCTCATTGCCCTCTACAACTCCCTGAAAGGAGGTTGTAGAGAGGTGGGTGTTGTCCTCTTCTCCCAGGTGAATAATGACAGGACCAGAGGAAATGGTCTGAAGTTGTGGCAGGGGAGGTTTAGATTAGATATTAGGAAGAATTACTTTGCTGAAAGAGTGGTCAGGCACTGAAACTGCCTGCCCAGGGAGGTGGTTGAGTCACCGTCCCTAGAGGTGCTTAAGAAACATCTAGATTTGGCACTTCAGGGCATGCTCTAGTGGCAGAGATTGTAGGGGGTTTTTTTGTGTGTGTATGGTTGGACTCGATGATCTCAAAGGTCCTTTCAAACCATGAAGATTCTATGATTCTACGATGTAGCTTCTTCACTGACTGATCCTTTTTCCTACTCATTATAGACTGAGTAACGTTTTCTTCTGTATCTCTAACATCTTCTACAATGACCCTGCCACTTTTAAAATTACAGCTATTTATCTCTTGCTCAGTGTCTATTCTTAAAAACATCTGTTCACTGGAACAACTGAAAAATACCGATAACACCAATAACTGTTTTCCAGTCTGTATGGAAAATTTATCTCATACGTGTTCATTATTAGAGATTATGGAATTATTTAGAATAGAGCAAAACAGAACAGAATATTTTCAGTTGGAAGGGACTTAAAATGATCATCTAGTCCAACTGCCTGACCACTTCAGGGCATAGAGTTATTTATATTTCATATGATTTCTGATCTGGACTGTTGTCTTAGGGTAAACAACTGCAGCATGAATACAGCCAGACTTGTGTCACCAGTTCCCTAAGGGAGGACATTCAACTGGAAGCCTTGAGCTCTGCTTCTGGTTGACAGCAGAGTATGACAGGAGTCCCAGCTAACTCATTTGTTTTAAGAAGGAATCAATGCAACAAATTTTTATGCCAAAACTTGATGCCAAACAAACTCTTTTTGTGACTCAAATCCCAGCCTCCTCCGTAAGCCTCATGTGTATATTTTTATTGTTGTCATAGGGCATCCCTGAATTTCCCATCCTCATCTGGCATCAGTAGGACTAAAATGATATTCTAACTTGGCAAAAAAACCCCCTACAGTTAGTGAGTTTGAAGATGAAGGATTTCCAGTCATGGGAAACTGGAAATTGTGTACTCAGCTGTAACACAAAAAAAGTCATTAGGTCACTGTCAGCAGTGATGTAAAAGATGGCATAAATTAGATCTGGGCTTTGGTGAAAATGCAAAATGAGCATAATGTTACATTCACTAGAAAACGGTAGATATTATTCTTTTTCCAATACACAGTATAAAGCCCACTGGTGATCTTTTTACTTTGGTTAACACAAATTTAACTACTGTTCTGTAGTTAAATCTGCTAATTTAACTACAGAATTACTTTTGATCATCACCTCTCATGAGTGCCCTTACCATGATAGGCTGCATACTTCTGATCAGATACTCGACCCTCCTTACAAATACATTATTGAAAATTATATAGGTTTACAGAGATTCAGTGTCAGTGAATAGGTATTTTTTCATCAAAGATTCCTAACCTAGTTTCTTAGAGAATTTCTGATTCAGTTCTTCTGGCCCACTCAGAACCTCGAGGACAGGTATGAATAAAATCATAGACCAAGGAGGCACTTTCCAAGCCATCACAATAGTAACTTTGATGTATTCATTTTTGTTCTGTCCTGATGATGACCCATCTCTTGATCTGCTGTAAAGCGCAGAGAATGTCTTCTTTTATCGGGGAATCAGGAGCTGCAACAAACTTTTTGGCCATTTTAACTCCTGTTAAATTGTTTGGAACCCAGAGGTAGATGAGATGAATCGCACCCTTCATTTCTGATTCTAAACATTATTGTTCATATAGAATAAGATTTCCTATAAAAGCCCATTTTAGTGAAAAACAGAAACTATTTGAGGACATCACCCATCTTCACAGCCCTAGCAACATGTGTGTGATGCCAGGTATAAGGTGATCTGGGTAGAATATATAATGATATTTAATATCACAAGAGCCAAAGAGAAGAATGAATAATTTAACAAAATCAGTGCTGCAGTGAAAATAAAATAAAAGAATTATATGAATCTATTTTAAGGCAATTGATATTAGATTAGAGCTAATCAATTAGCCATGCAGAATACATAGTAACCACTATACTAAGACATCATACAATGGCACTAGATGGATTTTTGAAGAGTACCAAAGAGACTTAGACACCCGACTACATTGACTTCCATTATCTCTTCACTAAATCTTTTTATAACCACAGAGTAATTTTCTTGGCTGGCATATACTGACATGGTTCAGTTAAACTGAGTGTAACTGAAGAGATTTATGAGAGCTGACAGTTAATTCCTTACACCCCTTTTTTTTTTCCCCCCATTCTTCTTACACAACTTAGTTTTTCATGCAATTGCATTCTTTTGGATGTCCTCGTAAATCTCCTTATCCATCCTCCTCCTCTCCTTGGAGCAAGAGGTGGGGGAGAGCATCTGTCATCTCATCATTGGCCAGTCTGGCCTAAACCATGACACCTTTACATTTTATAAGAGGAAATTTAAAGTAAGTCTTTCTACTATAAAAGTTTCCTTGGTTAAGCATCTCCTTTGCTCCTTACACCTACACTTGGTGATCTCTGAATTTGTTCACATCTGACTATAAGGGGAGGGGGCATTATTTTTTATTTTCTTTGTTTCCCTTCACAATATGTAATTTTTTAATGTTTGTTCTGAACAGTTGCACATGTGAGTGGTTCTGCTGACTCCATTATTATGTGGGAGCAAAAAGGCTTTCAGAGAACCAGTCCTCTGTGAATAGTGAAAAATACTTAAAATTACATTATAACCCCTAGTCATTAGACTCAAATTTCCGAATGAGCTAGCTTGAAATCTAATGTGAGCTCCCAGATTTCTGCATCTAACTTTGATAATTTTAGCTGACATTCCTGCAATAACGTCTTGCGCATTCAAATACTTTATATAGCCCACCATTGTAGAACTGTTTTTTCACACTTTTTCTTAATCTAAGCAGGAAAGGGGAAACAGATTTAAAATTATTGATTTATTTAATGTTTCCCAGCACTCCTTTGCTACTTCTTTATAGGTGTTTAAAAAAAGGGTAGATGGGGCACTTAGGGACATGGTTTAGAAGTGGCTCTTGTCAGGGTAGGCTAAAGGTTGGACTCGATGATCTTAAAGGTCCCTTCCAACCTCAACAATTCTATGATTCTATATATCAAACCATCACTAGAAATAGTGGGAAAAGGTTGAAACAATCAAAGGTGATGAAAGTCCTCATGGTAATGTAGCTATTGCTTTATTTGAAGCTGTCAAAAAAGTACTGACAAATGCAAAATTTCAGTATTAACATTATAGCTTAAATAAGGAAACCATCTCATTCTCCAGTGTTTGAGGCTAGTTAGAAAACTGTCAAACAGTGAACTATTAAGTCTGATGAGGACTGCAATCTTTGAACATTAAAGCTGCCACTGGGTTTTTACATAGTGGTTTGCTTTAATCATTTTTAGCAACTATGTCTTGGATTACTTAACATTATTTTAATTTATAATAGTATTAACACAGCAGTTTGTTGCATTGTCACTTTTGGGAACCATGAAATGAAACATGCGAGTTACTGGATTTGTTTGTAGGCACATGGGAAAATTTCACCATAACAAAAATCATTCTCTTGGGACTGAACAGTTCAGACTTGGATTTTTTAACTAAAACAGGATAGATGCTAAATATTTCAGGAAAACTCTGTTTTGTATTGGAACTCCAGTTGGAAGAAGAGCCTTGAGAGGGTGAATTTGAATTTAAGTTTCATATTTGTTGTTTGTATTGGTACTGAAATATCACAAGTGAGCACTGGAATCCCATTGACAAACGTGTACCATCATATCAATTATTCTATCAGCAAAATATTTTTTTCTTATTTCTCAGCCTCTGTAAGCAGATGCAGAATAAATCAGGGAAGCATCCTAGCTGCATCATGAGCATTGTGTGCACCTACAAATCTGTCTACAGCATTTACTGCAACATAGAGACTTTCTGATATCTGATATAAGGGTGATTTTTATGATTTTTTTTTTCCATTTGCCTAATCCCTATTTTAATTCCTGCAGGCTTTTGACATCCATTACAGCGTGCTACAGTATATCCCATAGTTTAACTCTGCACTGTGTGAGCAGGTGCTTCCCTGACTGTTGCGACCTGACATTGGGTAATTTTTTTGATGCTTAATGTTTCTCACATCACAGGAAAGAATGAATAGTCATTTCCAACATGCTGTGAGCATGAGTAGCTAGGCTGTATGATGTACAGATGCAAAAAAGAACCAGAAGGACAACCGCTAGCTTCAAAAGCAACTGTCAACAAACACCGGCAACTTCACAGCTTACCTTTATGTCAGCAACCTCATCCAGAAATATTGTCTGTTCATTTTCTAGAATCAATAAGCTATTTTGAATCTTGTCATGTCTTTCACGACCTCCACTTCCATATTCCTTTGCTCTGTCAGTACACTTCAGAAAAAGTTTGCCCCTCTCCAGCATCATTACTTTGAAATTGTCTGTGACCTAGCGGCCTGAAGAACTGGAACTCTTGGATCTTCCACACACTGAGAAGGAGGTGAAAGGAAAGATCTATAAAATGCATGAAATAATTTTGAGGTGTCTATCAGAGAAGAGGCAGGTGGACGTTTTGGCAGTGGCATCTGGCTGTTGTCAGGGGTATGGGCTAGATAATTCGCTCACAAAGACACAAGCCAACATGGCAGGTGTCTCATTGATGTCTACACACATACACTCAGAATCGTTTCCAGATTGCCCAGCCTGGCAAAGTGTGAGCACTTAGTGACGCTGAGTAGTGTTCATTCATAGCAAACATCTCCTGTGCCATTTCCATTTTCATCCCTCCTGGAATTATTCCACTTGCCACTGTCAGTGCAGAGGGCTACAGTCAGGAGGGAGAGTCTTGAGAGTTTTGTGTGCCTGATAACAGCTCTGCTCTTCCTCAGCCTAGAATGTCTCACAGGTTACCTGCGACAAATCTGTACGTATGCTGCAATGTGTGAACAGCAGCATTGCCTTTCCCTGGAAATGTTCAATGTGTATCTTCTAAAAGGACTGATTTTTCTTCACACATTTTCCAATCTGTTTATTAATCTGTTGCTGAGGTTACTTTGAAAAAAGTAGTGTTTTTGATAGCAAACCACCATATTATTATGAAACTTGAAAAGACACCAGCTTGCCATGAGAATGATTACAAAATGTTTTAGATTGACATTTCATCCAATTTGATCACTAGTCTATTATTGAGGCGTCTTGTTTCCCACCCACCACATGTTCTTGTTAAGTGCTGAGAATTCAACAGAGTTCCTTCCAGTAAAAGTGAAACTCTTTCCATCTGTAGCAAAGGATTCAGTGTCAGTCCTTTATGATAAATAATGCAACTGCTTATTGATGCTTACTTGCTACCTAAACTGTTAGGATGCTTATTCAGTATCCTTACTTAATGTCCTATGCTTAAGGAGTAAGGATAATTAGTATCTAAAGTATAGGTAGTTATGTTTTCAAATTGGAAAACTTTGGCAAATCTAGGCAAAGCTAATTTTTTTTTTTTCTCTCAGAATGAGATTCAGCTCATGGATGAAACCTAAATTCAGACATCTGCATTGTCCTGGTTTGAGAAGCCTACTTGTGAAACTATGTGTTGAGGTTGCCGCTGTAGCTGCGCATGCAGAAGCATACTAGGGCATCTCAGACAGCATTCCTACTTTAAGCAACAGTATTGAGTCCAGAGTACACAAAACATTTCAGATTAGTCTAGAATAGAGGCCTATATTTAATTTTACAACACTACTAATAGTGAAACTTGTCAGTTCAAATGAGAAAGATAAGTAAGGATAGAAGGAAGCACAAAAAAACCCTGGTTATAGCTTGTTTACAGGATGGCAACACAAAGAACATGTTAGGAAGTGAGCATTGTGTCCTATTATTTTGATACTTCTTTTAGCATCTGAAAATATAAGTGTGCCAACACAATGGTGCACTGGAACATAGCAACTCTTCGAGAATTTTAAGAACATTGAATAAAAACACTGGGTTGAGTAAGTGAAAATGCCCTCTAATTTCTGCTTTTTTAGTTTATTTTATAAGTACTGCCAGACAACATGTTATTTATAGACTTCAGACATTTGGAGTGAAAAAAGTTAACTAAGATATGTTCCTTTCAGAAAAAGTTCCAGCCACCTTTGCACAGCAGAGTATGTTGTTTGTGGATGCATGATACTGGAAAGGCAGTGGGCTCTGGGAACATGTAATCCTCCCCGTGAAGGCTTTCAGGCTGTAGTAATCACCCTCACTGACTTTGAGAAGACGTTTCTTAAGTAAGAAATGTCTAAATTGATTTTGGCATTGTATGGGGTCAGAGTTCAGAAAAGAAACTGTGTGTGCAGTGTTTCTTTACCGATGTGATTTAGAAGTAGGCTGCAGAAGGGTCCTAGACTGAAGCAGAGGAGCGTAAAAGGCAGCTCAGGCTGGCAGGTACCGGTGAGCAAACGAGCTCTTTCTGGGTTAGCACACCCTGGGTCCTTGGACTGCAGATGTTGCTTTTGGAAAAACTGCAGCAGAAATGGGTGGTGTTTGCCTAGTGTCACAGTCTGCTTTGCTCCTGGTGCCATCCGCCCACAGCACGGCTCCCACACTGCAGCAAGGCTTCTGCGTTTAACAGCTTTATCTGCATTCTTCCTTTATCTGATGGAAGGAGACATTTTTACATAACAAAGCTATTAATTAGTTCTCGACAAGATTAACAGGGACTTGTTTTGACATAATTAGAGCTAATTCCATTACTCCTGAGGCTAAGGCTGTGCTAGAACAGAGGCTGAAAAGCTTTACAGGTAAACATAGCTTCACAAGTATTCCGTAAGCAAAACTGTTTTAGGAAGGTTTAATAGAAATACGCATGCAAAAGCTGTGTGTACAAAGTGTGTTTCACAAGAACACATTGTGTGAAGGAAAAGCAATTTTTCATAAGGTGTAATGGAACATAATACAGTGAGTAGTTGTTATTTCTCACAGACTTCTGTATTTCTAAACTAAATCCTTGTCTTTATATATTTGCATATTTCGTGTTAGAAAGAAAGCAAGTTAGCTTTTCTGTAGAACTCCTAAAATAAACACAGAAAAGACCTAAAAATATATACTGAGAACAATAACGCCAGTCTGAGTTTTGATCCAGTAAAAATGTGTCTGTAAAATTCTATATGAAAAGAGTATGTCATTAGGAATCTGTTCCAAACTTCATTGACTTTAGGAGAAATAAGCATCACTAAGAGGTTTTATTGATCTGAGAAGAATGAGGTTTGGGTTTAGACAGCTGAAGTTTTCTAAATCCAATGTATTCCTTTACTATGATGTAAAAGAAAATTTTTGAATGTTTAAAAGTATCTCTATCTTAAATCCATTTGTGAAGTGCACATTCTAGATCCATTTCTAAATCTAACCAGCCTGCAAAATCCATACTTTATTTATGTTCCTATTCCATCATCTCTGCTTACTTGCTCATAGTCTCCGATAGACCATCTACTTCAAAATGGCTGCAAAAATGCTTTATATCTGTAAGGTGTTACCATAAAAATCAACTCCTGAGACATAATTATCCCTTGTGTAGTTACTTAAAAGCTATTCTCTATTAGTCACTCAAAAGGTATAGGACATATTGAATGTAATGTTAAAAAAGATACAGTCATACTAGAAAAAGTTCAGAGAAGGACAGCTGATGATCACTGATTTCTGTATGAGAACTGTCTCAACTGATGAAGCCTATTTGTCATGAAAAAGAGAAAACTGAAGGGAAGATTATGACCGAGTTCTGCAAAACCATAAGTAGGATGGGAAATGTGAAGAGGGAGTGAATGCTGACAAGTTATCATGATATCTGAGCTTTGGGGCATCAAATACTTTAGCAAGATGCATGCTCAATCAAAGGGATGTACTATTATCATATCATTAAACAATGTAACTCATAAAATGTTACAGACAATCAACAACTGACCATTTCATTAAAGGAGTGGATGACGTAATGTTTTCTCACATAAATAAGAACATCAAGCTTGAGGAGGCCATTTTAGCTGCAAATTAGGTCTCTGGCATGGGGTCTTCAAGAGTATTGAAGACTTCAAGACTTGCATAAAAGTACCACCTGCCTTGCCTGTTTTCCTGTGACTGCCCACTGTTGGAGACCTGATACTGATACAGATGGGCCTTTGCTCTGTTCCAGGACTGTTGTTCTTAGGTTCTGGGAAGGTTTGGTTTTTTTTTAATTACACATGACATTCAATGTATTAAATCATCAGAGTCTTTCCTGTTTGGATAAGGTATGGAGGGTGGAACTTAAGCAGGAAAAAAGTCAAAAGTAGACTTGAAATTCTGACTCCCGGTAGCCATATGGTAGTTTAACCCAACCCGTGAATTAAGTAAAACAAAGCTAGCCTGGACGTGGGCAGTTTGATAGACCAGACATGTCCTTGGGAACCAGCCTGAACAGATGGCCACTATGCACTGATGCCAACAGAGGAAGCTGGCCATTTAGAAAACTTTCCTTCTGCCCTTCTTTGCAAGCTTGCTAACGTGGTGTTCGGAGTTGAAGGGAGTAAGCCTTCTGAAAACTCCCATTTTTGCATTCCTGGAACAAATCGCATGCTCTGACCACTTAACTATAATAGCTTATGGGTTCAGTGCTTCAATATGAACCACCTCATCTGGTGCTTTAATCTCAATGCTAGAATAGTGCATTTGGCTTAGAAGGCAAGAACAAAAGAAAGTGTCACGAGAGTGTGGAGCTATGAAGTAACCACATGTAATATTTCTGAAGTAGAGCACATTTGTAAAGCTTCAAACTGATCTCTTGCTAAAAAGAGAGCGCATTCTTGTACAAACGGTATTCCCTTCTTTAGCTTGAGTACAACTGCCCCAGTCTTGACCTTATCCAACTCTACAGAAAGTTGTCTATGTGATAAATATGACTTAATTTCAGGTGTTAAACATTTCCCCTCTATTTTATCCAAGTCTTGTTTTTAACGACATATATGAAACATGAACTCTTCAAAACTTTATACTGAAATTCTGAGAGCAGGTCCTTTTATCATTAAATGATTATAAGGCAGCACACACACTGAAAAAGTGTGTGCCAGGAAAGTCCCTGGGCTACTTGAAACAGAACAAGTTTGCCCAAAGTTAGCATTCACAGCTACACGGAGATGACAGGTGATCTCAGAAGGCACTTTCAGCATCTAAATGCTGCATTAAGGATCCCAAGCCATCATTTAGGTGCCACTATCATTCGTCAAATTCCCACATAACCTTGTAGGTACCTTAAGTGCCTAATTTTAGAGATTAAGGGGTTAGTCACAGAACTGTAGCATCGTGCTGCTTTTCTGTTCTTAATAGAGAGAAAGTAGCTCCTACAGGCTGACTCCAAGTGGTTGGATTAGGCTTCTGCTCTGAAATGCCCTGCAGGGCAGATCCTTTTTCTCAGCAGGGAATAAAAAGGGAACAGTGGACGTTAGACTCCTTCAATTTATCCTTTGTGATTATTCCACATAATTTCCCATGTGACATCTAAACTGAGAAACTCCAGAGCAGAAGAAGGTTTCTCATCTGAGTGTAAATCTTTAGCCTGTCCTAACTCCACATGAAAGTGGGATTTAAGCACACCCGAAATGTCTCCCAAATCTTGTTTACTGAGGAAAGATAACTGAGGCACAGTCTGGCTGTCACCTATGGTGAACTTTTAAGAGGTCTTTGTTCTGAAACACTGCAGGGTCTTCCATGGTGCAGAGCTAAAGGTCAGTTTGGGAGCAGCCCAGGACATTTGAATTTCTGTGGCAGGAAATGTCTATTTTGAGGATGTCCAGGAGCAAGGTGCTAAACTCATGCCCTCATCCTCCTGCATGACTTCATCCTCTTGTCTTGCCTATCCCAACTGCATGACCTGACTCAATAGACCTGATTACAGCATGTCTAACTCCAAAACAGAGCAATAAATACAATGTTGGTGCCTTCCCACACACTCAATGTATTCTAGGTTGTAGTTTTCCTTCTTCTGCCTGAGATTACAACTCATTTTGTATGAAATACTTGACTGTTCATTTAAGGTTTCTGTACAATTCTGTTTGTGTCTTTGATAGAATTGGCTATAAGGTTAATAAAAGCATGGAAAGATGTGTGCTTGAGGCTTTTCTTAAAGAAAATTTGTTATCTAAATCAAAAAGATTTCTTTTCAAAATTTCCTACAAGCTGGAAACATGGAGAAAGTTTTTTTAAAATTATTTTTAACAAAACACAGGGTGTTTTTAATGATTTTTTTTTCCACAAAAGGGAAAGTTTTCTGAAATTTTGAAACTGCTCTTTGAATTCAGAAAGGGCAAAACTAGCAGCCACCTCTCCCCTTCCTCAGCCCCAGAGCTATTCCCATCCCCCTCAAACCCCTCCCAAACCCTTCCCCCTTCCTCACAGGAATGCTTCAGTCCCAAACCTGTTACTTCCAGGGTGGGTCTTCTTTCCCACTGACCCTTCCAGGGTCCTTGCCGTGAGACAGATGTAAGCTGTCTCTTTCTGCAGGACTTGGGTGGCCCAGCCAGCAAGGTGGGCTGGTCCTGCTTTGCTCCACCAGCTGAGGTGCTCAGCAGTGAGCTGGCTGGTGCCCAGTGGGGAGCAGGAAGGCTGAAGAAGGAATTTTAATAATGAAATTTAGTGGACCAAACACGCTGTTAGATGAGCCTGAGCTGTTAATAAACTCTGTGATGTGCAGCAGTGAACTGGATGACTTCTCTGGGTCCTTCTCTCTCCTGTTTTCAAAGATACTCTTGCAGAGACAACTCAGCTTCTGCTGAAAATCTGAGGAAAAAAAGAAGTGAACAGCACTCAGGATGGGGTCCAGAGAAGTCAGGGACACCAAAAATCTTGCTTGCTTGCTTGCTTTCAAAATGAAAAAACTTTACTTATCTAATTAACAAACAGAACAAGTAAAACCAATCCAAGAAATCACTTGGCAAAACATTGCACAGGGCATTTCATTCTCTACCTTGGCAGAAGACAATAGTGGAGATGACTTGCATATGAGAGCCGTTCATTATATCTAGAAATGGTTATAAAAATGTTATCAGCACATTTTCATCTGAAAAGGCTGTTTCAGCAACAGCAATATATTTAAATACATGTTACACTGTTTCCAACAGGAGGTGCTTTGATCTGGAGAAATGAACCTTTCATTTATCACTACATTAAAAAATGTCCTTAGTAAGCTATGATATTTCATGTTGCGTGTTAGTTTTGGCATGGCATTTCACACAATTTTGTAACTAACACATATGTAACCACGTAAAAAGTAATAATAAAAATTTTAAAAATCTGGAAAAAGTATTCAGGGCCTTTCAGAGTTCCATTCAGGTCCAGCAATGCCCTTTAATGCAGTTAGTGTATAGTTGCTTTCGTAACTGTATCTATATACAGGTAGATATATAGCTATCCTTATAATGGTAAACAAGGCTTCTACCACTGGTTTTCCACCTCTTCCAGGTCTTTCTTGAAACTTAAACTGAATTTACCTTCTATCAGGTTTAGGTCCTAAAAAAAAACCAAAACCAAATCTTGAAGAAGTTTATTCTATGAGGCATCAACTCCTGTTTTTATAGTGTTTTAAACTGTATATTTTATAATTTTGCATATACAAAACTTCCTCCTTCTATTTGCTTAGTTTCCTAATGTTTGAATAGCTTGCTTTGTCTCTTATCCCACCATTTTCCTATGATTTACTTAAATTTAGTTGATACACTCACTAACTTATGCCCCAGAGTAAAATTCCTTCACAGATTTCTTTTCATACGGAGGAATTTGATGTCCTTTATGTGTATAAATTTAAGATATTCAAGAATCATCTTTCTTAAAGGCTTAGATTAAGAAATATAGAATTATTTCTTTTTTCCCTTTCAAGGTAAAAAATAAACTTATCTCTTACTAACAGTGAGCCAAAAACTTGTCCTGTTCTCCTTGTGCTCACACATAATGAATTTTTAAGGTTTTCAATAATAATCTTAATGAACAAGTCAGGGAATTAGTTGGCTGTATAAGTGACTGTGATCAGGTCACTTAAAGGGTAAGAATCTTAAAATTAGTGAGGCACTGGGGAAGGCTATTTAGAATATTTCAAAATGTATATGTTGAGATATTCAGGAAACCTTTTTATCTCCATCTTTTGCTAAACAGAGAAGGTCTCCCACTGGCTGAAAAAATGACAAGCCATCCATATATAATTTAATTTGTTTTGTATAATTTTACACATTATTTTATTTGGAATAAAAGACACAAGTTTGCAGGGCTTCTCAGCAAGTCTCTACTTTATTTGAATTTCTGCATTTTGGTAGGGAACAGCAGGATAAATATATGCAGAGTTTCTTTTACCCTTTAAATAATGGAGACTGACAGTGGATTGGAAAAATATATATCTATTAATAGTGCTTGTGCAATTCCTTTAGTCAAGCAGGTCAGTAGTATAGCTGAGCGGCAGCTGGCAACACCTGGTTGTGATGACAATAACCTGCACAGCATGTATGCATTTTCTTCCCTCTCCTGGTTGCTGAGTCCACGGATGACAACCTACTTCTGCTACCCGTGACTGGAACTAAACTGTGGGTCAGCCAGTGGAGACCTCATTCAAAAGCCACTTTTCAGACTCTGAAAGCCTTTTTTTTCTTTTTCATGATAAAAACAATATGAGAATTCTCAGGCTACCTGACAATAAGTCTTATGAGGAGCAGTTGAGGGAGCTGGGATTGTTTAGCCTAGAGAAAAGGGGGCTATCTAAAGGGGAGACATTATCGCTTTCTACAGCTACCTGAAAGGAGGCTGTAACCAGGTGGGGGTCTGTCTCTTCTCCCAAGTAACTGGTGATATGGTGATAGGACAAGAGGAAATGACCTCAAGTTGAGCCAGGGGAGATTTAGACTGGATATTCTTAAAAAAAAAAAAAAAAAAAAAAAAAATTATACTGAAAGGGTTGTTAAGCATTCGAACAGGCTGCCCAGGGAAGTAGCTGAGGCACCATCCCTGGAGGTATTTAAACGATGGGTAGACATAGTGCTTAGAGATATATGGTTTGGTGATGGTTTTTGTCAAGACTTAAGTTCATGGTTGGACTAGATGATCTGAAAGGTCCCTTCCAACCTAAGCAATTCTATGATTCTACCTTTAATTTAATATTTTTTCTGGTTTTAATTTTTATATAGTCTACATTAGTATCAATCAGGACAGAGAGTTAAGTGTCATAAAGTATGTATATGAAAGTTGGGGACAAACATTTTAGCAGGGCCTGTTGTGATAGGACAAGGAGTAATGGTTTTAAACTAAAAGAGGGTGAGTTTAGAGTAGATATAAAGAAAAAAAATTTTACAATGAGGGTGGTGAAACACTGGAACTTCTTGCCCAGAGAGGTGGTAGATGCCCCATCCCTGGAAACATTCAAGGTCAGGTAGGATGGGGCTCTGAGCAGCCTGATCTAGTGCAAGATATTCCTGCCCATGGCAGGGGGATTGGACTAGGTGACCCTTAAAGGTCCTTTCCAAGCCAAGATATTCTATGATTCTATGAGAAAATCTTTGTGTATTACATAGAGTTTTAGTCTCATTAGTGGTATCTTTTTATGTTCCAATGGTCTACAGCAGAAATTCTGAGCCTTATACACGTGTGAGTGTGTAGAAAAATTAAATGACAAAAAGCACAACTGAGATGACAGTGTGGGTTTGTCTGAAAAACAGAAGAAAAATAAAGCAAAGATGGTATGGAACTGGTACAGAACAAAAAAAGGATTATGGTCATGAACACTTAGGAAATGCTTTTATCTGAACAAGAAATACATTGTAAACACAGCTTATTTTTCACAATTGTTTCCCTCTTACTGTGGCTTGAAGAGGATCTCTGTAGAATGATGACGGTTCAAATTCCAATTCATTAAAGAGGATGAAAAGACAAAGGCTAAAATCATCCCAAGAAATTTAAAGTTTATCAAGGTAAAACTGCTTCTGAAGTTCATGTTTTCATTTGTTCTGAGAAAAAAACAAAACAATCCCAACAAAACCCCTCTTACAGCAAAATTTCGACACTTCTAAGGTATTTTATGGTTTTCACTTCATATGTCAAGTGGGGTCTCCCTACAGCTAACACAAGCTAACTATTGAAACTGATCTCTTAAGTTATGACTAGTAACATAGAAGACTAACATGTTTAGTATACTTTAGGTCTCTTGCAATGGAAAATGAGTAATTTATATATATTCTTTTTTAAATAAATCATGTCACCACTTGGTTTTTCAGAGAAAACTGTGTATTACTTGGCATAAGTGGTAGGATATTGTGCAATACACAACAGAGTTCATACTTTTAGTGCATTGCAATGTTTCAGCATAGCTTCACCGAGGTCAGTGCTGCTGCAACGAATTACATCAGCCAAGGATCTGCTATTGAACTGAGCTGCAAATTTTGTTTGTAACATACAGACACAAAAAAAGTACGCTATTCATAATGAAAAAGTAAGAATAAAGGCTTGAGTCAAAAAAAAATCTGTAACCAACAAATTTTACAGTTATTGCTGATTTCAGTGGCTCATGATTCACTCTTCACTAAGCCATACTAGATATTCGTTTCGGGGTATTTTGCTTCTATATACCAGATACAGAAAGTAACATAGCTTAAGGGTCATGGAAGGGGCAAAGAGACATAATGAAACACAGAAATAGAGAAATCAGCAGAGCTACCTGGGAGACGAAAAATACAATAAAAAGCCTCCCAGAAGTCTATTGTTCATATCAGCAGAAAGGTTTGACATAAAAAAAAAAAGAAAACTTACAAGTATTTTCCATCTATTTTTAAAATAAAAATGTATGTTTGCATTAATCAAAACTAAGAATCTAAAGCACCTAAGTAAAATCCTTCTTTCTGGTTCCAGAAATGTAAAAAGTACACAACTGTTCAAAGCGATAGAAAATCTCTTCCTCATCCTGGTTCCAGCAGATACCACTTTTTTCAATTTTCAGAGGAAGGTGCAAGAATTCCTCTAAAGGACACATGGAAAATAATCTTCTAGAAGGGAAGCTCTGCTTAGAAAAAATACATGCCATTTTTGAATGGTGCCCTCACTGAAAAATGGTAGAATTGAACCTTAAGTCTACTTTCACACATCATCTTTCAAAACATATATCAGACCACAAATGAAAAATGTTAGTGCCATTGTGAGGTATCAGCTAAGAAAAATATGCGAGGTTTTTATACTACTATTTCCTTCACAAATTGGTGAGTTTACATCTGCCAGAAGATTATCTGTTCTTTGGAGAACATATGTAATGTGACAGTTGTAAGTTCTATCACATTTTTCTTCTTGAGTGTTCACGGACAGGATGCTGCACTTTAAAGAAATACTGTGAGACTAAAAATTTGAGGTCAATGGGTCTGATTGCCTATAACAGACTGGATTTTCTATATTTAATTAAGTGGCTGATCCAGAGAGAATAATCATCTGCTGTTTCCACTAACCTGAGGATGTGACTACTCAAGACTTTTAGTCACTCCCTAAAAGTTGAGATTATCAGCTGAAGAATCCATCCTGTGACTCATGGGACCTCAGGTTCATCCCACAACAAGTCTTCACTTCCCTTGTTTTGCAGGGGAGTAGTGAAATTTGTCTGGTTCTGCATATTTTCCCTGGAGCTTTCCATCTTTCCTTAATTACTTCGCAGAATTCTAACTGCCCATGATCGCCTTCGGACTGCACAGGAATAACAATGACATTCTGGGGCTATGGTGCTCCCTGCTTAAAAAAAATCTGGAGGGCTCTTATTCCTCTGCTGCAGTGCTATCTATGGCGAAAGAGTGCTATGTAGAGGTCTTGATACAAGGCAAATTTCTGCAGCAGCCTTGAGGGGGGCTCGTAGAGCAGTGATTGCAAGGCAGAAATTCCCACCTTCATCTCTCTCCAGCTGTGCGGCACACATGCTCCTTCCCACAACCGTGCCTTTCAGTTAGTCCTTCTAGATTTGGCTTAGGCATTCATGTATCCACAGCTTACCTCCTTTTTGCAGTGGCGTGTTCTCCATACATCCTTCTTCCTCACCGTCAGTACTATTTGACACTTCACCCATTGCAGCCCCCGGTGTCAGGTAGATCATTAAGAAATGAAATTAAGAAAACAACATATCCTAGACTGAAAAACTCCAGAGTGCTAAAAATTGAATCTCTGCAATTGTTCTGTTTCTCTTGATTGCCTCTAGATGAGAGTAAAATACAAAATTCTGTTGCCCGTGCAATGTTCCTTGGTTACTTTTGTGTGTGTTTGTTTTTGCACTGAAAAATGATTATTCTGCTAATTATTTTTCTGTGTAGGGTTTGCAAAACCTCTCTTTGTTCTATCCCAGAAATAAGCCTGATGCACACGAGCTTCTTCTCTTGATACACAGGACTAGATTCTTATGGCCACATATGAAAGGAGTGAAACTAATGGGCATTGTCCATTACAAAAATACTAGTTTCATGCATGGTTTGTATTTTGCCTCGTCAGTGGTGTGGTATCACAAACCCAGGCTTAGATTTTTTCAGTGTACTCCAGGCTAACTGTTTTGGAAAAAGAAGAATGCATGTCTCTGTAAGAATCCAAAGTTATTCCATAAAGCCATGAGCACAGAACCCGTTTCTGCCACAACCACCACAAAACCCGGGAGTAAGTCACTACAGAGCACTCCAAAACCCACCTAGATCCTTGCCAAGTCTGTTTTCCGTTATAGTTTAATTCTAGATTCAATAAACACAAAGAAAAGGCCATCAAACAAATGGAGGCTATGTAATTTTCAATTAAAATGTGCAACTGGTGTTTCATAAAAATATGGATGCAGTTATGTCTCTGGGCTGAACTGAAAGAACCACAAGTTTTGACAACTTGCACCTGCAATATATATTTGCTGGATTTTTAGAAAAGTAAAATACTACATTACATGCACACAAAGTGCGTATTCCTTAGCTATGGCCCTCTTTTGAAACTTAGCTCCTGAACAATGTTGCCAAAAGAAACAGCTTTTGTGCTTTCAGACAGCCAACATCTTATAAAACCAGGCAGATGAATGATGTTATGTGTAAGGGATGAATAAAAATATCAAAGATCTGAAGTTCCAAACAGGCTTTGCACGCCAAAAAAACTGTATTAAAATTCACCCCATAGAAAATAAAATCAAATAACACTGGGACCAACCTGAGCATTTAGACCCGCTCCAGAAGCTAAAGGCTTGTGAAAGTTCCTGAGGCAGAAGGATCCCCCTTTTGCAGTCAATTTTCCAAAGATTTTTTGAAGCTTGTTGCTACACTGGGTGTTTTTGTTGACGATAAAACTATGAGCCTATGGTTTATGCAAGGTATATGGTGAATGAGTATCTTTACTGTTATTTGAGACTGAGAGCATTCAGTCAATTCCGGCTTTTGAATTTGGGAGGAAGGTTTTACCATTGATAGCTGAAGACTGGGATTTCATTCACAGATTAAATCTAGAAGAAAGATTTTGATAACTCAGACTGACCGCCTTCGTAATTTAAATTATAGAATTGTACGCAAAGAAAATTATACTTGAGTCAGCATCTAATAATTCAACTGCATGAATATAATTCCCCAGTGATCTCTAGAGTTATATCAGTGTATAACTTAAATAAAAAATATATATTCCCTAATTTATGTAAATGAAGGAATTGAACCCAATATTAATCAGCAACAGCACACTTTGCTTTGAAACTTTCTCATGCCAGAAAAATGTGAAGGCGAAAATTTCCTCTCTGTTCTTCAAAGCAGTTTCCAGTTCAATCTGCTTTCACTTATATGTATGTAAAACAAATATTGATACCATAACTAAAGACTTCAGAAAGAGTTAGACCTATTTATCAGATGTTATACAAATGCACAGGAAAATTCATTCTTTTCCTAGGCTACACCTGATTTTAATCAGAAACGACCAACTGACCATCAAAAATGATAAGAAGAATGGAAGTATACATAAAAAGGTCACCTGTGGGTTAGTTATGGGTGAGAGTTATCTCACCTGATTTTACATATCTGAAGATTAAAGTTCTGACAATGAACTAGTCACCATAGGTTGCCTTTGTGGGGTTCCTCCAAAGAAATCATCTGACCTCTCTAGAAGAGGATCACGTATGCTTTGGAGGTGCCTATTTCCCTTCTTGGACTAATTAGTGGTCTCAGGTGACTGGATCATAATCAATGCCTTACTTTTGGCTCACACTTGCATGGCTGAGCTTTCTGCATGACCAAGGAGTATCCCAAAGAGAGGAACCAAAGAAAAGAGGTCACAAACTGAATAATAGGAAGTAAAGAAACAAAACTGCATTCCACCAGTACTTTTTTTAAAATGCCTTATTTAATGAGAATAGTCCTCCTTTATTTTATTTGTTGGTCTCCACTAGAAAAGGGTTGCCCTAATACAGAGAGATTCTGGCACTAGTCCTCACTGTTAAAATATATATCCTGGAAGAATGTAAGAAGCTGGATCAGTCTCTGTCCCTCAGTCACATAAGTTACATCTTGGATATATATTTGAGCTCTTTATGACCTTGCAGATGCTTCTATTGAGAACAATCACTTCATTTGTTTTTCGCATTCTTTTTTATTTGTGTTTTATTATTTTCTATTGAAGCCTAGATTTTTAATCATGCTTTTTTGTCTTTCTCAACAAATAGCTTCACAAACAGCACAGTGTAATTCTTTGATCCCTTTTGACACCCGAATAGAGGATAGGTGTAAGTACTCCCAGGTAAACTGAGAAGTTATCAGGTCTTTTTAGTACTGCTTAGAGATAACCTGGAGTTCCCTAACGTACATCTGGATCTGCTCTGTTTCTTGGTTTTGCCGACAATTCATTAATGTCTGGTAAATGGTCCACAGGGTCTCATGTATTCAGAGACCTTAACATGCCAAAAGAATTTGCTGTTGTACCTTTGCCTTCCAAAAATCAAGATGATGAAACATACTGCTGCAACGGGGTTTGGTCTAACACTACTTTTAAAATCAGTCATCTTGATAATGATCATCGTTATTAGCCATTGGAACAATTTCTCCAGGGATTTCTCTTCCTTATAGTAACTTAGCTCAGGACTGGCATTTTTTCTTATGTATCTATTCTAGCTCAGCCCGAGATTGAAGGTTGAGCTCAGAGATCATCCACTGAAATTCCTGAGCCAGGTCAGAGATAAGTGATCAAATTGTGGTTTTGGCCTTAAAGTCTTTCTCTGTGTAAACTAAGTCTTCTCATCTGACTGACACTAATGTGTAGCTGTTAAGTAGCTTAGACTGCAATAATTAATAAATAATAGTAAAATATGGAAATATATCTACTGGTATCAGTGAGAAGGTATTAGTTAAGCCTAATTTTTTTCTTTTTTTTTCTGCTGTTAATCTAATCAATATTTAACTATGAAGAAATTAAACTGTTAATTTTTTTTTCTATGCTGAACAAAACTGTTGAAAAGTACCTGATTTGTAAAAAGTGCAGTCTTCCTTTTCAATCTAAAGCACTGTTTTCCTTTGCTATTACTTTTACTTATGTTTCTTTGTGAACTGAAAGCACCTGGAGCTATGCATTGACTTAGTAGATACAGCAGCTTTTCACATATAAATACTCTTGGTCTGCAAGTCTGTTTTTGAAAGCATTCACTCACTGCAGCTTCTTTTCTATGGCCTTGGGTTCTGTTTTCATTGCAATCAATGACAAAAGCCATCATTTACTAGAAGGAGAAAGTTTGAAAGAGAAAATGTTAGAGCCAGCCAACCAAACTGACCTATACACCAGATTTCACTTCCTATCTGCAGTTTGCTGGGACAGAAGATATCTACCCAAACCACAACATCAAATGCTGACTCTTGAATGCACTGGGATACTTCACATTTCAGTTCAAGTTACAGCCTTCTCAGCTGATAGAGCCACTGAATATATAAGCATTTTATATAGATGCACATGGTTTCAATGATGCTAAACTTATTACTTTGTTTTTTCTTTTTTTTGATTTTTTTTTTTGAATTTTTTAAGCCATAGCCCTGAAGACTGAATGGCAGCCAGGCACAGCCACATCTAGAAATGTTGCTGATGTAAACTGAATAAAATCTAGTATAAAACCGAATAAATGATTTATACTGAAAGGAGAAATAAACAAAATTAATTAAAAATCTGTTTTCTTAGTTTGAATAAAATATCTTTCTGTCAGACTCTGAAGGTAATTTTGTTCAACAAGGAACACCAACATGTGGTCACTCTGTTTCCAGGTTGTAACGCTGAGATGAATAGCACCTTTCATAACAGAGTCCTCAATAACCTCTGGACTTGATCCTGAAAACACTTTGTATGTAATTATGTTGGCTTCAGCTGTACTACTTCAGGGTGGGTTTCACTCACTTAACATTAAACATTTAGAAGTAGACATGTAGGCTCCCTCTGCAGTCAAAGGAGGGATATAGAAAGCACTAAGGAAGAAGTGTTCCTTGTCTGGAGTATTTTTTAATTTTTCTTTTAAACGGTGGGATGCATCATCATAGAGGGAGATTGGCATCAGTCTCTGTTGACTGCATAAGGAGACCATATGATTGGAAACCTATGTTTCAGGAAATAAGTTTATTTGTAGCTTTGAGTGCATATGTGCTTGATGAGAAAAGCCTGGTATCCGTACACCAGTCAACTGAGATACTTGTGAAGACAACCAATTTGCAATATTCATCACTTTATTTAGTGTAAGCCTTATATTAGTAAGGTTGGTGCCTCCTGTGGCTAGAAAGGTGGAAGTCTAAAGGACATACAGATGCTGTAGTACCTGGATGCAGCTATGGTGCAAATGGGAGTAGTATGCAAGGACTCACTTCATCATACGGACCAAAACCACGGTAGTGGGGTGAGGGGTCTACAGGTCCCACAAAAACCAGTTCATTTGCTATAAATCTACACATGACCATGTGGGCAATAGGGAGTTGTGTTTCTGTAAAAAAAGTGCCATTGACTTGTGAAGTAAAAAAAGATGAGAAAATAGTACTGGTGTTTTCCCAATAGCTCCCCACAAAATACATTTCTAATTAAAAATGTAGCTCACTGGATTGTAGAGATACTCAAAATATGACGATGTGTGCTGCAGGGATTTTGCTAAGCTTTTGGGATCTGGCTTCCTTTCACTGGGATTTAGATGCCTCACTAACCTTGTTTTGGCTAGGCTAGGTTCCTTGTACAGAGAAACCCAGACTTAAACCTTTGAAATTTCCCTCCAGAGCTCTCAAAATCTACAACTTCCACGAATACATGCCTGTCTGCACTAGAAATTATGGTACAATCTTCAAGTTAAGAGTCCCTTTCCTTCAAACCTGTTGCACAGGTATGTCGTGAAGGGATTTAAACAGAATACTAACACAGAACAGAGGGAGTGTGTAAACAAATGTACTATACCAAGTTACTGTTTTCCTCCTTCTGAGTGCTGATGAGTCTCTTCTTTCAGATGAATTTTGTGCTCACTTGGCTAGTAGTATATTATCTTAAGCTACTAACGACAATGTGTTCTCACTGATGAATCTATAACAAATTTAATGTTTACTGTTTGAGGGAGACAATCTTTTAATACAATCAAAATAGTGATTTATTGAGGACAGAACATGATCCCACATAATGTATGCTGTAAAGCTTTAAGGCATGTGTTTCCATTTAACACTATTTTGCTTGCAAAGTGATCACCTAGAGTTAAGGTTTGCCCTAAATTGGGTAGGAAACAAAAATATCCAAGAATAAATAATAAACAGGGTGTGTTTTGGACAAAGATATGTTTTAGAGACAGAAAGAACATTTCTATCTATAGAACCATTGCTTGGACGTTTGTCTTCTGTCAACCACAAGTACATATTTTCACTAGAAAAAAAGTGACTTTCAGGCGTTTGCAAAGATTTGTTCCTGCTAAGGATAAACAGAACTAGATATCCTGTGTTCTGAGATAAGAAAATACATGGAACCATTTCTTGTAATAGCACTCATGTTTTATTAAAATGAGGGGGGGGGTGTTTATTATTGCTACGGCCACTGCTGAGGGGGACTGGAGTTCTTTGGACACAGTTCAGAGCTGGTTATGTTCTACCCTCCCCTTGTTGGTGCTGAAGCCAATAAATCAATGCAGCAGTTGTTGCCATTCAGTGAGAGCAGGGTAATGCCTTAAACCAATTAGTTCAACCACTGGTTTCACTCGAAGTAGAGACAGGCAGTAGAAATGCCCTTCCTTAGAAATATCGAAGTATAATTTTTACAAAGCAGAAAAATGAACTTCAGCTAATTTTTCATTAATTTCTTGTCTGACTCATAAAATACATAGAACTGTGGGCTCTCAGAGGGTGCTTTCCTTTCCTATCCAGGACATATGTGGAAATAAAACAATTTTTTTCCTTGTCATACTATTTATTTCGTAGAGACTGAATTCATATGCAAACTATGGTCTGTAGACAAAATTTTTATTCTTCTCACCGTATTTGGTCCAGATCACACATGCACTGAGCAGCAAAGCTTGAACTAAACTCAGCGCAAATTGTAGGTGCTTCATAAGACAGTCCAAGTCTTGAGAGGACAGGGACTGAATAGCGACAAGAAGGTACCTGGGATGTGGCATTGCGTAATTTGTACCTAACCCTGTAACGTGCTGGACAAAGTTAAACACTGTGAGCTCTAACGGAGTTTGAACATGTTCAGTTTTAACATTTTCAGTAATTCAGGATTAGATCCTTTATGACTAAGTTTTCATAATTAGCCAGGAATTTGGCAGCAAGAAAAAGATGGATATTCTACTTTTACCTAATAATTTTAAGGAAGGTTTTGTCCCCTTTTAAGTAATACCTTTCATAAAAGTCTCCTTTTGTCTCTTATTCTTTTAATTTTTGAACAGTAACTCAGTGGAGACCGATTATCTCTTACCCCTATAGCAATCAATGAAGTGAAATTTGCTTATTTGGGAGCCGTAGGGGCTAGCAATGCCTCCCTTCATGCATTCTAACCCCCAATAGGATTTGTCCTGACGCGATCTACAGTGCATGCTGAGCTTCTTCACAAACTGGTAGGCTGAAGCAGCCTTGACCTCCTGTCTCTGCTCTGACTGCTTCTTGTTCTCAATGCTTTAGATCAGGTAGAACTTGGGATGATCAGGTGAAAAATAAAATTGAAGAACTTACAGAAACCCTCGCCAGTAAGGGTTTGCAGGCTCAGTCAGTGTTTGCAACTTTACATTCCTCAAGCACAGTATGCAGTGGGAATAAGGATACAGTACAGATGCCTGGTTCTCTGTGATGACCTGCAGACATTTATCCTAAAAAGGAAAAAAAAAAAAAGCAAACCTAAAAGCTATTTAAGAAGAAATACTGTTATGAATAAATCAGATTACAACTACAATGTCAAAGCTCTGTCCAAGATAAAAGAAAAGAAAATAAAGAAAAAAAAGGATCAGATCCCAACCCTGAATTTAAGGCTTGTTGGGGTGGGAGAAGACATGAAATCAGTGTGAGCTACTGTGTAGGTGCTGCATTGTGATTACCAACACTGGAATAAAACAGATTCTCCTCTTCCCAAACTGGTGGGAGAGGGAGTGAGCAGAGTCCCTTGTCCTGCTCTGGAGACCTCCAAAGATCAGCCGAGCTGAGTCAGCACAGGGCAGTGAGCAAACTCTGGCTCTTCCCATTCACACAAGGCAAAAATCCCCACGTGCACGCGAGGAGCTGAGCTGCACGTGCAGCATCTCCTTCACTGCTCCAGTTTGCAATCCAACAGATTAAAATAAATCAGTTCAGGGTTTCAGTGGCTTCATTTAACAGGCCAGGTAGAGAAGTTGCTTCATGTTTGACACTTTCATGTCTGCTGCTGGGAGCGGAGGCAGGGATGGGTGGCTGGGAATAAGCACTGCCAGACTTTAAGCCATCAAGGTTTGTAAGTCAACACCCGGTTTCTTGGTCTTGTCAGTAAAGAGTGGGCAGTTTTTTGAAAATTTTCACAGTTGGACATGAGTTACAGGATCTAACTTCTCATGAAGTTCCTCATGAAGGACCTCAAAGACATCCAATGTATAGTTGTTCAATTGGAAGAGATTCACTAGAGACAATTTAGCCTTACATTTGGAAAGCAGTCTCTCTCCTTAAGAGATTTAAGAAACATCATTGCATTGGATAGTGCTGCAGGCATTTCTGTCACTACTTACAGAAGGAATAATAGCACTCAGCATAAAGACAAACGCCTATAGTGTGGCAGCATGCTGCCGTCTCATGTTTCTCCTGCAGCCTTTACTAGGAGAACATTTATCTGCTTTGACAATTTATCTCAGATGAAAATAGTTTTCTCCGAAATATGCCAGTTTGGCATTACAGTGTCTGGACAGCATTCAGACTTACAATCAAGCAGAAAATCAAGGAGATCGATAGAAAATAATAAACCCAGCTTACCTCTCTTCTTAATTTTAATTATTTGCCAAAGACCTATTTGGTCATTTAGTTCATACTTACTATTCAATGAGAAAAGAAGAATGCAGATATCTGATGATCAACTTTGCTCTTTTATGAGCCATTCAGCCTTACAGGAAATTTGAATGGTTCCCCAGGGCACTGGGTGTGGAATTTGGTCTTAGAGGACCCTCAAATGAACTATAACAGACAAAAAAGGGAGAAATATGACTTTTCAAATTCACGTTTGTAAGAACCTGTTGAATACTTCTTCCACACAATAGTCAATGTCCTTTCTCTTTCCATCATCATCACCATCATTATAATAATCACATCTTCAAAATGTTGACAGAAACCCTTCTCTTCCTATTAAAACTTTAGACAATTTCTACAAATTTGGCAGAAATTCCTATAATTTGGGGGGCATTTCAAACACCCTGTAAGGGGCAAATGCAGTACTCTCCAAAAAGGTAACTCAAAGAAATAGCATTAATGCAGACACTGAAAAAGGTAAAATTCCTTCTAATGTCTCCCGGTGAAGCTGTACTTATCTACTCAAGAATTTCCTGAACAGTGGTTTAAGATACAATGCCAAGGAATGGATCAACTAGTCATTTAAAATGATACTGTGCAGATGGTGAATGTCTCCTCAGCCTGTGTCCATGGCATGACCTTGTATAACCTTGTTTTACAGCTCTAGTAACAAGGAATAAAAAGGCCTGCTCATTCTGCACACTTGGCACAGAAATTTTATGAACTTTCCCAGTTTTCATTCAGCAAACAGCCACAAGAGGGCATCTTTTTTCTTGGTTTCTTCCACTTCAAGAAATGAAGAGCTTAATTAATTTCACAAATTCGTTTTTATAATTCTTGAAATTCTCTGCTATTTATTCCACCAAAAATATGTGTTCGCATGATTTGCAAGAAGAAAAAGTAACTACCATAATAACAACATCTCCAAAGTAATTTCTTTTACATTTCACAGAGACTTCAGGCTGGTTCCACAAGTGAGAAAAGGGGACATTCATACTGATTTCTTTTTCACAGGAGTCTGAAACATCTCCAGTACATGAAGCAAGCAGTACTTTTCAGCATGTTTTCATTTTACCGGGATTCGTGTTTTCAGAATATATCAAAGCCCAATTCTGTAGTTCAAATGAAAGCTTAAAAAATCAACAGGGATTTTTCTTCCATCAACCTGCTCCTCATTTTCTCTTTCTTGAGCTTCTTCTGATGTAGAAAGTGGTTACCGGCAGAGTGCCTGTGATGTTCGGTGAGAATGTGGGAACAAGGTAAAGCACAAGAATCATTCCACAGGAATTTAAAATACAAACTGTGTTCTAATCTGCATCATACTGATCACAATGATATTTTTATTAAACAGTGCCATCCAGGGATTAAAGCAATGGAAAGTTTTAGTGATCATAATGAAATGAATGTGGAAAATCAGGTATAAAGTCCCCCTTTGAAGAGCTTAAGCAGCAGAAGTCAACGGCAACTATGAAACAACCTGTCTTCAAATTCCTCCATTTATTTTGTGGGAATGTAAGACACATGTAGACAAGTTGAGTCTGTGTATCTGTGTGCAGAGTTTATAAAAACATCATCAGCTTGGTACTATAGTAGCAAACTGTTTAAAAAACACAGGTAAAAAAGTGTGAAGCTGACTTTTGGTGAACTGAGAAAAAACCCCATGTTTAGGTTCTCGCTTGTATACCCAGGCCACCCATCTGACTTCTGTGTGAATGCTAGGTGAGGATGAAGCTCTGCTGAGGTGGGTAACATGGTGGAAACTCCAATATATCACTCTAGAGTTCTTTGGTTCTCCTGTTATTTCATGGGAGCAACAGTCGGGGTCTGTTCTGCAACTGAGTCGCCAGCTGAAGACTTTCAATCTGAGCTCTTCACTGAGAGAAACGCAGTTTTTGAAAGAGCCCCAGTGTGTCTTGTCTGGAAGTGTCTGGTATTATCTGTGCCATGTGTTCAATGGCTCTCAGCCTGTGGGCAGAAAGGCTCTTCCTCGGGCAGCCACAGAAGGAAATATGTTGGAGAGAAGGGTTTGGTGTGGGAGTGGGTTGGTCCAGGAGAGAATTTCTCTCTTAGGAAGTGGTCTGCAGCATGCGAAAGCTGGAGAACCACCGATGAAGCACATTCCATGGGCAAAACAAATAAATGCAAAGGCAGATGTATCCCTGGCAGCTATAATTTTGCACGTGGGCTACTCTTAAACGTGCATCAACCCCTAGCACTGGGCCACTACCCAGCTGCTTTCTCCTTATCAGTAAGTGTGGCGAGCTGGCTTTTTTTTTTTTCTTCTCTTTTTTTTTTCACTCCCAGTCTACCAGCCAGTGACCTGCAGTTCAGCCCCGGCGGGAATGTGTCACGGGAATAATGTGAGTGGACCTGATGCTGCTTTAGACTTTATGATCTGGGCCAGCACCTGTGGAGGGTGGTTGCGCTATGAAGTTGGGATGCCCCTGTGCAAACTCACAGGTGTGTGATCCGGCAGCGCAAGGAGAGGTCAGTGGTCCAGGGGAAAGGACATGAGCACAGGGTGTCCGGTCTCAGCAGGGTGGGCATATTGTTGCCACACTCTGTCCGTGTCCTTGTGTGTCTGTGTGTCCGCTCCGCTACTTTTCACAGAGTGAATGTCTCCCCGCTGGCCGGGGCTGTGACCTACGGCGGGAGCAGCGGCAGCGGGTGTGTGTCTGAGCTGGCTGACACACACACACACACACACACACACACACACACACACGCACGCAGCAGCCCATTTGCTGGAGGGGTGTGCATGTGCGTGTGAGGGAGTGGAAAGGGGTGGCGGGGATGGAGGAAGGGAAGACAGGGGAAACTCTGACACTCCGCGCAGAAGGAGGGAGACCCTCCGCCGCCGCCGCCGGGGAGGAGCCCGCCCGCCTCGCAACGCCTCCAAAAACCCGGCCACCGGCCCCGGTCCCGCACCGGCCTCACCCCGCACCTCGCCGCCGCTCCGGCTCCCCGGCAGGTACCCGCCATCCCCCGCCGGGGTCCCCAACGCTTTGCGCCGCTCCGCTGGGCGCTGGAGCACTTTTCCGCCGCCGCGGAGAAGGGGTTGGGGGGGGTGTGGGGAAGGGGTGGAAAAGTGCATGGGGTCCCCTTTGCTTGTCCCGGACCCTCCGCTCGCCTCTGTCCCGACAGCCGCCTGGGTCGCCGCGGAGCGGGTGCCGGCGGCCGGCACCTGGCGGCGGTCCCCGGGCCACCTGCCTTGCTGTCATCAAGGAGGTGAGGTGCGCCGGCTTGGGAAAATCCCTCGGCTCTGCCCTGGGTGGTGGGTTTGGGGGGCGGGGGGGGGTAAGGGGCGAGGAGGCGACAGTTTTGGGGAGCCGGGGGCTGAAGGCTGGGGAGGTGGGAGCGGGGCGGGCGGAGGGAGAGGTGTTTTGTTCCCTCAGCCTCGGCACCTCTGCGCCTGCCGCTGCTTCGCATAGGTGTCCCAGGGCGATGGGACATAGCCAGCCCATGTCCATCAGGCAAATTGTTGCGTGCTGGGGCGGTGGCAGAATTCCTTCTTTTCCACGTAGTCCTCCAGCATTGCCATGAGCGCGACTGTGCTGAACGTGTCCATCACCGGGAGCTGCAGAGCACCTGGTTGGCCTGGGGTGCTCACTGAAATGAGATTATTTGTCTTCTCACACTGACAACCTCTACTTTGCTTTGTACAATAGCACAGAGGGTGGTAAAGCTCCTTGTTTTGCAGTGAATATTACAAAATGAAAGTTGTTGCTTCTAGAAAGGAAACATTCCTAAGCGCCTTAGGTAATTGGTGACTGTGTACTGAAGAAGCACAAAGTAGCTACCTATGTTTCCTTTAAAAAAGCTCTGCTTTCATTTGAATTGGGAAAATTTGTCCAAAACCGATAGAGATCAATGGGGCAGTCTGGCCATAAGCAGAGAGCACTTTGTTGAGAAAGCAGCAGCTAAATGCTGCATCTGTGGCTCTGGCAGAGGCCGTGAAGATGCAGGCAAGAACTTTTTGCAAGAATTTTAGCATGTCACTTCTTTTTCACTGCTTACTTGCAGATCTAGGGAGCAGGTAGAGAGACTTGATTTCACTGTTTACCATTATGAGGTGATTAGTGTTACATGGCACAATGTGTTATTACTGTTTTTCAAACCCTTATTAGTATAGTTGATGTGATTTTCATCTTTGCCTTTTAATTAGTTTGTTTAGTTTATTATGGGCCTGATCCAGAAAAGCACTACTCATCATTTTCTGCAAGGTATGTAAGGGACAAGGTCTTTACTAAATCTGTGAAAGCTGGGTGTCTAAATATCTTTCTAAAGAGTAACTGGGGTACTTTAATCTGTATTTGTAATCCTATTGTCAAACAGAGGTACCCAAATTCTGCAGGTGTCACACCTCTTTTTCTTAAAGTTTCCCAGACAAGTCCTGCTCTGAGATGCCTCATAAATAGATGCGTTTTAGCCTTGATCAGGCTGAGCAGCTTGGCTTCACTTTTATTTGAACTTTATTTTGGCTTGGACATCCAGACTAGCCTGAGATCCAGGAACTATATTTACCACTGGATCAATCCAACAGGGATCCTCAGGGTATGGAGAATAGAGCGGACTCCCTGTTAGGTGCAACATTGAAGCAGAAAATGATGTGCTCCAAACCAGGCAGAAGGATTGTGAGCCAGTCTCACGGAGCCAGTACGTGGGCTCTGCCCAGGCAGCGCTTTAACCAGAAATGGAAATAGCAGCTTCACCAGTATCCTCTGCCACATCTCAAAATATAAGGACAACTGCAGTTACAAGGGCTGCTGTAAGATGCTTTCAGGACAATAATCCCAGGAAGAGAGAAATGCCTTCCAGTACTGCTGAGTAAGGTGATTAAGTCTCAGAAAGATATAATTTTGAGTTGTGTTCCTGTCCTCAGCTTTGGTTTGGTGGGTAGCTGCTGTCAGAGCCCCAGAAAGGGATACCTCTTTTGGACCCCACTCCCAAGCACCAGCCTCCACCTGCTTCTCTCCAGCTGCAGGTTGTTCCATCAGCTGACCTTCCAAAACACTGTAATAGCCCTTATCTCACTCTGCTTCTCAGTAGTTTGGGTTTTTTTGTTTTTTTTTTTTCTTTTTCTTTTCTTTTTTTTTCTAAGAGGTGATGTTTTCACTGCAGATACCACTGTATTCATTATGCAAATTATACTGCACCCTTGAGATTCTACTGGGATTTTGCAATGGAATTAAATGAAACAAGGCCCTAGGAAAAAAAAAAGAAAAAGTTTTAATTAAGCTAGAATATTAAATGGAAATAGATGTTGTTCATTGGGAAAGAGCCCTTTAAAACATTTGAGAATACTGCATCATTATTACTCAGAGATTAAATAATGATAATTAAGCAAATCAACACTGTAAACACAAAGGTATTAAAAAGCAAAGCCAAAGAATGAAACACTCCCACCAAAACCTGTCCCTATTTTGGTCCTAGCAAAAGGGATGTAGTCAGCATCTCGTTCCACATCCTATCAAAGAACACGTGGAGGTGCAAATGCCCCACACAGTCAGCATCTTCACAGTTTAATCTGCAGAAGGTCACAATCATTCAGAGTCACTCTGTGAACACACTGTCAGTTTAGGATGGTCAAAATAACGATGTATTTCTGGACACTTTGTAAAACTCTATTTTGCTTTTTGTCTTGTTCTTCTTTTTGCTGTTAAAACTGCAGAAGTTGTGATCTCAGGTGTCTCTGCTGTGCACCACTGCAATGTAGACATACCGGTTACCCCTGGCTCCGGAGAGGTTGAATCATCAGCTGGGAATCAGCTGAATTCCCAGCACATGCCGGCATTTCTTTGGCTAAAACCCCTGGTGCTGGAATTGGCCACTGAGCCACCTCTATACTCTTTGAGGTTTCCTACATGAGGGAATCCTTCGATGCTGGTTAAGCAGGCTTTCCCACCACGCTCTCCTGGCAAGGCAGCCTGCGGGATAGCCAGAGCTATATTTGGCCCATTGTCTGTTTAACCCATGGAAAATGCTTAAGGTGCATGCCGAGTGTCCTTAAAGCAAACAGAGGCAGCGAACGTGTGATGTGTTTGTTTCCCTCGCTTTCTGGATTTTCTCCAACTCCAAA
This sequence comes from Larus michahellis, assembly GCF_964199755.1. Classification (NCBI taxonomy): domain Eukaryota; kingdom Metazoa; phylum Chordata; class Aves; order Charadriiformes; family Laridae; genus Larus; species Larus michahellis. Next base: position 9,652,881 of record NC_133896.1, read on the forward strand.
CAAGCAACAGAGAAGCTCGTAGTAAAGCCATGCCCATGAGACGTGAGGTGTGGTGGCTGTATTTAAACTACGTGTGAAGAAAATTTTTGCTCCACGGGTGAGCTATTTTTATCTTTTTTACAGTGCTGCACCTCTGTTGTACTTCTTAACACAATCTCCCCCCCGCCCAACATTTCTGTCTGGGTTTTATGTATTTTATAAACTTAGCAATGGCAATGAGTCAGTGCTTAAATTATCCCTGTGTAAATCTTTGGTCCTTTTATCTTCTCCTTTCTATCCTTGTGTATTCAGAAAGGCCCCGCTCTGGTATTGTTATTTTTCACATCCTAGAGACACACTGAGTGAACATCCATGTGTTATCTGACAGTCGGTGATTAAAAAAAAAAAAAAAAAAAGGAGAAAAAAAAAAAAGCAGCCCTTCTATTCCACTCTCCCCAGTTTAGATGGATCCAACGTCACATGGAGGGGATCCAGGATGAGTCAGGGAGCAGTGCTGTGGTCCAAAATTCCAGTTTGCATTACAGTTGGGAGGCAGCATTTAGCATCATGTGGATTTATTTTCTTTTAACAGGAACTCCAAAATAATTTATGGAAGTCATATAGCCTAATGGGCAGAACAGATAACAGTAAGCCAAGAAGAACCTGGATTCCCATCTGGGTTAAATCATTGACTCAATTTGACTATCAGGGTTATGGGTGTGGTATTGAAGCCTAGAATATTATACTGGCCTTAACTAAATCATTGCACTTCCCTACAACATAACTGGAAAATGTGGTTAAGGTTCAGAGCTCTGCTGGTACCTAACGGTTTGCCTAATAGTCAGCTTCACTGGTCAGACTAAGGACAGTACATTAGAGCCATTTATTTGCAACCTCAATTTGCAGAATGATTCCTAAAGGGTATATACGTGGCTGAAGTCAAATTCATGCTCTAATGCTTATATCTACATGGAGACCTGTAACTCGTGAGGACCTTTTGCACTGCATGATTTTCACACTGTATGTGTTACTCAGCTTTCAGTAACACGGGTCCTTTTTGTACATCTCTGCCTATTTTTCTTCCTGTGTTATAATAAACAGAAAGAAGAGTCGTGTGAGCTTTTTTCTTTTAATGTGGTCAGTTTAAAAGCAAAACAAATATCCATAATTAAACTGTTTCCAGTCTAGTTGGTCAGTGAATCAGGAGGCTCGCAGGAAGCAGATGTCACACAGAAGAAGAGAGGCTAAAAAGTTCTGTAACATCTGAGCATACTCCAATAATATGTTGAGTGTTTCTTGTTATTGTTTTCTTATTTACTTTTTTCCAAGGGGATGGGAAGGAGAGAAGTCACCAATATTTTTCTGGAGTGTTCCCTTCCAAAAATCCTGGGGACACTGCAGCCCTGACTCTGATCTCATCTTGCGTCAGCATAACTCAGGACTGAATGCACTGGAAACAGAAAGCCTAGGATTAACTGAAAATTATACAAAACTGTCACGAAATGAAAGACTTGCGCCTGTTCTCAGTCTATCTGTACTTAGTGACTTCAAGGGACTTAAGCACATGTTTAAAGATAGACTGCTGTGTAAAATGCCCTCTTGAAAGAGGTACTTTCCTAAAGTCTAAATCTGGAGTCAGAACAAGTCTTATAAAAGTTAAGTGCAGTCCTGAGGGCTGATGTGTCCAAATATTCCAGCTTAATCTTGGCTAGAATTTTAACATTTTGAACAGCTACATCTAACGGTATGTGCCTACCTAGCTTGTAATATTCCCCTGGAATTTATCAATGACACACTCCATGTAATTGTGGTTAATTTTTGTCTGTCTAAAATCCTTTTTTGGTTTTGCAAGGGAGAGACTGCAAAGAGGGAGTATGTAAAAAATTCTTCCTCAACCAAAAGCAAATTTTTTTTTTCTTTCCACAATGAAGAATTAAAACAATGTTTGTTGCTTTCATGCTTAATGTCAGAGTGTCTGCTAAAAAATACTAAGAAGAAATATGATGAATTTTTCATATGGAACTTATTCCCTGTAATTTTATAATGTACATATGTGAGGTTTTATGAAGACTTACACTAAAAGGCTTTAGAACAGTGTAATAAAGGAAAATTGTCCATAACATCCTTTGGTATCAAGAGAGCTAAACAGCCACACTTTAAGCGAGGGAAATCAAATGAAGGGCAAGTAGTGACAGACCATTGCAAATGCAGTTCATTTTCTCCAAGATTTACAGAAAGAACCAGCCTTGACTGTAAGGTTCGTTGCACTGTTTCTTTCTTTCTTCATAATCTGTACCTTTGCAAGATGTAACATTCCTATATCCATTCTCTGACTTCTGAAAGATGTGTTCCACCTGCATATAAAATACCAATCACTTACTTGACTTCATGACATGTTTTCTTTTTTAAGAAGGTGCCTGAAAACCTTTATTTAGGACAAAAATACATCTTCAAAGCTACTACGGTATGTCCTACCAATGGGGTGATTGCATGTTACGTCTCTGAAGACCCGTTGTTGCTTAATAGAAATCAGAGGAGACACAGGAGCAAATTTGTTTGTCTCTGTCTGTATTTCTTTAGATGTTGTTTTTAGTAGGAAGCATGCATAAGATATGGATAATCATGATTTATCACTTCTGTTTGTATTGTCATTAGTTGCAAGCAATGAACCTTTTGTCTTTCAGAGTTCTTATTAATTTATTAGCTATATTGAAGTAGCATCAAGAGGCCCCAGTTAGAAATGAAAATCCTCTTGTGTTTAGCACTGGTGATGTATCCAACTAAACAAAAAAACAAAGCTCACTTTCAACTATAGCGTAGGGCAAGAGCCAGCAAGTACAGAAGGTAAAGAGATGTAGCTTCCTCAAGAAGACAACTAACAAAACCGATTTTATTTCGTAGAGTAAACAGAGGTCTCAGCCTGTTTTTCTGTTGTTAAATGATATAAGCATCAGGGCAAAGTTGAATTTGTAATGACATTATGAGATCCCGTATTGTGAAAGATAAATAGCAAATTTGGCCTAATGCCTCAATAAATTAATTAAATTGAATTAACCTGACTTTTAGTTCCTGTGACCTCCTTAGTTTAGCAGATTAATTTCTGAATAATGCAGCTTCAAAGAATCCACTTTATTCTGGGGAGGTGTACTATAACGAAGTTAGAGGATTTTCTAGAGGCACAATGTCTGCACATGAACAAATCTGGAATTCTTGCATCCATTGAGCCATGTGATACTTTGAGTTGGAGACTCTAAGCTTTTGTGTTTCAACCAGAGCAGAACTCTTGTCTTCAAAAGAAAGAAAAAAAAGATCTGCTATAAATACTATGCAGAAACACAAATTTACCAAGAAGGAGAAAACATAATTCAGGATGTTTTTCATCTAGGTAGCAGGCATACCAATTTTTACCTGATCTTCGTGTATCTCAGCACGTTAATAGTGGAGACAGTTGGTGTCATCCAGTTTGCTGTCTAAGAGTAAAATATTGTAAGTCATTAATTTGTAGAAACAGGTCAATTGAACAGAAATCCAAGCATAAAGGGTGAGCTAATAAAAGCAGTTATCTTTATTACCTCTATACCCTTCCTGAAGCCAAAATGTAATACCTTTTTTTCGTAAGGAGTTTTTTTTGTCAATGGATCTTTAAATCTGCGTGTCTTCATTTCAGAGTTCTAGATCAATAAAGTATACTTCCTGAATGGGATCCTGCAAAAGTAGTCCTGGGTGGGGGGTTTCATAATGATCATTTTAATGACAGGAAAACCACCCGCAGATAGGTGGGTTTTAATTTAGCACAAGGCACTGTTCGCATCCCATTAGTGTGATGTACTCTGGAGCTGAGGGGCAAACTTCTGCTACAGCTTGTAGATAAAACTGCTGCATCAAGGCAGTGGACGGTGTCCATGGGAATGACAGTAGCACGCAACAGTTATTATGTTAAAAAAAAAAATAATCAAGATATAACTACCTGCATCTTCAGATAGTATGAATTAGAGATGCATAACTGAAATTAATGGAGTGATTTGTGATAGCTAAGGGCAGCCCTATGTCCTTAGAAGAAATGAGCAGCTCTAAAAGCGGAAAGAAGACAGCAGAGACTTAAGTTAGTGGTGCACGCTGAAAGCATTTGGGGGGAAAAGTTGTAAAGAGAAGCTAGCGACTGAAGTACTAAGCAAGTGCTATTGCTTCTTGTGCACTGACCAGGTGATTGTGGTGGGATCCCCAAAAGCCACAAGTCATGAGGAAAGGCAAGGTAAGCCAGCCTGCAGAAAGTTAGGAGGAGTGCTCTGCAGCTTGGGCCCCGAGCCGCAAATTTAAGCACAGAAATTCATTTGGGATCCTCAGCCATGAGCTCTCCCAGCAGATAGATATCTACGTAGGGTCGGTTTTTATCTTGTCTCAAAATTTAAAACAAAATAAAAATTAAAATAATTAAAAAAAAATAAAAATCTGTAGCATATATTTGAGTGGTTCAGGTGTCTGCACTGGTCTGAGGTGACCTGGAAGCGCAGTTTTTCAGGCGCGTGGCTGAGCGATGGTGTTGCTGGTGCTTGGGAGCATGATTTTCCCGGCCACCACAGTCGTTCCACTTTGTTGCGAGTGCTCTGACATCAAACGCTCAACAAAAGGGACTATGGCTTGGCGCGGTTAGAGCATCATCTTTCAGGGATAAGATTTCTCTTAGTGGTCCTGCTCCAACTAATGTTTTGTTATCGGTGTTGATATTTCCTATTCGATACTGAACTACACTATTGAATTGATCATCCGGAGCCCAATCCTATCTGTTCTTGAAGGAGTGCACTAACCTTGGGGCTGCTGGAAGAGGTGTTGGGAGAGGCAGATCATCTGGTTTCAGTCTGTGGGAGAACTGGGCACGCTTGGAGCCCACCCTGGCTTTCTAAGTAAGGTGGGCAAAGCAATGCCTGCTTTTGAACACCACAGACACTGAGCAGCTTGGAATAATGCCGGCTTTGTTGTATGTGCAGCCAGTGGCCCAGGTGCCACAGGGGACATGTTGTTAAGCAGGTTTGGCTACATGCAAAGCCTGGTAAGAGCAGAAGACAGGGTTTATACTGGTCTCTAATGCTGAACCTGGGTGACTGAAGAGGCAGTTAAGATCATAAATCTCTGTTATTTATCTAATCTTTTGGCTAAAACAATTTTAGTAGACAAGGATGTTTTACATAACTACTGCCTGAGTCATTGTGGTGTGTTGATCTGATGTCTTCTACAGCATATAATGTCAGAACTGAGGTTTTCTCAGACCCGGTGAAATCCAAGGTGTTTATCTTAAGACTCCATTTATCATTTTGTAAATTGAACTCAAAGTTTTAAAGGCTTTAAGGAAAAGCTGGCTGGATGTACTTTTCGGAATGTCAGTCCCACCTAATAGAGGAAAAAGTGAGAGAATTGATGCATCTAAGAGAGTTACTAACATAGTTCAGGCTTAAGGGTCTTTTAGGTCCTCTTTCTAGAAGAAAGGGTGCATTTACCTCTGCTGCTCTGTGGTGTCTATCTTTTTAAGATAAGTGTCCTGGGTAATACCGTTTGCAGTGTACAGATTTGTTCTGGAGTTATGACTTGGTGTTTATAGTCCTCTAGTGATGTCTACAAAAAGCAGACGTATATTATCTCATAAACCTGCCTCAGCTTGAAAAAAAGTAAAAAATGAATCTATGGCAAAGAAATAGCTTTCCCAATATAACACCCCGACACCTTGTGCACTTTGCTCATTGCTTTCCTAAATGACAACACGAGCTCCATTATGAAACTCATAACATAGACATTGATCTCTGCGATGGTGCTTAAAATCAAACCCTAGCTACCTGGTGATAGATGAATTATTGTGCTTTGGCTTTTACAGTTGTGGAAGGGTTGGGTTTTTTTCTCAATTTGTTGCCGTTGTACATTGATGTGTAAGGTTGAAGAAAAAATACTTAAGCACAAAACACTGCTGAAAGCTCCAGTGACAATTTCTGTACCTTTTCACAGCCTGGACAGAAAAGCAGGAGGTATGTGCAGCGAACTGTGCAGGGGGTTTGTCTTTCTTAATCCCAAACATTTGTTTTCAAAGCAAGGGGGGGGGGGGTTGGGCGGAAAGCAGAATGAAATTGTCATATTCAGTTTAACACCCAAGGTGAGATTCTGTATAGTTTATCCCTGGTTTTCCCATTGTGCTGGGTCCGTGCTGGCTGCCAGCATGTCCTATGGCACAAGGACGTGTGGTCTCTCCTTGGTCTCTCCTAGCTGGAATTGCCCGTCCTCACCTCTTTGCTGCAGCAGTTCTCCAGATGGTTTCAAGGCACAGGGCAAGCTGCTCCTGCCTCCAAACTCTTCTCCCCTCTGAAATTTCATCTTGTTCCTACAGTTTAACTCTTTTGTGCTTTTGTAAGAACTTCAGGCGCAGTTATCCTGTCTCCTGTCAATTCCCAGAAATGGTCCCGACATAATGAAAAAACCTCACTCCCTAGGGCTGCTCTACTCAGTAACAATCCTGCATTTAGGGTGTTAAGCTACTGAAGGGAGAGAATTCAGACAGTTTTCAAGTCTCATATCAGGTTTGCGTGACAATGGTAAAAATGCCTTTGTTTATAATAGCATTTATGCCACTGATAACACAGGCACAGCTGTTCTGCAGTTGGTCAGTGCTGAAATATGGATAGTAATTTTCTTAGTAAAGACAGCCTTTGTTTCTATTTTTATCCTAGGTTATCACCCTGCTTTAAGGATAATAAAATGGGCTCTAATGAATAGCATTTAAAAAAAAAAAAGAAAAAAGTACTTTCCATCCTTTCTGTCCTTTCCTTCCTTCCTTTCCCTACAAACAAGGTAAATGCCACTAAAGTGATGTGAGAAGAGCATTTTGGAATGCGTTTGGATTCATTGTGGGGTTTTTCCATCTAGGAGTTCACACAACACAATGGAAAGTGGGATCTAACACCTCCAAGATAAGCTATTAGACTATATATAAAGCACTACACTCCTCTTTATAAGTGAAATTGCATGTACGGCCAGAATAACTGGGACACATTGGCTTTGAATATAAGTAGTGTTGTTATCTTTGGTGCAAGCATCAGCAGAGATTACCACAGTCTGTTGTGATGGCCCTGGGGGAACCTCACAAGGCCTTGCAGTAGGCACTGTACTATTTGTTTTCATTCTTTTCTCAACAAAATAGTGTTTTGATGCTTGGAAGGCGTGACTCTTGTTAAATTGTGTTGACTCTCTTCATTCTTCTTTGAGCCACACGGAAGAAGAGGTGTGAGCGCAAGCAGAAAAGTTGAAAAGGTGCTGGCAGAGGATGCAGAAATTAATGATTGACACTGTGAAAACAGTTTGTTGTGTAGAGCCACCAAGACTCGGGGCTTTGTGTTCAGATGGATCCAGGATCCTCAGTCAGTGTCTTCAGTGTTTTCTCCTACAAAATCAGTAGCTTTTTTTCCAACTAGTTATATTAGATCCCACCAATGGGATCTGGTCTGACATACAAATATATTATATTATGGAAAAATTCCCAGGCTTAGCCTGTGTGTGCCACCACTCAGAGAGAAAACCCATCTATACTGTGGAGGCAGCAGCAATTGCTCAGAGCTCTTTTTGGACATGCTCAAGTTGAAGATGTGACCTCAGTCCCATGGGTGTCTTTTCTTGTGTAGCTGTCATTTCCACCTCCTGCTTTTCTCTTAGGCTGGGAGAAAGTCCCAAAATAGGCATTTGAGTTTTTGGCAGTGTTTGCTGCCTAATTACTTATTCTTCATTCCCTACAGAGATATGGTGGTGCGTGGGATTCTCTGGTTTGTGTAAAACTTCGAAGTAGCATGTTCCTCTTGTGGTTCACAAGACATTGGTTGGAAAACCTGACACAGAACAAACATGTTTCCTTGTTCTTAAGCTGGGTGGTTTTGGCATAGGAATTTTATCTTTTTCAATTTCAGAAGATGGGCAAGGCAATTTAGTGGAAGAATTGCAGAATCTTGTTTTCTTGATGTGTCCGGAAACTGAATCCCATTTGGACAATAACTGCTAGTCCATTAACAAGTTACTGGATTCAGTATAAAGGTGACTGTCTGAGGTTTCTGTGGTCTGTTTAGTACAGGAGTTGATCAAATGTGCCTCTACTAATCTGAAGTTTTACAATTATTTAAACATCTTTCTTGAAATATGCATGATACTTTACCTGTATGTTTCCCGCCAGCTGTCCATACTCAGTGCTTATAGTTTCTGAAAGCAAAACATGGATAGGCTTTGATGGTAATTCAAAGCTGATATAGGATTGTTTTGATTAGTTAGAGATCATAGCTGCTGTCCTAGAAGGGGAGAACTGCATTTGTGTAGTACCAGAAACAGGTTTTTATCTTGTCATTTGTTTGAATAATGTGAGACTGTCACCTCTCTCTCCCTTCAGAAATTTGCTTTTCTGTCTCACCTTACTGAGATAATTTCCAAAAAAATATCAACACAGATGAAATGAATAGGGTCTTTTTTAATAAATTGGCCCTTATTGCAACCCAGGTGCAAGTCCCGGGGAAGTCAGAGGACATGCTTAGCATTCAGCAGTTCTCCCCAAGATTATTCTAAGAAACACATATCGCCCAATACTGAAGCCTGCTCTGGTCTGATAAGGTTTGTCTACATGCGGAAGTCAGCGTGCTGTTGAACTAGAATAAGAGTGTACAGCGTGGTATCTTCTTCACAGTAATTCTCTGCATGACCAGGCGCAGGGTGTATGTCCTAAGGCTGCTTTCGAAGTCAAGTAAGCTGCTTTCTAATTAAAAGTCTAATACACACTTCTGTCTGACGTGATTGCAGTGCCGGTGATTGCGTGTGTCAGTATGCTGCTAATTCACATTTTACTGTGTCCGGACTCTCATGTTGACAAGCCCTAAGTATTTCAATTTTAAGGTCTTGGTCAATTATTTCTGTAAGTGCAACAGAAATACCAGTGCACTGTGCTGTGATACAGAGTGCTCAGATGCCACATATCAGAGTAGAACGCTGTGCTCATTGAAGTGAATACAACATTTTAACTGATTTTAGTGAAAGGTCCAACTTTATGCTTGTGTTCATGTGTTTACTTATATCATAGTAACACCTAACGATCCAACCTGGAATTTTAGCCTCGTTGTGCTATTACTGGTAAGTTAACATCTAAAGAGAGCTTAGAGAAGAGCAATAAAAATGAGAAGGGAGGCTTTGAGCCAGGTTTGATTTATGAGGAAAAATTAAAGGATTTGAGCATGCATAGCTTGTTTGAGTTTGACAAAGAAGACAATATGACTGTAAATACTTCAAAAGTTTAATTCCAAAACCAGCAGAGGATTTGGTTAATGTTAAGGACATTCCAAAAGTTAGGACAGCAGCTCAGGAGACCTGGGGTTAATTCCATGACATACGTCCTTAGGCAAGTCATTTCTGCTTAGATCCTAGCAAATTCCTAAAGGCACCCAGCTGCCACTTCTTTGTCTACATCATGGAGTGTTTGTCAGCTGAGACTGAAAACCACCTAATTTAGACAATTAACTTGCTAAATACCTTTGCAGGTCTGGATCTTGGCCTCTACCTGCCTCAGCTATATATGTCTGTGAATGGGTAAAAGCTGCCCTTTGTCATAGGAAGAGTGTGAGAATAATATGTTTGGAAAGTATGGGTGTTTGTTATTTGTAACAATGGGAGCCATGCAAGTATACTGAGCAGAAAAAACTAATTAAGATGGGATTTATTTCACTTGTCTGTAGTGTAAGGTAGTCATCTAATCTTTCTCTATTTTCAGTACGGAGATGAGGGGCTCCAAAGGGCAATGAGCCCTATTCGGCGACAGTATCTGAAATGGGGGATGAATTCACCCCAGCAGTGCCTGTCTCCACCTTCTCTGGAGGGAGCCAAGACAATGCCTGAATTTTAGATGGTTGAAATCAGGCAAGAATAAAAGGATCAAACAAAATCAACTCAGCTTGATTTTAAGGGAAAAAAATGTCTTCAATGAGCGTATTTACTGAAAGGTTCTTTTAAAAGAATTACAGAAACCAGCTCAAAGAACTTCCTTTTTCCTCCTGTTATTTCTCATAAAACATTCAGGAAGTATTTTATTAAAAACTAACGACATGATAGAGCTCCCAGTTACCATGTTTGTGTGAAGCAGTCCTTGTGCAGACTAGCAACCTCCCATAAGTGCTACAGTGCACGTACTACTAATGAATGTTGTAGCCAGTAAGGTGTACGTGTCCCACGTTACCTAATACTACATTTGAAATTCTAGGCCTTAATAACTAAATGGGAGCTGAGCTCCTTTGAAAATCTACTCCTAATGTCTCTTGCTTTAATACAGTAGCCTCATGGTAGCTGGAGATACTGCGTTACCTCTGGGTGGTAGCTACCTCCTTGAAAAAGACCAACCCACAGAGAAAATACAATTATGGGCACTGTGAATTTAAAGAAAAAACATAATATGGGAAAGTTATTCATAGGAGAGCTACAAAAATTCTGGGAGCTCCTATTAGAGCTGCTGGAGGTCCACGGGCAAAGCAGCTGTAGGATGCTAGGGGTCTGAGGAAAGGTTGAGAAATAAACACTCATGAGGAAGACCGAGGTAACCTATCTGAGGTCCCTGCTAACTCATGCAATTGCACAAGTTCACATTTCAAAGAAAGATGAGCTTCATCAGTTTATCCTGCTGTAGGTGTGACTCAGTGATAGAATCCTCCTTTATATTATTACATTTGTTACCCTGCGGGACAGCAACATCTCTTTGTGACTAGTTTACTCCTTTTGATTTGCCCTCTTCAAAGAAAAGGCCTGTTTGCAGGCTTTGTCCCTCTTCTCTTGGTAGCTCCCACCTCCAGCCTCTCCAGAGCTCATCTTCACACAGCTGGACTCTTGTTTTCCTCACAACTGCTTGTCGTTTACCTACTTCACTGGATCTGCAGGGGAGGGAAGGAGAGAGTCCCTTCGCTATTCAGCCCTCTGTCTCCTGGCTCATCTATTGATGAAGGGGCAGGGATGAGTGAGCAATAAGTCACTTCAGGGACAGGGACCTGGTGTCAGAGAGCCTGTGGCCACATATGATACTGGACTAGACTTATGCTTGGGAATGTCTAAAATATGCTGAATTTATAAGTGCAAAATGTATTTGCAAGAGTTTATATTGCTTTTTCTTGACCTTACAGACCCAATACCTATTACTTTGGGAAATTGGAGATAGACTGTCCTAAGAACTTAGAGGAGGATTTAGGGTTCACACAGGGGATCTAAACGCAGTGGGGGTTTTATCTGGGTGTGGAGCAATCCTGACTTAAACCAGGACATGAACTAAGAACCCTCTAACTGAAGAAGTGCATTTGGGTCACAAGGTTGTGAGCTTGAACCCCCATCTTCAACCTGAGTGAGACTTAGTCAGCAAGTTAGGTGTGAGATGCACCTATTGCTGGTTCCCCAGAGAGCCTGGGCTTGAACTAGGCACAATGTTCCTGGACACTGGAAGGACTCTTGGCTGTTCCTGCTGCAGAAATGCATATATATACACGCACACATGTATATATATATTCTGCACTGTCAATGCGTAAGGGAATAAAGGTGGAGATTATGTGAATTGCACTGAGACCAGCTTCTTGCTGGGCTCCCTTGACACACCAGGTTCCCAATCCCTTCCATGAGTGACTCCAAACCTGTGAATTCACATGATCAGCTTGCCCTAATTCAGGGGCTCTGAATCATCCTCTGTATGTACCTATATCTTTCCTGTGATTTACATCCTCTGAATCTCACCCAGAGGCCTGATGTGGGCAGTGAAGGATGCTTCCAAGGGCCCAGTGGTTCAGACACAGAGGACGACTCTGTGTATGAGTGCTTGTCCACAGGTCACTGCAGGTTGTAAAACATAACACAGAGGACAGAGAGAAAGCAGGCAACAGTGACAGGAACACCACATTGCCTATATATAGCTAAGTAGCTGTTGTGCTCTGCCTGTCACTGTTATGAACAACTATCTCACTTTTTGCTCCCTGTCTCTGTTTTATCCATCTGGTGTCATTCATTATATACTTAGACTATAAGCTGAAAGGAGGAGAGACTCTTGTATCCTCCGACATAGTATGTGCAGCAGTATGGGGTCCTGCCCCTGACTGGGGCCTCTAGGCACTATCCCAGTATAAATAATACATAAAAATAGATCAGCAGTGTAACATCCATCAAGAAAACCATACAGAGACCTAAACAGTGCTTTAGTATTGAATTGCTCTACTGTCTAATGTGGGGTTCATGCAATAGCTTGCTGTAGTTTTCCGAATTAGAAGACAGATCATACAAAGCTGTATATCTATGGGCAATGTGCAGGGAGCTTGGGGGAAATCTATAATTACTAAAATTGGGAAGTGTGCCAAAGATGATTTACAAGTATGGGGAAGAATGCATCTTTTGTGATGTTGAGGATTTTATCAGGTTTATTTTGGAAGCTTTCCAAAATTAATAGCAAAAAACAGCCAAAAATTTTGAAGTGAAGCAATCAGACCAAATTTCAGCTGCAGCAATAGCTGTGATAGCCCAGGGGTTTACAGCAGCTTCCTCTCTCTTGACACAGCACTGATTGTTCTTGTTGCACCAGGTAGGATGACATTAAGGAAAACGATTTAACTGAGTAATGCAGACAGCTTTTGAGGTGTGATAGGGCAATACACAAGAGAAATGGGTATTATTAATATTATCACCTGTATTACAGCCATTGCTGTAAAGTTCATCTGCACTCAGAGCCTCATTAGTCTACACACGATGTACAAAGAGCATGAGTTAAAACTCCTCTGAAAAAACATTAACAGGTATGTTAGAGAACAAAGGTGTACCTGAGAACTTAGGTATTACTGTTCTCATTCAGCTTGGAGTCATGAAGGTGTAGTGATTAGCTCTTTCATAGTTGTAGGTAACTGTTCCTTGCAATTGATTTGATGGGATTGCTGAGGGGGAGGTTTGGAAGGTGGAAATGGACAAGTCTTTGGCCACTGAGGATTTGTTTCTTGTAATGGCAAAACATTGGACCTGTAGCACCAATTTTCAAATGCTTTTTGAGAGAAATTGATTGTAGTTGTCTGATATTCTTTCATTTTTAAAGATCCTTTTGTGCAATTACTTTTCTATTTGATCCATGACTCCACCTGTTGGAGCTCCATGTCCATTTGGTAACACTGATTGAGGGCTCCAAGGAGCAAGCTCTAAGTATCTCAACTAAGATGGTCATGTAGTTTCTCTATCTAATCAGCAGAGAGGGAGACACCTCAGCTTCCCATCCAAGAAGTCTGAAGTGGCTGGGAGTAATCAGCCCCTGAAGTGCCTGTTTCTCTCTAATGACTGTAAATGGAAACTAGATGAACTGACACCTAGAGCTGGGGTGAGTCTCTTAATCATCAACACGGGAGCCTCTTTCACTGTTTCAGTGCCAGAACGTTCAATGAAATAACCTCTGTGCTAGTTTTCTTTTTTCCTTTTTTTTTTTTTTTTTCCCTCTCCCCTTCATCTTTCGAAAAACATGCTGTTGCAAACTTGGAGCAGAGGTAGCATCTTCAGTCTCTGCTGCTAAACCAGGATGGGCTTCTATGCTGGTGAACCAGGATAGGCTTACATGGTGATGGCTGCTGGAGCCGATCTGCCCCGTTGTTCACTGGCAGTGCTGCAGGAGTGTAACGTAGTGTATTTAGTATGGGAAAATCACACAGGATTTGATTTAGGATTATCACTGCCATGGCTGTTGAGCATCTGGGTGGCTGTTTGGTGAAGGAAGTATAAAAGCTTGCTGGGTGCTTTTATGTCACACGACAAATGAAATTAATAAGTAAATCAAAGAGAATGTGATTGAAGAGACTGAGACTTTTCCCTTAACTTTAAAGAGTTGTATTTGGCCTATTAATCCAAAATTGTGTCTACAGGCACAATATACACCTACAGGAAAACAAAGACAAACCTTCATATTTGTCTGCTTTTTTAACATCTGCGTTAGTCTTTTATGGTTTATCTGGAGCCACGGTGGCCATTTTCCTGCTGTCGTACCCAGGTTGGAAGAGGGAAACTTCTCTGTGGCATCATATAATTTATTTTTGTTAGCTTTTTGGAGGTTCAGCATCCCTGGAGGTATAAGTGCTGAGAACTGTGCAAATCAGACTCCTGATTCTTTCTGTATCAGACAACCTGGTGGCTCCTGATTTCAGAGTTTCTTCATACAAAACAAAGTCCTTCAGTTCTGCAGAAGACTTTATAAATCCATGTAGGGAGACTAAGAGTCCTTGATTTCCATAGATCCAAATAAACCCATTAAAAGAAAAAGGTTTCTTTTGTTGCTCTCAAGAAGAGTTAGGCAAACAACTTGAGCAGCAAGAGAAGAGGTAAGCAGTTGCACAATCTTCATTGGTATCATTCACATTCACACGTTGGGAAAAGAATTCCCAGCTCAAGAGTGGGCTCAAAATTAAAAGAGAAACATCCCCAAGGCTTTTGGAATAGGAAAAAGAAAAGAAGCTGCAGAAGCTCAACTCTCATGAATTGTTAAAACAAAACAAACAGCTGGATGGCAGAAGGGTTGTTCTCTGCCATAAAACATTTCCTGAAACTCTTTCTTCCAAGATCCATGCTGATTATTTATTTGTTTTAGTTTTTCTTTCTCATGAATTGATTTGATTAAAAAAAACTTAGGCATCTCATCTTCTGAATATGACGAGAGGATGCTAGCAATAATTTTGCCAGTTTCTTAAGTGCCATCAATTAATCCCTTCTTCCGAGCATATGGTGGAAGAGAGCAAGGGATTCATCCCATATCCTTCTTTGCCTGTAACCCTTTGTCTGTAATCTAAAAGTTAATTACCTGTTTCCACCCTCATTTCATCATGAACCTTCTGTCCTCAGTCCTGCAGATCCATTTGCAGCAAGTGTAGTAACACTGAACGTAAGGTGTTTAAAGTAAACCGGACAGTGCTGACTGCAGCTGAGAGTGACTTCATGAACAGGTCATCTGGCAGAAGGAAAGAGGTGGTGACATTGGCATGAGGGTCATGACAAGTACTGTAGGCCCCCCTGCCATAGTGCTGCCTGCATGGCTTTTATCACCTCTCTTTCTTTTTTGAGGTCTGTATCTCATGGAAGGTGAACTAAGAACATCCATGGAGAAGTCGGTGAAATTCTGCTCTAAAAGCATGACCCTGAGCCGGATCTTGTAAGAGGACACTTGTGTGCACTGTTGTGATTATCAGCTGTTTGCTGTTTTATTCCAAGTTTCTCAAAGCTTTTCTGAAAACAGAGTTTCAATGATCAGAAAAAAACAGCCGATGTTTTAGCCTGGCACTGTCTTCTGTAAAACCAGAGTTAAATTTCAAAAATTTCACCTGTAGTTTATCTGCCCACACCTAGAACCTAGAACCGCCTTCCCTTTTTACTTTCTACCTGAAAGTCGTGTTAGCCCAATTTGTACATCTGTATTCCCACTGTTGGAATATTTTTCATGGCTTAGTATTCTCCACAGAAATTACACAATGAAAGGCAGTACATTTTAAGTGCCAAAACTTGCTGGGATGCTTTGCTGGCTCTGTCACTGACTGCCTATCTTGCTCGGCTGATGGCTGATGGCGTTAGTGGCACGTTTCCCTCGTGGGTTCAGGGACTCTCAAGCTGACTGCAGGGGAGACAGATGGGTCACATCTGTATTTGCAAGTTAAACAAGGCCAAAAGACGGTATGGGCCCGCAGTAACCCGTGATGTTTGTTAGCGTGCTCACTGGACTGGTTTTTGCTTTTGTCAACTAGCACATTTCCAAACTGCCTATCATAAGCTGGGGGGATGTGAAGGGATCCCAGGAGGCAATATGGATGAGACCACTCGGTTTTGAAGGGAACAAGGGTTTAGCTGTATGGACAGAAGCTGTGCTGGGCTGCTCTGTCTCAGGATCTGCAAGTAGTGTCTGGCACATTTTCTTTATTGATACAGACTTAGACTTGGGGTCTGGAAGCTCAAGTCAGAGCTGTGCTGGGGGCAACTGTACCATATTCCTGTAATTACACAGGCTTTTCCTCCACCCGTCTTTTGTTTGTTTTGTCTTCTTAGATGTAAGCTCATCAGGGAAGGCATTGACACTTGCTCTTTGTTTGTAGAGTGTTTAGTACCATGTGGCCCTGACCTGCATAGATTTCACTGCAAATAAAGGCAGTTGAATCTACTCTTGCCTCTTTGCTTGTGGTTTGCAATGTTTTCCCTGACTATAGCTGTACCGTTAAGGGAGGAACAAAGGCTAGCTACTTAAGAACTGTAAAACCTGCTTCACTTCAGCCCTGGCTATTTAATTTTGTAGGCTTATGTCAGACTCTTAAGGTTAAAAATGTTTCTTTTCTTGTCTTGGCTTGAACAGTAAATGGAATGTTTCAAAGGCAAAAAAAAAAAAGAGTCCATACGACGCAGGCCAGAGTGATGCAGCCTTGCCTGTTTTTCTTGATCTGAAACACTTTATTAGCTGGAGCACAATATGGCCTTGCCGTCTCAGTTTCCATCCCATTTTTGGATGGAAAGTTGCACACCAAACAGGCCCAGAAGCAATCATTTGCTCATGAACGGGCAGACGTTTGCTCCCTTTCTTTGCAGCGTAACATTTTCTTGGTCAGACTTTTCTTCATCCCTTCCTCCTCCATGAATGCCCCCAAAACTGCAGAGTAGATAATTTTGGCTTACCATGAGCAAAGCTCTGAGACGATAATGAGAACCAGTGAAGAAACTCTCCATGTCTTACATGATACAGACTTGAACTCTGCTGAGGGGGCCGCATGCAGCAAGGTCAGGAGTGTGATGAAGTATAAGTTTGGAAGGGGAATCTGCTGGAGAGATAGTATAACCCACTGAGTGATAAGTGCTGACAGACTGGCACCCTGGTGTTTGAAGTGCTTTCCCTTGCGGCAGAAGTATGTCTCTGATCCTGTTGTGTTATGGCCAGACTCGGTCTGTTTTGGAAGCCTATACTTTCTTCACATGGAGACTCAGAAAGATTCAGGCTGAATGTATTTAACAGACCCCTGAATTTTGGGCCATGGTTAAAGATAAATTTTAAAGATTCGATATGGCCTTCCCAAAAGGCATTTGTAAGAATAATCATAAGCATATGTCAGTGCATTTACATTATTATTATTATATGTTTACATTAATGTTTTTCTAATACTTCACCATTAAGTTACTGTGTTTAGCGTGTTAGTTCATAGGAATAAAAGTATTAAGTTATGATTTCAAAAGAATGATAAAACAATAACACTGGGGAAGTTCAGTCATCTTCTAGTACTTAACAAATTGCGAGCATTATTCAATCTGTCCAGGCAGGCTCTTGCATGGTTCCTGTTCTTCTCTGTTTCTTTCCTGTGGGTTTAGCTTGAGAGTGCTCCCCGTATGGCCACACAGGGAGAAAAACTGAAATATGTGAGTGAGACCCAGGGTGGGAGGTGGAAGATTAAGTGAAACGTCCTGGGACCTTCCAGGAGAAAGCTGCTCTGCTCTTTACGCAAACCTCGGTGACAGAAATAATATCCGAAGCTGGTCATGGATGATTTGACTAATATGGGATCTTAAGAAACAGTAGCGGTATGTTTTCAGTTCCTTGAATCAGTTTACTTTGGTTACATTTTTGAATTTATATATATGTATAAAGAATTACAAATTTTGTAAATGAAAAAGCTTGGGAGAGAGAAAAAAAGAGATTATTCTTTTTTTTACCTGTAGTTTCTAGTCTAGGACTGGGGCAAGTTCCCCATCCCATTTGCTGTATCTCCAGGACAGCAATATTGTGTCACATTTTCAGAAGATTTCTGGTACCTGACATAGAAATTCTGTCATCTAGGCTGGTTCTTTGACAACCAGTGATCAGAACACTTCACTGCTTTAGAAGACAATAGGAGGCAAGGGTATAATCCTTAATAGTACACAGGACTAATCAGGCCTCTCTTTAACTACTTGAATACAGAGGGCATATCTGCACAGATAATAGAAGAAAACACTGTTTTCGTTTTGATTAATAATAATAAAGCACTAACAGACATGCAGATATGTCAGTTTTCAGTGATTTGCAGCCATGCTCCCCTCCGCTGGAAACAATGAGAAATAATTTACAAGCGCTTTCATTATCAGCATCCCAAAGGATAACTGTCTGCACTTTCATTCCTTCCCAGTCTCTAACGTATATGCACTAGGCTGCATTTTTTCACCATGCAATCAGAAAGCATGTATTCCTCAGGACCTCTGGGTCATTCCTGCAGAGGGTGGACACTGAATGAGAAAGACACCAAGGAAGCAGAAATGTTGTCGTGTTATTTTTAAATGAGCTTAGTAAAACATTGCCTTTATTTTCTCTCCGCTTCACAGACTTACTGTGAGAGGCAAGACCATGTTGTTTGCCATCACATTCCAGCTGTAGTGCTGACATTTGTAGCGTTTCAGTTCTTGGCCTTAGAATCTTCTCATTTCCTTTATCACGGAATCGCTTTTGTGTAGTGTGACATTTTCTTTGATTTCCTCTCAAGTAAGAACACTACCACAATAAAGACACATACACCTAACATTGCTAATATATTTTTCCTTTCTAGTAGCAGAAGGGTAAGAGCCTGTTACACAACCATCGGAGGGATTCATTCCTTTGCCTCCTACAGCAGAGGACCATGCTCAGACATGTCGGGGTTTTATGATGGTTCAGCAAATGCTACTCAGTGAAGGGCATTATGTAGGGAGCAACTCTACATAGATCTGGAACCAGAGAAACAAAAGTGATTGTTCTAGTAATGTTTTTCGTTGTTTTTGGAAGCATTTATTTGGTCAAATAGATAAACAAGTGATAGCATATCCTACATTTTCTCCTCCCGTATAGGATCTGATATTTAACTAGAGTCAACAGAAGGTGCTAAAGAGCTCAGGTTGGTAGTTTCAGTGTCTGGTGGTTTCTGTTTCTCCCTATTGATTATGCATGTAGCTTCAAGTGACTGGGCTGCCAGCTTCTATTTTCCAGGTACCTAAATAGAAAGGAGGTGAGTCTGAACCTTAGAGAGATTATCAAATATTTTTACACTAAATTTATTAAAGACAAGCTCGACTTTCATTCAAATTATCTGAACGAATGTGCTCACTAATTATTCTGTCAAAAGAATTCAGAAATGGAACTCAGACAATAAATTTAATATTTGTGTACTAGAGAACACAACTATCACCAATATTAGGGTCATGATGGTCACGGTCCTTTTCTACCTAATTAGTGCAACTTCTATGAAGACAGTGGACACACACCAAGGTATCCCTCACTGACTACTCTCTGCATTACTCTGATACAGGTCTATAGTGGACACTTTGTTATAAATCTTTATTATAAATCTCTGCTTCTTTCATTAGCTTGTGAAGACATTTGGTAAAATAAAAGGAAGTTAATTGCTGGGAAAAGAATGAGGAAGGAAAATGAGAAGGAATAATCAGATAATCACTATTTGCAACTGTAAACTTTTCTACAGTATTGATCATCATGATTTAGGAAAAAAAAATGCATTTTCTCATTATTATGTTTAGAAATTGCATGATCTCAAGAGGCTTGAAAGCCTTCAAAGATATTGAACATGGGCAATAGTATCGTGATGGGTAATAGTATTCTTGACAATTTATATATTTGATCTAAGTATAAATGCATCTACTTAGAAAAGGCAAATTAGCATTCATCTTTGATGTCATGTATGAATTTTAAAACATGGAATCTTCAGTATTTATTTCTCTGAATGAGATTCAGTACAAAGCTTTCATGTTTACTTCTGCAACTCATTTGCTCAGGAGAATCAATTTACCTGATGGACACCTCTCGCGTTATGAGACAGCTATTTGCCTTTCTAGAGATCCAGTTCATCTTTGTGAAAACAGAATTAGGCTGTCAGCATGCAGTTCTTTAAAATAAGCTCCACACTTCACCGATGTGGTGGGTAAGATCATGACATAGTTTACGGATCTACACAGGATTTTAGAAGGAATTCATAGGGATTCCTGTGGGGCTTGACCTTGTTGACAGTGTTATTGACATAACTCATTTTCTTCTCTGTTACACAATGGAAATCTAAAATGTAGGCTTATTAAATAGCCTCATTGAGTTCTAGGAGCGTTACAGCTTCTTTCACCTTTTTTTTTTTTTAAATTCAAGTTTTATTTATTAGCCTGTACATTTTCATATTAGGGGAATTTCCTGTGGACAGAAATGAACCAACTATTTGATATACTATGTGTGATTAAGAAATATTTCAAACTGAAGATTCTGGAATAAATTGCCTGCTTTTTCTTGGTGTGGAGGGTGAAAAGCTAAAAAAAAACCAGAGAGTAATTCTGTTTTTCATTAAGATGCTTCTGCTGTAACAATTGATATAACAATTATAAAAAGCTTTATAGGAACTGAAACTGAAAACTACAGTGCAGAGAATGTGATGTTGTTTTGCACTTTGTCTCCTATTTTATACTTTAGATTTTCTCAGTATTGTGCAGCACAAATTTAGTGAGCAGTTTAAAAAACAGACTGCTAATCAGTGACACTGCTTGTGTTTTTCATTCTTGTGGGTGCTTCTGAAGAACCCCTAACTATATTATGAACGTTATTTTGCAACAAACTTCGTGCCTGTGTAATTGATCACTATTTTGTTGACTTTTTCCTTTTACACCGAAAAAGAATCATGGCCCTGCATTAAAAAAAAAAAAAAGAAGAATAAAAATTACATTTCAGATTATATTGGCTTAGTGTATTGAATATGTTCCCAGAGATATGTCCGAGAATCTATCTTGTTCTGCAGTAATAGTTTATAATTAAACTTCTTTTTCCCTGGAGGGCCCTTGTTTTGGCTTTCTAAGAGCAAAAATGCAATGTGATAGATGTGTCTTTGTTTTTTTCACCTCAGATGAATGGAACAAATGTCCAGATTCGCCTAAATTGCTGCCAACATATAATCTTTAAAAATTTAAAAAAAAAGAGCTGTTTGTTTATTTGAAGGAATTCTGCCAGTATTTGGAAGCAACATAAATACAAGAACAAATGGTTATTTAATTATTTTAAAGCACTAGTATTGTATTTATTGGCCTATTGTTTGTACTAAATTGAGCTGTTGTCATGACGTTAGTCTTCTTAATACAACACACAAATATGCAGTTAATATCCTGAGGATTTAAAAAAAAAAAGATGTTGCCTTGTCAGATGTCTTTCAGAACTGGCTTTGTTGTGACAGTTGTGTTAGATTGTCTTTCGTTTGGGTATTGTTCCTGTAGTCAGTTCACACAGGGTAATCAGCTCAGTCTTTTTCCACTTCTAACTCTATTAAACCTGTTTTACCAAGTCTGAAGAGTTCCCCCCTCCCCCTCCGCTCCTTTTGCAGGTGCTCTTCACAGAGATGCTCTGCAGCTTCCGAGCGGTGGCATTGGCCAAAGTCCGACCCAGCAGGGCTGAACAGGGCTGTCAGACAGAGAAATCAAGGTCCACAGTTTGGCTGATTGGGTCGAATGGTTTTTGTGAGGACGTGTTAGCTCAATGCCTCACGAACGCATGCGTTTCCAGCCTTGGCTGTGGCTGATAGCATGTTACCGTCGGGAGGGCAACATGGCCTTTTGGTCCCCCTCTGAAAGCTCTGCTTTTATTTTGAATGCTGCAATTAGTGGAATTAATGCGTGAGGGTTTTACAGGCAACATCCTGCCTGAAACCACATGTTGGACAAGGCTAAACTAGAAGATACACTCAGGGTCGGGGTTAGTCTGACACACAGGAAAGGAGAGGAGCTGTTGCAGAGTTTCGAAATTTTGTGTCCTCTAATCCAGATATCAGACCGGGCCAGATCCCAGCGAATGTATCCTTTAGTTCATTACTTGCACCTACTGAATTTTAAAAATTAGAACAGGGTTTTCAGAGTGACCAAACTCCTTCAGTTGTTTTTTTTGTTTCTCTCTCTGTCTTTGGGTGTACCAGGGAGTCATAGATAACTATCTTGCAGCAGTAGCTTTCTAAACTGAACATCAGAATGAGGTACTTCGCATGAGCGGAGAGGTTTTGGATGTCCTGTGACTGAGTTTGATAGTCTCCTTCAATGGCACAATCTGCCAGAGGTGGGTATGCACATTCCCATTCAACTTTTGCTATTTGAACAGCAAATAATTTCTGTTTTTTTCCTCCCTTTTTGAGAGGAAGACTAACGAGAGGCAATAATACCTCCCACACTGATTGCCATCGTATCCCAGTCTCAAGCTTGCCCCAGTCCATCTTGACACAACCGAATACAGATGCAGTGGTGGTTTGGGGCAGCCCCCGTGGGAAGAGGTGGGAAGCGCTTGTGGGAAGAGTTGGCTCAGCAGGACTTGCTCTTACCTACCCTTCACCCCCTCGCCAGCTCTTTACCCCTGATAGCCCCAGCTATCCCCCCAGCCAGCGCTCGCCCTTGGCAATGGTGCATTGCTGCTTTATGGCCAGCTTTGCTCAGGTCCCTGTCCTTCTCGCTGGCTTCCTCCCACTGCTGAGGCTGTCCATGACAAACAGCAGCATTGTTTCCCAGTCTGGTTTCTGAGATTTCTCACCGTGCCTCCTGCCCCCAGAGTTAAGCAACTGCCGTTGCACGGAGCACTGAACTCTGCATGACCAGTTTGAGGGATTTCTCAACTGCGGCGTCCTGGGGTACGGCACCAGAGCCTGCCTCCAATTAGCTCAAGAGCACAGTTCCAGACACATGTATTTGGTTCAGCAAATGCTATTTGTTTGTTGGGTGATGATGTTTTTCTAAGCTTATGCTTTATTCATAGCATGAGTGACATTTCTGCAAGAGGTGGTGATGTGTCTCTCGGTCTTAGTTTTTTTCTGGTTTTGGAAATATACGTCAAACTGCTATAGCAGTGCACATTAGATTGCTTATGTATGAGTAAAATCACAATGATAACCAGGGACTTATACATTAAATTAAACAAATATAGTCACTAGGTTTTAAAAACAATATGTCATTACCGTGATGAAAGAAATACTTTTGATTCAAGGATGGAATAGATATCGGGTTTAAATTTAATTTTGTATTACTATTTTGTGATTATCATTCTTGGATTGCTCGTGGGATTTAAATGCACACCTTTCAAAATGAAATGTATAAATATGAATATTTAGACAGCTCATTTCAAGATTACTAGGTACTTTATTACCTCACCTACAAGACAATTTCATATTTGCTTTGATCCTCTTTGATCTCAAACAGATAGCAACCAGCTTTCAGCAGTGTCTCTTCATAATGTTTCTTTTTCATTATTCCCATGCCTTAGACTAAATTGCTTCCACTGAAGATGTTCAGTGGCCCAAATGACAGTATTTGAATTCTGAATTCATTGGATCTCTCTTTCTGTTTTTTTTTTCTTTTGGCCAGTTTTCAGATTAATAATGTGAAAGTAGATAAGTTTCAGGGAAAAAAAAAAAAGAAAAAGAGATTAAAAAATTATATTTCAGTATATTAGCTCAATAATATGATTATGCAGCATCAAAAGAATAAAGCTGTGCATTTCTCCAGTGCCCTGAGAATACCTTTTTTTAAACCTTTGCCTCTCAGAGATTTGTATTCCTGTGGGAACGTAAGTGATACCAAGGGCAGCAGATTTTGAGTGCAGCTGTAGTTATCATTAAAAGAGATAAGTATTTGAAGGAATTTTGATATTTCAGCCGTTCTGTGATATCAAAGGTCTCTTGTGTGAAATACAGAACTATGCCAACAAAAATATTGATGACCATTGATTGCTACTTTGTGCTCCATTAAAAGAAAAAAGCCTCCAGGATGCATTCTGTTTTTAATATTTGAAAAATAAGGTCATAATAAGCTGTAAACTCATACTCGGGTGCTGAGAATCACGATTATTCCCTATGGAACAAGACATACATATACGTATGCCTATATCTGAGTAGGCACCAGTTACTTTTCTGTGAATCTTGCATCATTTACATCCTTAGACTATTACGGATGTAACAACATTACAAATAAATTTTAAATTGCTTTTACATTGGCAAACAGAAGTTTGGATCAAATACATTGAAAGAAATGCAGAATTTTTTTATTTTCTGAGATTCTAAAGTTCACATATTACAAAGCAGTACAGTGTATGTTCTGATTGTATTTAACTTTCCTTACCTAGTAATATGAAATAATAGAAAAATAAGTTTTTTTATCTAAAGTCTAGAAGCCTAGAAAATGAATGAATAGTTTGAAGTACTGCCTTCAGCTGTCACATTGAGAAGTGAAGGGTCACCACATCGAAGAAGCTGCTCAGTAGCCTCTGCAGGACTGACCAAAGCAATGAAATCTGTGTCCTGTGTACGTGATGAAACGCTAAAACATAGCTGAAAGCAAGCTAGTGTTATATTGAGAGGTTCCGTGTTCATTGTAACTCCTGAATCATCTATTAGATTTTCTTGTTTTTTATAGTTTAAGCTTGTTTTTGCCAAATATCAGTCTCAGAACTTTGCGCCCTGCACTTTGACAAGAGGCAGTGGTGTAAAAGTGGTGGGAAGTGAACCTTTAGTAGTATCCTTTCTCTATCCTTTCTCCTTTTGCCATTCTCCCAAAGCAAAACTTGGAGACCCTTTCAAGCTATTTGCCAGTGTTCACTATTAATCTACACCCTATATCTACATTTTTTAAAATTTGGGTTTGAATCTTATTCAACCAAGTCTGATATCCATCCATTATTCATCTAAGAAACAATGCACGCTAACTGTATTGTGTTTTTCCTATTGCAAAACCTTGTCTGTCTTTTTTAAAAAAATATTATGATTTTATTTTTCTGAAGGCAGAATGGATTCAGACGCAGTACCTGCCAAACTTGGAGAGACTTCAGACATAGGTTCCAGTTTTTACCAGTCTCTAGTGCTTTGTGGATCCATACTCAGGCTTTTTAACTTTGAACATGCTGATATTTTTTAGCCATTTAATATATGGGAGTCAAAAAGTCATATTGGCACGGAGGAAAATACAGAAAAGCAGTTTATAAGCCCATGAAAGAATGCCGTTGTATTACAGCTGCTTAACAAGTTATTGCACATCAGCTGAAGTACTGTAATTGTCTGTCCATGCACTTGAGCTTGCCCAGAGTGAGGTAAACATCCATGTGCTCCAGGGATTACTCATTAAATGAAGCATTATGTTTTAATACTAAGAAGTCTCTGCTGTCCTTCCATTATTTTCTACTTTAAAGACAAATTTACTCTGCATAAGGGTAATTTTAATTATGTGGTTTGCTGTGTGTATATGTTGGATGTTTTTCAATTGCTCATGCAGACTGTAGACAAACTCATACATATGTGCGCACACAACATTTTCCCTGCTATAATTAGGTATTTCTGGCATTTTGCAATAGCAGGATCAAGGCCAAATTGTAGCTACCTTTGGAAAATATTAAAAGTAGCTGTAATTGAAAAAGGAGGTGTAACTTTTCTGATATAAAACTTAATGAGGATTTTTTTTTTTCAGAAAGTGTAATGTTTTCCACCATCATTTCAATGTTAGTTTTGATCAAAGAAGTCGTGGAATTTTTGAATACGTGTATTTTTTGAAACAGCTCTGAAACTCACTAGGCAATGACAGAAATGTCATTACATTGTTGTGATCCTCTGCACGTTACTAACTTAACGTGAAACTTGACTTTTGATTGATATAATCAAAATAACTGAATAAGTTTTTAATTCTAAATAAGTAAATATAACTAATTAGATCCTTTGGAATAATACTGTTTATAATAGTGAGTTGAAAAAATCGTTGTTGTTGTAAAAGGAAAGGAACCTTTTTCTGTAGGGCCAGCTCACTGTAGCATTTCTGAGATGTAACACATCTGGATATTTATTACCCTTCATGATTCACTAGAAGGGATATTGCTAAAGAAGCTGTATTCTGACAGGCCCTTAAATTAACGACTTTGTATGTATGAAGTATGAAGTATATAAAGTACAATTGTTTTTTTTAGTATTTATATTTTTCTACTTATCCATTAGAATGCAACAAACTCAGATGAGGAATCCCTTTCACGAGCTGTAAATTTCAAGTTTTAACCTATTGACTTCATGCAAGTAAAAATCCTCCAGTGGGAGTAAGATGTTCATCATATCTTAACATAAAGTCCAGGAGTCAAGGAAACGCCTGACTGGAATAAGCAAGTAGCTCATCCAGTCTGCCATTCTGGCACCAAGAGTGGGTAAGATCAGATGTTTCAATGGGAGACATAAATCTTCACAATTTTACTGTTCTAAATCACAAGATGATGTTTTTTACAGCACTCGCACCTTGAAACATAGAGCTTATAACTGTTTTTCCACATAGTCAGTATATAGTGCAAATATGAAAATACATTTCTTAAATTATCTATCCTAACGATTTTGAGAACAGAAGAATTTAAACATATATTATCAACTTTTGCAAAAGTAAGTCCCCTTTTCCCCCTCTTTTATTTAAATTATAAGGAGAGTAGAAGTTTTGTATGTGGGAAAATTTGGCCATTTCAGTACAGTAAAATTTAATTTTGCTGCAGTGTGAGAGAGGCAGAGGGCCTTGTCAGGAAGAGAGGTGACAGAGCTACCCAAGTCCTAGGTGTCCTGGGATGCTTTTTCCACCCTACCACCAAAGTTATTCACCAAGAATGATGAGTGGGAGCTCTTCTGCTACTGGTGTTGAGCCACTGTTGTCTGTGAAACCTGAAGGGTTTCTCTTTCACTGATCTAAGCTGTGATTTTTGCCCCACCCATGTATTTGCCAACCTTGGCAAAAGGTTTTTGGTTGAATATTCAAAGCTGGTCCTGGATTCTGACCAAAGATTTAGTTGTGAAATGTTGCATCTCATTTTGTGCAGTGACAGCAGCAAGGTATTTTTCTTCGGCAGCAAATACTTATTGGGTCTGACCACTACTATCACCTTCTTAATTTTCTCTGACCAATTTTCTCTTGATTTCTCAGCCACTCTGTGAGTCTATTATGCAAAGTAAAGTAATGAGGTAGCACGCATAATGCCTCTAATGTTAAACCAGTTGGATGATCATCACAACTCAACCAGAATCTTCCTATTTTTATTGTCCAGTAGGATCTATTTTCTGGCTATTATGAAGATGGTGGTATTTGAGGGGAAATTAATAAGTTGTCAGGTTGCATTGTTGGTTTTGGAAGTGGTTCTTCACACATCGGATAGTAGACATACAAAATTGTTCGCCAGATGGTGTTGCAGATGCAAGAATTTTACAAGGGCTCAAAGGGAGGCTGGACAAGTACTTGAAAGTGATATCTACTTGGGGGTTACGAAATAGACAGGCCACAATAGGCTCAGGAAATCTCCTGAGCTGAAAATAGATTAAGAGAAGGGGGAGCATTAAGGGTGGGGAAATATCATATATAAATGTTCTATTCTTATTCTTCCTTACACCTACTGTTGAAAACAGACAAGTAGACTGGATAAGCCTTCAGTCTTGCCATTACAAACATTTTTATATTCTTATTTAAATAAGGAGCTGTTGTGTGAGAGGATTTTTCTGGAACAGGAAATGAATGTTGAAGGTGGAGAAAACCCAGAACTGCTTAAATGTAGAAAATCAGTAATGTGTTTTGTGATACATATTGCTAAGGAAAGCAAATTGAGAGACAACTTCAATGTTGAAAGAAGCTCAAATGCAATTACTTTCTCAGTTACAGACTGCATAGATTTGCAGCCTTGCTTTTTTAGCTTTTCCATTTCATCTCATATTACTGCGAGGAACAGATTTGCATTGTTTTTTTGGCGATTTCTCCCGGTAATTCTCGAAGTACATACAGAAGGCATCTGCTGATCTAGCTGCACGTCTCCTGAGCCCTACGTGCTCCTTTCTAAATCTGTAGCCAAACTTAAGTACCATAACTTACACTTCTGTACACATATACTATTGATAAACAAAGAAACAATCAGCTGTGCAAGGATGTCTGCTAAAGATGTTCCTCTTTTTCAGAAAGGAGATCGTTATGTGGAACAATTAAAAGGGGCACAGTCAATTCATAGTTCCTGAGTCAATTCAGTGACTCATAATATTGGAATTTATTATGCACATAAGGCATTTATTTTAATCTTCTGGTTTTTTTTCATTTGTCTCATCCTTTGTTAGGATTGGCCTTGCATGCTGGATTCTTATCTTTTTATTGTTTTGTGTTTTTTAATGTTTATACAAGCACTTCTGAAAAACAAGAATGCAGCTGAGGTGCCTCTAAAGGAATAGAGATGCTCGGGTTCGAGTGGCCTTTTTTAATTGACTCTGCGTGTCCTGACTGCCAGCGCTGGGTTATAACTTGTAAATGAGACTGGAAACAGAATACTTTCTCATCATCCACAACATTTAAATTTGCCTCTGGCAGAATTGTTGCCAAAAAAAAGGTTATGTTTATCAGGGTTATTATTGTTCTTAATATGATGAGTATTAATGATGATGGTAAAAATTATAGCTGTCCTTACTACCAAAATTGCTCTACTTAATATTAAGAAGAACAAAGTGCTGCTGCAGTGTTTTTCTTTGCATGTTTTAGTATTTTGGCAGATGATATCAGCCACAGACTTGTATCAGCCATCTGAAATAACTGCTTGCTGATCATTAGAGTGATTAGAACCCACGAGCTTACAGATACTCTGGAACCTGTCAAGATAAAATGCTGTGAGAAGGTATTTTTCCAGAAAGTCCATCTGAAAGAAAACCTGCTTTTTGCCTCCTCTCAGTTTATTAATGGTGTGAGACAAGAGCATTTTAGCTATAATTTTCTTGGTACAAATTATTAGTCATTTTTGTTCTTTTTAGATGATGCTTTCAGTGGGCTTTTTTTTTTTTTTTTTTCTTCTCTCACCATATGTCTTGGTCGTTCACAAATCTCCATAATAATAAAACTCACAGTTTACATGTATGATGTCTATGTTTTTTCTGGGTTCCGGGGAAGTGTGACTGTTCTCTGTGTCCTGGAAAGGCAGTTGTGAGATCTCACCCTGAGTTGTACATTACGCACAAAGAACTAGTGACGAGCTCTTTCTGTGCCTCAGGAGGAGCACAAAGCAGCTGTAGTGGGACTAAGGGTCCAGACAGCTGATCTCATTGAGGATGGAGGATGGTCAGCATAACAGAGAAAACGTTCGATAGCTTGTCAATTCATGACCCAAAGGTCTGAGAGACTTCCATTCCCTCAGACAAATGCTGATCCCCATTAATATGAATGGTTGAACTTCATTTGACATCAGTCAGTCCTGGGTCTGAGTGCAAGTACATTATTCCCTGTGCCATTAATGCAGGTCACATACCCCAGCTGAGCAGACAAGGGAAGCAGAGTTTCCAGTAGTTATTGTTGTTTTGCTTTTGCGGTACTGTGTGAAGATGATCAATAGGTTTATTCCTCTGTAACTGTGTTCCACGCTTGAGTATTATAAAGCTCGTCCTTACACTTGTGCGTGTTTATTTAAAACTGATATGCTATGTCAGATAACCCATTTGACTCGGTAGAAGGAAGCGTATCGTATTTAAGAGAGTGGCATTGATAACTGCTGATTAATATAAACTCATTCCACTCCTTAGTCACTTCAAGTCCTTCTAGAATGGCTACTGAATACATTCAGCATCAGCTTCCCCAGCTGTGAAACTGGAATAGTAGGAAAACATTTCTGTTGCAGATTCAGTATTGTATGTACTAGTTACTGTATACTTTAAATTGAATGTATGAAAGGTGTTATATAAGTTTTAAAAACTACATCTTATTTGTGTTTTATTCCTCTCTGGGCACAGGAATTTCAGTATTGCATTGCAGATTTAAAAAAAAAATTAAAAAATCAAGGATTAATTTGTCTAAAAAGTTATCACCTCTCCTCATTTTAGAGGTGTTTACCATTTAGTTTGCTGAAGAACCCATGGACCAAGGTTCCTTTTGAACAGCCAATGTCTAGTTTTTCTGATGATTTATTCCTAGTAGTTCTGTTTTTCTGGTTCCTTGTGAAGAAATTGGCCTTCCCATGGTCGGTCCATGTAAGGCTTTTGTATAATGCATGCTCATTTAGTTAGTTGTTATATTTGTAAGCTCCAGCTGCAGCCATCACTCTCTAAATCTGTCATTGAAGGATTTTGTTTTAAATTCTGCCTGGCTTTGTCTTCAGATGTCTCTGAATTCCTCCCTGTGTTGAGTCACAGCTGTGAAAAGAGAAATCTACCTCTTTAATTCAAGGGGTCAGCGGTTTAAAAGCACTAAAGCCCAGTGGGGAATAGCTTAAGGAAGATAGTTAATCATGATGATCCCAAGGGGTTTCATAAACTTACATAGACCTCATCTGACATAAAGTGTCCTGGATATCTTCAAGCCCTGGCTTCTTTGAGGGGTGCCTGTTTTACCAGGGAGTGGGATCCTCCATAGAACAAGCACCTGTGGTGGATGTTTGCCACCTGCTCAGCCGTGGCTATGGAAACACAACTTAATCTTCTCCAACACATCCCTTTTCTAGCTAAGACGGCGTGGAGGCCAAATCCGCTCTAGTCATTTTTCTCCCCACAACCTTGAGAAGCTTTTAATGTGGTAACTACAATGGCTCCCACTTCTTGATCCATCTGGGAGATAATAGACTTGCAAGAAGGAGTTGCTAATTTGGACAAAAAAGAGAGATCAGGCTGGAACACACGGCTGATATTTTGTCTTCTGACTGACAGAACTCATTGGCTTAGTTTGAGGGTCAGCAGTCCATCCCAGCGATATTTCTCACCCAGCTTCCTCTTCTAGCTCCAGTAGGGGAATCCTGGAAGAAATCCCCTTCTTGTCTCATCAATGCAGACAAAAGCGTTACTTCAAATACAGTGTCAATAATTTTGATGCTTAGTTCTGTGTTTAGTTCTCATGGCGTGGGCAAACCAGGACTGTGGCAGCCTTGCGATATTGGATTAAGTGATATAGCTAATGCTGTGTCTGTACCTGTTCTATGTGTACTTCACTTGTCCTGTGCACACATTGCTATTCTTGATACAGGGATTTAGGATCTGCTTGTGAATCAGCTCTTGAATTACTGCAGCTTTCAGACAGTTTTATCAAAGGAAGGCCTTCTGGATTTCAGTCAGATTTCAGTAGTAAAGGAGTTGATTTGTAAGCAGATCAGGTAGGCATTGCCCTCATCAGAAAAGTCCTTGGAAAGATAAGGATGATTGCTAGAGGGTAGGAAAAGCCATTTGATGGCTGTCAGAGACTTAAGTGATCAGTGGAAAGGTGTTGGATGTTGCTGAAGACCTTCAATGTGTGATCCAGTTCAGTTATTCCTTTGTCCATTAGCTGTTAAAGAAACTAATAGAAAAATTTAGGTTGGAGGGTACATCAGGAGGTCATATTGTCCCATTTGCAGCTCAAAGGGTCAGAACTCCCTCAAGATCAAGACTGCCTCATCGTCTCAGGGGGAAAACGAAATTAGAGGTAGTGTTTTATATCCTACCTTTTTTGTATTAATCTTATGGTTATGGCAACTCCCCAGTAACTAACTGGTTAACTGCCTAAAAAGCTTTGCTATTTTTCAGTTAAGTATTGATTCATCTGTGCACCCTCTGTCCTCACTTTGTCCTCACGAGACAAAGGAAAGTTATTGTGGTTTTAAACCAAAGTGGAAATAGTTCTGCGTTGAATGGAGGTGGTGATGCTTGAATTCTTGTTTTCTTTTTCAGTATGGCTGTTTCAGATTCCAGGAACTGTCATGCTAGAACCCTTCACAAAGCAGTTTAAAAATAGACCAGCAAAACAACTCTATTGCACCAAATAGAAATTGATTTCTGCTGCAACACAAGCAGAAAGTTCTCTTAGGGTCTGATAGCAGCATGTTCTAACCCTTGAAAATGGTAAAGTTGGTCATCAGTGAACACAGGACTGTAAAAGCTTTGATAACCTGCTGTCTGAACTCACGCTGGCCATGTGTTACTCCTTATGCAGCTCTGTGAAGTTCTTGTTTATGGGAAATTAAACTGTGATTGCTTGTAATTTTCTGCAGTTTGCTCAAGGGCTTAAATCAAGAGTAGAACACTGGAAGAAGTGGTATGTGAGTCATGGGTCTCGATGCAGCAATCACAGCCAGCAGCGTGTAGTCCCTGGTGAGAAGGGTGGCCGGGTGACTAAGGCACTGCCTGGAGGTCAAGGGGATGTGGGTACTGGTCCTAACTGGTAGGGTGACCTTATGCAAGTGATGTCATCTCCTATGCTAACATTAAAAAAAAATCAATTAACTCATAATGGCAAGGAGAGAGGATAGAGATGAGAGGCATTAAAGCTTTTAAACTGCTCGGGCGATGAGTACCTGAGGGAAACCCGTCAAGAGGAATAGGTCCACATTAAGTTAGTGAATTGTGTAAGCTTACAAATGGGCTGTGCTACAGTGTCTCTGCTGGTTCTCTGTCACA
Source organism: Larus michahellis (assembly GCF_964199755.1). Lineage (NCBI taxonomy): Eukaryota > Metazoa > Chordata > Aves > Charadriiformes > Laridae > Larus > Larus michahellis. The sequence continues at coordinate 9,685,256 of NC_133896.1, forward strand.
CGTCCTCCAAATGTAAATGAAATCAAACAGCTAAAAAAAACTAGGAAGAATGCAGATGCATTCAGCCTAACAAAAAAATAACTGGGTTAATGTGCCAACACAGAACACTGCACTGCAGTGTACACGTTCATATGTATATCATTTTACATATTGTCTGCACAAAATGTTGATCCAAAATTAGTTGGGCAATAGATGTAAAAACCCCTCCTCCAACAGAGTTCAAGTGTATAGTCATGAATTATTAAATCAAAATTTGTTGGAAATGTAAATTAAAATCCTTCCGGCATGTCTCTCCCTATACTGTAGTCTCTATATTAAAGCCCTGCAGACTGTGCTGTACAGAGTTCACTGACAGTGCATCAAATAATGAGGCCATACGTCGATGAAAGGAATTCTACAAAAATATGCCATTGGATATACAGTGAACATATTTGATCAAAGCCCAGCTGCCATATGAAGTACACATTTTTTAACCATCACTAAACTCTATTAACCTGAATTCTTTTGAAAACTATCAGATCACACTTTTACACAGCTGACAATGAACTAAATAATACTGGCAGTTAATGAAACTACCAGGATTAGTGCAATAAAAATAATTCGAAAAATGGTTAATTATATTAAGATGCCAACTACAACGTGCAGTTACCTGTCCTTTGTATTTCTAACCTTCTACTATTCTCTGAGAGTCCCACAGCCAGCTTTTAGATACAGCTGGGAAATCTGTGAGTGACTACAAGCATTTAAGCAGAATTCCAAACTAGTTGGCAACGCATTTCCTTTCATCAGATAAATCTAGCTACAAATTTTAGCACAATAGAGTATTTGCTGTGAAATGAAATTAACATTATAAATATATCTGTAAATGTAAATCTTAGTTCTTCTATTTCTTTCAGTTTTGGGGGAGGGTTGTTTTGGTTTTTTTCTGGTTGGGTTTTTTTCAGTAGGGTCTGATGGGTTATGATGTGCTGGGTGGCTGTGGGCAGAACCAAGGTGTTTCTGCCTGCACACAGAGGTGGCTGGCTGGTGGTGCCTCTGATGCATGTGTGGTATAGTGTGGTATGGATGTATAGTACGGAATTAATGGAGCCATACAACAGTAAGAGCTGGCTTAGGTCTGGATTGCTTGGATCAAGGACAGAGGAGCCCTACCTACTTGCATCTATAGATATATCCATGCAGACAACTTACTGGATATACCCTTTCAGAGTGTTATTTACCTTGCTGCTGTATTGTGCCTAGAAGTAAGTCTGGACTTGATTCATGACAAATTTCACCAGAGTGCTGCGTTATCTTCCCATCAAGCTGCATTTTTCACAAGCATGCAAAATGCATGGTAGGACAAGTCTCCGTTCAAGTAACTGATCTGTAAAATACCGCATTGCCCGTAGTTACTGGTGACCCCCAGAAACACCAGCTGCTCTAGACCTCTGGTAATAGAACTGTCACTGCTAGAGGACTCTTGCTCCACCCCTGCAGACCTTGGAAAGTCTCCTATGAAAGGAGTTACAGAGAACAGTTTTTCCATAGCAAAACACTGGCAAGAATTCCTGGAGGTGAAAAAGAGACTGTAATCCTTCCTTTGAGTTGGCCATTGTAGGTATATGTTTCTTCCAGCAAAAGAATGGTAGTTGCAGGGTCAGTGGCTTAGCTGGCTTGACAGTGCTGCCTGGGGTTAATTTAGGTTTTAGCAGGACAAAAGCAATCTGTTAGTGTTTAAATGTTCAGGCAAATCTCCCCAAAATGAGCATTTCTTTTCTCTGATGGCCATCATGACACTTTTCTGGCTTTTCAGTATTTTCTCAACAGCAGGCCAAGGCTGTTCCACCGGTAAAGCTTCCTGCATGCGTTCTCTCCCTGCCTGTTTTATTCAGAGCTGAGCCAAGCCACCCCAAGTGCTGCAGGTGGTGACAGACGTTTTAGAGGAAAATTCTCTGGCTCTCTGCGAAAACCTTCGGATGTCACGGTACTCGGCAGGAAGCAGTTTTCATCTAGTCTACCTTTTCATTAATGTCTCCAGCAATTTTTGTCCTACTGCCTTTTTCTTTTCTTGGATACCAAAGTTACAAAACCCGTCTTAGAATCACTTTTCATAGCTTGAGAAGTTTTTTTGGTCTGCTGGGGAAACATGCTGTACTTAAAATAATGTAACACTGAGGTTTGGCTTAGGGTTCCTTTTGATTCTTATGTGTTGCTAAATCGTGCCATACACGGCTTTCTTCTTTGGCTTGTGTTTTTTTCTTTTTCTTTTCTTTTTTTTTTTTTTTAATGATCAGACATGTAGGGTGTTCTCATGTCATTCTAAATAAAGAGCCTATGGGAAGCTGTTATTACGGACGTAATATCTGAAGTCACTGTTCCTTCCACCAAAAAAAAAAGGAAAAAAAAGAAAAAAAAATCCATCTGAGATACATCTAACTTTAGAGTGCAAGGCAGGTAGATATTTATGTGTGGAAGATATCAGTTGCCTGTCAGACTAGTGGGACATCTTCTTTATCCGCCTATCTCCTCTTTTCAATATCATTATCAGACGACAAGTTGCTTTCTATCCCATCCTTTTTCTTGGACAATAGACATTGTGCTTGAGAAACAGCCTGTAGAATGTAAAACTATAGGTCTGATTTTCTTTTTCTTTTTTTTTTAAGGAGACACAATATACAAAGAATTAGGGTTAGAGAGTAGCATTTGTTTTATCATCAGTCATGGATTTATGCATTATATGTCCAAAAGATACAATGCCACACATAAAACTTCTCAGAATCACGGTTTCTAGTGATATATAACATGTCTGTGTGCAGGGCTGTCTATCTGACACATTCTGAAAAGATTTTTTCTATGCCTACGCGAAATCTTTGGGTGTAATCCTGACCCCACTGACACTGATCTGAAAAATATCCTGGTATCTTTTGAGGATAAAGTGCTCATTTCCTATGTGTATAATTTTAAGTGCCTGATAGTAAGTTTAATGGTTAGATAAGCTCTTCATAGCAGTGTGACACAGACTCTAGAAAGGTTACCCATTCTTACCAGTATTTATCTCCAAGCAGACTACGTGCCCTGTATAAATACCTCTATCAGTAGACTAGCTTCAGAAAGATGCAGAGAACTATAAAAAAATAAACCAAGTGAGTGAGTTCATTATTCTTCCCTCATGTTTTACTTTGTCTCCATTTTTACTTTAGCTTGAGTTTATCTTAATGAACAAAAAATCCAATGTAATCCTCAAACATATTTTCTACTCATTGGAGAGCTTTATTTATTATCAGATGGTTCTGTGCAATAAAAATGGATTTTTTGCTGACTCTTTGTATTCTCAGTTGCATCCTCCTTGTCTCTAAGTCCCTTCATTTTAATTTGTTCTACTTGGCTCTTCTCAAGTGAGAACCAGAGCAGAGATTTTTCTTGTCTTCCAAATTACTGGTGCTGAATGGGTAGGGTATAAATCCTGTGAGGAGCTCAGTAAAGTTAAAGCCTGTAAAGCTTTATAAAACTCATTATAAGCTGGCTTATACATTGTATCCATCTTTATTCTCTCTATTCATCTGGATATTTAAGGATAGTAAGGTCTCCTTTATGGCAAAACCTTATCTACACCAGATATACTGAATCCAATGATTTAAACAAAACCAAACCAAACCAAACAAAAAAAAAATCACCTTCTGTAGGCTCACATAATTTTTTAGATTATATCATCATCTTTTTATTCAGCAATTTTTGCTAGTGTTGGGAAGTGATGTAATACTGATCTGGGTTTTTTGTGAAAAAAAGTATTTTTCAGAATCCTGGAAGAGAACATTTGCTGCACTATAAACAGCACAAAAGCCACTTAATAAATGGGAGAATAGTGATGAATAATACTGTTTACCAGTTCTTGGATGGAGTTAGCTTTATACTGAGATTTCACAATGAAGAGAAAAGCCTCCTCTGCCAAATAATATATCAACAGACCGTCTATCTAAGGGGTACAACAACATAGTTTCATTGTGCTCTGGATGAATGTCATCTTTGTTATTTAAAAAGTAAGTAAGTTAAAGATGTTAAGTAAGTCTGGAGATATAATTTTATTTTAGTCTATTTTATTTTATGAGTTATTAGTCTGACTTACGTGTGCTTGTAGTTTTCCCTCTTATTAACACCGAATATTCGATATCCAGTTAATGGTTATAGTACGCAGTTTTGCACCACACAATAGACAACCATAGTAATCTTCCTTTAGGAATATCTGTGATAATTTATAGATGAGACAGCTACAAGTAAATGCATTAGGAACATATATCTGTATATTTGCAGTTAAAGTAACATGCTTTAAATTTGTATGCATATATATGAAGTATGTGTACGATATGAGTAAACAGATAACATACCTTTCAATACATTTGAATTATAGGTGGGGTACTTTTTCTTTCTTTTTGCAGGTAAATAGTTTTAAATCCTTTAAAGCAACATGTTCGTCTAACAGCCCAAACATGCTATTTGTTTGATGTTTGCAAGGGACATCCTTTCACAAAATAAAAACCCAAGATCTCAGACAGGGATAGCTGAGGAATAAAAAGAATTCAGGTATCAGAGGTAACAGTTTGCATATGGAGACTAAATGGCCTAGGTAACTTATTCAGCCTACTTACAAGTCCACAGTGACTACCAGACATTCTTCTATGTTTTTTTAATCAAGATGAACCATCTCAAAGGTTGCTTTAGATTTTCAGTAGTTACTTGCAATTTGTAACACTGCTATTAGATTCAGTATAACTGAGTGATACCATTAGGTTAATGGCTTTTTCTGTATTTGCTGCGGGCTGTTTTCATTGTCCTTTTTACCAGAGTACAAAATTCCAAATTTTAAAATGGCCTCGGAAACCTGGTGCTGGAGACAGGTTTTAAATTATCCTCCAATTCTGTATAGTTTTTTTTTTTAAATGGAATTAAACTGAGAGTTACATGAAATACTGTTAAAAAAAGTGTGTGTTTGCAGATGGGTCACAGTCCTTTCGGCTCTGGACTTTATGACGCCAAGAGAAGTCGGAAACCTACACAGTATTTGTGAATGCGAGATTTTGCCTTTAGATAGGTTTGAACTGAACAATCCGAAAAAACTCCCATAAGCACAGAGCTCCCTACTGTCTGTGTGTCTGAGAAGGCTGAAGAGCTCTGTTTATTGCAACAAAGGGTCTGGAATAAATTACGTTTAGTAAATTGGCTCCAGGTTTTCCTGTTTCAGACAGTAGCTTCGGAGCAATCTGTTTTATAGGCTCCACTAAATCTGACCAATTGCAAGGAGGTGACACTTCATTTCAGGGACGTGACATCACGCATGTGCCAGTTACGTCCAGCCACCTCTCTCTGGCAAGATGGCAGGACACCAGCAGATCAACATTTTGCCTTTTTGGCAGTTTTAACCTCCAGCCCGTTACGAATTTATGAGCCCCACAGGGAGGTCCTAGCAGGATGGAGCCAGGCTCCTCGGCCCCTCTTCAGCATCACGCCTCCCACCCCCGTGTGGGGCAAATAATAGCTCCTTTATTCCACTGGAAATACCCCTATTTCAGCGAGGTGTATGCATAGCTTCCTTCCCCAGTCGGTCTCGCAGGTGATAATTAACACAGTGCAGATATTTCCTAGCTGAAGCCAAGGTGGGAAAGCAGTTTTAGCCTCAGTATTTTTCTTTTCAGACTGTTTCCTCATTTATTTTGGGTCTGTTCACGATGAGGAAGTTTTAGAGCGTGTTGGTGCTTAGCAGAAGTATCAAAGAACTAAAGGAAACAACATTTTTTCCTCCTCTGACAAAACTCTTCTTACTTTTGAGGGGAGGAAAGAAAAGGGAAGTTAGATTTGCTCTTAGGCTTTATATTTTATTTCTGTTCATGGGTCTGATTACTTCTGAGCAGTGTGGCTATGGGTCTTTTCATACAGGACACTGATTGACATTGCATATGTTACAGAGAGGAAGGATATTTCCTGAAGACTAATGGCCAGTTAGTTGGTCTGAAGTTCATTAACCTGAGCTAGTCATCAGACCGCTGGAAGGACTCTGTGCAGAAGCTGGAATTGTATTAGAAGATCATCATAAACTAAAAATATATGTGACAATCTGGCCAGATTGCAATGAATCTAGGACAAGACAGGGTTGGCTCGAGCTCACAGAGCAGCTGCCTCCAGTGTAAACTAACCGCCTTGTGTCAGGACTTAAAACAAATGTTTTTTTCACAGACATTATTCAAATAAAAGGGGGAAGAAAAAAAAAAAAAGAAAAAAAAAAGAAGGAAGGTCTCCATTAGCAGAAGAACCCTACATGAAAAAATGAGGTTGTGAGGTATGGCCAAATGGTCAAGTTTGGTGCTGGTTCTCGATCTGTGATTAAACAAATGACAGTGTATTCAGGCAACTGTTTTGTTTTTTTTCTATAAGCGACAAATTTAGTCTTGATACTTCTCTCTACTTTACCTCAAGAAAATGAGCCCCAAATTCTGTGGTGAGATCCCTGTTGGCTGAGACCCAGGCCCTCAAGGCAAGACTTCTCAGCATATTTGCAGTGAGACTGTCTCCCACTTTATTGCTTCTTTTTGAAGTATGGTTTGTCTCTATCATCCTACTGAAGATGAACAAGGCTGGTGTCTCTTGTCTTCATATACTCCTCCCCCTCCTCCTTCCCCTTCTTTGCCCCCCCTCCCCCCCCGGGTATATTTCTTTAAGGTGATATAACCCTATGATAGTCTGGTGAACAGCAGTCCTTTGTAGTCCAACCACAAATAGATGTACCAGGATGGAAGAAGAAGAGGCCTTCTCTCAGGATCCTATACTCTAATAAAGGGAAGGAAAAGATGAACCAAAGGCATTTCATGTTTGTTTTGTTTTCTTTCCATGTCATCTCATGAATATGTAGTGGCATTTGGCCAAAAGCTGTGCTGCTCACTGAATGTGAGTGTTGAGGAAGGGACTGAGAAGAAAGAAGCTCAATGTTCTGCAATAGGAATGATGCTTCGGGCGTTTTACAAATCATTTCCCTCTCTCTCTTTCCCCGTCACACCCTTCCTGCACACTCCCTTGTCTTTTGCTATTGGCAGAAGGTCTGTAGGCTCAGAAAGCCCCAGCTTCATTTGAGAGAGGTTTCTTTCCACAGAATCACAGAATCATAGAATGGTTTGGGTTGGAAGGGACCTTAAATCTCATCTAGTTCCAATCCCCTGCCATAGGCAGGGACACCTCCCACTAGACCAGGCTGCTCAAAGCCCCATCCAGCCTGGCCTTGAACACCTCCAGGGATGGGGCAGCCACAGCTTCTCTGGGCAACCTGGGCCAGTGTCTCATCACCCTCACAGTAAAGAATTTCTTCCTAATATCTAATCTAAATCTCCTCTTTTTCAGTTTAAAAACATTAGCCCTTGTCCTATTGCTACAGTCCCTCATAGAGAGTCCCTCCTCATCTCTCCTATAGGCCCCGTTTAGGTGCTGGAAGGCTGCTATTGGGTCTCCCTAGAGCCTTCTCTTCTCCAGGTTTCAGTTCTGTCTTTGGCAGAGAGAACTGAAGGTGTCCTCTTTCCAGTCCCTTCATGACAGGAAGGATGTAGTGCCTGCATCACGAGGTGATAAATTGATTCTGGATGCCTCCACAGCTTGCAAAGGTGCCCTGGCCCCAGTGTTGCTGCGAGCTTAAGTGCCAGACCTGTGGAATGGCTCTGGGGCCATGAGCTGTGCTGAATCTCCCATGGGCTCACAAGGAGCCTTTCCCTTGATGTTCGTGCAAGCGCTGGCTAATGTGGGCACTAGGATTACTCTTTTAATCAGGATGTCTCAGTACCTTTCAGAAAAGAATTTTCATGGCAAGTCATAAGCCATTAATCTCGCTCCTAACCATAACATTTCCTTACTCTGTGATTTACAGCATAACTCAGATACTGACATTTGTCATTTCACAAATTATCTCCCTTGACCTCTGTTATCATGCACTTGTAGGTGGAAGGATCTGCGCTCGCAGATATTTTCATGCTCTGACCTCTGTCATTTATTAACCATCAAATTTTGCCTTCAGAACTCCGGATGCCATTTCGAATAATTTCATATGCAAAAGTGGAGTTATTGGGCAAAGGGGATCCCTCATAAGTGGGTACAAACAGGCCACCAGGAGAACTGTTGCTGCTCTCTGTTCAGCTACTGGGGTGGCAGTGTGACCTCGAGGAAGTAGGTTCACTGTAGTTTCATCATTCCGTATTTGCATAGGGAAAATAAGGACAGTGATAATTACTTTCATTTGTAAAGCACTTTAAGATTTATGGAATATGAATGACTGTTATTAAGTGAAAAGTGTTGCAAAGCTGGCTTAGTTGCACACTGTGCTAACAAAGTCCCGTATCAGCCTATTGACCTCAGCATGAACCACTCATTAAAGTTTATAGGACATTTTGGTGGGTGCACTGAGGCAGTTTTTCTGCTGGAAATATCATACTGAAAGCACATTTAAATCCATCAGCTGCATGGACTTTTTTCTCTATTAAAACTAAACACAACTGCTTGCTCTATCCAATTTTCCTGGTTTATTTATGAAAGTTTATGATGGGTATGTATTCATTGTTAACTCAGCTTGTACACCCATGGTATCTGAGATATTACAGTTTATTCTAGTCATAGCATAAACATACAATAGCTGTTGTACTGAGATAAAGAGAGTGTTATAAAACATTAAGATATCCAGTGGAGCGGTACGAACTAACAAGTTGCATGGTCACTTCTGAATGGCAAATATTCTTTTTATGGATACTGCATTAATTTAATTTGTGCTTAAATTTTAGGTATGCTAGACATTGGTGTTTGCAAAGTTTACATATTTTTCCAACCTCAGAGTGTGTAAGTTTAGTATTAAAGGAAGAGATTTACAGCATTTTGATTTATACTAGAGGAAAAAATAATTTTGTAACAAATGTGTTAAGTGAGCTACTCTTTAAAGATAGGTCTGGCTTGATTTCAGAATTATTATTTATATAATAATGCAAAAAATTGGCAGATGTTTTCTTTTTTCTTCCAGTTTAAATTTGGATTGTTTGAAAAGCTGGAAGATATTTCACCATAGTGCAAAAGAAGATACAGAAGAAGAGAGCAGAATGAGAGCTTCCCAAGTACCACATGCCTGCAGCCTGTTATCTTTAGCAATGCTGTTCCTTCCAGTCACTGGAACGTCAAAACAAAATATCCCAAGACTTAAGCTTTCCTATAAAGGTAAACTTTTCAGCAGTTTTTCTGATTCTGCCACTTTTGTTTTGATGTCATGTTGCCAGCAGTTCATTTGTGTTGCTAATCAGGAAAACAAAACTCAGTTGTCCCTACAGTTCCCAGAAACGTGTGATAGATGCCTTAAAGATGGATGAATTCTGCCTAGGGACAGTATTAAATTCTTTTTTTTGGTGTGGGGGGTACATGTTACTGAAATATAACTGTTTTTTTAAATTATTTTTTCAGTTTGTTCCTAGAGGATATTAATATAACATAAAGAAATTAGGGGGAAGTCATTGCCTAAACATAGATTTCTAGTGCTACTTGAAATGCCATGAGAGACATTCCCATGTGGCTGGTGGGGGTGGCATGGGATATGGAGGGCACTCACACCTTTTAAAAGCATCAGGGAAAGTCAAAAGACCTGCCCCAAGTGTTTCAAATGGCACTGACATTTTAATTTTGGAATTTTTAATTTTTTTTCTATCACCAAGTTGATATGTGAAACTCTTGAAATGTTGGGGTTTTTTCTTCTTATCTCTTTGGATCACAAAAGCGTCTTTTTCTGAGGACTTTCTTAACCTTTTCTGTACTTCTTGTTGAGAAGGTTAAAGGCTGAGGGGTTTGAACACAGATATATTTTTAATTCTTTATTGGACAAGTTCTTCAAAAAGGTGGATTTCTTGTTGCTTTGAATGCACAATACACAGTTCTTACAAAGCACAGAGATATATCATGTTGATATTGTCTTCTTTAGCTAAAGCAAATGCTCTACAGGTAGTTATTTTTCAGTTATGTCAGCACCCTGCCCTTAAGGGAGCTAATTCTGCTCTCGGTTTTTCAAACTTAGGTTTTCCTGTACGTTACAGGGTTGAACTCAGGATGGTGTGATGGGACAGGAGGCTGTAAAGCCTTCACCAGTAGTTATGATATGTTTATCGTGCGTTTAACACGCACAGGAATTTATTGAGTAAGCACAGTGACATACTATTTATTTGCAAGCTTCTCTTTTGCTAGATTTGTATGCCACTGTGTATGGTATTCCCCGGTGTATATCTGTGTTTAATGTGTTTGCGTGAGAGAGACAGAGGAAGAGAGATCAAGGGATCTTGACAACGTTTTTATACATTCAGGAAACAGTTGCACTCACTTAAGCCAGTGAATACAGAAACCAAAAGACCTGACATGAGTTATGAAAGTTAGCAATAAAAACACCCTAACATATAGCCAGACTTTTCACAGTTAGGCCTTTTGAGATAATTCCCAATAGCAGCATATACCATATGGTGATGGCATTTATTGTGGATTTGACACTCATGATTAGTGAATTCCTCTTGACTTCAAAAGCAGATAGCCTTTGGCGAAATCCTGGTGGATGCATTTGGCAGGTAAGGAGGGGGAGAGAGAAAAATTATTGAGGTCAAAACAGGTAAAAAAAAAAATTCACTGAAATCTTAGTTTTAAGTAGTGGCAAAGGCCTGCTGGGAGTGGTTGGGAAAATGCCTGAACTCGTTTAAAAAGACAATGAGTGGATGATTGATATTTAGGCCCTGACCCAAACTTTTATTAGCAACTTTATAAACCTTTCAGTTTGGCTTGAGGGATACAGTTTCCTATCCAAACTTATCCACCTATATCCCTGTAGGGGGAAAAAAAAGCAACAACAGAAACAAAATGGCACATAAATCTTAATTTGGAGAGCTGTGATGGAATTGAAAAGCCAAAGGAAAGAGAATTATCAGACTTCATTGTGCCTCCTCTTGCCTTTTTTTTTTTTTTTTGAAGGGGGGGATGATTATTTTTCTTTTTCCACAGGGAACCAGAAAAAAAGTTACTGCTGTGTTTTCACACTTCTGCATTTTAAATGATGCAGGTGTTGCTTGTCATAATTAAATCATATTTTTGTTGTTGATAACAGCGTGGCAGATGTAGTGACTAATATAGTTGTCAGAGTTAAGCTTACCTTCCGCCTCCCCCACTCCCCAAGTATTCCAGCCAAAATAACTCCAAGGTTTCTGAGAATAAGATGTAGGAGAAATGAACTGTCTTGCCAATTCTCATAAAATTGTTACAGTCATGTCATTGACAAGTCCTGGCATCTCCATTCTTTGGAATTAAGACTTGAAATGTCATGAGGAGGATAATACGGGGCCCTTTTCCTTCTTCATGGAAAACTGACCAAAATTGGCCACTTCAGGCAGCTCTGAAAACCTGGTCACACATGTGTGTTCGTTTGGCTGCTAAAGATGTTGTCTTTCAAGGGAAGGTTTCATCCCCTTCCAAGAGCAATGTGTTAATGGGATGGCATAGCTCCATCTTCCCAGAGCAGCTGAGCGTTTGCTCAGGCAGGAGAGCTGGAAGCGAGCAGGACTTTCCCCTGCAGTTACTTCATCTCACAGCTGCAGCCCAGCACACCTCAGCCGAGGGCTGGAAACTGCTTCTTGCCATGCCCTGACAGTAAAGAGAAGAAAGGGAACGCCAAGTGATGAATGCCAAGGATGAAGAAGTGTAGGGGACAAGAAGAGAGAAAGAAGACGAGGGAACGGTATTAAAGGAACACAGAAAATTGAGAGAGAAAGAAAGAGCTCAGTAGTGGAGAGGAAGGGGGACAAGGAGCAGGGTGGGGTAGCTAGAAGAAATGTCTATAACCGCAAGAGTGCTTCAATAAACCACAGTGCGTCACAAGTCCTCTGTTCAGGCAGCAATTAAAATTTTAGAGCTTGTCTGCATGGCAGTTATAGGTTTCCGTCTTATGTGAGATCACTTAAGGGGTGGAAATCTGTGCTGGAAAAGTTAAGATACAGATATTCCAGTGAATTATGTGGGTATCAACATGATGCTATATGAAGAATTTCCCTTATTGTTTGCCCCAGCTCTAAAAATGTGTTCTAAAAATCATACACACATAAAACTACGAATGCACTCAAGTCAGTTTAAGTATCGTTTAATACAGAGACAAAGTCATGTATACTCCACCTGTGTTAATATAATACACTATGATTTTTTATTACATACCTCATCCTATATTCCCACATTTCCCCCAATTCATTAATTGAATAATTCTTCAATATTTCTTTTTATCTTCTTCACTTAGACCTTAGCTTTTAGATATTGCTGTGTGTCATTCATATCCCAGAAATTATCACTGCTCTCATGATGCTTTTAAGGTGCTCTCACTACATAGACCATAATTAATCTATATTTCTTAGATACTTTTACAAGCTTATGAGATGGTTTTATTATTATGTTATAGTTTTAATATTATAATATTGTAGAAGATTACCATCTCTAGAAAACTCGGTTCTGATTTTTGAATAACATTCCATATTTTAATAGCCTTTGTATAACACTACATTCAGTCTCAGAGCAACAGTGTGTATTTATCATTCATTCTCATGTGGCTGGAGATACCCTATGGCCATCATCCAAACTGCAGAACTCAGCAAGCACAGAAGTGACATTCAGCTTCCCCAGTTGTACTGTCTGCTACCTCATTTAGCATCCTCATTCCCACCTCTACAGCAAATGCAGAAGATTTTTGTACGCCAGTCTCATTCAATACCGTCATTTACAGGATGGCATCAGTTCTGTTACTGAAGAAGGGAAGGGCCTGTGTCGTAATTCATATGTACAAATGTGTTTAATTTGTACTGCGTAGACAGTCTTATTTCTGTCTGTCTTTTGAGTAGTAGTCTTTGCCAATTTATTGGCAGGTTCTTTTTTTACAGTTTTTTTGTGTGCGTTTCTAGACTTTACTTTATAGGGAGAGACAGAGAATAACCAGACCAGAAGGCTGATTACCTTCTAGTAAAAAAAAAAAAATAATAAAAAATTCAACCTCTCTCAATTTGTGGCCCTCCTAAAATTTTCCAGTAGAAATGTAGACTCATAACTGCAAATTTAAGCCTATTGATTTGCTTTATTTTTTTGCTTTTCATCGACTTAGTCTGTGTGCTCAAAGAATCATAGAATCATTTGGGTTGGAAAAGATCCCTAAGATCATTGGGTCCAACCGTAAACCTAACAGTGCTAAGTCCACCACTAAACCGTGTCCCTAAGTGCCACATCTACACGTCTTTTAGTTATCTCCAGGGATGGTGACTCAACCTCTTTCTTGGTCAGCCGGTTCAAATGCTTGACAACCCTTTCGGTGAAAAAATTTTTCCTAATATCCAATATCCAATCTAAATCTCCCCTGGTGCACCTTGAGCTGTTGCCTCGTGTCCTACCACCTGTTACTTGGGAAAAGAGACCAACCCCCACTTTGCTGCAACCTCCTTTCAGGTAGTTGTAGAGAGCAATAAGGTCTCCCTTCGTCCTCCTTTTCTCCAGTCTAAACAATGCCAGTTCCCTCAGCTGCTCCTCGTAAGACTACGTTTATAACTCATAAGAATACTTTTATATTCGAGAAGTGTGCAGCCTGCTTTCTTGGCTAGGGAGTGTGCCCCAGCCCAGTTTTGGCCATTGTCACCAATGACATATCCACGTTGACATCCACAAACATATCTCATTGCCATGCGGGAAATAGGGCCATGCCCCAAAAGCAAGCCATGCGTGCTGTGGCCAGTGCTGATTTGGTCAGAGGACCAGGATCCTACCTTGTGACACAGCACATAGGAAAAGGCAAGACTGAAGGCAACCTTTGTCTTTTAAAACAGGATTTACTTAATACTGTTAAAAACAACTATGGCAGCAATTCAAGTCTAATAAAGATGAACATTATTCTCAGCTGATTTTTTTCTTCTTCACATTGAATGAATTAAGATGCATTCTCCCTGCTACTAAAGTCACGGCAAGAGTTTTGCCACTGAAGTAAATTGAAGTAGGATTGAATTTCCACTCCTCCTCGCTCTCCATCTTAAATAAGTGAACATGCAATTCTGTCTTCTGTGTTGAAGGCTGACAATGCTAAATCATCAGCTTCACATGGAAATTAGCCATGCCTAAGAATTGTTTAGCTTCATGCAGGGTTTTGTATACATGATTTTCTTCCCCCTAAGAGTGATCCATTCTTACAACATGGTGAAAAAGAAAGCAGAGGTTAACATTTTGGTGACGGGAATTCTTTTGAAAACTTGTCTGGATTAGTACATTTCCTTAATGTTCTAAAAACGATCCTTTGAACATGCTTCTTTGCAATATCAAGCATCCTGTGAGAAACAGGATATTTTTTGCTTTAAATGTGTTTCATTTTACAACAGACAAGATGCTTAACTGTTGCATCAGAGCAGTTAGTTTGTTCTGTTTCAGTAAAGCTGGCCTATTTCCATGTCATGCACCATTTAATTATGCATATAAAATATACTTACCATTGTATAGCTCCATGAGCCTCATTTAAACTGTCTGTGACATTGTGGTAATCCCAGCACCACGATGGGGGTGTTGCACAACTGTGAATGGTTGGAACGCGGTAAACCCGTGATGTACAAAAAAGCCTAGAAATGAGCTTGCATTCCTGCAGCTGTGCTAGCTCTACAGGAAGAAGAAGAAAAATCAGTAAAAAATGCTTTTGTGGCAATATCAGCAGCTGTAATTCTGAATGCCAATGCAGATCAAGGAAAATGTGCTGAGTGAGGAAGTGCTGAATCCCTTGTTTGTTTTTAATTCGGTTTTGATGATTTGTGATTTCTCTGAAAAATATGTCTGAGATTCCTTTGTAGAGTAATATAAAATATTTATGTGAGAGTTAAGATCCTAGTTTCAGATGCTGGTCTAGTTACAAAATAGATTTTGCCTGTTTTGTCTCAAAAATGCTTTCGTGAAGCAGTGAACACAGCGACTTAAAACGTACCGTAGGTTGCAGATGGATGGGCATTGCTGTCCATGTGATGAAAGACTCTTGCATATGTTGTAGACTAAGTATAAACTTGAAGGGGTTTATTACATTTTAGTAACGGGAAAAACAGCGAGTTTCTTACCAACATTTTTTTCCTTTTTTAAACTCGTGAACTTGGAGGTCAGATCCAACTATATGTTGCATTTTCTGTCATATAATTATCATATATATAATGTCCTGGAGAGCAGCCTCCAGTCAGTGACATCAACAGTTTACATAGCAGTTGAACTAAGAATAACCTTAGAGAACTGACCCGTATCAACCTCTTAACAGTGTAAACAGCCTTTAGCGCACAACAGTCTTCTTTTTTTTGTGATCACAAAAGGGCCTCAATTGGATAAAAAAAGAATTGTGTTCACAAAATACCAAACTATTCT
The DNA here is from genome assembly GCF_964199755.1 of Larus michahellis. Lineage (NCBI taxonomy): Eukaryota > Metazoa > Chordata > Aves > Charadriiformes > Laridae > Larus > Larus michahellis. The sequence continues at coordinate 9,700,670 of NC_133896.1, forward strand.
GCTGAATGTTCACTTGATTAAATCTCAGAAGATGAGAGAGAAAAACAAAAGAGCAAGACTTTGGGAAGAACGAGTGGTCCCTTGCAAAAAAGAGGATGAGAACACCAAAAACCTCTTCCCTAGAAGAATGCGGGGAAGATACATCATCAGTGGCATCAGCTTCGAACAGGGTACTTTCAGAAATATTTGTCTAATTGCACTTTCAGGACAGCTATTTGTAAAGCTAAGCCAATCCTGAGTAGTTTCAAAGATCCCAACCTTGTTCGCTTTCTATGCACTAATTTGAGGGCATGATCCTCTTGACGTCAGTGTGTGTCTAGCGGTGGACATCTGTGGTTGCAAGCGCAGGTCCTCGAGTCACATCCTATTTCCCTTTCCTCCCTCCTCGTTTTTGCTGTTCCATTTATAGACAAGTTCCTCAAAGAAGGGCTGGGGGGTGCAGGGGAGATCTGTTCTGTAGTCAAAGTCCTTTGGAGATAAATCCGCAAAGAGATAGCAGAAAGAGACACAGACAAAATTTCCTTTATCGTGACAGAGCACTGTCAGAGAAGTCAGAGGGATTGGCTAGCTGTGGTTAAAAGAGGCATTTAGACAAAGGTGGGAGTGAAAAAGGTACCTTTTTTCCACTAATTCACGAGAACAGGCATTCTCCTTTGTGATCCAAATCCTGGCTGTCCCAGAGAAGTATGCTGTGTTGTACCACAGAGTTTGATAGCTAAAAGGTTGCTGAAGACTGTACAAATAAGACTATACAAATCCCTCTGCATTACCACCCTGGATTTCTTTGAAAAATATTTCTCACTAAATATGTAACACAACAGAAATCCGTATGACACCCGCTGGTGTCCCAAAATGGATAAATAAATGTAAATATTAATAATAAAAGATATCACCCCCCCACCCTCCAATATTACATAATAGGTCATGCCTATATATTAATGATCGACTGGAGGTAATATGATGGTGCACATGGTCACCTTGTGCAGACAGACATCTCTCATATTCCTTGCCCTGCAATTTTTAGTACATACAGTCCTATTGCAACATCGCCTAAGTTTAGAAGGCAGATGTTGGGTCCACCTGCACATGTGCACGTGGGACTTTGAATCTGACAGAGGTTGCTAGGCACAACTCCAACACAAACAACTAAAATATAAGGGAATTAATGCAAATATTCAGTGACCTCTGGTTTTAATGGCTTCATAAGAACTTAACTCCTGTCAATATCAGAAAGTATAATTGATAATCGTATTTCACTTTGCCATCGGAGAACATTATGCTACTCCAAGCTATTATAATGTGAATTGTTTTTACTTTCATTGCTGGAAGAGGTTCTTTGCTATTGCCAGTGCAAAATTATTTTGAAAACCTACTTTCACATTGGACAAGTGAGTTACCTTGCTACACGTGCTTGCTTTTTAATCAAATAAAATACATCTGGAAAGCTGGAAAAAAAAATATAAGGAGAAAAATCTTAGAAGTTTCCTGAAAACAGTCATTCTCTACATTTAAACCACACTTTTTTAACAGAATGTCCATCCTGTGCAGCTACCCCAGATAACAACGAAGTGACTTAAACAGTGCTTCCCTGTAGCAATTGCATCCCTGTACTGCACTTTAGCAATTTAGAGCAGGGCTATTAATTTTGCCTTGTGAGCTCAACCAGCAGTCATGGTCGTAGAAACAGCTAAAATGTTAATGACCCCACTGTCTTTATAAAAGTTCTTGTTCCTTATTGAGAGCATGGGAAAGAAAGATTAGCTGGCCAACGTCAGAGAGGGAACCCCCCTGCAGGCACAGGAACAAGCAGTTACTTGTGGGGAGAGCAAGCAGGAACCTCCTAAAGCAGGTTTGCTGCCAACAGCGGAAATATCTGTTCCACTGACAGGTAAATCTGCTCACAGAGGTCCCTGCCCTTCGCCTCCCTTCCTGTGCAGGCATTCCTCCCACCGCAGCCCTTCAGCCCTGCCAAACGCTGCCTTTGCTCCCTGGGTCATGCTGGTGAGCTGGTTATTGTTTCCCAGACCTGGTTTCACCTCCTTTACTGTATCTGCTCTGCCTCCTCGTCCATCTGGACCTGGCTTGGTTGAGTCAAGATACCAGAAGAACTTTTCAAAGCCAGTAATAAGGAAATTTCCTTGCCCTCAGGGGAACTGTGGGAAGGGCGTTGAAGGACCATCAGCACTTAACAGGCTCTCTCAGACGGTGGTTTCATGACAGCTAAGCCAACATAACAGCATGCTACTTCTGGAAGGAGGACATCTCCCTCCCTGCTCCTTTCTCCCCAAATGCACATATCCATGTCTTTCCTCCCTCATCTGCTCCCAGATGCATGGACCTGCCCTTTCTCTTGCACCAGCTCCAGCTCTCGTCAGCCCCCTTGGCAAGGACATACGCTATAAGTAGTTAGGACTTTATCTCTCTATCTTATTTAGCTTTACAGCCTGACTGTACAGCTTGTGTGGGCTCTGGTCCAGTGCTTGGAGTCAGAGAGAAGAATGGCCCCCACAGCTTCTTGCTGTACGCTCAGGACTAGATCCTCAGCTGATAAAATTATTGCAGGTCCCAGTGGTTAAACTCAGGGTCTGTCTCTGAGTCTTGATGCAAGTGTGTGTCTGTGTGTCTGTGTGTCTGCGGAGCATGCAGAGGGTGGGGAAGGGTGGGATGTACAGCTATTGAGTGCTTTCATAAAAATCTGTGTTGCTCACAAACACTGGTTATAACTCTTGTGTAGTATGCAACTACACTAGCATGGAAATTGCAAATAGTGATAGGCAACAAATCTGGATTTTTCTGTCTGTGAGCTGTTCGTTTAAGTCTTGAAAACAGAGGCACTAGTGAAGTAAATGAGCAAGTAAATCTGTTTGGCATTAATTCTCCTTTGCACTGCCAACTCACCTTCTTCACTTTGTGCTACCCTGTATCTCTCCTAAGCCTGTTAGTATTGATATTAATGTATTTTTTCAGGCCCATGCCATCTGACACTGTTATTACAACAAAGTTGTTCGTGCCGCTGCAGTTCAAGGTCTCTCATCTTTTATCCTGAAAGTCTTATCTGCTTTGCTGTGAACATTACTCTCATTAGGGAGCTGGAAAATATATTTGAACCCGGTGAGAAAAATGTTAAAGTGAAAGTATTATTAAGATATCTGACCATTTAAAAAACAGTATCTTTCATGTACAACAGCTGTAAGCTCAATGGAGCAAGTCCTGGTGTCAGATGGGCAGTCTGGGAAAGCAGGTCTGAATAAAGTGAGTCAGACTCCCAAAGAGATCTGTCAGCACCTATTGGTAGCGTCAGACCAGGTACTGAGCCAAATCCGTATTTCTGTAGCCAATTATGCCTCAGATTATTCGAGACAACTCCTTGCAGGTTTAAATCCTGGACATTGAAATCCACAACAAAATTCTCATCTGCTCCAACTATGAAACAAAGTCCACTTATCTTTATTCCTAAGGCTGGAATTTCATGGACAAAGCAAAAACTGAGTAAGGATTTAAAAATGTGTCGTGTTCTGCGCAGCTGCTGCCAGATAGTACCGACGGAAGAAATAGCGCAACCTGCTGTTATTTTACCAGCCCACAGATATACGGGCTGTAAGGTGTCGCAAAGAGCTCCTCTGTATGTTCTCAGAAGTTTTTCTAAAGTAGGAAATTCCATGTACAGGTGCTTGAAAATACTCTAGCCACTTTTGTGTCACTCTGAAGAAAGTAAAGTCTGAAATGAAAGGTTGGTACTATTTTGAAGGCAAGTGCAATACGATGACAGTAATTTGTTTTGAAAGGAGGGATAGCACTGCGTATAATTTTATGAACCATACGTTTACAAAGGAAGAGCTATGTGCCTTGAAGTGCTAAATATGATCACCATGTTGCATTTCTAACACCTGCATGTACTGGAAAATTACAATACACATCTCCATCCAAGCAGGAAAGAATGAGTCCACTGCTGCAGCATGGAGTGTGTTCATTCATGCAAGTTAATGCAAGTCCAGATGCCTGAGATGGTTTTGATGCTAGATGTCTTCTAGGCACAACCTATTGTCAGTGCATTTTCTTTGTGTCGCCTGTTCCTCAGAGCATGGACTAATGCCCACACTTCATCCATCCTGACTATGTCCTTCATAAGATCCCTGCTTTTCTAACTGCATGTCAAAGAATTATGCACCTAAAGGTAGCTTGAAGGTTCATGAGATGAGATGGTAGGCTACTTGGAGCAGTAAAACAAATTCACGATCAGTGAGACTAACTCAGCTTTTTCAAATCAGCCAGTCAAAGAGGATTTTGCCATTATTTCCACCTGAAGCCTATCATCGCTCTCTTGCTTTCTATGGATTTGTTTGGCTGATAGATTGGGAGGAACAAGAGGCTGGGAAATGGTTAACCAGAGCATGAAGAAAAGGACTTTGAGTTGCTGCAAGATATCTAAAAATTGTGATTTTTAACTAGAGAGAATTCATTTGAAGATTTCTTTTCCCAGGGTCTCAGGCTATTTGTCACTATAGATCTAGTACTGTGGGTTTTCAGACTAGCTTCAGGAATAGGTGAGTTTATAAGCTATCCCCCTCAGAATAGGGCAGAGGTTTTATCTCAGCTGCTTGACACTCATGTCACTGGAAGGTAATTTTAAAAGACAGGGCTAGAGCTTGGTCTCTAGGTAAGTTGACAGTTCCTCTTCTATATGGTCAAGAAGAAAACTGGCCTCTGACTTCAGTAGTAGCTTGAAGTTTTACTCTGCTAGGTATAAGGAAAAAGCCTTAAGTTCTTAGAGAGCAATATCCTCTCATCATTGAGATACTTTGAAAGGAATTTTGAAATAAAACTGAAGTGGAAGAAAGCAGATTTCAGTCAAACGACAGATTATTTACTCATTACTCAGGCTGAGGACCCCTGAGAGGTGAAGAGAAAAAAGGTAAGGTCGGTCCTGACAGTCGAAAATGAGGAAATAGAGGCGATGAGTCCATCGTTTGCACGTTCTGCCTTTCATTTAAAGAGGTGATTTAATTTGGCCTTGGAAACAGCAGTGGTTTTGCTTACTTCGGCAGTTTTGCAAGAAAGATAAGCTACTTAGGAAGAGGGAACCTGTGCAAATCCACAGTCTTAGGTCTTCTTCAGAAAAACAAATGTTTTGCGCAAATACGTTTTCAGTTGTGCTGTCTAAAGTTAATTATTTAGTTTGGCTCTGTGAAGTTTGTGAGTTGAGCTTTTGCATTTTTTCACCAATAACTTGAAGTCACAAAGCAGCTTTTAATCACCTTTGCAATAATAACACTTTACAAGTTATTTGTGCAGCTGTTTCACTAGTCAAATTTATTTGCAGTTAAAATGCAATTAAAATATGCTTCCGTAAACATAAGCGAGAGTTGTTTAGTTTATGTTTTAACTGTGTGTATTTTTGGTCGTAAGCACCTACCTCTTTTGTTTTACAGTATTACCATTTTTGCAGATTTAAAAAACACAGCGTCAGACAAAGACAGGACTGTAGATTGATTCTAACCCCTGGCTCTAAAATAGATGAACTAAATAATCTGCAGTAGTCTCAATTCTGATCTTGCAGAAGCACTTCCTTTCAAATGAGCTTTACTGATGTGAAAGAGAATCAGGTCCTACAGCATGATTTACTTTTTTTTAAAATTTTTTTTTTCCTTTTTTTTTTTCCTCTTTGTGGGTGGAGTAGCTGTTGTGAAGGTTATCTCAAGATAATGTGATCTGTCCCTTCCCGAAGAAAGATGTGACAAATGTCTTCAGAGCACTGCACAGAGAGAGCTAGTGCTTAGTTACCGTTGTCTGTAATGACGGTTCGAGAAGCATAGTGCTTAATGGTGCGACTTCAATTACTTATGACTTTTCTGGGTTGTAAAATGCTGACAGATTTGACATCTGTCAATAAGTATTTGCAAATAAAGATGTAGGAAATGTTAAGGTTGCTGAGCAGGCTCATAGAAGTGCTTGAAGCTCAAAGTAAAAATGCCCTGAAATGCCTTAAATCCCGCAGCAGAGTGTTCCTGAATTTTGGAGCGATCTTTGAAAAAATTCTCATTCCCATGTCACCTTCCTAGACTGTAATACTCTCCTGGAGAACAATCCAATCCTAAAAGAGGAACAGAAGTGTCTAACTCAAAATATGTAGTAGAGGATTGGCTTTGGGGACTACTCAGAAAGAGAACCAAGATTTTAACACAATATTTTGCCAACAAGAAATCATGTTTTCTCAGTTCCCAGTAATCCTTATCCTTTTGGAAAGGCCCTGCTGTGCCATGAACATGACAGTTTCCTCCAGGCCAAGTAAAATTCATTGTAGAGCAATGAGAGCCACATGGCATGCACAACAAATCATCATTGTCCATGGCGAGATGCAACTACACAAAATACAACTAACAACTAACTTGCTTCTTGCAATATGTAGTAGATGTTGGTGGTAGACTGGAACTATTCTCTTTGCCTTCATACAAATACATCTGGGGTCAATTGGATCTTTTAAACTCAGAATACATTTGGAATTAAGTAAATTGCTACACTGACATGTCTTTAACCCCAAAATTTAGTTGAGGATTCGCATAATACCCATGTAAATTGTCATGGGTATTTTCCAGTACATGAAAGGCCTTGCTTCTATCTGGAGGAAAATGACGTGACTTTTTTTTTTTTTAATTGTATATGAAAACTACAGAAATATACAGCCTTTAAATTCAGAGTCCTTCAAAGGTGTCATTAAATGTAGCTGTTTTGAAGCAGGTTGGGGAGTTCCCTTTCTGCCAATTTAGGCAAGGGCTGTCATTGCACAAATGTCTGTCACTGGCCACAGAGGCAATTCTGAGTCTTGACCGGGCGGTGCCAGATTGCTGCGTGCTTACACCATGCCGGAGACAAGGAACAGCAGCACAGTCACCACATATGTGACCCGGGGCTAAGCAGTCTAAATACGCTGTATAAATGTAAATATATATTACCAGAACAGAATGACATTTTTTCATTTGAAGCCTTTATGCCATGGCTCTGCTGCTGGAGGTTATTTAAGTAAGCAATGATCATGCTGTTGTGAGCCAAGTCCACTGAGACACTTTTCTAAATGAATAAAAAACAGACACTATTCCAGTTTCTACCCTCAACAGTGAAATATTAACCCAGAAAGGGAGTTTGCTGAATATTCATTTAATCGCCGGACTGGAAAAAACTATTTTTCAGTAAAATAGCAAATACACGCTATAAACTGAGTGCTGAATATGTACTCGTGAAAGACCATCCCTGTAGCTAACCTTGTTTCTGTGCATTTTGAGAATGTTGTTTCTATATTAACCTGTCTACAGAAATGCAGTGATTCAAATCAACAGCCTGCTCTGAGCTTGAAAACCATTGAGCAAGAGTGCTTTTCACAGTAAATTTTTCCAGTGTAATATCTTTGGTGATATTAAATATATCTCACTGTGAAGGGCAATTTCAACCCATAAGATTGGATTATTTTGCTTTTATGGAGTGAGAACAATGATTAATTTGGCTGTAATTTAATAAATTCTCTGTTAATGTTTACTTGACAAATTTTATTAGGTCATGTTTCAGTTTTAATCTTATCAGTGACCACGTTCAGAGTCTTATTTCCAAGCTCTTTTCAATAGTTAGTAAATAACTGACCAAATCTGATTCTTCACCACTTTGCAGCTTGTGTTGTCATTTGCGTCAGTATGAAATCAGTGTGCAATGCTGTCATTTCAATCTGGGACATTTTACAGATGTTTTCCCTATGATGCAGTGAAACAAATGGCTGTACAAGGCACCGGGCAGGGCTCATTCCCACTTGGGCATTTCAGTCATGAGGCAGCTTTTTCCCTCCCTGTTGTAGCTGTTCTAGGTGTTTTTTTTTACTGAGAAATACTAGAAGTGTTAAGCAATAGATGACAAATGTCCTTTTGGGATGGTCACTACAGAGATCATTCCTTCCAAATACGAAAGAAATGGGAAGTAGAGAGCAGTCCCAGTCATCTCCTTTCAAGTATGTGGAGAATCAGGTCTACATATTTTGGCAAGTGACACACTTGCAAAGGCCCATGGATTGCATGACTCTAAGCAATGAAAGTGCTTCAGAGAATTTGCACAAACGTATCATTTATCCTTACTCAGATCAAATTCCTAAAGCTGGAGATGAGAAGGAATTTTTCCCTGATATTCTGCATCTTAGTTACCCACGTCCCACGGACGAGTACCGCGATGTGACTGGAAGCTTGTCATCAGAGGAGATTTAAAAGTAGCAGAGGGTGGTATGGATTGCTCAAATGCAGTAGTCTGTGAAATTCATTAATCTCTCCTGTTTATTTATGTTATTGCCCGTGAATGACTAATTGCTAGATATTACTATCCTGTGTTCCTCTTCTTCCTCCCATCCTATCTACTAACTGGGACACAGAGCTGTCAAATAGGGATTTAATTGAGACTGCAGAATTAATAAAGCTTTTATTATTATATACCATGGATCACATAATCTAGTAATGCAGCCAGCTCTTATGTCACGGGTGGAGAAGAGAAAGACAATGACTCAGAAATGATGCACTCTAGCAATGCTCAGCTGATAAACAGTATTTTAGAGATCAACCAAGAAGAATTTGAGTAGCCCAAGGGAGCTAAAACCTCCTGCTGTGCTATGGTCAGTATCAGAGAATCCTTCCCTAATAAACAGCTCCATCATTTCCAGTACCAAGAATTTCCAGTCAGAAAAAACAAGGGAGGAGGTTTGTACAGAGTATGACATCTAATGAAGATACATCTACATCACGCACAAAAATTAACAGTTTGACAAGAAGTGGCTGTCCTGTTAACAGAGAACCCAGTAACAAAAAAAAAAAAAGCGTCAGGAGGAGAACATCTTTATTTCTTATTGGGTGAAAACACACTAGTGGAGTGAGCTAAGCTTCAGAAGTTGTCGGTTGAGAGGGCTTTCCTTTTTCCCTTTTAAAATTTGTATTTATTTATAACCCTATTACACTTCAGCCAGGCTATTCATCAGCCAGCTCTAGTGTAAGAAGTAGCCAGACAGGACTTGTGCTTTTATAGTACCATGCTAATGAGAAGTTGTTCCTAAGTGATCTTGCTGTCAATTAATAAACAGGTCTTTTAAAGTGTTACTAATTTAGCAAAAAATACCCTGACATCTCTGTCTTCACAGAAAATAGGACAGCGCTGGAGTAAAGCAGTGTAGTGCTTAATGTTAGATTTAATTTTTCAATGTGAAGTAAGATTTTTTTTTTTCAACATACTGCCAAATAAATCTTACCTAGGGGAATAGGAGCTGCAATACAAGGCAATTTGTTTTCAGACTGTACCGTAACAACATTCAGCAGTGAGCCAGACAAAACCACATGAGTGTTTGCAGAAGTGACTGAGCCAAAATATAATTGTCATAATTATATACTAGGTAGTCAGATTAATAATGATAAAATATTTTTTCTCCCATAGTGCTGTTTATTAGCCAGCAACAGGACTTAATCTTTGCTTTGCCTGTCACATGTTTTGTGAGAGATCTTGTAGAAAAAAGGTTGTTGGTTTTTTTTGGTTTTTTTTCTCTTTATTTTGTTCAGGAGTTACTCTGCAAAAAAAACTGGCCCTGGTTTTCATCGTGATCAGGAAGTGTAAATGACTTATGCTATAAATCTGGGCTCTTCAGCAGGAAGAATACATTGTCCATCCAGTGCCAGGAAAGGTGGAAATACCCTTAATTTTATATTCAATTCAATACAGGATTTACCTTTATGTCCCAAGATTTCTGCATAGTTTAGCTTGGAGAGGTTGCCTGTGGAAGAACTGATTCACATGTTTATTTTTGTTCTCCCCAAATTAATGACTCTCCAACAAGACTAAACCCTCGTTGTGCTCTTTTCTATATGTTGTTTATGTCTTCATCCAGAATTACATCCACAGACTCTTCATTAAGCAAAAGGTTACAGACTTTTTACTTTACAGCCTTTTAGCTTTTTTACAGGAGAAGCATAGATTCTTTCATTAGCTTCATAGAGAACCATGTTTTTCTTAATTACCTTCTGAAAGAGATTGGAAGCCACTATTAAATCACAGTAAAACTTAAGTGTCAAATTTGTGCTTTTAATAGGGAAAACTTCTTCTGCAGACAGGATAAGGATGTAGGAACAGCCACCCATTGCTACCTCTGTAAGGAAAGTAAAGACCTCAGGACCTTAGAGGTGTTGCTACTGGATGTTCCCTGTAATATGCTACTACATTGCTTTCATTTCAGTACTGTGCCATAGGGATGTACCTCTGCTGGATGGTTGTTGATTCAAATCTTAGTTCTCAAATGAAATGATAGTAATTGAAAATTTAATTGTAGCAATTCTCTACATTGCCACCAGAACTTAATATTAGACAATGGACAAACTGACCTTATATCAAACTTTCTATACACATTATGGTTGTTATCTCCTTCCAGTTCTTCTCAAACATATGTATGGCTTAATGTCCAAGTGGAAATCAGTAATGAGTGGTATCCCTCAAGGGTCTATACTGGGACCAATGCTATTTAACATCTTCATCAATGACATAGTGGGATTGAGTGCACCCACACCAAGTTTGTGGATGACACCAAGCTGAGTGGTGCAGTTAATACCCTTGAGGGAAGGGATGCCATCACTCATCTAGTTGGACTACATGGTCTTTGAAGATCCCTTGACAGGCTGTATGAGCAGGCCCATGCAAACTATATGAAGTTCAGCAAGGTCAAGTGCAAGGTCCTGCACTTGTGTCAGGACAACCCTTAATATCAGTGCAGACTGGGTGATGAACAGATTCACAGTCAACCTGCGGAGAAGGACCTGGGGATACTGGTGGATGAAAAATTGGATATGAGCCAGCAATATGCACTTGCAACCCAGAAAGCCAACTGCATCCTTGGCTGCATCACAAGAAGTGTGGCCAGCAGGTAGTGGGAGGTGATTCTGCCCCTGTACTCTGCTCTCATGAGACCTCAACTGCAGTACTACATCCAGCTCCAGGGTTCCCAGTAAAAGGAAGACATGGACCTGTTCAAACAGGCCCAGTGGAGGGCCACAAAAATAATCAGAGGGCTGGAGCACCTCTCCTATGAGGACAGGCTGAGAGAGTTGGGGTTGTTCAGCCTGGAGAAGAGAAGGCTCTGGGAACACCTTATTGTGGCCATGTAAGAGCTTATAAGAAATATGGATAAAGAATTTTTACCAAGGCCTGCAGTGACAGCACAAAGGTCACCTGTTTTAAACTGAAAGAGGGTAGGTTTAGATTGGACAAAAGGAAGAAGTTCTTTATGATAAGAATGATGGAACTGGTTGCCCAGAGGGGTTGTGAATATCCTATCCCTGGGAGTGTTCAAAGTCAGGTTGAGGAACCTGATCTAGTTGAAGATGTCCCTGGCCATGGCAGAGGAGGGTTGAACTAGATGATCTTTGAAGGTCCTTTCCAATTCAAACCATTCTATGAGTCTGTAATACCAGCCACATCCAACCATTGTTTCCTGTTCCTAACTATTCTTTCTGTGATTGACCGTCTTTACTGCTTTATATGCACCAAATACGGTGAGATATTGATCTTTGATCATGTGTATCCATGACTATGATGATATAAACACACATTAGTTTTCTTACAATGAAGGAAAGGTATAGCACATATTTTGCAAGGATCTGTGTTTTTTTGTTTCTAATTTCTGTCAAAGAATGTGATTCCTTCATGCCACAGACATAATTTATTAAGAAAATTTCATGCAGAAAAATGTTTTGTGAAAGTCAATATTACCCAATTTGGAAGTAAAAAACCCCAAAGAAAACCAAGGTTTACAGGAACTGTATTATGACCCTGGAAAGACATGCTCTAAAACTACAGTTATCTCACCGGCATGCTCCATGCTGGTTGCATATATTTATAAGAGACACCAATGAGTCATATGTAAACATTTTGATTATAAAGATTTTCTTCATTTTCCCACAGACTTGCTGCTTTCAAACAGCTGCATCCCATTCCTGGGCTCAACAGAGGGACTTGATTTTCGAACCCTGCTGCTAGATGAGGAGAGGGGCCGGCTGCTGATCGGGGCTAAAGACCACATCTTCCTGCTCAACTTGGTTGATTTAAACAAAAACGTAAAAAAGGTCAGTTTATTTTCTGCAGAGTTCATCTCATAAGCTGAATTTTATTCCTTTTTCTCTTTTTTTTTTTCTTCTCCCTTCTTCACTGTGTAACTGGCAGATTCATTGTGTAATGCTGTCTACCAGAATTTGATAATCTCACCTCCTATAGCTAGGCAAATTATCTTTAATTAACTGAATTTCTCATTGTATGTGACTCCTGTGAGACTGATGTCCTGCAAGAGGTCAGTTGTCTGAAGGATCCCGGCATTGCATTAAAGTAATATCAAAATATCAGCAAAAAGGCAAAAATGCAGCTTGGAGTGTTTGCTTCTTAATTTCTCTTGCCATGGTCAGCCTCCTCAAATAAAAGCCTTTGAAAGAAGATAACTGAAGATAGCTCTTCCCTTTCTTCCTGGCATCATGGGGATTACGTTAGTGTGATATTAAACAGAGCAGAGGCAATTTGAGTGGTTTAAATTGTAGTAAAAATGTTAGTGGCAATTTTAATATTAGCATTTGTATTAATATCTAGAATTACTAGTGATAGGAGAAGTTTCCACTGGGATCTACTGTACTCCCTTGCCCATGCCCTATGACAATGTGTTAACTCCAGATAATAGGATGGCAATTTAGCCTTCAGTATTTCTAGCAGACACGATGAATTGGAGCTTTTGTAGGCACAATTGACTGCTACATGTAAAAACCAGATGCTTGCCCAGGAACGCACGTGAAAGTGGCTTTCCTGCTTCTTCCAGCTATCCTACTTACTGAAGGAAATCAAATTCTCAGCTGTGTTTGATATTTTCTTTAAGCACCAGAAGGAGGTTTTAAATTACTGTGTTCTGCTGTCAGCTCAGAAGAGGTAACTGACCCTGAATTAATACAACTGCAGCACAGGGGCTTAGCAGGTGGAGCAGGAGACTATTTTGCCCCACGTGTTTGAGTGCAACATTTGCTCTTATATAGAAGAGATATAGTACCAGGCTGAATATCTTATTTCTTATTTTGACTTCTGCAATGCTCCATATGCCAGTTTCTTTAAAACTCAGGTTCTGAGCGTTTCAGGAAATTTCTTTCCTGGGATACTTTATCAAACACTTAACTTGGTCTGCCATCTCAGTAGTTTACTCAAAAAACAGCACCTCCTCCAGTTTTTCAGACTATAGCTTGATTTCTGGCATGGGCTTGCTGTAGAAAACAAATTTTGTTTGTGAGAAAAGCAGATTTCTGTTTCTGTGGGACGCTGTGTACCTCCTGAGAGATGCTGAGTGCTGTCACCTCCCGTTATGTTCAGCGGGGCTTGATTAGTTCGGAGCTTTCTGGAGGCGGCAGCACCCTGCATGATCCGCCCCTCCGTCCAAGCTGGTAACATTTTCCCTTTAGCCAAACCGCCACTGATCATTATGGATGTTGTGCTTTCCAAGAAGAGCAGAACACAACAGACTGAGCCAGGAGAATCAGTCTGCAATCAGACAGTGCCATTTAATAGAGATATTGTAGAGCAAAGGCTCACTTTATATTGGAATTAAAATTTGCATTTGGTAAGCTGAATAGAGAATGTATAGCTACGTGGTAACCTGAAAGAAGGGAATAAAATTCAAACCCCTTGCATATCTGGACTGAAGAAATTATTATCTGCAAGTTCAAATGTTTCTAATTCTGAGTTTAACTATTCAGGTCATCTTTAACTTTTCAGACAAAACCCCAAGGAAAAGTGTATTTAAATAGCTAAAACTGAGTGAAAAGCTCTGTGGAGCATCCTGCTGTGCCGATTTCCATCTCTCTGTAAGCATTCAGCAACTTTATAAACTTACCCTCTTGGGTAAATGCCCAGGTAACACAAGACAATCTCACAGAAGCGTTTCTTTTTGGTTCCTCTGTGCTGGGTGGGTAGAAACTCGTTTAGGGAGGGAAGAGATGAGATGAAGGCAGTTGCGCGAGTGGTTGTGTATAAATCTCAGCCACTGATGAGGTTTCGATGCTAAAGGATACTCTCCAGTAGCAGCGAAGTGTCAGAAAGTAGCGTTTGCCGGGGCTGTGTTTAGACTGCCCGTAGTTTGGGTTGGCGCTGGGCCAGGCGGCTCGCTTCCAGGCTTTCCCGGTGCGAGGAAACCACACATGTCGGGACTACAAGGGTCTGAAGTGTGTCCTTTGTACTCCTCTGGAGTAAGAGTCCTCTGGAAAAAAGCTATATCTGCTCCTACGCAGCCCCTAAAATGAGAAATAATTGATTAGAATATTAAGTTTCTGCCTGTGAGTGATGTTTTTATTAATGGCATTGAAGAAGGAGGCTTAAAATTCAGCAAGTTGAGGGGGGTGAGAGAGGTGTAAGAGCTCTGAAACTAGAACGCAAATTTTGCGTAGTTTGGGGTTTTCTGTCTTCAAAACAAAAGTGAACACGAACTGTAGAACACTCTATGCTGGGTAGTTTCTGATCAAAAAACCTCTCAGTTTCAGATATTTGTTATGTTAGGAACTACTGATACACCAAAAAGCCAAATCTGGGTCCCCAAAAAATTTACTCTCAGAAAATCCTCATCTGTGGATATAATTACTTGGCAAGATTATATTATAGAGTCTGTTGCTCTTAATTCAGATATTTCTGGAATGGTATTCAAAGAAACATCCAAAGCATTTTATCCTTTTCCCTTCTTTAATGTATACATATATATCATTTAATAACTTCCTTTTTACAAACTAATTATTCACCTAAATTGGTTAATTTAACTTACATATATTAAGTTATGGCTTTATTTCCTGGTATATTTTTCCTGATGAAATAAATCAATAGTTCTTCTGGAGTTCCAATTTCTTAAATCACTGTAGGTTTTATTCAATTTATTGTGTAATTGGTTGAAAACTTCCTTAGCTGGCAGCTTGAAAAAATCCATCCAGTTTCCAGTGCTTGCAAACCTTATTATAAAACAACCGTAAGCACAACAGTATAATAGAAAAGTCCTCCATAACGAAAGACAAATGCAGAAAGCTAAAATGGTTCCACTCTCCAAATACCTAAAGCTTAGCAAAGGGTAATCATCTTTCTGTAACGGGGATATAATTTCTATGAGCTTGTCCTGAATAGAAGCCTCTAGCTCCTATTGCAGGAATAGCATTAGTGACTGCCGTTGTCTTTTCTTGAAAGATCCTTAGATGCCTGACAAGCGTTGCAAGCTATTTATAAACGGGAAGATTTGTGGTTCCTCCCTACGAGTAAAATAAAGATGTTCGGCAAAAGAAAGCAGAAGGGAGCAGCAACCTGTATTTATCGGGGCGTTGCAAACGTGGTCAATAAATCTGAAGGCAGCTGTGACCTAACCAGTGGAAGTGCAGTGGGAAACAAACGTGTTTAATAGCATGAGAGGCTGGAAAGCTGAAGAAATTCTATAGGAATCCTAAACTCCGTGATCCTACTGGGAAGATTACTTTGGTACATAGAATTTTCTTATGAGTTTGCCTAAAGCCTTTGTTATTTTACTCCTTGAACTAAACAAATACTAAATGCAAAATGTCAGCTGGGTAAACACTTGTGAAATAGCTGCAAAGAAACGGTGCGCCTTTCTGTAAGCCCCGTGCTCGCGAGCGGTGCAAGCAGGGTTATGTGTCAGCACCATTATCACTGTGTAATCCGCGGTGCGACCCGCCCATCTCGGCAGGAATAGGAATGCTATCAAGGGCTGACAAGCTTTTGAAAAGCTGCCAACCTGCAGGGGCTGTCAGTGCTAGAAGACACAGCCACATGTGGGCCAAATAGATAAACATGTCAGATCTCCCCAATAGCAGCTTTGGAACAAGTTGTTTTCATCTGCCCCAGTGTGTATTGGCACAGGGTCACAAATTATCGTCCCTTGGAGCATCCTTAGTTTGTAGTTGCTACTATTTTTTTGGCATTGCCAGGTGCAGCTGTCTTGTGACTTATCCTTTGATGCCCTCTTGTAGTGATTTGTATTTGTATTTCACAGTAAAAAATACATATGCATATATATATATATATATATAATCTGGGTAAATGCTTATGAAATAGCCGCAAAGAAATTCTGCACCTTTCTGTAACTCCAGTGCTTTCCAGTGGTCCAAGTGGGGTTATATATCCGCACTATTATCAATGGGCAATATTTGTAGTGTGACCCACCCGTCTCTGCAGGAAGGGGAACATAAATACAAATACGTACGCATATTTCTGTAAAACAGCACCCTCGACATATAGGAGACAAATTTTACCTTCATTGTGCTGGAAAACCTCCTGTCAGTCTATATAAGCATCATCTCAATTAGGAATGAACCTGATGGAAATTTAGCCAGCACCGAAGGGAGGCTTTTGTTCTTGTCATCAGGCCAGAGCCTCAGGAATACACACAGAGTCCAGGATGTTTATTGCAGCCTTGAAATACAGTAACACCAAGATTGGTCCTTCCTAACCAATTATGTGCTGTTTATTCTATATGTCAAAGGAATTTAACTTTCTGCCTGTTAGCAAAAGCTGTAGACTGTCTTGAGGGTGAAGATTTCTTGACCTGTCAGAAGAAAAAGACTTTCTAGCAAATATCAGAGAAGGCCAAACTTTTCCAAGTCACCTGGAAAACACTGAAGAAATCGAAAGTTCTGGAAGTGGGGGCATGAGGACTGGGAAAGTTTAGCATAAACCCATTGGAACTGGAGGAGGATGGTCATTAATCTATCTGTGATCACGTTGGTTTGTTCTCAATCTCTGTGAGTAGAAAAAGTTCCAAGAAAGAAATGAAGTGAGGCTGAGATTTCACAGGGGCATGGTTTGACCCTCCACACATAGGGAATTAGTTCCCAGGCGTTAAATGCACGCTGATGGCCCTGCTGTTGAAACCAAGGGAACTCTTCTGGGTGTCACAGTTCATAAGATACTCATTTCCATCTATTTTAAAGTGCTTCCCCTTCCTCCCAAAATTAATAGAAATAGAAACCATCTTATGCATCATTTGCAATAAAACAAGACTGTTTCCATGGGGGATCCATACAGTTTAGTGTCCTGTCCCTGAAGATGGTCAGCATGGGGCATGGAAGGAATAGTGTAAGAAGAAGCTATAATGGTACTTCAGGTTAGGGACTTCCAGAAGTCCTTACTAGCCCTTGGAGGACTCTTATCATTGAGCTATGTAACTCTTGTTTTGAAGCTCTGAAAAGCTTTTGGAGTCCATAAAACCATTTGATAGACTAAAATTTAGGCACCTGTGTAGACAAGGCGGAAGCTTTTAAACAGTGTTTACAGACACAAAACAACAGACAGGGGCAAGATGTGAAGAAAGCAGTATGTAACCAGAATGACAGCAGTCCTACGTGGAAGAGAGTGTCTCTGTTATTTCCTTTTGCATTGTTGCCATAAATTATGTTTCTGTAAACATCCGCTGTCATTTTTATATTTTACCCATATGTTTAGGTATAAAGAACAGAATATCCTGCTCTCTGAAAACACTTGCTTGTATTGGGCTTTGACTTTTTCAAAGGTAGGATTTGTCTTCAGTCTGCAGTGATAAACATGTCAGGAGCAATGCCATTTACCCTAAAAATCCTGGTGTACAGTTTCCTTTTAGGAGAAACAGTTGGTAGTCAGAAGTTTGCTGTGGTTACACTGTGGAAAATGAAGTGTAAAAACACTGAAGCCTTTCAAGATTTAATCCAGTGTAAATGAAATCAGCATCTGGTCCATTTCCTTTAAGCTTTTACATATGCTCATAATGAACACATGAAAATGCACTTTTCAGAAAACGTTTAAGCACTGAAAGTGCTGGCTGCTTCTTAAGTTGTGTTGGGAAGCGGATCACAGTTTAAGAGGAGAGCTGTGGCATGTGGAGATCTTTGTCTCAGACAGATGCAATATAAAAAGCCGACTTGGTCCTAGTAAGAGGTGTCACTCTAACAGCCACCTGCCAAATCTAAGCTACCAGAAGTCTGTGAATGTTTCATCCAAATGCACAACTGTGACTTCCAGTGCATTTTACTCCCTGTGACAGCACTGAAAATAGTGCCATGCGCTGGCGCGTCCTCCAGTGCTGTCTATCACTGTGGATCAAACTTTCTATCCTCTCTTCCCCGCTGCCCCCAAGCCATATCAAATTATATCTTTCAAGAGATCTGGTTTTCTGCTACTTTGAAATAATTGGAGTTGGAAATTCCAGTCACGTGTCTCCCTGGATGTATATTTTAAGTGTGGGAATTGGTGCGTCGGCTGTAGGAATACCTGTTGGAAGAAGGAAGGTCTGTGGCAGATATGAAAGTAAAAGAAATTTAAGAATACATTCCTGCCTTTTAGAGATCTCTAAGTATTTCTGAGATAAAACTGTTAAAAAGAAAACTAGGTGAAAAATCCTGGTCTAAAGACAGCCTGGGTAGGTTTCAAATACAGGGAGAAAGTCAGATAAGGAACTTAGATGTATTAACTTCCTTTAAATGAAATTCCAGAGCACAATATAGTGGGGGCCAGTCACAAGAACCGGTTAGGGTAACCTTCCTCTTAGGATTTGTATATGAGAACAATCTGCCCAGTTCCCCATGCTGTGGACTTCCCATACCGCACACATGAATGCAACAGATGTGAGCTATTTAGAGAGCAACTGGTATACATGCGTGCTGTGCTAAAATCAGCTCATTTTCCCATTAATTAAAATATTCTGTGTTTTCAGCAAAATAATACTTTAAAAGAATGAAATTCTTTCTACTGTTTGTTGGGAAAATCAGTAAATTCCTAGTGCTTGCAGTGATTTTCAGCGGAGTGACCTGGGGTCAGTATACAGAAGCGACAAATGTCCTGGTTCTCAGGAAGCGATCCATGAACACACCCCCACTCTTGTGGTACTGGGGTGTGACATTTATGATATTGTCTTATGCAGCAGTGTGACAGCCTTATCATTGGATGTTTTCTCAGTGTTCCTTGATCTTACTGTTTTTCATTGTTTTTCATTTTTCACCTACGAGTTACTAAGTTCTCCAGGAGAAAAAAAAAAAAAAAAAAAAAGCGAGTCACATTATTGTTGTTTTACTGGCGGGAAAAATGAGACTTGACTGTCACATATAGTAGGGCAACGGCAAAACTGGGATTAGACTGTCTCCTGGTTTACTTTGGTGGATCAAGTTGCCCTCTTTACTGTACCCGTTTTATGGTCACATTGGGCTAAGTCATGAATCCTTTTTTTTTTCTTTTTTTTTCTTTTTTTTTTCACACAGGGGTGTAGTTTCTCATGGAGGAGGGTTTCTCAGGGGGAGTGTATTGCATATGCCAGTGTGACAATGAGTTTACAGCTCAGTCTGGCTTTGGTCTTTGGAAGCTGCAGTTGGGACTGTCATATGGGGAATTCGCTCATACCAAGGAGCTTAAGCTTCTGAGTTATGGTCTATGTGATTCACAAAGCCCTAATGAGACATTTTGATGCCTAGGAAGCAGTAATTTTATTGCATGCCTTCCCTTAAGCATCAATATAATGAATATCTAGTATACACAATAAAACAAGGGAAGAAAGGAGGCTTTCTTTTGCTGCATCAAGTAGTTATTTAAGATCAGTGTATTTTTCCTCTAAGTGCTTCCACCACCTCTTATTCCTTCAAAATAGGAAGGACGCAATCCCTTTCCGCACAGGACTCAAATTCAGTGAGTGAGTGTCATGAGATATGCTGATCAGCTGGTGTCCATCACTCTAGATACGGATACATCCTGCTGGTGCTACATGTACCACTAATAAAACACTTCGGTGTTTCTCGTACCAGAGACTGTGCTGATAGAGAAGTGCCAAAGCACGTGTGCAGCGTCAAGCACGTGAGAGGCTCCAGCGAAACCCCCAGGGCTGCTGAAAGCCATCGACCTCAATGAGACACTCAAGTGCTTGCTGCTGGCATGAGTGGGTCTATCTTGGGGCCATGAAACTGGAAGTAGTCACGTTGGTCAATTGGTCTCACTCCCTGCTATCACCAGCAACTACCTCATGTAGCAGTTATTCCTTTCATAACCTGGTCCAAATCTGCTGTAAGGGGCCTTGAGGGATACTTCATGCAACTTCTTTAGCAAGGTCGTCGCTACAGATCAGAACCTCGGTAGTCTGGTATTGCACATTTATTTATTTTTTACCTACAATCTATATTTATTTATGACCAGTATATACCCATTTCCTCTGACTGTTTATAATTCTGGTCTTTGTAGCCCTTTGATTCTTCCTCAATAATATTACCAGTCTTCATTTGTGTTAGTGATGGTTCCCAACTTTGTGTCATCTGCACATGTTGTTGCACAGTGCTGGGTTTCTGCCAAGGTAAGTGAAGGGTGTACAACATAGGATGAGCTCTGACAGTGTTTCTTGAGGAACTCCATGAGTAACTTTCCACCACAAGCTCTTTACTTATCACACCATTTTTTTCTTGTAATAATGGCTATTTTTGCCAGCTGAGCTAATCAGTTTCCATGTGGCAGCTTATGAAATACTTAACTGGAACCCTGATGAAGAGAACCACCACGTTATTGTGGTATGCAATTCAGCTATGTTATTAAAGAAAAGTGCAATATCAGGGCGGAATAATGGCTCTTTACCAAGTTACATTGTCTTTTGTACCATGCTACATATTTATTGGAAACTTACGTTATTCCTTCCCTAACTAAAAATTTGTTTTGAAGCCTTACAAACAGATGAAATAAGACCCATAGGCCTGCAATTTGCTTAGATACCTTGTGTTGTTCCTCTTTGGTATTGTGACAATATGCAATATTTTCCACTGTTTTGGGAAAGCCCTGTATCATCCCAGATTTAGTAATTTTATTAGAAATTATTCTTGGAAGAGATGTAATTTCATCCAAGTTTCTTTGGAATCAGAGTTCAGTGTTTTACTTTTGAGGCATCACTTCCCCTGAAGATTTGTAGTCTAATTGTTACTCTAGGAAAAAAAGCGCATAGAGAAAGACAGACACGGAAAGACGAGGAAAATACTCTCTTATAACTAGTATTGTTAATTCATGACAGATGGCAGCTGAAATGAAACTCTTAGACGTGAGTCCAGCTATTATTTATATATACAAATAATGATTTATATATATCATCCATATATCAATTTATGTCTATAAATAATGTATTTCATTTTTTATAATTCACTCTTCCCTTTTCAGTCTTTTCTTATAGTAAAAATGTGTGTTTGGAGGAAGGAAAAATGTTGCTTTTAGAAATTACTCTGCTCCTGATCTGAAAAGGACCTTTGTGGTTTTTAATGTTTTGTTTTAATCAGAAATCAATTTCCAGCTACCCTTTAAAGTGATACCTTATCTGTCCTACACTTATGTACTACTTAATTTTGTACTCCGGGGAGGTTTTCTTTCCCTCTGCTAGCAGAGAAATGCATTAACTTGCATTTATTAGGAGATTTTAATTTCTTTCCTGTTTCTAAATTTAAGAAAATATTTGTAGAATGATTTAAATGTAATAGTAAGTTTTGTTTTGTTTTGTTTTTTTTTAATTGGGCTATAGAAGATAAAATCAAGAAATCACAACAGTAGCTGACCTTTGGAATTTTGATATGGATATTTTGCAAGGAAAATAAACTGAAGATTAAGAGAAGAAAGTAATCCTGTTTAAATATATAGTTTATGTATTTCAACTAGTTACATTCTTCCCTTAAATTCAGTAACCCCACCTACCTAGCTAGTCTAAGATTCCTCCAGACATTTCAGATACAGATGCGACCATGAAATATATTATATATATATAATTTGTAGTGTTTTTAAGATGAAATTATTATAGTATTACATGTCAGTGTTGTTGTCACCATCATTATATATTGTTTGGTTGTTTAGGGTTTTTTTTTTTCCTTTCTTTGAGGTTTTACTTTTTGGGGAATTTAGGAAAAAGACTTTGTTGAATAAGATGTTACCATTGTAAGTTCAGCATGTGCACTGAAAAAAATTATGAAACAAAATGACCAATTTCAAAGCATCAAACCATCTACAAGCTGAAAGATTTTAAATACAAAAGAAACGACCAGAGCATCTAGTCTTACTTTTTGCATATTGTAAAACTAAGTAACTTGTCTGAATAAAATACAATACTAAGACTTGATTTCACTCCCTACAGAAGAGTCCACACAGCTGCATGTAAATAGGCTTATGCATGTGAAAATTCAGTGAGACTATTTTACATGTGTAAGGTTACTTGTGTGTGAGTGTTTAAGGGAACCAGGCCTGTGGTACTGTTACACAGCATGTGATCTAATAAAAAAATAAGTTCATGCTTTCTACCTCAGCACATTGGCTCATTATTTATTATGTAATTTTCTTGACCTATTACAATTTAGAACTGACAGTTTCTGGGAACCTCTCATTTCTCATATGGAAACCTAATAAATATCACTTTAACTCCCCAATATATAATCGCAAATTGATTTTAAAGTTGGATCACTTAGCTTCACTTTTCTTTGTCTAATGTGGCCATGTATAATGCTAAATGCTGAGGCCATTGAGTAGCTGGAAAGTAAAACAATTGATTTTTCTATGATTATTGACTGCGGTCAATTATCATACAAAAGAGGGTGTGTATATCTCAGCCTGACTGGTCCAGTTTGTACGACAAACTCTATTTCCCATGAAGGAATATGTACAAGAGTTGAGGGTAGATTTGAGTCCATTAATACGTGTGATGCTTTCAAGCAGATGTCTTCAAATGTAAAAGGGCCTCCCAAAGCAGGGGTCCGGTTCTTCTGTGTAGTTGGCAAGGAGAGCTGGACGTTTTCAAAAGCCTACAGAGGGAGACCTTGTCTACCTTATTGAATACATAACCTTTGGCCAAAAATCTCCAAAACCCCTCAAAGATCTCTAGCATTTTCTGTTACTGATATAAGGATCTTGGGCAGAATTGGGCATAAAGTTTATGTACAAGAGAAGTGAAGATCAGATCTTAGCTCAAGTCTCGTTGGCCAAATGTATTTGGAGATCCATGTTCTTATGTTCCTCTGGCTGTTCCTTTTCATCAGCTTTTCTTCACCAGCACCTCTTAAGCCTCAGGCTTTCCTTCTCCTTAACCCAGTGGCACTTGGGACAGACCAGTGCTACAAGCAAGACCCCTCCACCAGTTCACTGGTGCTGCCCTCAGCTCTTCCCAATGGCTTTGCAATGCTCCCAGTACTTTCCAGCATTGTATACTGTGTAATCCAGACACGCTGGCATGGCTGATTTCAGATTGCTCTTTCGTACCTGGATGCTATCACGACATCATTCGAAGAAAATGCTCTGGGAAGGTAAATTTGTGCTCCAGTGCTGAGATGTTGTTATACTGCCTTATCTCTGACTTTAAGTAAATATTGCTGTAAAGGGTTAAGGTTTAAGTAACTTAAAATACATTATCTTTACTAAGAGCTTCTAATCAGAAAGGTAACTGTAAATTCACTTGAGAGGAAATTAATTTCCTTGCAGAAAGCCAATATATCCATTTTCAATGGGAAGAGAAGAGGAAGAAGTGACATAAAAAGACTGTTTCCAGATTGAGAGGAACACTGACTGTAGATTTTGGACAGTGATAAAGCCATTTGACACAGGACACTCCTTTGCTTTCCTTACCAGTGTGGGACTGGTAAGCCACATCCTACAAGGTGCCAACAGCTGGGTGACAGAAAGGGAATATTACAGCAGTTAACGTCTCTTGCATGTGGTTGAGTTGTGCATCCTTCCTTGGTGATGATTTTTTTCTAATGCATATTATAATAACCTTTTATTCCTATATATTTTACTATTTAAGATTTTATAATGTGTGATTTGAGACACAACACTACTCTAAAGCATCTGTGAGTACTAGTAAACTGCATCCTGGTACCTGGGACTTGAGGCAATTTCCTAACTAATATTTGCTCAAAAATTAGTGTGATTTGTCGTTATTATTCATCATGAGAAATGAGAAATGGTTATAGCTTTGTCTTGTCAAAATAAGAAAGAAAAAAGATCCATGTTCAGCATGGTGATTCTGTAAGATTTTATGTTTAGCTTCTATTTTGAACTTAATAGAATCAAACATACACTCAATAATATCCAGTTTTGACTGTTTAGTTGAAATCAATGAACCAGAACCTGAGCTGTTGTTTGTTGATATTTCTTCACTAACATAATTGGGGTTGCAGTTACTGATAGTAATTTGTCGTCTGGCTCCATCTACATCAAAACCTAGTTTATAGAATTCTGCAGTGCAGATGAAAGAAGAGAAACAGTTATAATATATGCTACCAATTATCTAAGGTACATGATTCTCCTCTAAACTTCTATGTCATTTTCTCAGTAAACTCAGTGTTGAAGAGTGACATTTTTAACCCGTGCACTATTGATTTCTGTCAAATGTACTCTTTGTTCTACAAATTTCCCTTGAGCTACCTTTAGTTTTTTGAACAATACTTCTTTTCATTTGAAAATTGGCAGTAACAGCTAAGTATTTTTTCATAATGGCTTTGACAAGTTCACTGGACCAAATATATCAGAAATGTAATTTCCCTTGTTTTGCAGTCAGTTTAGTTTCAAGATGATTCGGCTCATCATGTCTTTGAGAAAAACTTACAATTCATAATGGTGACAAGGTGTGCTAGGCAGATCAACTAAGTACTTTTAAAAAGTATATATAGACAATGAAGAAATGAACAAAGAACAAGGGTTTGATTTAAAGCCTCTTCCCTTTTTGGAGTGGAACCCTGTATTCAAACTCATGTTCATTTTGGTTTACATGCAAATGCCTTAACGTGCATAAATCTGTTTTAACTGTTCATTCAAGGAAATAGTTATTCTGCAGTCATAGGACAATTTATAATATTAATAATGTTTGTCTTATTTTAACTATGTTACAGATTTACTGGCCTGCAGCAAAGGAAAAGGTAGAATTATGCAAATTAGCTGGGAAAGATGCCCATGTAAGTATGGAATATATTTTTTACTATTGCTGAGAATATTGTATATTTGTGTATTTCTTTGTAAATGCACAAAACGGATTAATAAGCTGCTGTTATGCTTTTTTCCTGAACTAATGAACTAAGTGTTTTTTCTTCATTTAAAAAAATGTTACACTTCTACTTTTTTCATTAAAAGTTAATACTTCAAGAAAAAAAATATTAAATATTGCAAGCAGCAATCATGCTAAGCCATTCTTGTATGTAATAAATGCAGTTGAGAGATGAATGGCCTTTCCTCTGAAATGTATCCCAGGCGATACTCCCCTGAAATCCTTTCTTTCCCATCAAACAGCTTCTTTTTGGAATATCCTGAATGTAACTTCATTATAATTCATTAACTAAACAGAGTAGCAGAGCAGAGTACAAATTAACTTAATTTGCAGACAGCTGCAGTTAAGGTTAAAACAAAATCTCAGACTCATTAGCTTTTCCCTGGAACCACAAACCCCCTTTAGGAAGTCTTTTTAAGAAGTGTATTTAAGGTGCATTCATATATACTGTAAAACTTTCGTATCTCTTTTGCGTAGCAGAGATTACATCATGTGTCTAGAACCCACCAGAAATGTAAATATTTCCCAGCTGTATAATAAAATGTCTTCCTTTTCTCTCCACAAGTCCTGTGGTTTCTATCCAGCTTGTCTGTTACCAAGGTGGACTCCAGCTCAAAACACTCTCTCAGCTCTCTGCCTGAGGAATTTCAACTTTTTATCCTAATTTATTGCTACGCTTATCTTTACAGCAGACAAAAACTAAACAACACCTCTGCTGAGCACTGGGAAAATTCTGATACTGGTCTATATGGAGGATTTCTGCTGGTCTATTTCTTCACTAAGACAAAAGGAAAAGGGTCAAAGAGGGGAATATTTGTTTTAGACATAAATCATAAATATCTCCTTTTTTTGCTTCCTACATTGTCTCTGCAGCTTGCCTCTCACTTAGGTATAGGGTAGTAGCTTAAACATATGCATAGCTCTTGTGTATTCCCTCCTAAGTACCTTGTTATTTCTTTAATTTTGGGGAAGGCTGCAGCAAGCCTTTCCTACAGCCCATGTGGCGGCCCTGCAGCGTGCGGCAGCCTCTTCTGCTGCTTACCAGCAAGGACCAAGCCCAGCTAGAGCCAGGACTGGCCCGAGCATCCCACAGGACCCAGAAATGCCCAAATAAAAGTGACCAGTAGGATGTGGTTGGTGCTAAGAAAGTTCACTCATACACAAAACATGCCCTTGGAAGTGCATCGAAGCCCTTCGTTCCACCACAATGATTTCTATCTTATAATCTTTGGTGTTAAAGCTGACGCAGAACCCTGAATCAGGAGCAAAGGCGAGAGATTTGGTAGCCAGACTATCCCAGTGGCTCTCCGACCTCTGCCCAGTTGTTGGTAGGGGTTGTTTGCTACAACACAGGCTGAGCAGATTTCCTCCAAACTGCACTGTAACCACATAACTTCTCATGGCTGTAAGCATTATAGCAGAATTAGCCTCGCAAGTCTGATTGATGAACTGCCTAGGAGACAGCCACTGCAAAATTGTAGCCGTCACAACTTTGAATTATTTGGTAAACAGTCTCTGCTACAGTAATTTTGATTTTAAATACACCAGTACTATGGCTATCACCTAGTACAATATATAATGTGAAAGAGAAGAATAAACATGAAAGTTAACCTTTCTTTTTCTTTTCCCAATAGACAGAATGTGCCAATTTTATCAGGGTTCTTCAGCCCTACAACCGAACCCACGTTTATGTCTGTGGCACGGGAGCTTTTCACCCTCTCTGTGGATACATTGAACTTGGAACTCACAAAGAGGTAATTTAATTTCCTCACAACTCTGACACGTCAAGAAATAACCCTCATCTTGTTTAGCATTCCTCATAGATTGGAAAATACTATGTGAGTGCGTAAAAAATGAACTGACAGCAGCTTGCATAAATAACAGGATAAATGGTGGATTTTGCAGGTCAGACGGGAACGCGTGTTCTCACGTTTGATATGAGCATATCGCTTTTGAACAAAACACTTTCCTCAGTAAGGCTTAATACGCAAAGTTCTTCAGACACTTCCATATGATTAACTAAGTGAAGAGAACATTTAACCCAGATGTCTGTCTTTCTAGTAAGTCATTTCCGCACACACTTTCTGCTTATGTACACACACACATATGCAGAGTTCAAGATGACACTCGTAGCTCAATTTTTTAATGTACGTATGCCCTTGGTCGGCAGAGATGGTTTCCTACTCCTTATGCACGACAGTAATGCAGAGATTGTAAAGGGTCTCTTAGCCTGAGCCCAAGGACGGCGTCTCAGGGCTTTGCAGATGGTTTGCAGCCCTGTCACTCAGTAGATGTCGGGTACCTTCCATCAGCAGTGGCGTATTCCCAAACTGAACTTAGCAGCTGATTGGTCTTCATTTGCTGGTGACAAAGAAATCTCTATTCTAAGTGGTAAATGTTCAAGTCCTAACCCCCACAACAGAAGCATTTTGGTGTTGTGTCAAGCAGCCACTTAGTACACAAGTCTCTTTTTAACTCCTGTATGTATAACACTTTGGCTATATTTATAACACTGGCTCTGGTCTCAGACAGCGTCGAGATGTGACCTGTCTGGCTGCTTGCCTGCGGTGCAGGCTTCCCATGCTGCTATAGCAATAGCTTTCTCTTTTCTTCGTGTCTCGGTGAAATTCTAGAATATTAGAAATGAGGTCTAATGATATGTTATTAAATGTAATAACCTGAAATATGTACACATTGGAGATATTCTGACATACAGAATCAAGGTCAGATGCTCACAGAAAAAAAAAGAAGAAAAAAAAAAAGTTTATTAATGTTTGCACATGCTGAGACCCATCATTATATTCCACACAGTCTGTGGGTTGGTTGATCAGCCCAGAGGGGCTGCCTCTGTTACAGATTACTGAAGCTGCCTGAAATCTGTATGGTGGTGTTCTTTCCCTAATAAGACATTAATGCTCCTGGTATTGGCTGGTATGTGCTGTATTATTAAGCTTGCAAAGAAATAATTTTGGAGCCTTCTTTGCTTCACTACTTTAAATATTCCAGTTGAAGCAAATGAAATTTTAGATCCCGTGTATCATGCTGCTTCCTTAGCCTGAATGATCAAATACACAGCTGAATTGAACCGAACAGCTCTCAGCAAGAGCATAAGTAAGGCTCTGGTTTACCTCTGGGTCATTAGCAAGATGCCTTATTCACTCTACCATAGCACCTTTAACTACTTCATTTGTGAAGGTTGTTTTCATCAGACATTATGAAATTATGGATTTGGTCTGATTGTTCAGTCCGGCAGCCAGTCTAGACAAGGGGTCTGCCTCAATTAGACGTGACCAATTACCTTATGAGAGGAAAGGGAAGAAGAATCCTGGTATTGTATTTCCTAATCCCCTCACTGTCTCCCAGTCCTGCGTGTCCCGCATTCCCCATGCTTGCTCAGCTGCAGTGGTAGGTTGGACAGTGTTCAGCGCTACTCGTGCCTCTTCTCATGGTGCATCTCTTCTACAACCTCCTATTGAATTAACAGCTATGAATGGCGTGGGGCAGATTTTCCCTTTCCTTCTTGGACCCCAAACACCCTACAGCCATGGTCCTTCCGCTGCCTCTCCAGATAAATGTGACAGGACAGGAGGGTGCTGAGGACAGGCCCATTGACGTGAGTTTGACAGGTAGCTGAAAATGTCTTCTGGTTGTAGGAACTGAAGCCAGGAATCCTATGTGTTAATTCAAAGCACTTTTATTGTAGATCCATTCTTTTAATTTTTTTTTTTTCCTCTTTTTTTATCTCTGGGTTATAAGAGTGGATAATGGATGTTTGGTAATTAGGAACCTCTACAGGAAGCTGTGGGATGCTTGGGAAAGCTAGGGCCTGAGATAGCTTCACGGAGGCTGTGAAACCAGGCACTGCCCTGCTGACCTTCGAAAGCTGCTGGTGGATTTGCCCAGTGGTCTGCTGGCCAGTGACAGTGCTGTGAAAGCAGAGAGGAAAACAGTGTGGATCAGGTGACTCAAAACCACAGCACACACTGCTTTTGAAGCAGTACAAATCCCCTACGGGATGACACAATTAAAGGGGATTAAAGTCCTAGTCTTGCTATTGCTGCAGTCACTGCCAAAACTTTTCTTGGCCAGTGAGGAAGAGGCTTGGCACAGTTGGTGCTGTTAGCCACAGCTCTCCAAGGGATGCTCTTTTCTTTGAAAGCTTTGTCCAGAGTGAAAGCAGGAGGTTAATTCTGAGTGAATGCCTGGTAGTGTCCATTAGTTTGTCTGTGTGAAATCTGAAATATTTGATGTTGATCTATAAAGCCCTCAGTCCCTTGAGTACTGCTGGACTTGGAGACAGCCTCTTTGCATGTGATATGGCAAGGGTCCTCGGAGCAGCTCAGGATTACACTTGGAAGAAATGAGAATGGGACATTAACATAGTATTGTCAGAAAATAATAAAAAAAAACACTACAGTTTTTAATTTACTTCTGTCCTTGGTGTGCTCGGACCCACTTCAGTAGCCTGAGAATTTTGTTTTCCTGATATTCCACAGGTTTGGAAAGGTAACAAGGGTTGTTGTTTGATGATTAAATTCTGCTTTGTATCAATCAGGATTGCTGGAGGAAATGGAATTTATGTTCGTAGATTGGAATTGATTTTTCTTTTCTCTTAAGGAGCTTAATTATTCAATATCCTGGGCTTTTGTCTTCTGAGCCGAGGAGACACCTCAATGAAATAGAAAGGCTCGGTCATTTATAATCTGATGTACATTAAGGATGAATTAATGTATTGTGAAGTCTGATCCTATGTGGCCATCGTTGGGCATACTTAGCCGTCATTTGTACTCTTTAGTCTTCTTGCAAGGCAGAAGTATAGAAGCAAATAATTAAAATCACTTCACCCTTTTTTAAGTAATTGTTTAAATCATAAAGGTGTGGTTTTTATTTTTTTGGTTTTTTTTAAACTAACTTCAAAATTTATGTCTCTATAACAGAAATTAAACCCACAATCATTTGATTCCTGAACACTAGTGGGATTTTAAGTATCACTGTAGGTAGGAGAGTATGTTAACAGTGCTTCTGTAGGCAACCCCCTTCTCTAACAGCAGCAGAATTCTGAAAATCAAGTCTCTACACCTGCAAAGACGACACTTTACTCATCTGAGCAATCAATTTGCCCTCAGAAGGACTCACTGTGGGTTTCAATTTAAGCGTGCTTTTAGAGAACTAATAAAAGGAACAAGTAAAAGCATCCATTTTGACAATTCAAAACTATACTAAAACTTCGAATTAGTGCTTACAACAATTAAGTTGTTGATTACCCACTGAAAACATCAGAAATGGTTTTTAAATAATTTCTTTCCTTTATCTTCCTCTATGCCCTTGTTCTGCGACTCAGGAATTAATCACACTGTATTTGGGAACTGCAAGGAAAGATCTATTCTGATATCTCTTGTATCATTAGCCTTGTTAAAAATAACAAGAAAGAGCATATGCTGCTTTCATTTAGAAGGGGCTGAACTGTGTCTGCCGCAAACATTATTCAGCAGTCCCTAGAGAAATTTAGGAGTCAGCCAGAATCCCTTCTGGGTCTCCTGTTGCAACACAGTCTATCAGCACTTTCCCAAATAGAAGCCAGGGCCTTTTAAGTGCAATCCAGCTTTTAATTTGCGTAGAAATGAACAATGCATCTTTTTTTTCCTGAAAATAATTGTATTTTTTTAAGATTTGTGTTTCACTATAGAGTGAACAGGATACGTTAAAACAGTGAGTTAAAAAAAATCCCTAGATAAAACAGATACACGGACTGTAAACACCAATGCTGAGATGACAACTGTGTGATCTAACACACCTTCACTTTGTACCTTAGCAGAACAGTTCGTCTAAGTGAGTTTTTCTCTGCGGACACACACCAGGATAATGACTATGTGTTTATTCTCAGGAAACGGTATTCCGGCTGGATACTCAGAACTTGGAGTCTGGCAGGTTGAAATGCCCTTTCGATCCTCAGCAGCCTTTTGCTTCAGTGATGGCAGGTAAGAAACCGTCAGAGCCAGGCGCTCCTCTTAGACATGCAGTGGCTTCGTAATGGGAAGTTTGGGGTCAGAGGCTCAGCAGATGTCATCGCTGAAGCTCCTCTGGCATTAGTCGTGTTCCCCATGCCAGTTTGTGCTCTCGGAGCTGAGGGAGTCTTCAGTCTGCAGACACCAACGCGCTGGAAACGCAGCAACACAAACAGAGACATCTGAGCAGCTGTGGAGCCAGTTGAGCAGGACGGCGGTTTCATCCTCACCCAGTCATTTCTCCTTTAAGAAGACAACAAAAAAAAAACCAAAACACACGGACAGACAACGTTTGAAGCACTTCTGGGCCTCTTTCTGCAATTATCAATATGTTCTGCCCTTTGAAGTCTGCTGACATCCACTATTTCCATAAATACATTTTTGAGGTTTCTATTTACTCGAGTAGCCACTTCTGAAGCTGGAAGCCCAGGAACAAGATAGCGCAATCTGCCTGCTGCGTGCATCGCAGCGCTGTGTGGTCTGACATTTGGTGCCGAGGAATGTCAGCTTGACCTCCGGATTTCAAATCACTAGAAGAGCTACTTTTGTCATGGTTTGGTTCATAGCTTTGGACAATTTTCATTTAACTTGTCCGTCAAGCATATGAATACAAGATAAGAGTGAAGCACCATGACGTTTTCATTTACAGCCAAAGAGCAGTGGTGACAATGCTTTGAAGTATCGGTCACTCTGTGTTATAAAAAGAATATGACTAATGTTCAGTCTTTATTCTCAGATAATAAGATAGATGATTTGTGATTCTGACCCAACAGACGGGGCAGGACTTCCTTTATTAAAAACAATAGATTAAAGCCAGTGCTTATACTTCTCAGGGACCCCTAGTACTGTTTAATATTAGACTGTGAAATCTATTTTTAAAATGGGGTTCTAGAAACTTTTTCTTTCTTTTTTTTTTTTTTAATGCAATAGAACTCCATGATTTATTATAGTGTTGGCTAATTTCAGCAGCTCTCTAGTGCTTTGACTGCTCTATTAAATCTTGTGAAATGAAGAAGCTTCTGCGTTTTAGCTAACTAAAACATGAACTTCGGTACGTAAGAATTCTCAAGCTTGATAAAATTAATGGTCAGGGCATTCTGGTATCCTTTCTCTGACTGTGCCTAGTGTCAAGTGCTTTGCAATAAAGTACAAGGAGCATTGTAAAGAGTTACAGTCTGCACCAGAGAATGCTTTCTTTGCCTATCTTTTGGCGATTACTTTATTTCCAAAAGTAATAGGAGAGCAGTATAGCTCACAGATAAGACAACGCACTGGGATGAGTCCCATTTCTGCCACTGATGAGACGAGTAACCTTTGGCATGTCACTTGTCCCTGCCTAGTTTTATTCATCTGCTAAATGTCGATACAGATTACTTGTACCCTTCAGAAATCACTTTGAAATCAGTTATACATACATGAGCTAAATAATACTTCATTATCTTTTCATTCATGTGTGCAGGTTAATACAACTGTGTAATTTAAATTCTTCACAGAAATGCGTAGTCTCTCTTCGAATTCTACACAGCATTTCACCCCAAGTATATTCCACAGATAAATTTGAAAAGCCGGTCTTTTTGACTGAAAAGTCACCTGCTCATCATCCATCTTCTATTATGAATTACTGCTTACTAAAACAGTTCTGGGCATAACTGGAACTTGGAACGAGAGATACCAAAAGCCGACAGAAGTGTTGAAAATGCCTTGTCAGCAGAGCCTAAGCAAGGATGGAGAATTTCTGTTAGCCCTTCAGATTTATCGATCACAGAGTGCCTGTCAGTTAGCAAACACCAATTACCCTGCTCATTCCTCATTATGACAAATGCCTTTCAGAATGCACTATTGTTTCTCTACAAAGGCGACATGCTGTCTGAAAGATGTGCTTTCCAATACTGTCATGGAAATAATACATAAGTAACAATAATAAAGAGGTAAAAAGAAAGCTGATAGGTCTTTTTTTTTGGCCAAATAAAGTGCTTGTGGATCGTGAATCATGGTTATGTTTGGGTTTTTTTTGATCTTATTTTCTTAAGTGCATTTACATCTTTTGCAAATGGAAACCCAAACATGTATGTTGAATGGTATTTATTCTGCATTCACTCTTAACAAAGGCCTTCTCTCTAAAAGGCCTTGTGAAATGTTTCCACCCAGAGTATCAGAAAACCTGGAGAAGGAACTCCTGGAAGGGGATTTTTATGTATCATATAGCTTTTTATATGATTATTGTTTATGAACATGAACTTTTTTTTGCTGTACAAACTCCAGGGATTTATTGTTGCAAGTCATGAAATAAAAACCAAACTCCTCCAACCAATAAATCTATCCTGTTATTTTGAAAAAAGACTGAATTGTAAAATGCACTACGTGGTAAAAAAAGTAATTCACAGCGGTACCGTTCTTCTTCTTTTTTTTTTTTTTTTCACAGTGATACTGTTTGCTGCTTCTTTTTTCTTTTTTGTTTTTTTTACTGACATCTGAAGGAAAACAGAAAATATTGTGCGATTCTTAAGGTTGTGAAATTTTGCATTGCCCACGAAGCTGGCAGAAGACTAAATAGTAACTGCAATTGCAGCAAGCACACTGCACTGTATTATAGATATAGTTTCCATGTGAGACGAATTCTGGCTGCCTCATTCAAGCAAGATGTCTCATTTATTTTAGTGGGACCATTCGCTATGTTAAAATGATCACGATTTGGGTCTGTACCCATATTCCTACCATTAACACGTTACATAGTTGAGAAGAATTCCCATAGTGCCTAAATTCCTCTTCGTGAATGAAGTGTTGGATGGAGATCCCTACACCAGGAAAGGGCTAAACTGGAAAGTGCCCCTGGTGAAGCATCCATCATGTTTACTAGCTCAAGCCCAGGAGCAGCAAAGCCACTGGGGCCATGGCAAGCCTGGGACACAAGAGGTCCACGGTCAGTGCTCACGGCGCAGGATGCTCAGATTGAATACACCTTTCTACCCTTAAGGTTCCAGCACCCGTTAAAGCCTGGGGAATTTAATTTTCTGAGTGCCTAAAAGATATGAAAATTAGACTTGGACTCCTTTACTTCTCAGGCATATAATTACAAATATTAGCCTCATTTAAAAGCAAGTAACTTCACAGAACCCAAAATCCCATTGAAATATAAGCCAATGATACTTTAAAACATTAAATTAGTTCATAGACCAATTAAACGCAGGTGTTGTTCAACCAAAAAGACACAAACAGTTTTAATTTTGTTTACCCCACAGCTGTAGAAACCCTATTTCTTTTTCATTTGCAGATGAATATCTTTATGCTGGAACAGCTTCTGATTTCCTTGGCAAAGACACTGCTCTAACACGTTCTCTGGGCCCTTCTCATGACCACCATTACATCAGAACTGACATCTCTGAACATTACTGGCTTACTGGTAAGATCCCAAACATATGCTGTTGTCATTTGCATTGTCCCTGCCTCTCTGAAGTTAATAGCCCCTTCCTTATATAAATATATGTCCAGTAACTATAAATATAGATATTGTATCATGGTATCTTTGGATTACGTAGGCTTTTTTAAAAAAGCTCAGTGGAACAAAAATGCACTTGAGAAAAGTCACAGAGGTGAAAATGCTAATTAAGAAAAGGGTAGGGACGTCAGACCTAATCATTCTTTCCGTCTTTGATCTATACATCTGTATATAGTCCTGTAATTGGAATAATATCGTGACTTAAGTGATTCTATTTCCAGTCTTGTTGGAATAATTTTTTTTAAACCCTTTTTTCCAATCCCTTGTTAAAAGCTGTTCCCTACAGCATGTTGAAATGACAGACTAGAAATTCCACTTTTTTAGGTAGGAGGTCTTTTTTTTTTTCTTTTTCTCTTTTCCTTTTTTGAGGGGGAAAAATACCCTTTGTTGCTGTGAGGATCATTTTAAAACCACTAAGGGCACCCTAAAATAGCTTCCCAAACAAAACACTGCTTTTTCTTGCCCGTTAAAAAACATTCTGAGCTAGTAAACCCTCTGAAAAACTGGCTGCATTTACACCCAGCCAGGCTCAAACCACACACAGAGTATCATGGAAAACTTCGCTCACAAGTTAACCCTGCTCAATTAAAGCATCCCCCTTTTAGCCGTCAACTGTCTTTAAAGATGTGGCAACGCTGGCCCTGGTTCAGGATGCCTGTGTAACTATTGTGGGTGTATTGTAAAGCCAGGGCCTGCTGACCACAGGGTTAAGTTGTCTTCCCAGCAGACAACTTCTGAAAGGGATAATTTTTCCTCTTAACTCTTTGAGACCTCAACAAGAGGAAATGTTCTTTTTTATTTTTATTTTTTTCCCTGACCCTTCTCTCCCTTCTAAGCTGTTGCCTTACATTTCTGCCTAGTTGTAACTCCGTAACCTCAGGATTTCTGCTGTGGGATAAGGAGGAAAGGAAAAGCCACTTAAAGTCATTTTACCTTTCCAAATAGGAGCAGTCCTTCAGACAGATAGAAAAATCTCACATCTAACTCTGCTGATCTATCCCACTTTCATCTCCTGCACTCAAAACCTTTCTTGTGCCACCTCTCCTATCTCCTGTCTCTCATTTGTACGCAACCCTTGTGTGATGGAGACCAGAAATGGGCTGTAAGTGACTGGGACTAGGATGGGTCCTTCCAGTAGGCAGTTCTCTATTTGTAATTAACGGTGCAACTGAATATTCAATTTTATTACTGGTGTCCTGTGGACGCTCAGCATGGAAAGATGGTTGGAGTAGCTGCTTTCCTAAGGGATGCTATAATATCCTAAAAAGAAAGATTTACTGTAGTTTGGTCCTGAGGAGCATCTGGTGTTATCATTAATATAGATCCACCTTGATGAGGATTACAGGGTCCAGCTCCCAGACCAAAAGAACGTACAGCTTAAATAACCAGTTCCAAATATTTTTTTTATGCTTTTAATGTTTCTTCATGAGCAGTTTGAGACAAGGGAACAGGAGAAGAACACAGAATAAACTACAGGTTTGAGAACTGTTTATGTATTTTAGTTTAGAGGCTGGCTGGGGGGTGTCTGCCTTTCTTCTTTCTTTTAGATTGATTCATGTTTTACTCTGTTTTCACTTAAAGCGTCTGTATTTGTGAAAGTTTTCTAAGGAGAATAATATATTAATATGTCTGGGTTTGAAAAACAGCTTTAGTGTGCTAGACTGGGACGTGAAAATTACCCCACACTATATAAACACTGAAGACCCCATATATTCTTCAGGTTTACCTTGTTTCCAGCCACATAAAAAACTACAGCCACGCTCTGTCTAAGACTTCACATACACAATCCATGCACTGTTATACAAAGAGGCATAGATATAAACTGGGTGCTTTTAATATTTTGAAACGGTCCTTTTAAGGTTGGAGAAAATTTTGAGTGCAACTCTAAATGATGGGATCATTTCTGCAGTAAGCCATAGTGTAGCCAACATATTTCTAGTTTATTGTGTAACATTATCAATTGCATACGTTTATGCTTTCAGCCGATATTGGTATAAAGAAAACATTTATTCGATTTCAGGTTTAAAACTCCCATCTCATCTAAATCCCCTCTTCCCTAAGTCTACCACCCATTTACCCAGCATATGTTAGACCTCCAGGAAAAGTTGTACATACTTGAGTAATTGTACAATTAGAAATAAATTATTTCCAGGCATGACTCATGTTTTACTTAGGATAAGCATAAAATGTAAAACTTGTTTTTTTCCAGAGGGCTGAGGAAGTTTCGCCATAATGCACCTTAATATTTTTAAAGTTTAGTCTTATTCTGTTTCTGGAAACAGGATTATCCTTTCCTGGGGGAAGGGAGGGAAAAACAAAGCATAAGGGAAAAATGCGTAGGATACCTTCCAGCTCCTTGCAGAGCATCTCTATCTTGACTAATTAAGACATGCCTTAATCTCAGTGACTGAATAGCAGCTCCACAAAGGAGAAAGGGAGGAAGGCAGATAATCTTTCCCATGACTCACGCTCACACAGGCTCATACTCCTGCACGCGGTGGCGCTGAAGACAGAGGGGATGCTGCCTCTGCTCAGACATCAGCCCTTCCCCTGCAGAGCTGAAGAATCAGGCGCTCCTGCAGCCGCTGACCAGAGCTGCCTTACCCGTGGCTGTGGCCGGGGACGAGGCACGTGGGGCTGGTGGCCCCGCTCCGGACGGCAAAGCCGCCCACTGGAACCGAGTCTGCCCCGCTCCAACCCAGTGGGCAGAGGAGAGCATCCTGTGGTGGGATACCCAAGCCCAACATACAGGCATGCACTAAACAGATGCACATTCCTCCCTGCTTTATAGGAAGCTAAAGCTATAGTTGGAATAAGTGCTTCCCTGAATTGCATTCTTTTTTTTTTTTTTTTTTTTTATGTTGCCATTTAGTCATCTTTGCCAGGGCAAAAACTTGCAGGCAATGACTTCTTTATATCCTGTGAACTTTGGATGGGATTCAGCTCACTTAGCTCTAAAAGGCAAAAGTTAGCATCGTGTCTGAGCTCAGTTGTTTCGCTTGTCTCTGTCTGTAATTTACAGAGAGAGGTGACAGTTCCAGAGGGTGACTCACCTCACCTATCGTAGGAATCTGTCTTAAAATAGGATTATTCATTGTCACTTTCTCCTTGTGTCACTCCCTGAGAGAGGACCGGGATGATCTAGTTTAGCAGCTTGACTTCTAGATGGTTAAAGGTAAATGAGGTGAGCACAATCCTTTGCCCCACTGTCTTGGGTTGCCTTTTCATTTCTTCATGTTCTGGGATTTACTGCTCATTTGCTGTCCTTTTTTTCAGAGCCTAATGAGTCTTACTTCTCTGTAGGTCTTTCTAAGGCATGCACAGTTGCATTGTCTAAAACTACTGCTGGCAATAGAAGGGTGTGAGAGCCGGCAGGTAACCAGCAGCAAACATGGCCACACCAGCAAACCCAGCAGTGAAGGACTAGGTGTAACAGCTCTTCCCACTTGGCCACGAGAGCATGTTAAAAAAAGCACGAGCAACATCTGAATTTATTGTACCGTATCTTGTCAGAGCTCATGATGCCTTTAATGCCCTGTTTGGTTTACTACAATTTAGCTATGACATTAATACGTGGGAAAACCTTCTATTGAAGCAATTAGGGGGGGACAACTGTATGTATAGGAAAACAAACAGTGGTTCAGGATCATCATCATATAATTTTTTCCCATGCAAAGATTCCAAAAACCTAATTCACACTTGGTTTAAATGCACTTTTTAATGTTGTATGGATGGATTACAAAAGATGAGACAAAGATCTCACTTGCAGAACATAATGTGCTTTTCAGATCATGATCTCTCTCATTAAATTGTTTTCAGTCTCTTTGTCTTCATATCTTTTACAGCGTATTTTTATTTGGATTTAACTTTCAACTTCAGTGTTTTCAATTGTGATTGAAAATCGTTAAATATTTGTGTTCCTTTAATTTGTTAGAGATTCTTCTAAATCTGTTCCAGGAATTGGTATTGAGACATTTGTTTTTGCATTTGGCTTGCCAAGTAAAGCAATGAAATTTAATTTAAAAAAAACATATATTCAGAGTTTTGTTCAGTGAATGTGGATTAAAAAAAAAAAATCTATGTGAAATTCAAAAGGATGTTATAGAAGTATTTCACAGGTTTTCTTATTAAATGGCTATTTAGCTAACCGCATATTTAAGAAACCATACTGGAAGTGTATTTATGTATTTATTCACGCTTAGAGATCTAATCTTCAAAGTAGCCTTACAGGCCCTGAGGGGTAATTGAATATTTTCTTTAGGTTGATTTTTAAATCCTAAGTTAAATTTATAGGGCTTGATGCCTGCATCATTTCATTTTTCTGCTGACGCCATTCTCTAGTGTCAGAAAGGTTTAAAATGGAAGCAACGCTGTGGCTATTTTGATCCATAAATTTACTCTTCTGTCATGAAGGTGCACATTCAGCACTTAAACATATCCCATTTTGTCCAAGCCTTTGACTGTGAACTTTTGAATCAAGGATGCTGGTTTTGTCCTGGGTTTACTATAGAGTTCATGGTGAAAAATCCTCAAGGCTAATATGAAGTAACAATCATTATAAAGAGGACAAAGGCACAGAGATGCACTAAAAGCTGATAATAGTATTCCCCACATATCACCAGTGTGCTCTGTTTGCTCTGCCACCTTACCCCATCCTCCTTACTGCTTTTTTCTGCAGCTTGCCTACTTATGGGGGCCAAAGACTGTGTATTTTATTGCTGAAAGAATGTATTTTAGAGTCAAGGGTCTCTTTGCCCTCTATTTGTATAGCCACTTCTGTTTAAAGAAAAACATCATTGATCCAAGTGCCCATCTATTGTAGCACATTGGGGAATGTCTTAAAAATCACTTCCCCAACAATGTGGTTCACTTGTGCAAGACAGTGTTGTTGCCTGCTCTGCTGCAGTCAAGGGCCCCTGGAACTCATTTAAATTTTGATTTTAACGAAAATTAAAAATAAAACAAAAGC
Organism: Larus michahellis; assembly: GCF_964199755.1. Classification (NCBI taxonomy): domain Eukaryota; kingdom Metazoa; phylum Chordata; class Aves; order Charadriiformes; family Laridae; genus Larus; species Larus michahellis. The sequence goes on from NC_133896.1 coordinate 9,740,200, forward strand.
AAGACAAAAATATAAAACACAAAACACAAAACAACCACCAAACAAACAAAAGCCACAACTGATGAGCAGGTAGAGCAGGACTGGAGATCATGAACAAAAGGACCAAGGAAGACAGTGTAGGAGATGTATTCAGTCGTTGGCCCAATAAATATGCCTATAGGATGCAGGCAGAGACAGCAAAGCTTGCTTTGAAAGAGACCAGAAGTAATATAACTGCTCAGCACATCAAGGGAAGGCATGCTGTAGCACTCCTAGCAAAAAGCAGATTTAAATAACCCAAACGGACCGTTACATTGATATAGCTAATCTGTTTTCATGCACAACAGGGAACAATGTCCTTAAGACTGACCAGTCAGTGTGGAGTTTAGTGTGCTATCTGGGGCAGTGGGTTTGGTAGATATAGTCAGTAAGATTGTTATAGCACAAATGTGTGGGAAACTTAACTTGGAAAAGCTGTCATTTATACTGATATTTTTTTTGCAAGCTCTCTTTAGTAAACAGCAGTGTATTTCTGTACTCATAACTGCTGCAATGTGTAATTAAATTAATTTAAATTCTACCGTGTGATTTTGTAAAATCTAATGAGCTTGATATTGGTGGAAAGAGTTCTCTAAGACAGAGTTTTGTAGACCTTATTTTGTATTGAAAGTCATCCTACTTTCAAGCAGAGAGTGAGAGCCAGTACTGCATGTTTATGCAAGTGGTGGTAAGGTATATATGCAAAAACATCACACTAAGAGTAAATACTTCAGAACTTACTAAGATTAAATACTTCAGGGACTTTTTGCTCAGGGTTAGTCAGAAACTTGACACTATGTGTTATTTAGTGAAGTTTTTAATTCACTGGAAGATGCAAAATAAATGCAGATATTGAAAGAGAAATTTAGTATCAAGACTTTTCTACATATTTTAAAACCTTTTTTTGGGAACTTCTAGGAGCAAAATTCATTGGAACTTTTCCCATCCCGGACACCTATAACCCAGATGATGACAAAATCTACTTCTTTTTCCGAGAAATATCACAAGATAGTGGCACATCTGACAAGACAATCCTTTCCCGAGTTGGGAGAGTTTGTAAGGTGAGGACTCTATCTTTTTGTTTTATTAAAAAAAAAAAAAAAAAAAAGGAGGAAAAAAAAGTTTGGTTTGTTTCTGTGAGAAATCTGTTTTTTCCCTTCAGATCAGAAGGAAATAGTATTGTTACCCAATGAGCCATTGTGGTATTTTTTTTGAACATAGATTACTAATGCTGTCTGAAGTTTACTCGGCTGAAAAATAGACTTGATATGGACTGTGTACCACTTGTAGAAAAGCTAATATGCTTATAAATGATAATCCTGCATCTAAATGGTAATGTATTGACCTTCAGATATGCAAAAGTGACCTGCTTTGTTTCATAACCTTTCAGTGAGGATTGACTTGTCGAAGTGTACACAACGGCAAGGTATTCGGGCTTTTCTGGAAAGTGCCCAGTGAGTGGAAGGATATACAAACCCATCCCTTCAACTTAGCTCAGTACATCATTTCTGGGCATTACCGAGAGCTGGGGTCAGTAATTTGTTTCTGCACATTCCTGATAATCAGTCGAGGTGAGGGTAGGCTAAAAATGCATATAGTTTCTGAGCTACACCCACGTCTGTCCAGAGGTTTCCTCCCCTGGGAAGGAGTGCAGTCCTTGACCTTTTGACCAAGAGGAACCAGGCCCCGCGTCTGCTGCAGTGTAAAATGTTTCATTCAAGCTTAACCTCCTTTAAATGATCACTGCCTTCACTTTCTCTTTCATTACGCTTAGTTTTGCCCCTTAGGAAAGATTTCTGCCCCTATGGTATTCATAATGCAGGCTCAGATTTTCATGAGCTGCACTCTTTTTGAAGAAGCACTTCTGTCAAGGGCAGAAGCCTCCTCAAATGGTAATGAGAACATAAAACAATTCCTGTATAAGAAGACAGCGGTCATTTTGCTGTTTAACAGTCTGCTGGTTTTGCTAAGGTCTTCTTCCCACTACCGCAGAAGGGTCTATTGAGCTCTATGTCAGGCATACCCTCTATCCACTTCTTTGTCTCATAATACTGTAGGAAAAGAAGCACTGTAGGTGCTCCCATCCTGTACCCAGAAATCACTGGCAAAAGTCAGGAAAATAGGACTTTAAAGTTGTCTTCATATTAGTAAAGATAAGCTTTGAGCAATTTTTTATCTCATATGATGAACAAGATATCAGCAACACCATCACAGCAGTCACACAAATAGGTACATTTCTGTGATATTTTGTTCAGGTGTCTTCATTTACTTGCATTTTCTGAGCAATGTGACTCTGCTGGCAGTGAATATTATCTTCTTAAGAAGCTTGAAAATCAGTAAACAAAAAAAAGAGCTTGTGACTTGCAGTTAATAAGATGTGTCTAGGAGAAGAGTGTCCATTTAGCTAATGGACACACACAGAAAAACAGAGTGGACACGTGTATGAATATGTAAATCTATGACTGTTCTGCAGTCAAGCAAACTCCTGACAATTGAGATTTCAGTGGCCACAGCCATTTCACACTTCTATCCTTGACCTAAAATGTTAAGAAAACAAAAAAACTCATTCATAAATCAGTTCTCTAGTAGGTTTTTAGCCAGACGAAAGGATGGATAATCTTTAGTTGGGTATTTCACAGCAGTGTGATTAATGGCAGAATGGAAATGCAAACATATATGATTTGCTGCTAGACATGGCATTTGCTGATTGTGAGAAAGCACTTAATGCATTAGGATAAATTGGTAGACAACATTTTCAAGTCAAGGCACATGAGAGATTATAGTAAACGAAGATATATGAGCTAGAGATCTCCAGCATCCTTTACCTAGAGAAAAAAGCAGATAAGGTATCATAAGGAAAGCAACAGTATTGTAAGGAAATCCTAACGACCATATGTAATTGTACCTCAAATGAGACTGAATTTGTAGAGTAATCATGTTAAGGGGAAAAAATGTCTTGAATTTTATTTTTTAATAGTCGAAGCAAAACAACTGAAACTGATAAGTAAGATGATTATTATCAGTGTTAGTTTTGCACTGTCTTCTTTATTTATTGAGCACTTCCCGATGGATGCAGGATTCTCTTGAAAATTCCGACTCTTTTTTTTTGTATGTTTGCCTGGAGTAGTGCCAAATAATAATAAAAATACTATAATACAAATTATTATAATTAAAACAAAATTATTATGATTATCTAATATAAATAAAAAGACGCAAATAGACTCCTCTGTTTACAGACTAAGATCCTCTGGATCTGAGCTTTGCTATGAAACATCTGCTATGCTTAATTCTCTCTGATATAGGATCAATGTCTTTGGTTGCAACAATCGATAACATAACCGTTTCCATTTGCACCATCTCGTTAATGTGACCTGTACTGCATAAAGTTAAACCTTTGCTTTCTTTCCTTAGCAAGCGGAGATTAACGGTGGATGGGAGGAGCCCGGCAACTTCTGCAATAATTTGCTTGGTGTAAACCCATTTTTTTTCTGCTAGAACTCAATTGCTCTCTACCTCACTGTGCCTTAGGGCTTCTGTGCATTACCGCCAGAGACACATGCTGAAATTAGAATGGGCTTTGTTTTTAATAAGGAGCTCAGTCAATGCAGCCTATTCTTTGGCTAATTTTCAGTGGCTCGACAATATGGTCTCTCACTGATCCTCCCCCTTAGGGAAAATCTTCTCTGGAAAGCATTCCCTTTTCCCAGCTACTTTCAGACCCAGAAGATTACAATACTCCTGCTGGCAGCTCTTTGCTCAGAGTCAAACAGCTGTCACTTGTCCTGTTCATAAGACCATACTTACCATCTCGAAGCATGTGTTATAATAACGCAGCCACTGTAGCACTGAATAGCACTAATTTAGATTTACGTCATCTGCATTCTGTATATCACCAGGGGATATCAATATGAATTGGGAGGAAGTGCTTTCAACAGTCACTTTCAGAACCGGTTGTGTAATTTATCATGGCAAACAGCATTTCCTATTTTTGGTTTGAGGGAAGCAGAAAAAGTATCATTGGCCTATCATCTGTACTACCTGATACTGGTTATGGCGTGTTCCTACTTCCATAAAGTATAATCTGTTGGGTTATTTGCTTTCTTTGCAAGTAAGGTCATAAGTAAAAAGCAAAAAGATTATTATTAAAGATTAGCCAGCTATATACACATATGTATATTGCATGATCATACAAATCTTAACTTCTTAAAAGCATGGACTTAAAGCTTAAAAGCATGTTTCTGTTTCTAGAAAGACAGGCATAAACCTTTACGATTACATTTTCTTCCAGCCCACGCTGCTGAACCAGTTTGCATCAGCTAAAGACATGACAGTCATTAGACACCGAGCCCGATTTTGAAAAAAAAATAAATATGGCAGCATCCATGCAGTGTGCCCTTTGCAGTCAAGTGAGAAGTCAGCTATATTTTTGCATACATACCCACCACAAAATGATGACAGAATTGGAATTCTATTTAAAGACAACTTTACATATGCATAAATATAGCCCTAGAAAAGACATAGGTTCCCCTTCTATTTTCCCACTCGAATAAAGTAAGAAATTAAAATCTTAACTTAGAGGAGTCCACATAAAGGTTTTGGAGAGGGAGGAAGGTTGTTGGGGGCATTGTTTGTTTGTTTTCTATATAGAAAAACATTTTTTCATAGCTACAACCTCATTCTATTGGAATGGAGTGGAAATTAGCCAAAAAGCAGTAGTCTCTCTGCTACAGTATGAAAATCCTGTTTATTATTACAGCGGTTTGCATTTGCTGTGTTACAAGCTTCTCTTTAATGGTTTTGGTGATGTATTGCAAAAGTTGCGGCATGCAGTCTTGAAGACTGATTTCCAAGACCTCAACTGCCAAGAAATCAGGCTTCAGCCCCTGATGCTTTCCCATGTTTCCCAAAGTGTTCAGTATCCAGAGGCAGCCTTTGTTCTAGTGGAAACAAGTGAGCTCTTTGTCTTTTTTTTTTTTTTTTTTTAGTATGCCATTCCACCCTCACATATACCACGCTGTACCTGGGGATGAGAATACAGCAATTAGGCACAGCCCTCTTGGTTAAACTGTACTTTCTAAACACACTGGAATGTAATCATTTTAAGAGCTCCTGAGTTGAGAGCCCAGGACACACCCTGCATTCCACCTTTGGATAATGTGATTTATTTCCAAAGCCATGAACATGAACAGAGTTCAAGGCTGTGACCTTACCTCCCGTCTGGTGCTTTAAGGCAATTTGTATTCCCGGAATGGCAGGAGGGAGCTATTCCTCTGCGACTCCAAGTCCAGGGTCTCTGGTGGTCTCTGCCATGGGGCTGCTTGTGTGTAACAGTTAGGAGGTGTTTTTCTTGTCCTGGAAACAGTCTAGCCATGCCTTTACTGTGACTAGGGATAACTGGGTCATTAACATTCTTTGTATTTCTATATTGTGTAATGCATCACTGTGTAGATAATTGATCTATCTCCAAAAACATTTGAGTTGTCCGCATAGTGTAATGCTTTGCCATTCAGCCGTATTAGCTTGGGTCCCGGAAGCGAAATAGCCATGTTAACATGTTCTCAGCAGGGCTAATTAGTCTGGGCTCAGAGCCATGCTCGTGCAGCTATCCCGCTTCCAGTTCTGGAGGCAACTCATTCCAGAAGAGATTTAACTTACTGTGTATTACATGCTTACATACTTTCTTTGTCACCATAATATTGCCTAGCCGCAAGGCTAACCATGGGTAATATTTTTTTCTATTGTTTCTTTTTCTTTTCTTTTTTTTTTTTGTTTTGTTTTAATTTCTCAATGATAATGATCAAAACCACTTCGAAAATGTCATCCCTAGAAAAAATTTGGCCCGCGTTAGCCTGTTGAGCATCTTTGCGGCAGTGGGACTTTCAGAAGTCAGCTCCTCTTGGACTTCCAAATTTGATATTTGAATATTATGTGCCACTTGAATGTTTTCGAATTATGTAGAAAAGCAGATGCTCATCAAGATGATTTCATTTTAAGGGCTGATGTGTTGGAGACAGGCCAGTTCCATATAGTGTCTGCTTCTAACTGTGATGAATTAAGAGATATAACATCAGGCTTTGTCAGGTCTTTTGGTCCAACTTTCCTTATTGGCAAGAGTATGCATGAGCATAGGAAGTTTTGTATATTTTTGTCCCTTATGGGTGTGTTTCAACAATGTAATTGGTGTTTTTTTTGAGGGGGGAAATCATGATTTGCAGATGAAGCAAAAATATGTAAGTTATGCTTATATATAAAGAGGTGTGACTGAATTTTACTGAGCCTCAGGGAAAATGAAAAAGAAATTGCAGTGTCAAGATAGAGCTTTAAGAACTGGATTATGGAAATGCAGCTGCACAATCTCTGAAGCAAACTCTGGAAATCATCCTAGTTGCCAGAGAGACTCATTGCAGAAGACGCTGTCAGTAACCCACTGGCTTGGAAGTGGGAAGCTTGCAGAGTTAATTGGAGTGAAGTTCCCATGTCTAATCCAAAGTTCCTGACTTCAGAGTGCTTTGATTCAAATGTTCAATTCCCTCTAAGAGTAGCAAATAATTACTGTGATTTTGGAAATTTTCTGATGGGATAAAATTAGCTTCCTGGTTTTGTTTTGTTTTGTTTTTTTTTCCTATCAGTACATTTAATATGAAAATATTCCAGTTTAAAGTTCAGGCTTTGCTGTTGTTGATTAAGTTCATTGTTGTAAATGCAGACGTTTCAGGATGCTCAATTCTAAAGGACTCCATAAGATGTTGAGCTACCTTCATTTTTTGGTCTCATGCTTTTCCAGCTCTCAACATATGGTTGTCAGTACTGTGGTCACACTGTCCCACACTAGTGATTTTAGGCACTTGTACGTGTCCAAGCGAGGAAAGTAATTATCAGGCATTCCCTTCAATCAATAAAGGCAGGTGACTATTTTTTAGAGGAAGACTCCTTCCATATTCAACCCAAATCATTCTTTGAAGGACATATTTTCCACCAACTATAAAGGGAGCTTTGCCCTACTGGGTCCCTGGAATGTGAAATTCAAGACATTCTTATTTAAGAATGTGAAATTCTGAATGGCCAATTTGTAAAGAAACCAGCCTATCCCAGTACTGCCTCTCATACTGCTTCAGTTTCACAATGCTCTCAGTGCATTCAAGTCATAATAAATTCTCATCTCCTATTTGACACTAATTGCATGATCTATCTAGTCATTTGACTTGCCTGTAGCTTCACAATCAAGAATGCTACATTTCATAACCTGAAGGTTTTGTTCCTTATTTTTTTTCTCTTTCTTTTTATTTCCTTTTTATGTTTTTATATCATGTAATTTATATTAAGTATATGCGGAAGTTTAGATGAGAGACAGGTCAAGGCAAGTTAAACACACGGGAATAAACCATGAACAAGTTATACTCAAAATTTAAGGTAGATTTTCCCGAGAATTCCTTAACATATTTTATTAGTTAAGCCATCACCCTTTGCTCACTTCAAATTTCCATTGAAGTTGGAGGGAGGAGCCTAATGATGGATATAGTACAGTACATCTACTGTGTGGCAGCCTTTGAACAGTTTTAGGGAATGTTCCTAATACTAGAAAACCTGTTGAAGGTAATATTAGCAGGATCGCTGAATGGCCTTGCAGTAAAATGGTGCTTAATTTTATCATTTCATTTGTCTCAAACCACAATCAAACTTGCTGTTGTCATCTCCTTGCCTTTACCTGACCCTGTAAATTACTGGCTTTTGGTTTGTTTTTTTTTTTATGGTGTGCTTCGTAAAAGTCCAGAATTTGTCTTTGCTGTATAGTTAGACTTTCCAGTTTGAATCCCATCCAAAGATAATTCAGTAGAAACCTCTGGGTGTGATGTTTAAATATTTTCCAAAATAAAAATCAGCATTTTCCTTAGTGAACCGAACAGTTACACATGCTTGATGCAAGTACATTGCCATTCTGATTGAAATAACAACAAATCTGCTTCAGGAGCAGGAACTTAGGGCTAAACCACTGTTTCTCTCACTCGTAGTTCAGACAGAGGGCTTTTCCACAGTAGGTGCAGCCCTCCAGTCTTTTAGTTTTTGCTGTGGTTGAGATAAAGACCTTCTTTCCCCTTGTCTTAATGCCTAGAAATAAGCGAATGCCCAGAGCGGCATCCTTACCCATAGGTCTCATGTCAGCTTTCCAATGACACTGGGTCATCTTGCCATACATTCAGCTAGTTGAGCTTCATTCTGCTTTCATGCCAAAGGCTTCCCTGCTTCAGTCTTGCTGATGATTTACTCATTTCAGCCAAGGAAGCCAAAAGCAGGCTCAACACTAGCTACGACACTCCTGCGTGCTGCTGGCTATAGAGATACGTGCCTCTCCTGCCTAATCCTGTTGTCTAGGTAGGCAGGGCATGAGTTAAGACAAATGTTTAGCTTTTCTGTTTGTAAATATACTGCACGAATGATAAGGACACTTTAGTATTAGTGCCTGGAATTGTTAGCTGTTTCTCCATTTATAAAGTCTGCTAGAAGGGTTTTTTCCATAATGTAAGTCTTTGCTGCAGGGGATGCCATTTGTTTCTGGTGGCTTTGTAACGTAGCTAGGCTTCACACAAGAGAAGGGCTCCAGGGCCTTTTGCAGTTTCAGCACTTTTTCCCCTCTGTTCTCCAGCTTTTCCTTTTATTCAGGCCAGGAATTCACTTTGGATGGTCCTTCTGCATACCTTGCCACTGGCTCTAATTAATAACCTGCTTTTTAAGAGGCTTTTCAGGATAATTACTGTCTTTAAAGTTTTATGAATCACAGTGTTTGACATCTTTGATGTTGATTGATTTTCAGAAAAATGCACTTTTTGTTCTACTGTTCAATTTGTCACTGTTACTTACAAACAAATAAGAGATTTAAAACCCTGAAGATGCAGATGTTCTTTAGCCTTGTTGCCATCTGTTTTCCTGCCTACTGGATTCCAAGGCTAACATTTGTGCATTTTAATGAAGCTACATTTATTTCATATATAAGATACAATAGAATAGGAAATAGATAAAAAAGGAAGTCTTTAATATAAGTTGATTTTTAAATGACTTGTTCACAGATCAATATTTTGCTGATGTTTTTTATTTTCATGATAAACATCTTTAACTACAGGGTTTGAAATACCTGTTGTTTCGCTCAGTTATATGTAAATCGCAGATCAGAAAACTGAGATTTTCATGGAAGTCTCCCAAGAAAGGCATATGATATTACATTAATTTACTTCACAAATTCTACATTGTGGCGTTTAAACAGCATTCTTCCTGGATGTCAGAAAGCCATACACTTACATGTGCTCATTGAAGTTGTACATCAGATATTTGAATTCTTCATGTAGTTTGCCAGAAACCTGATTTCTCACTCCAACAAATTATTTTTTAGAACCAGATCATTGAAAAGGGTTGAAATTTTAGGATTTCTGTAAAATAAAAGTCTGTCTGATTTATTATAATCATATTGGAGTCCTTCCCCATTTATTTAGATAATTTCTGCGTTTAAATCTTTGTGATATCTTTTGGTAATATTTCCTCAACAGGTGACAGTTGGCAATTATCTAAATCTCTAACTCAGGCAAACACAAGTAACCAAGATTTTACAGGCACTTCTTTCTGTTAAAAAGAAGGTATTTCAGGCGGAAGTGTTGGTATCTGTTACAGCTTGTGAGATTACAAAGCAGTAAGTGCTAATTAAACCTTTATTTATATTCAAAAAGAAATATGCAGTCCTAAGTGCCTTCATCTGTACTGTAACAAAGTTTATAGTAAACACTGCTAATCCAGTGCGCTTAGAAGTGATATTTTGGGAGATAAGATTTCAGATACTTGTGGCTGCTCATCTGTTACAAGTAGATTAGCCATATTTTTGGAATGAAAGGCTTGCTCTCGCTGCCTTCCACTTCTCTCAGAACTTAAATTTATCTTGTCTCATCTCCCTGAAATATTTAGTGTTCTTTGTCTTCAGTACCAGTATCTCTTGTCCAAAACCGTTTCAGTGCATCCAGTTTACCACACACTTCCTGCAGGGTTGAGACAAATCCCAGCCATTTTAGGATTCTGTAAATTTGTGTTGAATCCTTATTTCTTTTCACCTACAGACTGACTGGCCTTTTCTTTGATGATTTTCTCTCTTCCATCCATTTTTTCTAATCATAGAATCATAATCTACTGACTACCCAGCCTGTACATCTTATTATATTACTGTCATGCTCTACATCCAGCTCACAGCATTTGAGCACGTCAGTGATTAATTGCAGACTGATATTATTAAATAACATTTTACTCAGAAGGAACTGTCTTCTTTTTCTAGCAGCCCATTCTCAAAAAGATTTTTGGCCACTATGTCCTTTCTCCAGACTCTCAGAGACCCATAATCATGAACTGTGATGATCCAGGGAACCTGCAACAGAGTAGGCAAATATGAAGCAAATCTAATGAGTCCATGGCAACATGGTCTGAAGGAAAGGAGAGTAATTGCGTGTTCTCCAGCCCCTGAAGCCTCAAGATGCGTCAAAAACTGATCTAATATGCACCAAAAAATAGTGTTAAGAAGGAAGGGGTGCACTTTCTTCAAAAAACAGAGATTCCCAGAGCTTAATAAGAAAACTACTACTTGAGAATTCAGGAGCAAATTATGCCTGTGCTATTAATAGGTTTTGAACATCCTTAGCCTGAGCAGAACTAATTCTACCTGTAGATAAAATCGCCGTGGCCTTTGTCCATTCCTGCGCTTTCTCATTCAGTGGATCCTGAAAGGATATTAGGGTATTAGGAAAGCAAAGACACTGCATTATTCAGAAGTGACATAGAGAATTAAAGAAATAAAATTATATGGCTGCTAATAAAAAAAAAAAAACCTAGAAAAAAAACCACAAAAACCCAAAGCAAACAAAAACATCCCCCTGACAAAATGTATGTTTTGTTTCATTCAGCCGTGGCAGTAGGAAGAAGTATGTTGGAGGGTATATCGGCATGTTATATGTGCAACTGTCTAAATCAGTGAAAGGTCTTTTCACTCTCTCCATTTCTGCACCATAAATGTTTCACTCTCTGGCCTCAGAAGGTCTTGGTAGATGATGGACTGCTGGCTGGTGATTGAATTCCCCTTGCTCCTTTATAAACTGCACAGTGCTATTGGCAACTTTTGGATATGTAAGGCACACCTAGTGAATGTCTGTTCTAACGTCTCTTAAATTCAAGTAACATGGTTAACATTGTGTCCTTGATTGAGAGTGAGGAAATATGGATACATCTTAAATCCAGTGGAATCTTATACTTGAAAGCACATAGCACTTGCTAAGGCTGCTTCCTTTGAGCACAGTATTTGGTTCACACTACTCTTTTAGAACTCAGTAGAACTACTGATATATTTAAACTAAGCATTTGCGTAAATGCTGTGTTGGATCGTGAATTAAGGGTGGTAAAACACAAGTATGTATTTTCCCATCTCTTGCAGAAGCCGAACGCCTGTGATGACAGGAGCAGGACTTAGGCGAGGGTGATTGTTCCATTCCAGCCCCATCACATCTTCCTTCCTCCGCCCTTCCTGATCATAGCCAGGCAGTTAGAGACATCTCAGGGTCTTGTGATGCTGCACTGCATCCACCAGAAATCAAAGTGGAAGCCCTGCAACGTGAGAATTGCTTAGCTAATCCAAATTGCCAGAGGAAGGAAAAGCTTAACGCTTCTTGCTTTTCAAGATTCTTTGTTGCATCTTTGTAATTGTTTGGCTTTAATTACACCACAAAGTTTATCTGCTGTGCCTTTGAACAGAACACACACATGCAGAGCTTCTTTTTCCTATTGGCTTCAGGCTGCTAATTTTGACACCTTTGTAATAAATCTGTTGGCTAGATGCAAAGCTTCAGGCTTGGCAGGACCTCAGGAAATCAAGAGAGGAGTTAGTAATTCTTGTAAGAACAGGAGTTCCAAAGGCGATAGATTAGCAGGAATCATTTCCAACTGAGCTAACCTATTTAAAAGTAGAAAGTACATGAAAAGGGAAAACAGTTAGAGTGCATTACCAGAGAGGTGTTACTCCTTGTGAAGTGAATTTCAGCACTTAAAGCCATCTTTCTGAATGCCTGTAATATTTATGATACAGCCCTGAAGGGCTAAATGCAATCTATGGAAATACCATATAATTTCCACCGCGAAGTGTTTCCTACTGGCTGGTGCTATACCTTCAGAGTTGCAAAGCCAATTAACAAAAGTCAATTCTCCTGGTGAATCCAGAGGGAATGAATATTTATGACCAAATTTGTGGTGCTTCAATTTGCAGCACAGATCCCCTAAGCCTCAGAGTTTATAAATGAAAAGAAGTAGGCACCTTCATGGGGTAATTCAGAACCTATAGCTGGGAGACTACTGCTAGTGATAACATTTCTCTTAAGTGTTTTAATTCTTGGTTCCTGATGGAATATCATTGCCCATACAGTTTTTAGTATGAAAAAAAAAACAACGAGACGCCTAAATAACATTGCGGAATCTAAATAGATCTGTTATTTGGGGCCAAAGAGACAGATAAATGTAATTCATTAGATTTTTCCTGTAGTCAACAGAAGAAGGTAAACTACTAGTTCTAGCTTCTTAAAATGTAAAACCTTCTTCTAAGATCCTCTCTCCCCTCACCTGTCAACTGATCCAAATCAGTAGAAGGATGTTTCTACTTCAGAAGGGTAATTCAAACTTCAAGTGGCCATTCATAGATTTTTTTTTCTTTCTTCACTGACTAAAGGAAATTTGCACAAATATGGTCATGTCTTGGAAACCCATAGTAAAATATTTTTTTAAAAAATCCCTTTTGTGAAGGATAGACTGATATTTCCATAACAATGATTATTAAAATAATATGACTGTTTTTTTCCTGGAATCCGTATCTCTCTGTACTACATACACAAAACAAACAGTGCAGTGTTTACATTGCAAGAACTGCTGATGTTTTCTTTTTGAGAAATCTGTCCAAAATATTCTGTATTTTTATTGGGTTTGTAAAGAATTCTGGAAGAACAACTGATTGCGTCACAGGGGATAAGAAATCACATGATATAGACGTATGTTTTCACAGCATTACAGCTGTAGAGCTGGTGAGAGAAGTTTGCAAACAGATTTGGGTATAATTCGGAAATTGGAGTTGCCCACTTTCTGACCTGAGAAGTGACTACTGGAGATACTTATAAAAAAGCTGTTCTACACTGGTTTGGGGGAAAAAAAACCACAATACAAACAACCCCAAAAAAGACTTTATTGCTGCTGTGGTAAGATCAAACTGTGGAATGAGACTGAATCATATCAAAAGTATCATATGTTAAAACTCTCCTTATTTGTTTAATATTGAAGTCTTTTAATTTTGTTTTTATTAGAATGATATGGGAGGTCAAAGGAGCCTAATCAACAAGTGGACTACTTTTCTGAAAGCCAGGCTTGTGTGTTCAATACCTGGTCCTGAAGGAGCAGACACACATTTTGATGAGCTACGTAAGTTGATTTATCTTTAATGGTCTATTTTGACATCAATACTGCTTGGGGTTTTTTTTGTTGTTGTTGTTTGTAGAAACACTATCTTGTTCTGATTTTACTCCTCTTCCAAAAAGTGCTGGTAATAGCTACGACTTTTATCAGAAGTCCCTGGTTATAACTGGAATTAGTCTGATCAGAAATAAGGGGGTTTTGCCTCTCACTCCAAAAGGTGGAAAGTGAAACTCTGTTTCCTTATAAAAGCCAGACTATCTACAAATGGACAAACTTCAGAATATTAGCACAAATTCACATGGCAGAAATTAAAATTCATGCAAAAATAAAGCTTTTTAATGTATTTACAAATCTCCAAATTATAAATGGTAATTGCAGAAATATTCAGTGTGTGTTTAATTAAAAAAACCCAACATTTTTCCCATTGCAGAAGATATATTCTTACTTTCTACAAGAGATGAGAGAAACCCACTTGTATATGGAGTCTTCACTACCACAAGGTATGCGTTAGCATCATGTTTGGCTCTGGAAACAAATGCTGAAGATCTTACTCAGGCCTTTTATTAAACCCTTCTATTACTAGACCCTGATTTCTGAGAGCAGTGAGAGACTACCTGAATACGGCTTGCAATATTGGGGCTGTAGTCACTAAGGACAGTATTTTCAGAAATGGAAATAATAAATCATGTCCCTAAACCTTTGTGTGCCTGATATTTGAGAATGTTTGTAAAAAAATTAAAAGCTTTCTAGTTTATTTCAACCTTGTCTAGTTGAATTTACAAATTTCAATCATATTTATTGAGTAACCATTAGTTACCATTTAAGACAAACCATTGTTGTGAAGCATTATTTCTGTAAGCAACAACTTGGCTGTTTCTTAGTATTAAAACCCACTATGCTCTAAAGTGGTATTTCAGTGTTTTTATGGACAGGAGTTGATGGAAGGACAACTCGTCTTTATCTCAAGGGGATAGATTAATTAATGAATGAACCTTTTAGCTGCAATAGTGATGTGCTCTATATAGAACTGTCAGAAAGGAAATAAATAATTCTTCCCTTTGGCTCCAGAATCATAGAATCATAGGGTTGGAAGGGACCTCTGGAGATCATCTAGACCAACCCCCTGCCAGAGCAGGGTGACCTAGAGCAGGTTGCACAGGAACGCGTCCAGGTGGGTTTTGAATGTCTCCAGAGATGGAGACTCCACCACCTCTCTGGGCAGCCTGTGCCAGGGCTCTGCCACCCTCAAAGGAAAGAAGTTCCTCCTCATGTTTAGGTGGAACTTCATATGTTCGAGTTTGTGCCCATTACCTCTTGTCCTGTTGCCAGGCACCACTGAAAAGAGCCTGGCCCCATCCTCCTGACACCCACCCTTTAAGTATTTATAAGTGTTGGTAAGATCTCCCCTCAGCTGTCTTTTTTCCAGACTGAAGAGACCAAAATCCCTCAGCCTTTCTTCATAAGAGAGGTGTTCCAGTCCCCTAATCATCTTGGTAGCTCTCTGCTGTACCCTTTCCAGCAGTTCCCTGTCCCTCTTTAACCGGGGAGCCCAGAACTGGACACAGGACTCCAGGTGCGGCCTCACCAAGGCAGAGTAGAGGGGGAGGATGACCTCCCTCGACCTGCTGGCCACACTCTTCTTGATGCACCCCAGGATGCCATTGGCCTTCTTGGCCACAAGGGCACATTGCTGGCTCACGGTCATCCTGTTGTCCACCAGGACTCCCAGGTCTCTTTCCGCTGAGCTGCTCTCCAGCAGGTTGGCCCCCAACCTGTCCTGGTGCACGGGGTTATTTCTCCCCAGGTGCAGGACCCTACACTTGCCCTTATTGAATTTCATAAGGTTCCTCTCTGCCCAAATCTCCAGCCTGTCCAGGTCTCTCTGTATGGCGGCACAGCCTTCCGGTGTGTCAGCCACCCCCCCCAGCTTTGTGTCATTGGCAAACTTGCTGAGGGTGCACTCTATCCCCTCATCCAGGTCATTGATGAACATATTGAAGAGGACTGGACCCAGTACTGACCCCTGGGGAACACCACAATTAAGAACCTTTGAATTAAGTGTAAATAAAGACTAGCCAAATGTTGAACAGCATGAGTACAATGAGGAATTGCCCAGGCGCTCCTGAACTCAGAAGCAGCCACCTCCATAGAATGTATAACCACATAGAATATTTGAAATTGAATGAAATGTTGTGCAATGAATGAAATGGCGTATGAAGTAACTAAAGTACATGCCACTCAACAACCTAGCATGGTGTTCTTTGGAAAACTGAACTGTTTGGTTTTGTTGTTTGGGGTTTTTTTTAAGAAAAAAGAAAAAAAACGTAGAACAAGAAAAATGTTTATTTCTCTCTCTTTTTATTGTCTGTCCAATGCAACTTGTAATACTCAGGCACATCACCTGTAATATCACTAATATACGGACTTCCAGATGTGAACACAATGGAAAGGAATGTCCTTCATTTGCGGTAAATTCTAATCAAAATAGCTAATAAATGATAGCTGGAAACTGTCAGTCACTAGACAAAATTACAGTCTATCAAGTCGTCCCAAAGGCTAAGTCCAGGTTTCAACCAAGCAAAGCTTTAAACTGTAATGACAGTGACATTAAATACCTGTAGTTATCAAACGTGTACACATTGTCTGTTATTTAGCACCACTTATGTCAACTCTCAGTTGTAGGATTGATTCAAACCCCATCAGACTCTGTGGAATTAATTCACTGGATGAGGCATACACTGAAGAGGTTTTTACAACGTGCGTATCATTCCATCTTCTTTTTCAGCTCTGTCTTCAAGGGCTCTGCAGTGTGTGTGTACAGCATGGCAGATATCAGGGCTGTTTTCAATGGCCCTTATGCTCACAAAGAGAGTGTGGATCATCGGTGGGTACAATATGAAGGGCGCATCCCGTATCCCAGACCTGGTACAGTAAGTGTCTCCTTAATTACATACTTCTATTTTTGCTCCAAAGCAATCATGCTTTACACCCCTCCCCGGATCGGTAATTTGTATTTTCCAGGATGTTTCAAATTATCCTCTCAACCCTCTCCCCTCTGTTGACAGCTTAGACTTCTACCTACCTTGTAGGTATATAAATATACATTTTTCCATGTCTCTGAGATAACATTGTGTCCAGACTGTCTATTTCCTGATTGTCTCTCATATTGTGGTCTCCTACTGTACAGCTGTTGGGATCACCTCTAAGGCATCAACACTTCATAAAAAGCCAAAGGCATTTCTTTATGGAGTATTAAGTTATGATGAGGCATTTTTGTTTGAAGTCTTGCATTTCTGTTATCTTTGTGTCTGTTATCCTGTTCCTTGAGATATGGTCATTGGTTCTATTATTTGTGTTTGTGCATGTGTTGTGTTTTGAAGTGAAGTAAGGAGTTAGTTGCTGGAGGTTTTATGTGATGAATGATAAGTTACAGGAAGAAAAGAGATGTTTAATATCTGGAAACACTTCTAAATCCCAACCTTCAGATGTAACAGATCTTCAGATGTAACAATCAGGACAAAACGAAGAGGGAAATGTTGAAAGGGTTATTAAAGAATTCTTCCCCCACTTCTGTCTTGGTATTAAATTTAGAAAAGAACGGACCTATATTACATCTGAGGAAGAAAATAGTATTTCCAGAAATGGATCTAATTTTAAAAAGTCATCACAACTTTGAGCAATTCTTTGTATGTACAATGTGAAAGAGCAATGATTTAAGAGTAAGACAGATATTACGCAGGGTAGCTTTACATTATCTTGGTCAGGTATTCAGTGAAATAGTGCTAAGCAGCTGCCTAAATCCAGTGAAGCACTGAGCTACCGAAGTTGGACTGCTGCTGGTACCTTGCCTAGAAGCTATCTGGCTGTTCCTGCGCTATTTCTCTGACATCAGCACAGGTGTAACCTTTGCTTCAAGCCACATTATCTAGCTTATTTGGCTCTTCTTTTCACACATTTCCTTGTGTCTCTGTGTTTTCTTCATCACCCTTCCAATGGACCCAATCGCATAGTCCAAGCCCATGCTATTTGCTGCACTCGATGGTCCCAGGCTTCAGCAGGTCAGGCCCTGAGCTCTGATTCCCTCCTCTCAACCACAGGCGAGTCACAGAGGGCAGCTCTCTCTATAAAGACTGAGGCAGCTCCAGAGACTGATTTGGCCTGCCTAGGATCTGTGCTGCTGCGCCAAATGCGCTCCTAATTTAGACATTTTAGGCACTGTAGGCTTACGCATCTCTTTCTCATGCAGAATATATGGTGCTCCTAGAAAAAAACCCCAACATTTTATTTTTTTATTTTTTTTTTAAAACATGTGCAACTCCATTACTGGTTAAGAAGTGCAGATGCATTTAGTTTTAAGTACAAAAATGGTGCCAGTGAGAACAATAGCTGGTCCCATGGCATCTAAAGAGATTAAAATAACTCTCTTGAAAAACTCAGAGTGCCCCATAAGGATGAACACTCTGCACAGATAGACGGGTCATAAGCTCATTGCATTTTTGAGTGTATTAGCCATCACATGGTTGAGCTGGGATTCGCAAGGAAGGAAGCATGTCATGCTGAAGCATGTCAATGCTGATCTTTATCACTGCTTTGAATATCCATGCTTGCAAGTTTTGTAAAAGTTGCAATGTTTAAAGCTAAACGATATTTTCCATAAGCCACCTCTTAACTCTCCAACTGCTTCCTTTAAGCACCTGATAACAGTTGTGAGAAAATGGTCTCCAAAAATCCTAAGGACCTTTATACAAAGTGGATTTCTGTAGGAGTTTGTCTGACAAAGGACTGAAAAGGGAAGTGGATTTTACTGAAGAAAGCTCTCGGAAGAAAGATATCTGTAATATTTGCTATGTAGATAAGGTAAATGTATTACTGCATAGTTATTTATCTTTTGTCTCAGTGAGCTGGACTGCTTTCAGACTTCAGCATACTTCAGGCTCAGTTTAATATAGGATATTGAAATAAGTAGACTCATGCCATGCTCTTATCTTATAATGGGCTATGCCAAACCTCTGGAGAAGAATAGATTTAGGCTGGGATCTGAAAAAGCAGCACAGTGCTCAAAGAGAAGGAAAAGAAGCAGCATGCTACACCCCTGCAGAACACTGCAGTGCGAATGCTGACATGCTCTTCCTTAAAGAGTAATTTCACCATTTCTTGACAGCCATGGGGTGGTTCAGGAATGCTCAGAACAAAGCCAACAGGGATAATCTATCTTTTTTAAAGTTATTAGAACATTTTAGAAATTTAAGCTCTACCTAGGTATTGCCCACAGTTAGCATAGCCAGCACTGCCCTGATTTTATATTTCTTATATTTTAAGTTACTGGCAAAGTCTAAAAATGGCTATGCTAGGAAATGCGCTTCCTTTGATGTTTGGCTTTGAGAGAGGCATTGACTTCCTTTCAGCATTTATACAGAAGCAGGAGACTGCTTACCCTAATTTAACTTTCTGCTCAGCTGCCTTTATCTCCTAAGTAAATAAAGCTGTTCGCTATAGAGGCTGTGACCACTTTGATATTGAAATTTTGACAAAATGCTTCCTGTGGCAATTTGTGTCAGAGATAAACTCCCAACATGACCATGATATCATGCCTTCGCAATGCTGGGCGGCGTGCAGGCAGAAGGAGCCCCTGCCTGCCCGAGCTCCCGGCGCTGCGGCGGGCGCTGCCTGCCCTCTGCCGTCCTTGGAAGACCCCCGAACAGGGATGCTGGGGATCTCCAGCACGCTCCACACCATTGGTTCTGCAAAATGTACAGCTTTTTTTTACTCTTAATTTCTCCCAGCGGTATTAAAGAGCAAGTGGAAATAACGGGAATTTAGCAGAGGCGAGGCTTCAAATCTATCTCAATTTTGAAGCTGAAAAGAAAGAGAGACAGAAAAAACATGCAGCCCTGCCACAAAGGGTGGTTTGAAAACCAAGGGAGCTTTTGCTCTGACTCCTTTAGCTGTTTAAAAATTGGACTTGTATATCTGCAGCTGTCCCCAGATAACAAATCCAGTTTTCTTCCAGTCTCTTAGGGTTTCACTCAGGAAATTATCCATTAATAAGAAATCATCAAGGACTTTCTTTAAAGTGTGTTTTGAATTCTGAAGCAGAGTTTTCATAATGCCTTCCCAGTAATCACAGAAGTCATTTGAACAAGATTTTTGGTCAATATGGAGGAAAAACCATTTCTAGCTTGTTTATTTAGCTGTAAACATTGCAGTATCAGAGCAACTCCCACTGCACATTTGGAAATTCTGATGGGATACAAAGGAGTCATCCTTATTTAATTGGTGGTGAGTAAATATTGAGGTCAGATTTTTAGAGGAACGTCAGTGTTTAAAGTTGCAGATTAACACTTAGTCTGATCTGCTGCAGTACCTAGGACTCTAACTTCTATCCAAGGCAACACCAAATATTTTTGATGAATCTGTTTTTTTTGCTAACTGATTTGCCAAAGGTTCAAAACAAAGCTCTGCATCAGCACAGTAAGATTCCAGCAGTTTAATTCACTTTTTAGCTACAAGAAGAAACAGCCCAGCATGTTGCTTCTGTCTGTTTGGAGAGCTTTATGTCTCAGGTCTTTCCCTTCCCACTCCAGATCCGAATATGGCCCTGAGCTCTTGAATTCTTTATGTATTCTTTTTTTAAAACAAGTTCCGTTACAAGTCCTCAGATTCTCCTGTGATCTTTTTCATCTTTTTCTCTCTCTATTGCTTTTTTGCCCTTTCTTCAGTGAAACCCCTTTCTTTATTTCTTCTGCTAATCCAGTGCACAGGCTGATCGAGATGTGGTGTCCATCCCGTTGGGACTTGGCTGAGCCACAGAGAAATACTGTCTGCCAAAAAACCTCCCCCTGTCCTCCCATCTGGTTAGTTTTTCTGCTTTAATAAGTGCGTTCATAAAACATTGAGGGTTGCACAGGTTTCCCTTGTTGTTTTTAGACTTATCTTCCTCTTTCACCTGATCTTTTATGGGGTAGACTACATCCTTTGCTTCTCCGATTCCTCTCCCCTTTGATCTCCCCACTGTAAATGGGGCTGCTTAATTAAGCGAAATGTTTCACTTTATGGGTTTATTTTCCTCAGAAAGCCTCCTCCACCTCCTCTGACTTACCAACCTGTTTTCCCCGACATGAATCACCTTTCAATTTCTTTTGAAACTCTGCGAGCACAGTCACCTCTCCCTCTGGCAGAGGTCGGCAGAGAATTGCAAAGTGCCACCTGCAAAGTCAAGTTCACTCACCTGGCTGGTCTCAGCCCAGTTAGCCTCAGATTAATGTTCCCTTCAGTCAACCTTTTCTGTCAACAACACAGGTGTGTTAATTGGAAAAGCAATACAAAGTGCTCAAGACAAACACAGGAACAGGGTAGAACAAATCTCACACATCCAGAGGGATGCAAACTCTATCTTAAAATAAAAATATGGGGACTTCAATGTAGGGATTTTTTTGTTTGTTTTGTTTGTGCTTTTTGTGGCAGGGGTGGAGTGAGGTTAATTGCATTTAAAATTTGCGCTGTTTATTTGTCTCCTGCAGAACCTGACTCATTTCCCTGTCCCCTGCCCTCTTCCAGGCTTGCTCTGAGTAGCTGCAAGGTTAGCGTGAAAGTCTCCCTGCTGAGTGTCCAGTCCTTCTGGCACAACCCATCCATCCTGTAGAGAAGCACTAAGGCTTTTCGCAGGCATGTCCAAATGCAAAATGTATTGTGCAGCTCTGATCAGACTACAGAGAAGAATCCACACGATATTTATGCCACTCAGGAACCCAAGTTTCATTGTCAGAATGGCTTATGGTTGAATCTCCAGTGAGACATAGCTGCCTAAGCCCTGAGAGTCATCTCTCAGCTGTCATCTAATCTATAGAAGTTCACAAACCTATAAGTACCCCATTTTCTAAAGTACTTGTGGGCATCTTGGAAGCTCACACCAGTCCTCAGTGTTACATCTTAAACCCCCAGGATTCAGATTTTGCATTTCTCTATAAACTCTACAAATAAAGTTCAACGTCTTGGGTGTGTGAGAGGTCCCCATTTAAAGCAGACGTGTCTAGTTGAAGGTAATTCTTCTGTTTCTCTGCTTTGTGTTTGATGGATCAGTAACAGGGGAACTTATTTAAAGCTTTGAGACTTTACACTACATTGTAGAATAATACTGACTACAAGGCCATATCTCCTTGCTGGTTAAATATTCGTTCACTGAGAGCTTGGGAGAAAAGGGCTGCATGGTTAATTCATTCCTTCTGAGGGAGGGTCTGGTGCTACAGTTCCTACTCCACTTAACATAAAAGAGAGAGCCTTTCGGAGGAAAATAGATCTTCTCCCTTCCTGGTTAAAATGTGAGCAACGTTCTTGCTACTTTTGGCTAAGCTGAGAGTTGATTATCCCCTGAAAAGTGAAACACCTTCAATAAGGAGTGAGGAGCTCCCAGGCTGGCTCTGGTCCATGTGCCCATAATGGGCCACAATGCACCTCCCCTAGGACTAAGACATCTAATTCCCTGATATGGGAGATATTTAAGAAATATTTCACTCCTTAATGTCTCACACTGACTAATTCAGATGCTCTGAAGAGAGTGACTCGCTGCTGTGGCGCTTAGTTCTCTTGTGAAACGCATAAACATTCCCAGCCTGGACATTGCAAAATCCACGGAGCAGATGCCTGCTGCACTCAATATTATCAAGTCCCTGTTGTGTATCTAGCCTATGGGTGTTTGAGCCTCATTGTTAAGTGGGTCTAAGGCTCAATGTGACAAGTCACTTTTAAACTGGGATTTTCGACACACTTGAAATAGAAACCCTTTTGACGCTCACAGGGAGCAGCATTCTGTTTTAAAATTGTCAGTAGACAACAGCACTGCCGAACTCAAGATGCATCACGAAATGAAAAGGCAATTTTTTACATACCCTATAGCTAGGTTCCCAAATAATTGTCACAATTTTTATTGGTGTTAGATCCAGCAGCTCTTACTGACTTCACTGGATGGTGTGAAGCGCTACGCATTTGGCAAATTGGAGGTTTATTTAGGAGCCTAACTTCTGGCACCAGCTTTTGAAAATCTTGGCCAGGGTTCCCACATAATGTTAACACAGTCACACCGTATGTCTCAGTATTGTGTGAGATCTACACATACAGCATTCTGCTAAACTGCAAATTTAATAAGACAAGCAAAAAAAAAGAGAAGAGCTTGCATATGCACACTGTTGCTAAGTTAGTGTGTATTTGCTTTGTTTGAGAAATATTAGCCTTAATTTACCACCTCCTGATGACATTTGGATAGAAATATAAGGTCGGGGAATAAAAAGGCATCTTTGCGGATCATCTGGAATTAATTAAGGCTTTGTCCAGGGTGTTTATAGTCAAATTGAGCTCACACAGAAGGCACTGAAAAAACTTCAGGTAACTATTGAATTGATTCTTTAAATTTTTTTTGCCACAGAGTTTATACAGCAGTTGAATAGAAATGCCCTTGGCCCTTCTAACTCTGTTTTTCTGTTTTTTTTTCTTTTTTCTTTTCTTTTTTTTTTTTTTTTTAACTTATCATTTCTTAACATATATATTAGTACCAATTTATCATTCACTACAGTGGAGGCCTAAGCAACCTCAGAGGAATAAATTATGTGGGGAATAAGTTTCTTGCAGGATTTTTATTTAGCAGTACTAATTCTACTAATTTAATGTGATTCATTTTTCTTGATGTCAGCTATCTAGAAGAAAAGCATTGAATCTGAGCTAGTTGTTTAGATTTCTCTGTCAGAAAGAGAGAGATGGGCACCTCCTCTGTGCAGTTCACACACAGCCGAGATCAGAGTCTAGGTCTGGTGAGATGAATTCCACCCTGTTGCAAAAGCAGAAGATGCTGAGATAGCATAATGACGGTGTTATAAGAACTTTTATGCAGACAGATTATTTTGGAGTCCAAATGAAACAGCAGGTGGGAGTAATCCAACCTACTGTGTCATTTGATATAAATGCAAATCTCTCATTGTCTCCAGTGGGAGATGTCACATATCTGAGACAGCATCTGGTGCTGATGATGTGAATAAATGTCCTCTGTGAACTGGGCAGAGAACACCGATATCGTTATCATGAGACTTGCAACAGGACGTGAACTCACATTTTCAGAGGTGAAAGGCTGCTTCACTCACCCACTTGGCCATGCAGCCTTTATCATCATACATCCTATTGATTGCCATGAAAGGAAGCACAAGCCTACAGGAACTGTTCTGCAACGATGGGTGGACACAGCTTTAGACAGCTGCCTGAGGACTTTGCCAAAAGGTGGCCAAAATGATTTTTTCATTCCCCTGTTCCATCCGTCATGCCACAATGAGTGATGCCTCTGGAGGAAATAGCTCCCTTGGCCAAGCATAACAGGGTCACACCTGCCCTGCTGTCCTTGGTGGTCATGCTGTCTTAGGATGGGATCCAAAGCCCACTGAAAAGCTTGTTGACTCAAGCGGATCTTTGGATCAGACCCTTCGTCTTTGTTTCTAGTAAATTAGCTGTGCAAGCTGGCAGAGATTTCCCTATATCATGCATGGTAGGGTTTGGGCCTTTGGGATTACTGTAACAACTTTATAATTCCATATTGGTAGACGTTTTATCCTAGTGGTTTTTAGTAAGTGATGTCATTGCTCTCATCTTCCTCTGTTGATGCATTTTTGGCAAACATCTAGGACATCTTTAAGACCCGTGAGGCTGCTTCCATTTTTCACATAGAAATGGACTTCTGGGATTGAGCTGTGAATAGGTGAGCAGTCGATGAATTTCCAGAAGATGCGGGCTGTAACTCAGAGCAGTGAATGAGAACATGAACCACAGGAAATGCACATATAAGGGAAAGTCAACCTCTAGTACTCAGTGAGGGGGAAGAGAGTTATCCCATGGTTGGGCAAGTGAAGAAGTGAATTTATTTCTCATCCCATATAGAATAAATCGATCCAAATTTTGATCCAAAGGCAATTAAAGCACGTGTGTTTCTATCTATTGATTCCAACAAACAGCCCCTGCAAAGATAAGCACGCTTTTGAAATCAGCAGGGTTTTTGAGGTCTGATTCTGGTGTAAGTGGCAAAGACTCAGATCTTGGTTGTTCTAAAGCTAAGGAGAAATGTGCATTCCTGAAGTACTGCCCATGTAGCGAGTGTGCATGTGATTTGTTTTCTGTGTAGTTATTTTGCTGACTGAATCTTTTCTCCTGTATTATGGTTCACTTTATTTTTTACCACAAAGTCTAAAATCTAAATTGTCTTTTTTGCCACATCCTTTTTGTAGTCTCTTTTGCTATATGATACAAAAGCATGTATTTCTTTGCAAAATTATTCAACTGATATTGTTATTGTCAAAACTCAAGTTGACTACAGCCCACCTCAACGGTGTAACCTTGCAAAGACTTTAATTTTTGAAAACACGGCAGAAAATAGAACATGGGAGATCATGCTCAGCAAGCCAGAGTATGCTAGCATAAAACTCCTAGGGATAACTCACTGCAATATGTGTTTCCAATTTAACTTCTTTTTTCAATAGGACTTTGCTCTTCTTCCTTTTACTTGTATTAAAATGTATTTTCAAGGCTCCTCTGAGTAGTTATCACAGGACAATAATACAAACCCGTCTTTGTTTTATTGTCAGTTCTTTCACAGTTGTACGCTAAAATTGTATATTGAAACCAAATGACTGAATACGCAATGGAATATATCTTAATGCAAATTGGCACAGGTTTACTGTCCATGGAGAAATTTTCATAATCTTTTAGGTGATTCAGGAACCTAAACCCTGTTTTCAGTAAATAATTTCAGAGTCTTCATGAAGATAAGGATGCACAGGCTTAACTCTTACAGATTGAAATAATACTAAGCAAATGGGCACTTACACAAAATCTGTTAGGTCTCTAAATAGCTATTAAAAAAGTCAAAGCAATTACTGGAAATAGATTGCAATGTCTTAAATCACTCAGGCTACATCTCTACTAAATAAAAGCAGAGGTCAGGTTCAAGCACAGACCGACAGTTGCTGCTTAATGCTAGTACAGGCTTTGCCATAGTTTATGCAGCTCCAACTGGTACCCCCCAGGCAATGCTGTGGCAGTGTTTGGGGTCTGAGGTAGACCAGGAACTGCATCCAACAGGCATTTCAGATTGACCATAGATGTGGATGCAGAACATGGTCCAATCTGTTCTTTACTGTCCTGTTTTGTTTCTGAATATATGGGTAATCACAGAATCACAGAATGGTGGGGGTTGGAAGGGACCTCTGGAGATCATCTAGTCCAACCCCCTGCCAGAGCAGGGTCACCCAGAGCAGGTTACACAGGAACGCGTCCAGGCGGGTTTTGAATATCTCCAGAGTTGGAGACTCCACCACCTCTCTGGGCAGCCTGTGCCAGTGCTCTGCCACCCTCAAAGTAAAGAAGTTCCTCCTCATGTTTAGATGGAACTTCCTATTATTGTCAGTGAGAAAATTTTATTTCAGTAGTTGCTATTGTCCTTGCATTTAGGGTATTTATACACGTGCATGTTCACATAGAACTGTATATGATGAGATGATTCTGCATTGTATTAGCTGTATTTACTGCATGAAGAATTCATCCTTAGGCGTGGGTACTCAACACCTGTACCCATGGGGAGGAGACTACATTCCCTTTTTAGCTGTATGCACCCCTCAGCCCAGGCAGAGAAGGGGCAGTGGAAACACAAGGAAGAAGAAGGTCCAGGCTGGTCCTGAGCCCATGGGAGTGGATTTGCTGCTAGTGGCCGAAGTTGTGGCTCCCATGAGAAAGGCGTTGGCCAGCAGTGGAGGAGGGACATGCTCAGCCCTTGGTACTGCGTACGCTGTTCCTAATGCAAATGTTTTGGATATCGCCAAACCTTACGCAGTGGAACAAATTCTAACCACAAGCCCTTAACTGGCACCATAGATTGATTATATGTCAAACTGGAGATTTGGGAATGTGAACAAAAGTCTTCTGTGTTGAAATTAGCCATGAAGGAGGGCTGTCGAGCAACTTCACCACAAATCTTAACTTTTTCCTGGCAGACTGCAGAGACATTATTTAATCACATTTCTTTCTTCACATACTGTGTTATGGCTCCACCTGGCAGAAAACACAGGGATTACTTAGTTAAAAATAGACTTAAAAAAGAAGCAATCAACAGTTTATATGTAAAAGGATGTCACCAACTGGAATTATGTTTCCCATTAGCCTTATTATTTGTAGTGCTCCAGTAACACATCTAGATACCTCCAGATTCTAAAGAGAAGGTTTCTCATACTCAGATTAGAGACTAAATGTAAAACAAGAGATGAAAAAGAGATAAAAACAGCCATGGGAAGGAAAGCAGAGATAGGTGAGCATGAGAGATGATAGGTCACCAATATGACTGACCTTGCAAGTATGTTCCTGGTCTCACCCTGAAAAGCACATAAGGGAATAATTCGAAGGAGGTTGAGGAGGTAGGTTTGTGGGTGGTCTTCAAGCAAGATGTGTGAGAGCCAACTTACTTTGTCTAAGCCAAAGAAACAGCTGAATTGATTAGTTTGTCAGTGTGGATCAACCAGAGGCGGGAGCCAACCCCAGCAGTAAATGAGCGACACTGGGGAAGCGTCTGAGGGAGTGATTGTTGTAGCAGTGGTCTGGACCAGAAGAGGATGAGACAGTGCAGTTCAAAGCCAGAGCCAAAGCAGCTGAGCCATGGGCAGGAGTTTCAGCTGTTTGGATGAGTAAGGAAAGTCACTTCTGAGAAATAAGGAACTACAGGGATCATCTGACATGTGGAGAATCTGCCTTTATTAGAAGAAAAATAAACAGGAGGTGTAGGAGGTGCTGTTCACTGTGAAGTTGTGGCCTCTGATTTCAGGCCGTATACAGGGAAAAGATAGATGTGGGTGTTTCAGTCTGGAAAAATGAACATGGTTAAAGCATGTAGTAAAGGGGCCTTCTGCCACAGTAACCCTAAGCCAATCTGCCAAGAGAAGTCAAGCCGTTAGTCTAACATCGGGGAATGCTGGGGAGGATCTTGCCCAATTCTGGCTCACTGGGTCAACAGGACAGAAACTCAGCCTCGCTAAGAGGAGCAGAAATACAAAAAGGAGAAAAACTTTGATTGTGAGAAGGTCCTGCACTTTAAATACTTGAAGTTATCTCATGGTAGCCACCGGAGGGCACTCTAGACTTGCTGTTGGAAGCATATCCTACAGACCTGCACGAGTTTGTTCGGCTTGTAGCAAATTTAACTGCATGTTGGTACCTGTGCCTTGAAATGAGAGCTAGACAGCGTGAAAGGTCTTCTTTGCCCCAGGCTTGATTTCCTTGTCTTTGTAAAATATCCAACATGATAAGGCGCCCGTGAGTGGGACAGGGAACAAGGAGATGAAATTCGTTGCAGATGTACTGAGCCCATCATGAGAATTTCTCTGGTTTTAAAGCAATGCTTTCACAAAATGAATTAATAGTGACCAAGTGCTGCTTTGGGATGAGAAAAATCACTGAGCAACCTGATTTCTTACTGTCTTCGCAAGCGTAATCAAAGAAAACTTGATTTCTACTTGAATACGGATTGAATTTGTGACTTAGTTGTAAGACCAAATTTCCAAAGGGGCTGACACCGATGACATTATGGTATTACATACAAGTAGTTTCTAAATATTTAAAGAAAAAAATAGATATTTTCCTATATTATTAGATTGTTTATGGCTAAATTTTGCTGGTTCCAATATATGATTAAAAAAAATGTTCGCAGCACAAAAAGGTACTGAATGTACTGCTTGTATGCTAATAATAATAATAAAAAATGTATTTTCATTATTGGTGATCGTGGTATGACTATCAAGGCATGTCTCATGCTCCCTTCAGGAGCACTGCTAGATTAAGAAACATAAAGGGTCTTGATTATGGTCTTAAAGAACATTTG
Organism: Larus michahellis; assembly: GCF_964199755.1. Taxonomy (NCBI): domain Eukaryota; kingdom Metazoa; phylum Chordata; class Aves; order Charadriiformes; family Laridae; genus Larus; species Larus michahellis. The sequence continues at coordinate 9,768,575 of NC_133896.1, forward strand.
GTGATAAAACTCAAAAAATTTGTGTAGCTTTTAGTCATTTGTGTTTATAGATATGTTAATGAAACAAATATGAATTTATTCACATTTTATTCAACACCAGACAGAGAACTTCTCTTTTCTAATGCTTTCTTCTTTTCCTGAGTATCTTAGAGAAGCTATTAAAGTTCATGCCCTATCTAAGTTTTGATTTAGGTTAAAAAAATCTGTGACTGAGAAAAAAGAAAAGGCTGTAAGAATTTTTATTCAAAGCTAGCATAAATCTAGGTAGTTGCAGATATAAGCATATAACTAACAGGAATGGAAGATTTATAATTCTGAATATCAGTACAAATGAGTGAGATTAAACAAACTAAGAAGTTTTGGGTGGTTTTAAAAGATAAAGCAGAATAGGTGGGAGCAGGATAAACGAAAATGAAGATGAAGGGGAAGAGCTTTTGAGGAGAGGTTAAAATGAAAAGAGAAGAGGAGAGAGTGGAGAAATGAGGGAGAAAATGACTCTTTGAAGAACCAGAGGAGGACACACCTCCAGTGTGCTCCCACGCTTCCAAATCAACACTGAGGTTTTTCAACTGTAAATCAAAGTACAATGTGCTTTACAAACTGATATAGCTGATCTGGACCAGGAGGCTTTCCTGCTATACCAAGAAACCTGCAGATTACGTGTACTTCTTTCCTAATATTCCTCTCATCTTCTTGTTCTCTCTCTTTTGTTCAGTGTCCAAGCAAAACCTATGATCCGCTCATAAAGTCTACCAGAGACTTTCCCGATGAAGTCATTAGTTTTATTAAACGCCATCCACTGATGTACAAATCCGTTTATCCAGTGACGGGAGGACCAGTATTCACTCGAATCAATGTGGACTATCGTCTGACTCAGATTGTGGTGGATCACGTCATGGCAGAGGATGGGCAATATGATGTTATTTTCCTAGGAACAGGTATGAGAGAGGACTTCCAATATCATTCTGCATAAACCACATCTTTTAAGAACACTTTTACTCCAGCAGGTCCTAAATAAACCTGTTAACATCTTTTTCCTATGCATGCATCTTCGGGAAGCATTTAGATGCTGCTGATTCTGTGCCAGCTCTTCATGCCAATGATACAATTAGATTAATTTGTCAGCTCAGGCAATTGCTAGTATTGGGATTTTAATGTCTCCTGGTCCCCAGGTGATAAACCAGTTAAGGGTCAGAGTACCTGGACCTTCTTAACCCCTGGGTACCATTCAGTACCTGTCTTTACATTACACGGTAGTCTGGCTCCTGCTGGCAGCACATCAATAGCCAATTAAAAGAAAAATAATTAACCGTAATAACTTCAGGGAGTACTTCCTGTTGTGACTAGTGACATGGCGCTTCAGCATTAAATCTCATGTGACCTTGAACAGCTAAGAAAGATTTAAAATTGAACCTAAAGTGACAATTCCACTTAAATACTTTTAAAGATATTACTTAGAAACATGAACAGCTCCAAACTAGAGGATCAAGATTGAACAGAGAGAGGTTAAACTACTCTGTCTGGGAAGAAACCTACTTTGCAGTTTTTCTATGGATAATTATATATCTATTTACATTTTTTTGATAGTTATATGCCTTAAGGAAAAAGTCCAGTTTTAGCATAGTAATTAAATTCAGAATCGCTGGATGAATCACCCAACAGGATGGTATGCTAAGAAATATTAACATACCTGTTCATAACATTTCTGAAGTAATAATCTGCTGGTTTACTCCACTGGAATTTCTTGTTCTTAATCTGCAGTGGGACGTTCTCTCACTAGTAATAAGTCTTATAAAGCACTTCTCACTGTTAGATCTGAACACTTTAATAAAGAGGTCATTGCCATTATCCCCATCTCACAGCGGGTAAACCAAGGTATATGGAGGTGAAAAAGTTTATCCAAGGGCAGTGGATAAGCTACTGCCATGAGCTGCAGGGAAAATGAGATTTCTCTTTGAATCTTACCCCAGTGCTATTGGATTGCACAACATTTTATCTGGTCTATGAGCAAATTTGGTGTCATAAGGTGCAGCTTGGTAAGTAGAGATACTCTGAAGTGATTTGGGGAAAGGAATGCATTGTCACAGAGTATTGCCTGTTATAAAGTGTGGGTTGTCTCAGCCTTCAAGAGCTTCCCAGATGTGTTATCACACACACGAGTCCAGACGCAGCCCCTCTCTTGGACCATTTATGTCTCTCAACTCAATCCCTCTCACAACTCTTGTCTTCCAAAAAAAGGCAGTGTGAGAGTCCTTCTATGATCCCCACAAGTCAAGAGAGGTGTCAGAGAGAAAAGCATAGTTGCATAAAAAAGAACATTAAAGTGCTGTTTGCTCCCCTGCTGTCGGAGAAGGCTAGAAATAAGCTCTAGCCATAACGATGGAAAATCCTTGTTGCTTTCTGAATGCAATCTTTAATATAGTCAACGAAGAAGGAAAGGGAACACATTCCCAAGCTGTGAGATGCCTAGGATTCAGGAATATTCACTAAAACTTACTTTTCTTCTGATAATAGTGAGCAAATGTAATTTAAAAATTAGCTGTCTGAAAAGATGAGTTCACTAACTAAAATGTACAAAATATTATTTTAGTGGCTATAGAGATGGCTTTTAGATGTTTGCTGTCCTCCACTATAAAATTTGTCATAGGAATAAAATTATATTGAGATATTAGCAACTCAAATACCCCCAGGTTAACTGTTCCTACCCAGCTCCAGTGCTGATTCTTTGAGTAAATTGTCCGGTTTAGAGGTGTGAGGGCCAGCACGGACCATGCAGTCACTAGGTGGCACTCCATAACATGCGATATGTACTTATTTGCAGTGCCTTCCTTAAAAGTGAGTTTTCTTTTCCAGAAGCACATGTTTTTGCTCTATTTTATCCTCTAAACTTGTCCTATGGAAAAAAATAAACTGAAAGATAAAATTTCAAATATTATATAAAGAGATCAAATATAGATATACCAAATAACCCAGGAGATTTTGAGCAGCAGCAGATCAGAAGCTATGCAACCAACTTGTACATATGCAGGCTTTGGCAATTATGTCAAATAAACAAACAAAAAAGTGCTCTAATACATAAGGCAAACTGAAATACTTTCAGCTTTGATTGGTAATATGATCTTCAGTAGTTTGGGAAAACAAGAATGAAAATCTCATTCTTTCCATTATAATGTATTATTTTTCATCATTTCAATACTATGCATAGTGCTTAGGACTAAGCTGCGCCGTGTCATTTCCACACTGCACATCCCAGCACCCAGTTCACTTCCCCTAAGCAGTTTTTAAGGGTTCTTTTTAAGGCCATTCAAGATTCACCAGCATGTAATGGTCTGAGATGAAATGAGCAGCTATTTTTTTCACCAAGTAGCAATTCAGGTTAAAACTGATGAATAGATTTAAATTTAAAAAAAAATAAAAATCCAGGTAACTCCAAAGAAGTAATTTCTGTAATGATTAAGTGAAGATTTCGATGCTAAATAGAGATGTTGTTCAAAAAATTCCCTAAAGTGAAAAGATAAATGAAAAAAAGTGCATCGCTTAACTCCCCACATTAAAATTAAACCTACTTCTGATTAAGGTGCTATACTGGATGAAAATTAATTCTATAAAAAAGATGAAATAATTTCCTTCCAATTGAGTCCCCAGAGCTGGATCTCTTTGGGGTCAGATGGACGCCAATTCCCATGCTTGTCGTGTTGGCTCAGCCATACAGTAAAACCATAAATGTATTGTACAGAGCTATGTAGGTAGCCATAGATGCAGATAGGGATAGATGGTTTTTGAAGGCTACATCCTTGATACATTCGCTTTATCTTCAGGGACAAGTTTTTAGTTTTTCTTTGTAAGTTTACAGAATCGCTTGTATAAAAAAAAATAAATATCTGAGATCAAGTTGCTATGAAGTAAGAAATGGAGTGGCACATACATACTGAAACTTATCTGTAGGTTTTAAATGATGAACGTTTGTTTCAGACATAGGCACAGTCCTGAAAGTTGTGAGTATCACAAAGGAGAAGTGGACTAAGGAGGAGGTGGTCCTGGAAGAGCTGCAGATATTCAAGGTAAGCATTAACAGTCACAACATCAATGAAATATTATTCAGGGCCCAAACTGTCTTTGTCTGTCTCGTTGTTTGTTTACTGGAACTAGTTTAAGTTTCCAGAGGGACACTGTGTAAATTTTTAAGTGGCTTGGTATTCTTTGGGTAAAAGTCAATTGAAAAAAGTCCAGGACCAAACAGACCGTGATTTTTCAAACTCATAGAAAGTCTAATTTATCCTGCCTTGTTCTAGTTTGAAATCTTATTGTAAGCTCCAATTTTTTTATTAGTATTATTTTATTTTTAATGCAAATATTTTCTATTGTCACGACTTTGGGATTATTCTCAGTACAATTATTATTTTTTTTTTAAACAAACAAACAAAATTACACAGATGTGGAGACTTCTTTAACAACTTTCAGAATTGAAAACATAAAGAAAATAAAACACAGTTAGTTTTGATTATCAATGTGTTTTAATTTTATTGGTGAAGGCTGACTCAACATTTTTGACCATTTTGATTTGGTTATTCTGGCTGAGTGATAAAGAAGAAAAGTAACCGGAACCCTGCTAACACCAAAGACTTCTTCATAAATAGAGCTTGTATAAAAGCCCAAACTTCCTTTCTGTTGCACAGGCACGATTTCTGATTAACCTCAGTGCTGGTGAGGGAGCTGACGTCAACACATAGTTACAGCAGGAAAATTGAGACCTGTGTCTTCCCTACTGATTTTCTTTTTCATTTAGTAGTTCCTTCTTCATTCTTTGCATTCTGATTTTGTTTTTTTCTCACTCTGTATAGCTCTTCTTCAGTTTTCACCTTGCTTTTTCATCAAATTATATCTGCATCCATGGCATTTTGATTACTTTCTCACACATCCTCTCTCCTATGTGCTGTGTGAGGTCCTAGCCAGAATTTCTGCCCATATTAAATAAATGAATTTGCAACTTAGAGACAGTGTTTTCCAAATGTAAGGACTGGATCCTTAATAATTATTTCAAAGACTATATTTCTCCATATGCATTTTGGTATCATGTTTATGGTGAAACTTTGATTTAAAGGATCTCCATGTCTTCTTCCCACTGTCTTGGTCACCAATTATAAATATCACTTTGAAAATTTCAAGATTACTCAGTAGCCTGCCAAGTAATCAGCAGTTTCAGTATGTGCACCAATTTGCTGCATTCTTAAACCGCAACGTCAAGGGCAAATGTACCATATCATATTTAAAACAAAAAAAAAGGTTATTTTTTTTTCTGCTCAGCAGACATTCCTTCACGTTTTTATTGGTAACATTTATAACTGTTACCTCTATGTTTTTGGATCAAGAAAATTGAAGGGGATGAAGGGCTGAAAAAACATTCCTTATTTCCTTGAACTGCATTAGCATTAAACAATGGGCTTAGGTTAATCATCTTCTATTAGGCAACAGATAATACTCTGAGCTTTATCGTGTTCTTACATCAGTCACTGGCAAAAAATTTCACTGTCTGTCATAGAAGTAAAATACATCCTGGTGCAGAGGATCTGCTTATGTATCCCTTAAATGCCATCTAAGCCTTTCAAATAGTGCTTAATAAGAACTTAAGTTGATGTGAAGGCTCGTTGCCAGTCAGGATGGGATAGATTGCAAACTCTAAGAATTAAAGTCAGTTGCCTCATAAGCAGCAGGGAAAATTTATGGGAGGTATTTTTTGAAGTATGAATTTAGTGATTTCTGGGTTTTTTGTTTTTAATATTTGTTTAAACCAAGCAAATGGATCTGTAATTTTATTTACATTTTGATGTTAAGTTCTGTTCTTTTTTTCATTAAGAACAGGGAATGTGTAAAGTAATGCGCCTTACTAATTTGTTTTTCAGCACCCTTCGTTTATCTCGACCATGGAGATTTCTCAGAAGCAGGTAATCACAGGCTCGCTTAATTACTGCAGGATATATGGTACACTGAACTCTTAGCTTGTTATTTTCAGGTGACACCTGTTACTTACTGGCCAAGCTTTCCATGGGTGACTCTTAAAATGTATCTGGAAAGAAGGGGATATATTTGAACTTGTTTGCCTGCCTAATTCACATTTGCTTACAAACACTAATTTGTCTACCAAGCTGGCAATTATTCATGGAAACAAGTCTTTAGTCATATGGTAGTGGTATTTGTGAATGAAGTCAATGCACATTCATTTTCTGGACACTAGAAATACTTGTCTCTTTACAATCTAGTAATAAATTATTATTACTATTATTGTTGTTATTTTTATTAGTAGTCAAGAGAGATCAGGGCCTCACTGTGCTAAAATTTGTGTGCACGCAGACTGAAAACCAGTCCCCTTCTGCTAAAATTGCAGTCTAAATCTGGGTGGTCCAATCCTGGCAGTCACGGGAGCCACTCCCCGGTTGGGAATCTCCCGATGGGAAACAGTTTTATGGCAGTTCTGAGCTCTACGATGGCTACGTGCACGTTTGGGAGCCAGCGTGACATCAGAGCCATCCGTCCCTGCCCTGCCAAAGTTGCCAGAGCAGCTCCGGCACAACATGCCTCCCTCACACGGGAAGAGGTATTTTGCCGCTCAGGCACGCATAGCACAGCTGGGTCTCATCTCCCCTGAAAAAAGGTGGCAGGCCAGCTGGAAGTATTGCATGAGCCAGCTCCGGCTCAACAGCAAGCACTTGGACCACCCTTGGCTCAACACGCAATCTACTCACACACTGGGGAGCGGGGAGTAATATTATCCCCACCTTACCTAAGGATCAGAAGCAGAAGATGAAGTTTTATCCACGCAAGGTCGTCCCTAGTTCCCAGATTCTTGACGTCACGGCTACCCAGCCACTTGTTTTTACATGTGTTATTAAACCATTCTTTCCATGGTTTGCTTCTGATTTTTTATTGCAGCACAAATCTAAAGGTGTAAGGGTGTTGAGTGCTGGTGTCTTTCCAGGACTGCAGTCCCCTTCCCTCTCCGCTGTGTTGTCGGGGATTGATGGGGACTGGCCAGTTCACACTCAGCCCTGAGAAACATTTTATGGTAAAGGAGGATTTCTTCCTCATTTTGTAAAATCTGGGACAAGGTTGAAAGTCTGCAAGTGTGGCACTGAAGAAGGGAACTTTTTAAACGGGCTACTTGGAGAACGCTCCTAATTCATTCGCTTTGCCTGATTTGCAGCAACAATTGTACATTGGTTCCAGGGATGGATTGGTTCAGCTCTCTCTGCACAGATGTCACACGTATGGGAAGGCTTGTGCAGATTGCTGCCTTGCCAGAGACCCATACTGTGCCTGGGATGGAAACTCATGTTCCAGATATGCCCCCACTTCTAAAAGGTAAGAAAAAAAAATACAACGTGCTGTAAAAGATCTTGCTGCTTGCAAGAATTTTAGAGGTTCCCAATCAGAACGTGTTGCCTTTTTACTTAGCATGTCATTTGCTTTAAAATTTGATCATACTCTGGCCATGTTTCACATTTCTGCTCAAAGAGCTGTGAAGACAACATAGCTTTGTTTAAGCGTGTGTGACAGTAACTCAGCTACTGCAGCTAACATCATAAATCCACCACTTTCCATTTTTATGCTGAATGCTTTAAGGCATGAGATGCTCAGATGGAGGTCCAGGTTGTGACTGACTCTGGCAGAGACACAAGAGCCTCTCTTAAGCTTCTGCCTTTTGCATAGGGCAACCGCCATAGTTATAAAGCGGAGTTTAATATAATATCACGGAGTGGTCAAAAATAAAAGACATTTAATTCCCCGATATAAACAAACAAGCTTCTCCTGTTGGATTTAACTAATTTAGATAATTTGTCTCAAAGTGTGTCACTCCTCAATTGTGTTTGTGGTCTAGCCATGAGAGGGAGACAGAGATTTAAGTACTGTGATTTGACTACGTTGGGACCATTTTTTCCACAGTGAGAGAAGCTTCATCTGAACTTTCTGTACTCACCAGCTAGGACAGCAGTATGCATCTACGTGGAGGGAGAGCACGTTGCAGGCTCTAGTAGTGCAGTACCTAAGCGGCTGGATGTGTCTCTTGGAGTTTTTGGCTGATTTAGTGGGAGCTCTGAGCTCTCTTGTTGAGACAGGGTCCTTCACAGCCTCTTCATTCCCCTTTGGACAAAGCCTTCCTGACAGTAATTCTTGCAGTGAGGGTCAGAGGTTGCAGTCTCAGCCCAGGCTATGGAACGAGACTTGCTACCTTAGCAGTCGCAGGGCCGGAACCTGAGCAATTAGACAAACCATTGAAGTTAATGACTCATAAGTTATCGTGTCATGGTGTCAAGGAACTTTATGTGTTTTACCCCAAAGCCAAAGCAAACTAAATTCAGAGAAGCATAAATGAAAGGAGAAAAGCAAGTGTTCAGGCTCACTGCAAAGTTAGTGACACATGAGGCTTGCTGAAGCCTGAGGTGGGCTGGGACACAGAGATTGATGGTCCATGCTTTTTAACAGATGTGCACTTTGGTGGGAAGGCCAAAAGTCTCTGGCACCAAAACAAGGGATGGGTGACTGGCCTTGGGAATCCTCCAGTAGATCTGTTACTGGAATATTTTTCTTCTGTGTAGCAGCCTGTGCTTCCAGCATGTCTATAGCTTTTACCACAGTGGACAACTCGGCCTCAGGAACCTGCTCTCCTGCCGAGACATTGCTCTGCACATAGGACGTCCAGCTCCTGTTGTCTCCAGTGTGGCTGTCCAGTCCGGGTTTCCAGTTCTTCTACTGAAAAATTAAAATGCAACTTTTTTTGTAACTCTTGGGAGATAAATGCAATGATCCATGGAGGAAGAGTTTGGGGTTTTTTTTGTTTTTTTTTTTTTTAAATGCTGTTACACTGAAATTACACTAAATCACAGCGAGTTTAAGTAACACACTCAGACATTAGTAGGTGTCGTGGTTTTGGCCAAATCGACCAATGGCCGGCAACAGATGCTCCCCCCCAGCCTCTCGTGCGTGGAGAGGTGGAGGAGAGTTAAAGAGATTTATGAGGTTAGAAGAAAATAAACTACTTTAATGAAATATTAATAATAAGAATAAAAAGGAAAATAATTAAATAGATACGGTGTACACAAAACTGTATTAAGCTCCCAGGATGATGTCACCGGCAGGCACTGGGGAAGTCCCAGGCTGGACTCAGTGACAGGTGGGAACCGGGTTCCAGAGTTGGAGTCAGGAACACACGGATCGGGATGAAAGGCAGATGAACAGACAGGGTCCTCCTCGGACGACAACCATTGAGGGAACAGGATTGACCCTTTGATCCCTCAGCTTTTATACTGAGCATGGGGCAGGTGGAATGGAATACCCCTGTTGGTCAATTTTGAGTCACCTGTCCTGTCCGCTCCTCCCTGCAGGTGGGACCCCTCTACGCTTTTCTGCTTCCAACCGTCCAATGGGGCAAATAACGAAATGAGCTGACCTTGGTTGTTATAACAATAAGTATAAGGAAGAGCCTTTCTGCATACCATTCCATGGCACAAACTGTCTTTTCACTCTGAATGAACTGTTTTAGACACAACTTGCTGTTAATTTCAGAGAGTTAGAAGAGGCCTAGCTAAGAAATAAAATTACTCAACAGAAAGTTGGTTCTGTTTTACCTCAAACCAGGACAGTAGGCAAGGTATTTGTGGAAAGGAACAGAGTCATCTTAGACTATTGTCTCAAGCATTTTTTCTGTCCATAAAGATGAATGGTAATCATATTTGTCAATTGTTTATTACCAAACTCAAACATGCTTTTCTCTCTTCATTTTAATGATTGGTTTACTAGTTGGTATTACCTTGGGCTGGTCCTGAGCTCAATTTTGAATATCACCTGTTGAACCTCAGACCTTTTCCATGACATGCAACATTAAGGATGTTTTTAGGCATTTCCAAGACAGACCACCCCAGCAGGAGACCCATGTCCTATGCTCCTGAAGCAGGTTTAGATGCTCTTTTTGTCACTATATTGCATGGTCTTCATTCTAGGCAGATTTTTCTCTCTTGCTTTTTCTCTTTCCCCTCCCAGTGGTTTCCCAAATCACAGGCCCTTCTCTTGATGTCAATTGTACAAATCTCTCTAGGCCACATGCTGCTTTGAGGGTGAGGCTGGTTTTAGTTAAGACCGTAATTGTCAGCAGTAGGGTGGGAGCAATGCGAGTCCACATCTGCTGAGCTCCTCTGTATTTTGTTGTTGAATTCCAGCAATTATGCCCGAAGTGTTACAAGTTTGCATGCTCTTCCCATAGGCGAGCCAGGAGGCAAGACGTCAAATACGGGGACCCCGTTGCACAATGCTGGGATGTGGAAGACAGTGAGTATTTTGCACCTTTCTCACTCTTTAGTCACTTTGACAACAGAGTTTGCTGTTAGGATCTTCATCTGTCTGCGAAAACCTGCTGAGCCTGACAGAATAACACTGTTAAAGCAGTTGCCTTTCTCACACATCACATACATTACCCCTCCTGCAGTTAAATCTGGGGAGCTGGGGCTAATAAGGGGTAGCCGTCATGAGACAGCATCCTCACATCTCTTACAGGTGACCCTCCCCAGCACTCACCTAAGGGAGGAAGATGTACCCTTGATGCAAAAACAGCACACACATCCCTACAAGTGGTTATCAGGGCCTCCGTTCATCCAGAAACAGGGGAGATAATCCCGCGAGGAAACCCGCAGGGGTGCATGGGGAACACGCCATCTTCTCCCCTTCCACCGCATACACTTGACACGAGTCCCAAAGCCCAGCTCCAGCTGCCAAACCAACCCCTTCCCATCCCCGCAGCTACTTAAATACTCCTGTTATTAACAAGAGCCTGCCCCCCCCCCGCTCTCCGTCGGGTCCCCCCTCCCTTTCCCACACCCTCTTTTCAGATGCCAAAGGGTCTGGCTTGCTCCTTTGGCAACTGCAGCTCTTCTCTTACAGCGAGCACTGTCAGTATGAAATCCTGCGGTTGCGCGGCAATCTCTGCGGCAGCGTAAAATTAAATGAAAAGCATTTGAAACCAAGCTTGGGTTTGTCTGGGGCGCTTCTAGCCACTTATTAAAGGGAACAACCCAGTCAAAACAGTATTGATTGTATCGCTGTGCTGAACATTTGATTTGGGCCGAGCCACCACTTTCCATTGATCTCTGGTTATTTTCATGCCACTGTGGTGCTGGATGCCTGCCGCAGATCTCGGCGTGAGTCACTGCAGAAATCAGAGCTGTTTGCCACAGGATCAAAGACTTGAGCCTGTTGCACAATATAGAGGGCCCTGACTGTACATGTGTGCTTGCAGACGTAGTTAAAAAGTCAGGGTAAAACCTCATTTCCATTAAAGTCAACGACAAAACTCCTGCTCATTCCCAAAGGGACAGAATTTCTCCGCTTGCTGCTTACCATGGCCCTCCAAATAGTGGTATCTGAGACCGTGCAAAGCTCAAGGTTATAGAAACCCCAGCAGAAAGGCTGACAATGTCACATTTTCCTGGAAGGATAAAGAGATACTGGAAGAGTTGGCTTTACTAGACAAATGTAAAATGACTTAGCACAGAAACTGGTATTAATCCTTTGCCCTGATGTAGCAGCACCGACAGAAATTTTATCCAGCTGGGGATGACCCCTGTGTGCCATAAAACCATGAATCTGACCTGTGCCACTCCAGGCTTTTGGCTTATTTATGCCCTTTGCAATAATTAATAACATTATGGCCCCAAAACCTATTTAAATTCAGTGCTCCACTGTGTGAGATTCCCTCCCAGAGACTTCATTGGCTGCATGAAGTTGTTTGGCTCTACTGAAATCTCAATGGCACAGTGAAATGAAAGAAAAGCATTTAATGTGGAGAGCTTGAATTTCTACAGATCTCATATAGGTACTTATTATACTGAAAAAACAATCCAAAATTGTATTCATTTTGTTGTTGAGCTAACTTTTGATTTAGGAGACGCCACTGCTTTCACCTTCCTTTCTGCTATTGGCAGGGCATAAGAAGGAGCTTTATTCTGATGGTAAGGCAGATGAGGCAGATAAGACAGACTGGAAACGGAAATGCAGATGCAGAGATTAGAAATTACTTGCTCAGGTTTACAGAAGGCCAAGAAAGGAGCCCAGATCTGCTCATGGCTCCTTCACTGTTTGGTCTGAAACATACTACAGAGCATTTCAAATTATACTGAAGGTAAACTTCGGTTTACTTCAGCTCTGTGACTCCTTTAAAGTGTTTGGGAAGAACTAACCAGACTGTACAATCTACCTTTAGCAGCTTTAGCTCAGGTTTAGTAGTTGTGTTACTTAAAGGAAAAATACAGGTCAGATTTTAAATTCCTCAAAGGTGAAAGCCTCAACTTTAAAATGGAGCAAGCTCGTGATACAGATTTTATTGACCTCCTTAAAAACCAGTTGCACCGAAGGAAGGTTAGCAGACGCCTCTAAATCCTTATAGTTATAGTTTAAGCTAAAAGTTAAGTTTCCTTTTGCTTTTTTATAATTCACTCACTCTTATAGCATCTGTTCTGAATCAGGCTATGTTCCCATTGCTTTAAAAAACAGGTCAGGGTTAATCTCCTGTACCATGTTTGCTTTCCAGGCATTAGTCATGAAACTGCTGATGAAAAGGTGATTTTTGGCATTGAATTTAATTCAACTTTTCTGGAATGTATTCCTAAGTCCCAGCAAGCCTCTATTAGGTGGTACATTCAGCGCTCTGGAGAAGAACATCGAGAAGAGGTAAGTTATAGTCATCAAGGCAAGTTTCCTCTATAGAGAATTCAGCTGAGCATTGAAAGGTAGGAGTTACTGGGATTAGTCAATGTTTTACTTTTCCTTGCCTCACCTTAGGTATCACATAGCATTCTGGTATCACCATTTGGGGCATGCAGTGGGGAAGAGAGAAGCCATTTGCACTGTGTCATAAGCAGATATAGATATTTATTTTGACTTACATGCTCATTCTGTTAAAAAAAAAGAAAAAAAAAAGAGAAATTAGGCTTTAAATACTGAAAAAAATGCCCTTTTGTCCAGAAAGTAACACAACCACTACTTCTGTAGGTAAAAGTATGTTCAAACACTTTTGTTTTAATAAAAAATCTACTCCATTTAGTGTCTGATTGCCTTCCCTTACCATGTTAAGCAGTGTAGTTAAGAATTGCACGTACGGCTTGCTGCTTCTCTCCATCTCTCCCCAGAGAAGGAATGGTCTGTGCAGTAAAAAGCTTTTTTTATTTGTTTTTTTACTTGTTAGTGGAGTCTGAGAATTTTTCTTAAATGTCACTCTGCACTGATGCAGACGCGTCAGGTTAAAGAATTGCATCTTGCATGTGAAGTAGAAAGCGGTGAGACTGGTGATGGCCCTCAATTCCTGCAGGAGGTGGGTTTGGGGTCCTCACTGGTGGAGGAGCCCTGGGGAAGCCTCCATGTCCCTGCATGCCCCCTACACAATTTCCTGCTGATTCCTCTCTGAGGTAGAGACAAAGGAACCCTCTGCCGTGCCCAAAAGGTCAATGTGCTGGGACTGATTTGGACTGGGTTGAAGTGAGTTTCAAACCTCAGGAGTTTTCGTAGCCTTTCTCTTACCTGAGTGACTTTGTGTCTGATGCCAAGTCCTGCTGTCATAGCAACCATGGCAGCAGGGAAGGAGAAGGGAAAAGAACTGCCCGTTCAAACGAGCTGGTCCCAGGTGTTAGATATGCTTTTTTGTTAAATGTTCATCTGAGACAAAAATCAGTTTAACTAACAGGAGCTATCAAACACACAACCTGTCTTCCTATTCATCCTATGAGATTTTCTGGGTGCAGAAAATGTGCTGGTTCCTTCTGAAGGCTGGGGAGATGCAGGCCAGGCCAGGTGCCTATGAGAGCATCACCTCTGGGTGAGACGTGACTCATGGCAGTAGTCCCAAAGTTGCAACGCCAGTTACGTCTTGGCCCAGAAAGCCAGAGTAAGGGGATACAAGGCACTTCTCATTTTCCACCAGATAAGGCAAAAAAACACGCAAGGCTGTCATTGTCTGTGACACTGCAGTACTTTTCATTTACTCCCCTTCTTTCACTCAGGCTTTGGATTAGCAAAGATTCTTTCCTCTGCTGAGAATAAAAACTTCATTAATTTGTAGATGCAGTGCTTCCCATAACATGCACTAAACACCAAAAGAAAGATTACCAGTTTGAAATAGCACCTCTAACCTCCATTACAGTCCATACTTGGAAAAAATATATGTGATCTTCTGATCAGCTACTCAAGCACGCTCTCAGCCACAGGTGGTCGAAGTGAAAACCCAGCTAGGAGTGTATCAGCCTGTAAAGACCTACGGGCATTCATTGTTTGTGCTTTAATTGATTTACCTTTAACTGTCCTGTACAGAAGACTCTTGGCTCTACTTCCCTAAGGCAGCAGTTTCTAAATGCCCTTACATATTTGATCAGGGAAACACGCGAAGTACTTGCCTAATTTTAACCATGTGTTTAAGGTTCATTTTAAGTAAATTTAAGCAGATAGTTAACAGGGCTTTTTTGGGTGGTTTTTTTTTTTGGTGTGTTTTTTTGTTTTTCTTTTTACTGAACAGAAAGTTATGTCAAGTTTTGAGGAGATTCAATCATTTTTTATAACAGTGTTTTGCAACTATAGCATGCTCCTGAGCATCTCAAAAAGAGCTGCAAACTTTGCATAAAGCAGACGGTTCCCTGTGAAGAATGTAATATTTCTGTATCATAAGAAGTCACACTTTCAAGATTTGAAAGTCTCTTTTGAAGGGCTGCTTTTGAGTTTTATCTGTGTCAATTTAGGGGGGAAAAAAAAAAATCAGTTGATTTTCTCATAAATTACAGGTTCAGATAGGCCTCTCAAGGTCAGAAAGCCAAGCTCAAGTTATCTTTCTTATTTGATTGTGGAACAAACTGCAGGTCAAACAAACTTTTGAACAAAGTTAGGGCAGGCTATACCTAGACAGCACAGACTCAGTTAAGGGTATATAATTTTTTTGCCATGCTTTTTATTTTCAAAAGGTACATTGTGGCCGTGACCTGGTCCCTGCTGCTTGTTCTGGGCCAGATGCCGGTTACCCAGCCACGGTGATGTCCCATACTGCAGGACTGCCCAACGTGCCAAGGATGTGCACGTTGAGAGAGAATAAGGGAATGCATGCGCACGTGTGATGGCGTTTGAAGCTCCAGCGAGCACACAGCATACATCTTTGCACATTAGCAATGTTTACCGGGCTCGCTCTGTGTAAACCGTCTGACATCTGTTTGCATGAGAAAAGTAAAGCTTTGCTAAAAGGCTAGATTAACCTTTGAGGCAAATTTAGAAGAAAATTTCAAGGAGAAATCTGCAGACAGATTTTCTACATTATGAATACTAACAGTAGGCAAATAGCTTCTTACCACATATTGTCCCTAAAGCCATAGCAGAGTTTCTGTGATCTAGCTTCGATAAAATAGAAGTTGGAGCACATGTTCCACCACTCCTTGGGGTGGTTTTCTTAGGTTTTTTGGGGTTTTTTTTGCAGTCTTTGAAAATAACAGCCTATATAAACGCATATGCACACATTGAGGATTACAGTATCAGATCACTTAAAGACAGTATTTAGCTATTAGTTTTGTTTGATTCCTGCCACTAAATTCTTATAGTAATGAAATTTCTAGTATTTTGACCCAGGTTAGTTCTAGGGTCTTAAGAACTTGACCTCCTGAGCAAATTCAACTTGCACATCTTGAATCGTCATATTGGGAGATATAATTTTTAGAAGAAAAAAAAAGATGTATTGGTTATTTTTTAAGATAAAGATATTAATCTAGAAATGTCATGTTTTCAAATGCATGTACCTAAAGTTAAATTCCTAATTTTATCTATGGCTGCCTATATAAACGACTGGGTCTGTAGAGATGCTGTACAATCACTCCTTCTATTAAGTAAAATAAGGGTATTTGCAGGTTAAAATGTTAATCCCTTGTTAATTTGGGGATCCAGAAATTGAGATTTTCAGGTTTTCTAATTTGAATTTATCATCAGTATTAAAGCCTAATTGGAGGCCTTCCTAGAACATCCAGAGCAGATCAGCAGAGTAATTGACTTTCTTTTCAAAGTACTTCGATTTGACAAAAATACCACATGTGACAGAAACAGCATGGTCATATTTAATGTGCAGCTTGATCTTTGCTCAGCCCATGCCTTACCATAACTTTTCCCATTACAATTATATTTTCTGCTCTCTCTCTCCCTTCCTGCAGCAGATTTCTCAAATAACACTGTGCATTATTTTAGTGCGTGTCTTAGCGGGGTAACTTATTGTGATGACGATACCATGCTTTGCAAATGACTCTGTGCACCTGGAACTTAGGTTACGGACTTTTAGTTCCAGGGCTGGAACTGTAACGTCTCAGCAAGTCTTTAAACCTGACTTCACAAATAGATGGTTATGCAGTGTCCCGGACATGTACTACAGCTTCCTGAGGGAAGGAAAAGGGCAAAATCCAGACTAGATGGGAAGCGTTTGGCCCAGCAGGATGTCCCCGACATTTCACCCGTAGGGTCATGGTTCAGAATGTGACTTCCAGGCAGAGCAACCTGCGGGGAGGGACAGGATCTCCTGTGGTACAGGAGCTGTCACCAGGTCATTTGGCTGCCAGTGGGAGTACATTTCCCTGTAGTCTGGGGCCATTTTAAGGTCAGGAGTCAAATATCTAGTGCTTTTGTGTTTAGTGTTGCTCACGCAATTGATCATGTTTGTTCCTGTGCATGCAGGGTTACTCACTGAGATGAGGCAGAGCGTTTCGGTGGCTGGAGTTCATAAAAAAAAAAAAGCAGGGACGTCATCTGTTCATAATATCTTAAACTGCTGAAGTTTGCTGAAGATTAAAACAGATATTTATTTATTTCTCAAAAAAAATTCCTATGTGTTATGTTATGTATATAATAGGTGTCAGGACTGCAAATAGCAAATGCATGGCTCCCTACAAAGCCATTAGTTTTAGTGCCCCGTAGCTCTGAAAAGTATTAGCCCCTCTGCTTTAGGCTGCACTTTAGCCCGAGTCTCCTGCAGCTCCAGGTGTGCCAAGCTGCCACCTCCCCTTGCAGGGGACAGAACAAACCATATGGTCTGAAGTGACAGAATAGGTGCAGATCGCTTTTAACTCTCACCTTATGTCTCTATTCATACCTGGTTGTGAGAATAAATCCACCCAAAGGCAGGAGGATGTTCCAGTTTCTTCTTCAGCGGTTCTCACCCTTTCATATTCCTGCCCCACAGCCCTGAGCTGCGTTTTTCTGGTGGACCCAGCTTAATGACCATCTGATGGTTTGGTAGGCAAAAGAGTTTGACCTGCTCTTGGACAGGACATCTTGCCAGAAGATTGTGACCTAGCTTCCCCATCGGAGCAAAGAGATGTTTCCATTCCACATTTTAGCCAGACTGAGAAGACATTTTTCAGTTTGTCCAACACATAAGTTTCCGTATCTTTTTGCGTCTGGAGATTTTTGCATCATGATGTCAATTTTCTTTGTTGCAAACAGCAGCATCTTGTGAAAAAAAGTCATAGATTAAGTGCCAGTCATGAAACCTAAGGCTGGATGAGAGCTGAGTAAGGAAAAGGACACACACCAAGGACTGAATTTCCAGTAGTGCTTTCTGTTAGAGGAGTGTAGTTCAGTGTTTGAATCATTAGGTCAATGAGAAAGAGATCAAGAGAGTGAGAGAAATAGAAGAGATTCATTCTGCAGCCTAGGGAATACTTATAACTCTCATGCTCCCACTCTTTTATTTTATTATATGACTCATTGCCTTTTTTTTTCCCTCTAATACCTTGAGGTTCTTAAATAAGACTAATATTTTTGACAGTTTCCTGGGGAAAAAAAAAAAAGAAGTAACGCTGAACTGAGTTATAGTACGTAAGATTTCTGCTTTGATTCAGATATACTGGGGGGAGGTAGGACTTTAAAATTTAGTCTCAGAATAAGAAGTTAGCTTCACCTTGAAAATAATAGGAATCATGCGTTTCCATAATGACATTGTACCAGCAACACACTCTTCATTTTTCCCGTGGCTTCTTGGTAAATAAAAAAAGATGTTAAAAAAAAAAAAGGAAAAAAAAGAGAGAAATTAACTCTACAGCTGTGTTGAAGTTAAATGATTATTTTCCCAGTACAAGAGAAACAAAGTCATGTGTAACAATAATGCCAAAAAAACCCAGAGTGATCTTTATTTCCAGTCAAATGATGAGGATGAAGAAGAAAACAATAGAAAAACAAAGACAAATGTGAATGCTCCGCAAATGTTCCTCATTTTCCTTCCTCTCCCTCTCAATTTGTTCAGGGGTTGCAGCTAACCCATGATTAGTCCAGCTTTACCTCTAACATTTTTTCACATGTTGATTAATGAGGGAAGGCAGGCTTTGAAGCCACTTTCTTCTCCCAGACAGGTGCAGTGTTTTAACTGTGAAAGAGTTGACATGTGAATTATTTGTAAAGAGGGAGCTATCTAAACACATCATTAGCAAAGGACAAAAGGCATTGACCTAACCTGGTGCCACAGTACTTTCAAATCCTTGGTTGTTTTCCAACTTAATGATTGTTTAAAGATTTGCAATCGTTATTGGCAATGCCTATTTTGCCTCCATTGTTAAATTCAAGTGTTTGATTTGCATGGAGATCTTTTCCCTTTGTCAAATGTTGTCAGTATGTATGGCAAGTGCCATACTTCAGGTAATGTAATTTTAGGCATACTTATGTGCTTATCATGAAGGATGAAAACTACAATTTGTTGATAAAATATTGTCAAGAATCCGATCCCACTCCCACTAAGAAAAGAAAGTTAATGATAATCAATTGCTTCATTTTTGTGGCTTATAATTGGTTCCCTATTGAACAAAACAATGTCTCTCATGTTTGATTTTTATTGTATGCTCAAATTTAAGCACATGTCAGCAAGCTTTTATGAATTAAAGCCTTTGTGCTTCTGAATTGTTAAATCACATTTACAAATATTTAAAGAGAGTTATTGATTATCTCATGGTGGGGGGAGCAATGAATCCACAGTTGACCAAAGCAAAATGACATCTTTTATCTAACTAGACTTTTCATTCTCCTCAAAATTTAATAAAATATGTTTTACATCTATAGGTCAGGAACCAAAGAGCACATTAAGCATTCAAGTGAAAGGTTAAAGATCTACTACCAAGTAATGAAATGCCAGGTGTTTATGAAACTCCAGAGCCCTGTGGGGGGAAAAGTAGAGAGGAACGACAGGAAGAGTTCTCAACCTATGGGTAAAACAACATAAACAGGATACCAAAAAGAGAAGTGAGGAGGGAAAACAGTAATGAAGTGTTGCTCAATACGTGTGAAATCAGAGCCATAATTTCATCCTGCCAGAGGATAAGAAAGGAATGAACAATGAAGGCACAGAGGAGGAGGAGGTGACAGTCACTGTAAATCAATATCCAAGGTTAACACAGGACATTCTGTAAGAACACTGCTTCATTAAAAATAGGAGTCATGATGGGCTGGGATTAAGGGACACAACCAATTTAGACTCTGTTAGCTTTCTCTGTGGTATCCCAAAGCAGACTGGGGGGCAACTCCATCAGTTAACACGTTTACAACTAGAAAGTGACGGCTGCTACAGAAATGGTAAATAGTTATGAGTAGCAGGGTGCTGGACTTGGGGGTCCAGTGACCTTTTCAAGTTTAGATCTGCCATTATTCTGCCTTCCTTTCACTGAAAATAGGCGAAGCACTAGTGAGGGCTCTTTGGACTGGTGCCCAGCCAGCCGAAACAGCCAGCTGGAGATCTTCCAAGTGTAGGAGGTACACAGCTGTCAAGACGCTCTAGACTACAATACTGGCAGAGCCACCGATAGGCAGATGCTACTGCTGCAATTGCATCAAGCCCCGAGCTCAAAGAGATCCATCCTGTTTTCACTCAGACAATGTGGGAACTTGGTCTTTGCATAGTGCCTTATGAAACCCAAATGTCTGGAAATTAGCTGCTTCTTCCCATCCCTCTCCCTAAATTTCTCAATCTTGGGTTTTCATGTTGACATGAAGCCTGGGCAGAAGAAAGAGGGGTTTCCTTGTTATATTGCAACAGCCAAGCCTTCAAGCACTTCCACCTGGCCCCTGCTCCTGCTTCTTGCTCTCTGTGGAGCACGGCACCACAAGGAAACACCTGCCTTAGACATATTTCTGCCTACAGCTACTTATTTGTGGATTCATTTATACATTTTATGCTCCTGTTTTTACTGTAAGAAAGGTACATTTTCTTGGAATGAAGTGTCACTAGCTGATAAAATTGAGGACTATTGCCCTATGGTTCTGGAGGTGGAAAGGTGGTCTTTTCTAGTTTGGCTCCCTGCTATCTTTTGTGTATGTGCTTGTGGCTCGACTATAATTTCTCTGATTTAAACTCAGTGCAGTAAATCAAAAGTAGCTTGTGCTCATGTAGCACCTGTTGTCAGGACAATCGATTTTCCAGGAATTTCCTGAAATTAGTATGATTTCACACTGCTGGTGCCAAGTAGGCATGCTTATATACAGTTTACAAACAAGGAGACTAAAGCTCAGGGTTGACCCAATACTGTCAACTGGTGGCAGCAGCCAAAAAATACTTGGCCACAGAACCAGGCAGACAGAGCCATGTTCTGACCGGGCTTTTGTAGCAGTTGATTTCTTGTCTCTGCTGCAGTCATATCAATGGTAGTACGCAGGCCAATATCCATCCATCCATATATCTATCCATCTACCTACTTACCTACCTACCTAATCTGTGTGTTACTGAAGATGGTTACAGCTGATACAGTAGCAAGCCAAAGTCTGTCTCTCTGTGAATGTGTTAGATATATCTATATTGCTTTTTCTGGTGATCTCGAAATGGTCTCGAAAATTATTTAATCCTTCCAAAGTCATTATCACAGAAACTTAGAAAAGAGGAAAGCTAAAAGCCCTGGAGGTCATCTCATCCATCTCTCTGGTCCAAGGGACCCGATTATGATAAAGTACTAGTGAGTTAGAATCATAACAGATGGAGAATCATATGTATGTATACATTTTTTCCCATGGAGTAGAAGAGGGAATCATGTGCAGATTTTTTACATAAAGAAACAGTGTGTAGCTACCCACTGTGAATAAATCTAATTTAGTCATCTTTATGCCTCCCTGATCTTCATCCTCTGAAGTTTGCTGGAGGGTCAGATGTGCACTCTGGGAAATTTTCCAGATTCTGTGTTGGTTCTCTCTGCCCGCACTCCCCCTCTTTTAAAACCCACTACTCAGCCTTGCCCCGAAGTTTTTCTATGTTATAACAATGCCACCAGCAGTGCTGAGGCTGTGTTTAAGGCCCTGGCTTTGCTGCGGGCTGAGCGAGCGGCGCTCAGGTCCTTCGGTGCCGTTATGTGCTGCAGCCTCTGCGTGGCAGCAGAACACAGCACGCCTGGGAGGTGACAGCTTTGGACTAGACCAGGATCATTTTCAAAGGAAACGCTGGTGTTGGACACTGGGAGTTAGGGCTCTGCTTTCTGCTTCCACCTCTGCTACTAATCTTTATATGGTCTTTGGCAAATCACTTACCTTCTCTGTTCCCCAGCTGCAAAAATACTTAGGTGCCCAGTGCCCCATCCTGTTGGGTTTGGTCTGTTTTTCTTTTTTTTTTTTTCGTTTTTTTTTTTTTTTCTGGGAGAGGGGTTATGCTTCTTTTTAGACTTTGGCTATTTTGGAAATAATTTTCAGATCACCAGATACGTAACTCACCTGACAGTGTTATTGCTCTAAGGTGCACCTTATTTTTAACATGTGAGAACGTGCTGTATTTTTTGAAGTATTTCCATTCGTAAATGAAACCACAGTTCCACACTGACAGACTTCAGCTCTCACTTGCAATCTCATTCTTTTCTTTGCTTCTTTTTTCTTCCCCGCCCGCCACCCCCCCCCCCCCAGCAAACTCTTCAGAGATTTTAACAGTAAAAGAATTGTTCTGGGTTGTATTCATCTAACCTCACTGGGTGCTTTTAATCACTTCTCAATGAGCCAAAGCCAGGATCAACTTCCTTTTGTAAAACCCAGTTGAAGAAGATCAGAATCACAGCATTACACTTTAAAAATCAGTAGCAGTATTTATTTTCAGTGTAATAGGGCCTCAGCGCTCCAGATATATATAAGCACCCTGCTATATTAGATGCATTACAGATACATCAAGAAAAGCAGTGAAAAAATGAATGGGACTTATGGCACTAAATATCTACCCTTCCTTGGAGAACATATTCCAACTTATTGCATTTTGGTGTGTTGAGTGTTACTGTCTGTCCTTTCAGAGGTACAGCATATATATTTTTAATACTAATATGTCAGTGCTATATACACTACAGTACTATATACAGATGCTTCAGTTAAGGGCAGAACTCAGATATTTGAAGGATCTCCTGGTATCTGTCTGAGCTGCATGTGCCCCACCATGTGCTGGCACCCAAGGGACGGGTCATTTGGGGATGGGTTCCCACGCCCAGGGATGGGACATGTGCCACCCGAGCCTTTTCTCCACCTCAGTATAGCACTGCCACGTGTTCCGGTTTTGCCGATGAAACTCACGTATATCATTCTTCTTTGTCCAACCCCACAGCTGAAGGCTGACGAAAGGATCATCAAAACAGAGCACGGGTTGCTGATCCGCAGCTTGCAAAGAAAGGATGCAGGAGCCTATTTCTGCAAAGCCCAGGAGCACACCTTTGTCCACACCATCGTGAAGCTTAATTTAAATGTCATTGAGAATGGGCAAATGGAAAGCACTCAGAAAACTGAGGATGAGGAGGGCCGGGTGAGGGATTTGCTGACGGAGTCCCGGCTGAGGTACAAGGACTACATCCAGCTCGTCAGCAGCCCCAGCTTTAGCCTGGATGAGTACTGTGAACAGATGTGGCACCGGGAGAAACGGCGGCAGCGGAACAAAGGTGGTGCCAAATGGAAGCATGTGCAGGAGATGAAAAAAAAGCGAAACCGAAGGCACCATGAGCCAGCCAGGCCACCATCTACGTAGTTTGTAAATGCTATTTAAAGAAAGGACATTTTCCATGAAAAAAAAAAATACTGTGTTCTGGTTTTGTGCATCTTGCCTATGAATTAGTACTGCTTCTTATTGAAATCAGATAACTCACCATCACTATTAATCTGTGTGAGACAGTACAATGGGATTTGATACCAAACAAGACGTTCCTTATTGGAGTACCACACACCAGGCAATAATTTCCAATGCATTCATTAAAAAGAAAAGATGTACACTTTTAGCTAATTTCTGGGTAGCCTGAGGCTACATGAGGTGTGTTCTGTACTTCCTGCATAATTTTCACATAGGATTTAGTGTCTGTGTTCCCAGGTTAATATTTGCTGCCACATTCCACCCCAGAGGTGGTTACATTTCAGGGGAGGGAAGATGTACTTCTAGTTCTTTGGCATCTTTCTGAATAAAAAGCATGGTAGAAATGTGTGACAGATCCGCAAAAATACCTGCTAATTTACCCATTGGTTTTGTCTACAGGCACACGGGTGGGGTTTGTAAGCACAGCGAGGCTTAGCAAAAAATCAGATTAAGTATTGGCTTAGAAACAACATTCATTCTCCCTGTAAAAAAAAAAAAAAAAAAAAAAAGAGAGAGAGAAAGCATAATCATAGTTTAAGAGAGGGGAATTATCAAACATTACTCATTAGTGCTTGAATAGCCACCAGTTTGCAGTCCATCTGCTGAAATGAAATGTTGACTCTAATTGAAACTGCCTCTGAGATGCTTGGGAGTAAATTTCCTAAGTGGTCTGTGGGAGGTATGTGCACAAATCCTATTAACAAATAGGATATTCCTGCCTGCACCTCTCCTATCTCTCCAAAGGTTTGACTCTGACTGTTTCTCTGGCCCTTTGCTAGCTTTGTTTTATGCAGAGGAAAAGGAAAATAAAAGACAACAACAAAGATAAATGAAAGACGATGAGGGAAAATAGTTAGTGGCTGAGACCAGTGCTCTTGACACAGAGCTGACATTCCTCAGATGTTTGTGTTCTTTGGGATTTTCTCCCAAAGGTCTTATGTATTTTTAAGTTGAAAATTTGCATTGTTGGAATTAATACTTTTATTATAATTAAATAAAACAAAAGATGTCCATGTGTAAATAAAACTTGTAAGTTAGAAATTTGCTATATACCATGCTTTCATTTGTAAAGTGTTCCTTATTCCTTGGTTCCTATTATGATTTTAATAGTGTAAATTTTTCCATATAAGCAAGAAACACTGACCTCATTCTTGTCGATTTTTCATCAATGTGATTTCTTTGAATTTATTTCTGATATGCAGCAACAAACACAAGCTCCAAATCAGGCCTGCTGTCTCTTCTCATGAGTCACAACCCCCTTTTCCTCTCTTCCATCTAACCTCCCTCCGTTTTGCCTTTCACGCCTTTTTGAGTGTGAAATGACAAATTAGCCACTTCCTCACATGGAAGCGAGCTTTGATGGATACCAAAACGACAGACTTTACTTGTTTCTCATGCATTCTACAGATCTTGAGAGCAAAGTCTGTGGGAAACCCATGTAATTGGTGTGCACGTCATTAAGGAACCGAAAACGTTGGCTCTGAAAGTTGTAGATTCGCCCTTGCCCACGCTGGTGTTTGTGTGTGCATTCAGTCGCAGATCGATAATTGCGTAGATCCAATTTGCATCGTTGTTCATTTCCTCTCTGTCGAAAGTCAGATATGGCAAAGTGTTCGTCAGATTTCAGAAAGGAATCTCAGCTTACCCACGTTTCTTGTAAAAACTGAAAGCTGAGTTTGCATGTGTTGTATAAAAGCCAGCGATACCATATGTCATTGATTTTAGATGCTTTTTTAATAGGAGATGTATGAGTTAATTAGGAGATATTAGATAGCATGCGTACAATGCTTTGATAGTGTAAAGCACTGAGTGCTAAATATTATAAAATATGTCTGTGGGGAGGAGGGAATTTCTCAGCACAGGACCTTTAATCAGCAGAGAAACTAATGCTGAAGGAACTAATGAGTTGTACAGTACTTTGAGAACACACAGAAAACTTTTTGGCATTTTTGCTGCAAAATAACATAGGTCAGTCATTGCACAAGAGGCTCGTCATTTGGGGTACCTTGATTTTAAGGCCAATTAAGACCACTTAAAGGAGGTATGAGGGGGTATTAAACTACTACATATAAAGCACGCTAAGACAGGGGTACTCTATATTCTTGGCTGGAAGGTTGTGCTGTCACCATACAGAACCTGCCCAATTATTCTTTATTAGATTTTTATCAGTCTACAAAGTCCCATTTGTCTGACTTGGACATTAAGTAAATGAATGGAACCACACCAAGGCTATGGAGTAACAGGTGGTCTGCATTTGCATGCACTGACAAAGGGCCTGCTCTTCTCCCTGGTGGTGGTGCTCTACTTCAATTATCACATTTCAGACAACCCTCATCATGTGTTTGCCTACTTCATAAACAAGCAGATCAATTCCTTCTTCTGTATTTTTTCTCCTCCATGAAAACTAAATCATCTGATTTATGTTTAGATATGATTGGAGGAATGTATCCTACAAATGAACTCCCCCCACACAGACTTTAGTAGAAGTCTGGGATGACTAAGGGTCTCAGTGCTGGGAGCATTAGATTTAAATGGTTGAATTAAAATGTTATTACTCTTAAAAACAACTTTCATTTCTTTTATTTCAAATATTGTTGCAATGAGATTCTTCTCAAAGAAATGACCTCATCAGTCTGGGGTACAGTGGTAGCGTAAAACCCCAAGTGAGGTATAAGACCTGTTCCATCATGGGAAATAAATTCAATATCCTCCAAACCAGTGTGATATATTGGGTTCATGCCACCCCAGGGAGTGTATTTAATAATGTTGCATAGATAAAAAGGCTGTGTTTTGGTACGTTGGGTAAGATGTACACCATAGCTGGCAGGGCCAGCCCAACTCCTCCTGCACAGCAGGTATCACACATGCAAGGAAGCCAGAGGACCTTGGAGACCAGGGAGTGAGAGGGACAGATCAGGGCTCATTCCAGAAGTTAAGACAGGGTTTTGTTAGGCAGGACTCAGCAATACAAACCTAGGAGTGAGAGCAGGAGGAGCAGTGGGTCTTTCCACAGCTTGCAGTCCCAGCGGGGTTCAGAGGATGAGCTAGCCCAGAAACGGTAACAGGAGAGGATCTCCCTCTTTTCAAAAAATTTAATGTTCTGTATAATTTAAAGGCTCAACTTGTAAGTCTGATTAAATTTCAAATCAATGATTTGGGGGTCAGTTGGACTGCTGTGAGCTGTACTATGAGCCACAACAGGCTCATAGTTAAAATGAAACTGAGCCTTGCCTCCTTCAAGAGCTCAATAAAAATGAAGTTAAACGAAGTTTTGGTCCAGAGTGGAAAAAGTTGCCTCCACCTTAATAACTGTAGGTTTTAAACAGATCCCTAAATGCATATGATACAAAATAGATATTTATTTACACATGCATTCAACCAGGAGTCCAATTATTAATACATTATCTTTTCTGTCAACAAAACCTTTCCAATGACCCTACTTCAGCAAAAGGCCAGTGTTGGACTGAACTGAAGTGGTTTCAAACAGATCCTTAGAATAACCAGCACAATGTGAGCTGTAGTTATAAAAATGCTGAAAACTGACATAAGCTTTAAAGCCCTACAGGGTCCTAAACTTTGTAGCAATCTTGCAGTCACTTAAAATAAAACAGAAAATGGGATTAGCAGAAAAAGGAATAAAGTATTAACACTCATTGTGATAAACTAGTTCCGTTACTGGAAACTGTTCCAACAACAGGTGTGAATGTGTGTTCATGCCATAAGCAAATACTTTTCTCTCCAAGCAGTTAAACTTACATTGCTTGAGCTGTCTCAGAACCTGAATATTTTCCAATTCATACATAGATTGTTGACCTGGTTCTTATGTCACTTATAGTGAAGTAATAAGGTTAGATGCAACAGATTTCCTCTGGTTCACGTGCTTTTGAGATCAGAAGATCCCAACAGTTCAAAGACTATGAACCCTTTAATCTAACAATTATGGATATTGACCTGCATTTAACTTTTCATATAATGAATAATTATTTGTTATTATTACTCATTATTCATGTAAGGAACCCACGTGTCATAATAATGTCTCAATATTTAACAGCGACTAATGGCAATTGAGTTTGGTAATGTTTTGTCGTATGGGCATATGTGTATAGAAGCGCATATACAAATATCTTATTTTCTGTTAATTTTCTGACAGAGGTTAATTTGCAAAAAGCAAATGTGATTTCAAGAGCCAAGGTTCAGCTCTGCTTCCACTGACAGCAGAGATTAAAAATCCTTCTGGAACTGAATCATAGCCTAAATAGACTATAAGATATTTATTGTCTGGTCATCACACAGCCAAAGCTATGTCTTGTTCTGTAGAGTAAATGGGCCTGGTTCTTCTTGCACACAGTTGTAGATGAGATGTGGAGGTCTAAGGAAATACGCCCACATGAATGGAAAATTAAGCCCACGTGTCTTTCTAATATATTCTGTTACATTTTATAAACTTTAAATGGTCTCTATTGTAACATTTTACCATAGTGTTGCTAATATTACCCTGAACTAGGCTTCTGTCTTTAGCTGAAGTGTGACATTCTTTGCAGTTGTAATCCAGATTTCGAGGTTTGTAAAATAAGTTCATTACAGTAACAAAAAAGAAGGCATGGGGAAAGAGTGTAATCATAAATTCTACAAGGCAGATTTGTAAGATTTTATTTCTATTTATTAAAATAGCAGTTATCTTAAAATCTGTCAGAAACACCAGTATTTGGTTTTCTTTTTTGGTCAGGTAAGGATACATAACAAATTGTAATCTTGAGTTTAACTCTTGCCAATGTGTGGCTGAAACATCTGGTCTGACAGCTGTAGCAAGGCTGAGTTTTTATTTGCTTGTTTTTGTTGTTTTTTTTTTTTTTTTTCCTTCCTCACCAGTTAAGCGCATTGCCTCCTGCCTTTGAGACTTTCTGGTCTGTCAGGTAACCCCAGTTTTATATGAGGAATACTTCAAGATCTGGTGTTTCCTCGACATATAAACATCCCTACAAAGTCATAGTATCACAGCCTGCCTTCAGAGGATGAATTCCCTAACCATTAGCTTTTGCATTCAGTTGCAGATGCAAACCAAACACTGTGAGGTCAATTGGAGACCAGATGGGGTTTTCATTTACAAAGGAAATTTTTGGGACTGTTACTTAGAGCTCTCCGTTCTCCTTTTGCTTTTGTGGTTGCTGTGTATAATTCTCCAATTTAAAATCAAAGTCTTTCGTGCTTTAAAGCATAAGATTTTCCATGTGATGTGAAAAACAGAAGAACATTTCCAGGTGATTTTTGTGATTGATATGGACTGCTGGTTAATAGTTTCAAACAGTACAAGCCAAGGAAATAATCTGTCCAGCCATAGATGGCTGTGAAATTTCTAAAGAGCCCAGACACATCTCAGTTTTGGTGGTGTTTCATATTCTGTTCCATTCCTCTTATGGTATACAAGTGTTTTGGCTGTCTTGGAGATTTTTGTGGGGGCGAGGAGGGGGGTGGAGTAGGTTTTTTTTGGTGGTGGCTTGGTTTTTTGGGGGGCATTTTTTTGTTGTTTTGTTTTTGTTTTTTACATTGTTGTGGGTTTTTTTCTGTTTATTTTGTGTGTATATGTGTGTCTTTGGTTTGCTTTTTGTGTTCTATGCATTTTTTCATGTTACTTCTCCTGCTGAAAGGAGCTATGCCCAAAGCCAGATGCTTTCTGGTGGTGCAACAGATGACAGAGCATTAAGAGGAACAAAAAGCTTGGGCAGATATTTTTGGTATGGAGACAATATAGTACATTTGCAAGGGGCAAAGTCCTATGCGTTGAATGACTATGCTGAGATGTATAAAGACCATTTTTTTTGGCCCAGGATGAAATTGAGGGTAGATTTACAGGAGGTATATTTTTTAATTTCTGAAATATTCTCAATATAAACATATCCAGAAGATCTAATCTGTTATCAGGTCTGTTATCTACACTTGACAGAATAAAAATTCATGCACAGAATTCTACAGATTTCCACTTTCTAAATTTATTTTAATATTTTAAAATGCTTTGCTTTTAAAAATGCTGTCATTTTCATTTTAAAATACGATTATTAAAAATATTTTCACTACGAAAATATTTTTTTTTCTTAAAATACTTTAAAACCTGCACTTTCAAGTCTCTCTTTGTGAAAATACCAGGAAAAAATGGGAAAGTTGTAAGTGTGTTCAAAAAAAGACAAAGAAAAAGCAGTATCAGAGGTTGTTCACAGCCTCTTTTGGAGACTTTATGTAACTTCCTTCAAGGACATTTTCTGTAGAAATGAATAATCACATGTAATAATCGCATTTTAAGGCTGCCTGTGAACATGTCTTGGCTGTAAAAACTGGATGCAAAGCATACAGATCTATGAAAATACAAATGAAAAAGGAAAATAGATTATCTCCAAATATTTACATATTTTTTTCATTTTTGATGATGTATGCATCGCCACTCCTCTCTCAGTGACTATCCCAGAATGTATATTAGCTGGGAAGAAAGAAAAAGATTATAAAAGCATATCGTCTCCAAATTCCAAATTCCAAAATGAAAAGTCACACTGAATGGACTGGCTGTAAGGATTATGATTAATACTTCACAATTGAGCAGTAAAGACTATATTTGCTCCTAAGGTGAAATTCGTCACTCCTTCAGAAGCCCAGCACAGGAATTGTATGCTATATACCTTCTTTTTAATTTGTAAGGCATGAGTGGTACTTAGGTTGACTTTGTGAGTGAGGCTGACTTACACTCTGTAGTATAACTATTTATAGAGTAATAAGACTGAAACATTTTGATAAGAGTATCTATTTGTAAATGGTGCAGCTCATTGAGTTGATATGATAATGGAGGTATAGCTTAAATAAGCTAAGTGTTTGCCATGCCTGCTGTTTTACTAAAAATTTCAATCTTACATAGAAAGGTAACTGAAACAAATGTATATTTTGTTCGTAGTATAATAAACAGCAAATTCTCGGTTTTTGCTTCTTTTTTTAAACCCATGTCAAACTACAGAGTAAAATATGAGATTCCAGTGAAACAAAGTCTGCAACTTTTCATGGAAATGGCAAGGATACTAATGAAAAGTTCAGTAGTTTAAAGTGTCTTACTTCAGAAGATAGTCTGAGATAGTCAGGATAGTCTGAGATTCACCCCTCCGCTGAGGATGTGCCTGAGACCAACAGAGGGAGTGGAGGATAGAGTGTACCCTCAGCAAATCTGCTGATGACACAAAGCTGGGGGGGGGGTGGCTGACACACCGGAAGGCTGTGCCGCCATACAGAGAGACCTGGACAGGCTGGAGATCTGGGCAGAGAGGAAGCTTATGAAATTCAATAAAGGCAAGTGTAGGGTCCTGCACCTGGGGAGGAATAACCCCGTGCACCAGGACAGGTTGGGGGCCAACCTGCTGGAGAGCAGCTCAGTGGAAAGAGACCTGGGAGTCCTGGTGGACAACAGGGTGACCATGAGCCAGCAATGTGCCCTTGTGGCCAAGAAGGCCAATGGCATCCTGGGGTGCATCAAGAAGAGCGTGGCCAGCAGGTGGAGGGAGGTCATCCTCCCCCTCTACTCTGCCCTGGTGAGGCCGCACCTGGAGTGCTGTGTCCAGTTCTGGGCTCCCCAGTTAAAGAGGGACAGGGAACTGCTGGAGAGGGTACAGCAAAGGGCTACCAAGATGATTAGGGGACTGGAACACCTCTCTTATGAAGAAAGGCTGAGGGATTTTGGTCTCTTCAGTCTGGAAAAAAGACGGCTGAGGGGGGACCTTATCAACACTTATAAATACTTAAAGGGTGGGTGTCAGGAGGATGGGGCCAGGCTCTTTTCAGTGGTGCCTGGCAACAGGACAAGAGGTAATGGGCACAAACTCGAACATATGAAGTTCCACCTAAACATGAGGAGGAACTTCTTTCCTTTGAGGGTGGCAGAGCACTGGCACAGGCTGCCCAGAGAGGTGGTGGAGTCTCCATCTCTGGAGACGTTCCAAACCCGCCTGGACGCGTTCCTGTGCAACCTGTGTAGGTGACCCTTCTCTGGCAGGGGGTTGGACTAGATGATCTCCAGAGGTCCCTTCCAACCCTACCATTCTGTGATTCTGTGATTTTGTGAGTCTACAAAAACAGCTTAAAGAAGCCATGGGCCTCACAGTGATTTAGATTAATACATGTAAAGCAATACACAATAGGCAGCTCTATGCTTATTATTTTAAATTTAATAATAGCTTTTTAATGCATGCATTTCTAGGTGATTAGCAACTATCTTTGTCCTTAAAGACTGCACTGACATTGTGTGTTACAGTTGCACTCAAGCCAAATTGATTGCCCATCCATCTTGGGCTGCCTCAGGAGAACTTTTGTCTCTAAATGAGTGTGACTGTCTCCTGTCCTTCCCAGTGTTTTCGGGAAAGGGATAACTGGGGAGAAGAAAGACTTGTTCATTTTTTTAATCAGGTATTGTTGCCTCCTTCCACAGTTATGGGGAGAGGGAAATTTTTTGAAAAAAAAAAATTAAAATCTTTAGGCAGGAAAACAAAGAGTCTGACTGGTCCACCTCCTCTTCTAGTCTTCAGCCCAGCCTGCTGTGTTTCATGGGATTTGTTAAAGGTTAAAGAGGCTATTTTGTTAACAGACGGTCAGCATGTTATTTCCAAGGACATTTGCGTTGGTGCGCTCTAGGATGCCTGATTCCCAGTCCCATGCTGTGTCCATTAGGCCACGATGCTTCTGACCCTTTGCTGGGAAAGGTCCCAGGGTACTGCTGGCTTGAAAACTGACGCCAAATTCCAACTGCGGCAATAGCATTCTGCTCACCTAAATTCCACCTGCAGCTGCAATTGGATATGGTATTCTTCATTTCCGAGCCTGAACTCTTGTTTCTGTGTTACCATGCACTGCTAAACAGCTGCTGTGTCCCCCCACTCCCTCCCCACAGGTGGCTGCATTTGATAATGTCTCATGTAGGATCAATCTTGGTCCCATTGAAGTAAGTGGGAATTCTGCCAGCATGTCCCAGCTCTGGTCCTGCATCCAGCTGGTAAAGCACTTTCAGCTCCTGCAGAAGAGGTGCTCTGCACAGGCTGGCTGATTATCCAGGTTCGTTAGCAGAGGCGGGTGTCAGAGAGACAGAAAGAAAGGAAAAGAAATCCTTCAGCTTCTTTCTGCCACCACTCACTTAGTAAGAGCTTAAATGCAGCACTGTTTTGTGTGCATTCAGAGAAACAAAAGCTAATTAAGCTGAAATCTGTCATTTTCTCTGAAAGGATTTAGCAGGGTCAAACTTCAAGACAATCAGTGATGAGTCTCGGGAAGAAGTGCAGAAGCTCTTCGGCAGTTGCTCAGAAACATTTCCAGAACTGATTGGCTCCCTGAGCTCTCTCCGCTCCACTCTTTTCAGTGCTTGGTGCCTCTTTTCAGGCCCTCAGAAACCAGAAGGGCTATTAGCTGAGGAAGTCTGTGCTTAAAGTAAGAGGTATGAGGTAAAATCCGGCTCTTCATGATTCAAATGGCGGGAAGTGTTCTGGGATGTGTTCACACACAGAGGCCATATGTACTGTGAAAACAAGCGACTGGGAGCTAACAGCCCGTTCATAATCCTTTATATTTCTGCACAGTAAAACATGGTGTAGAGGATACTTAGGGGTTTGTATATTTTGCACCACTGCGCCCAGGTAGTTACCATGTGGAATAATAACTGTATTGGTGCAGAATGACAGAATCTGCAGTTCCCAAGCACATTTCTGCAGGAATGCTCATCAAATACTGGACAAAAACGTACGCCAGCTTACGGAGGACAATTTATGAAATGCTAATACACATTATCTCCCTCCCTGCTTTTACTTAAAATTCTTGTAATTGAATATATAACGGAAAAGGTTAGCAAGCATTTTTAAGAGTTGCTAGATGAAACTGAAATGCTGTTAAGACAGGAAATGACAAACCTTGACTCTTTGGCCAAAGTTTGATTCTTTGCCTTGCAATAAAAGTGTTAATGGCTATCATTATTTACATCTTCCAGGGTCGCAATTACATTACATTACAATTACGTCTTTGAGTGTTAGATTCGTTGCCACATACAGGAAAGAAAATCAGCAGCCAAAGATCAAGCGGCTCCTTTTCTGCTTCTCTCTTACAGGTAGGTGTGGTCCCTAACTTCCTCCCAGGAAAACTTGGCTGTTGTTTTTCCACTCATAAAGAAAACAACCACAAACACTCAGTGCTTGGACTGTATCCGCTAACACATACTAGACTTGCTTCTCTCCATGATTGGGATTATTGTCAGGGATTTTTACTTGAGCACAAGTGTCGGCATGTGTAGCACTGAAGCTGTTGTTTCAGCTTTGGAACTTGACAGCTTGGGTACATAGGAGCCCTTTCAAAAATACTCACATGAGAGTCACTGTCATTAAGGCTTATTATTTAAGGAAACACAGAATTTTGTTACGGGATCAAAGTAATATATATTTTGGGTGATGCTGCATTACAGGGAAGACCGGTCACAGTATAAAGTTGTTGCTCCCCTTAAGGGAAAGCCCTTAGATGTCAGCAGCTAGGACAAACTTTGCTCCATTCCCCAAAGCACAGCAGTGGGCCAAAGCTTTTGGAAGAGCAGGTTTCCAGATAAGTAATAGGAAAGTTGCAGAGAACACTGATAATTCTCCTTTAACTGAGGAAAGACTAGAAATTCCCTGCCTCTTAATTTGATACAAGTCAATGTCCACAGTGTATCTTAATTTGTGTCTTCCAACATATTTTTAAGGTAAGGAAGGTAGACTACACATGGTATACCTAGGGTAGACCAAGGTCATGGACTGATCTCTGTGAGAGCTACTTTAGCTAATGCCAAACAGGAAGATGTATCTATTACTGATAATCATATTAAAAAAAAAGGTACCACTGCTCCCATTTACATGGGAAAGAGTGATCTGGCCTTGCTAATGTAAAATTGCTGACTTGGTGCCCATCCCTCTTCTGATTCTCCATGTCCATATTTGTCTAAGGCAGCAAGACCATTGGAGGCAAGGTGTGTGCACAGAAAATCTGTTGGACCTGAAAAAATTGCCTAAGTGACCCAAACAGGCTTTCTGACTGTGGCATACACAAGGATTTGTGGATTTATTTGAGTCAGTGGGGCACTGAGAGTAAACCCAACGTGGCATGGTACAAGAAAGCTTACCAGCTGCTTTTCTAGGCAACAAACAGGATTGCCAGTCATTGTTGTTAATCTAACCAGCTAAAATGGCTTGGTTTTTTTCTTCTCCTCCACTTTTCCAACATCTTTTCAGCTTTGTGTAGGCAGTCCAGTCATAAAATCCAGAACAAATAATTTAATTCTGGAGACTAAGCAGCTAAAGCTCAGGAGCTGTGTCAGAGTGGCTGTGAGTCTTATTAAGGATCTAACCCTAAATCACAAATTTAACATTTGTGGTACAGAGAAATAAGTGAACTCTAAGCCTTAAGACAGTGGCTAGCAACCTAGCTATTGAATTAACTTTTCTGTGTGTGTCTGCCTTTTATCACAAAGACAAATCCTGGATATGTTTGAGTTTCAGTTGAATATTGCAGCATCACCTGCAGGATGTCACTAGATAAAGAGAAGTATAGCTTTAATTAGATTGAAACCCAAGGTTTTAAGCAGAGAAGAAGTTACAACATTTTTTGTTTTTCAGAATGGTTGGATTTCTGCCTGAATGAAGTTGTGGAGAAAGCCAAAAAAATGGGAATCTCATTACCTGGTATTAAGGCAGTTTCAAAAGGAGAGAGTCTGAGTCTCTGCTGACGTACCTCTTGTCCACACAGAAGGTAATGGAAGTAGAGAATATGCTGCCAGGTCAGAAAATCATAATTTTATTCTCATTTTGGATAGAATGGACTACGAGTAAAGTATGTTGCCCAAAACAGGCATATTGCACCTTTCATTTCAAATTACTTTCTTTTGTGAAAAGAAAATCATAGAAGAACATGAATAGCCAACAATCATCCCTTCTGAATCTGTATATTGGTTCCTTCGTCTCTTTCTCTTGCAGCTGGTAAGTATATTTATTTCCTGTTATACTTTTTTTCTTTTTTATTCCTGAGGGGGTGGCATATTCTCACATGGAGCATGCTTCAAAGTGCATTCCTGACTATAGGATTTAAAACATGGTGAAGAGAGCAACAATGTTTTATTTCACTTAATACAATCTAAACTCCATTTTGTAGAGCTGCCTTTATCTCAGGAATTCACAATTCACTTGTTGCATACTTTAGCTTCCCTTCTTGGTCCTTTTCGATGTCACTAAAGCAGCATATGAAAGTCCTCTATGATAAATGAAAACGCTCTGGAATATAAGAGGTAGGAAGCACACGCTATTTTACGCACTGATGCAACTCCATTCTGTTCCTATTAAAATAATTTTTTTCATCATGAGTGCTCTTGTCCTTTTTCTCCACACACAACACTGAATCTTCTGGGTTTTATTTGCTAGCTTTTGTTGTTTGCGTTATATCTTCTGCTTTTGTTTAGACTGTAAGGAGACCTTTTTTATTCATAACAGAATGTAGGATTACATTTATGGATAGAAGTTATTTGAAAGAGGAAAACATAATACTAAGAAATTGCCAAAATTTCAGACATAATATGGGAAGCTTGTTTTATGCAATGTGAAACCAGTTGGCTAAATGAAATGACAGGAACTCAAAGACCTGGAAAGTATACGTGGAAGACTGCTGTATGTCTTATGCTATATTGCATTTTGCCATACACTGTGGTTTTTCAACAATGACTCTTTTTTCTTTGCATAATACGGACTTACATTTAATCAAAAATCTGAATTTTGGCTGCGACATATATATATAAATAATTACAATAACAGGAACTGTTTAAGAAACATATTAATAGCAATAAATATGTTAAGAAAGTTGAGAAGATTTAATGAAATCTTAGTCTAGAAGTCACCAATATTCTAGCTGCCACATCACCCTCTTTCACAGTGATGTGATACGTGATACCTGTAAGAGAGGGAAACCCGAAATACAGAATCTTGATCATATCTTTTGGGGAACAGTGAGAGATGTATGCATGACTTTTAATGACGGATCCTAGAATGTATTAGGACAAGGCAAGTCCTAAATTAGCTGAGTGACTGGGACTACGTTGTACTGTCATGAACACCACTGTTTCACTGTGGCAAAATGAATAACAAATCTTGTGCTGAAATGAAAATAATAGCAATTTTTCCTTTCTCTTGATAAAGAACTAAT
Source organism: Larus michahellis (assembly GCF_964199755.1). Classification (NCBI taxonomy): domain Eukaryota; kingdom Metazoa; phylum Chordata; class Aves; order Charadriiformes; family Laridae; genus Larus; species Larus michahellis. The sequence goes on from NC_133896.1 coordinate 9,804,891, forward strand.
GGAAAGGATAATGTGCTTTCTGGTTTGTATTATTTTGGGAAAAATACATCTGTGAATGTGGTGAGTGTCTATTCGAAAAAAGATATAAGATACACAGATGTTGCATATTTGTCCCTATGTCTTTGTAGATATTGTTGCAGGAGCACAATATTTAAAAGGAAAAAATAAAAATCTTTCAAAGCATTTTCTGAAATGTTGTTTTATAGCCCATGCACAAGGATCTTATTTTATTACAAAAGATATTCTATCAAAGGCTATTGGAAAAAGTCATCATTATCTGGCTGTGTCATTTGTAGCTTTACTTCCTATTGAAATATGGGATCCATCTGCTCACTGATAGCAGGATAACAGCCATCATTCTCACTTTCTTACCATAAATGATATATCTAAAAGTACCAGAAATGTGATGGAGTGCAATCCCAACCCTTGGTCATTCCTTTAAATCATTCATAGTTGACTTAATTTAGGCCAGGCTGATATGCCTCCAGCATATTGACTGAATTCCAGCTTCAGTAAACTCAGTCTGATCCACTCAAAATTTCCAAGGCATGCCTAAAAATCACATCATCCTTTATTTATTTTCCTAATAGCCTATTTGAATTTGTGCCCCAGTTCAGTGCTGCGTTGGTACATTTGAATTGCACCCATGTGCTTTAGCTTACCACTGAAAAGACAGATTTGCTAAAGCTTGAAATGATGGTATCAAGGAGTTTGAAGAACTGTAGCTATGAAATCTGGCACACTATAGACCAAATCCATGGCTTATCAACGGGTCACAGACTAAATTAATTTGAATGTCACTAAAAAGTGTGTTATTTCTCTTTAGGCAGGTTGATCTATTTTCAAATTTCTAGAGGCCTTGGAATATGTTCTAAATAAGAAAACTTTAAATAAAGACTCTGACTTGAGAATATGGAGTCAGCACCAAAAATCTGGTCTTTTGCACTCTCATTGGTATAGGTGACATAATAATAAGCATCCAGGACTCATCTGCGAACAGGAAAGTTTCATAATCGTGCTGTGATTCATAGGTTATCTGAAACTTAGTCCCATAAATGGATCTCATTCCACAACCATTAACTCTCTGTCCCTCCTCCCAACCACTTGTCCAATCTTGTTAATAATCTAAACTCCAAAATTTTAAAAAGGTATTTTGGAGCTCTGAAGAGTCTTTTGGATATACCTGTCTCCAGCTTTAATTTTATTGTCTGCCATCAATATAAATTTTTCCACTCTGCTTAGCCAAAATGCTTATTCAAATTTTATTCACTTGAAAACCTTCTCCTGATGAACCCACCTATGAGGTGTCAGTGAACATTATTCATTCATGAGTGGCACAGAAATCTGCTGAGAACAGCCAAGCGCCGCTGTGGTTCCCTATTAACTGTACACAATCCATGATCTCTCAAACTGCACACCAAAATTGCCTAAACCGTGTGTTGAGGATAAATGGCTAAAAATATGTCCTTTTGTTATTCAAAGTTCCTTCCAAATTAATTATTTGAAGTTATTAAGAGAGCTAGTAAGATATAATAGACTTGAAATCCCTGTCCCCTGCTTTGCCAAAGAGAGCACTCTTCTTCAACCTTAATGCAGTATGTGTCAGCAAAGTACAAAATTATTTGTACTACTGAAAGATTGCTGCTTTGTACATTCATCTAACACATAATGCAGTACATGGGCATGGTCGTAAATTCATTTTGCTTTAAAATGGAAAATAACATGCCCAGAGCTGCACCATTATTCCATGTGACTTGACCAAAGACACACTTTCACTGCATAATTTTAGAATCCCATTTCGCTGTCTGACCTGTGCTAAGTAGGACTCTATTAAGCGAGTTGTCTTGTTGAAATCTTTTGACCTCTCCATGATTAGTTAGGAGATGATGTAAGCAGCGTTGAAGAAATGGGTTGTAAGTCATAGTCTGACATTATTCCTCACTAAGCAGCTTCTGCGTCAGAAGATAATTCAATTGATTAAAACAAAGCAGCTTCTGTTCAATACAAGCATTTGTAAAGGCTCGGGCAAGTTTCATCTAAACTTAAACCTAATTTAACTTAAACCTAAACTCTGTATTCACAAAGTGTAGTAGATACATCCGATTTTTGTTTGAAAGCTTCAAATGGAGCTATGTAAACATAAAATAAAATAAAATAAAATAAAATAAAATAAAATAAAATAAAATAAAATAAAATAAAATAAAATAAAATAAAATAAAATAAAAGTCCTAGACTTTCTACCACATATTTTAAATATATTACTAAGTCACTCATTTAATTTTACAACTCTTTCTCTAGAAGACTTTTTAAATATGGTGTGTCTCATTATTTCAGTGTTTTTAGATGTCGACGAGTCTAAATATCAAACAGCTTCTGTGTTGCCTGGGATGAGCTGGGAAGAAAATGATAAAAAACAAACAAACCCCAAACTCTTATTTGTTGATCAAAGTGAAATTTGCTCTGAAATACCTTTTTCATTGTTTGTTTAATTTTTCTAAAAGCAATGATTTATTGTTGAACACAGAATATTTCCATTTGCTTTGGAGTGTAAGAATAAGAATCCAGAGGAATTATTTGTTGATTTATATTAAGATATTGCCATAAACTGTGAATTCAGTGTTTCCAGGGAGTCTGACTTCAAAGAAAAGACTTTCAGAACCATGGCATTAAACAATTGCTAGCATGATCATGAGGAATTGACAGAAATACTTTCCTTTTTCTTATTTCCAGCTAGGAAAACACTACTAAGCATCATTCCAATGCTTTGTGGAAACAGATGGTATGTGATAGTGAAAGGCTATTTCAGACTAAAATACGCTCGCTCTTTTTTCTTATCATTCTTATCATTTTTGCCAACTGTCCTTCATTATAGTAATTTGTGTGCATATTTTCTATGGAGTCATCTTTCAAAAACATAACCCAGACCTTTAACATTTTCTTTGCTTCTGTGCTGAATCAGATCAAACCTGGGTCACCAAAGGAAAGATGCTTGTATTTTCTGTGTGTGCATTTTGCCACCCTGTTCATATCATTTTAAAAATCTAGTTAAATCCACACAGACTGGTTTCATTTGTGCGTTTAACCTCAGCAAAGGTAAGACCAATAAAGATCATATCCAACTGTCACTGTGTTAGATCAAGATCTCAGGCTAAACATATGGTACAGAAAGATTTAGGTATATAACCCTTGAATCTGGATTTGTGGCATAGAATTTCTGTTCTTACTTGGTAAAAGATGTGACTGTCAACAGTACAATTTTCTCAGCTTATATAGCTGGAAGTCTGGCATGGCGATATATCAGTATATATTATAAATAGAAAAAGACCAGACTTTAGTATGCACTCTCTTCAAATGACCATCAGTACCACAGAATAATTTAGTAATTAGACCTGTCTTTATCCAATATAGAACAATTTTTACTAACTCCTACTATCTTTGCAGGAAAAATTCTGATTGACAGCAGAAGCTGCTTGTTTTCTGTAGGAGAGTATGGAATAGTAAAGTGCATTTCTGTTCATTTCCTCTGCTAGACACCTGAACTTCTGGAAACAAAGTACTACGTCAGGAAGAGTGGCTAATCTATTCCAGTATAGCAATTCCTGTGAAAATAAGAATCTCCCTTGAGTTAAATATAAAAATAATTTAAAAAATTAATTTAAAATGAAATTATTAATTTTTTTTATACCTCTTCCTTTCTTCTGACAGCTCTACCAAAACCCAGTATTGTGGTTATACTGGTAATGCTAAAGAAAATTTTAAGAAAAAGATCAGGAAAAAAAAAAGAAACTAGGAGAACAAGAAAACTATTTTCTACTTAAGGTTTGCTTTACTTTACCCTGGATTTTTGCCATGTACTATGCCCCTTGGAGGGTGGAGATAGAGGGAGGATCTACTAACATAAGAGTCGGTGTACTCGGAAAGGTAGTATTTTAGAGGATGTAATGGAAAATTCTGCTTTTGAAAGGGGGTTAAATTTAATATTCATTGTATTGATGTGCCATAATAAACAGCAAAAGCTTTCCTTTACTGATATGTATATGACCTTTCAGGCTCATTTTTACAACATGGGAAAGCTTCTTATTTGAGGATAATTTATCTCACTCACAGATTTTTTATAGATCACAGTTTTTTTTCTGTATTTCATGTTATTAATGTAGATTCCATCTTCAACTGTGAACTTATACTAAGTTGAGTAACTATTTAGATAACCCTTAAAGGCAATACTTTCCTGCAGACATTTGACTATTGTGGTATGAATCATTAAAACAATTTACTTTAGGAAAAAGTAAAAATAAAGCCCATTTCTGAAAGAGGAGAAGTTTTCATTCCCATGCTGGCTCAGAATTTATTTGCCTATTAACGATTCCATAATAACCTAACTGGTCATATTGCATTCCTGATTCATCCAATAACTTTTTTGAAAGTTGGAAGGCTAATTGCAAAAGTGATTATTTATAATATCTGAGTGCTTTATTCAGGGGACCCATTAAAAGCATAAACAGTGGGGACAGAGAAAGGTTACAACTGTTTTAATGAAAAGAAACATATGAAAGTTTTATACAAATATCACTCATAAAATTGTCCAGATTTTAAATAAAGAATTCTAATGAAAATAATGTTTTCCTTCAGTGGATCCAGTATGTTTTATACTAACCAAAACAGACTATTTCACTCCCAATATAATGATTCCACTTTACTTGCCAGTGTTGTCAAGATTTTCTTGTGGTGTTCCCAAAATCAGATGTTTTCTTAAAGCCATGCTGTTTAGTGAATTAGTGAGAATTTCAGCTTATATTTTTTAAAAGAAGAGCCCCCAAAACCACTACTCCAACTTCAAGTGATTTTTGTTTGGTTTGTGGTGGGTTTTTTTAAAGAATCTTATTACTGGTAGATCAATCTGGTGACTGTCTGGGATCAGAATTTTTTACGTTAACAGTTACCAATCTGCTTTTAGACAAATATAGCACCTCTTGAGGGCCAGCAGGACAAGTGGCATCATACACCGTCTGCTGTTCCCTTGCACAGACTGAATCATCCAAAAGTGTTTTATTTGCCACAGCCATGATTCACGGTGCTAAATGTTGAACTCTTTGTGAAAAAACTAACTTTTATTTTCACGTTTTCACTTTTTACTTTGTGTTTAAAAAAAAAAAAAAACAAACAAAAAACCCAAACCATACCAACTGCTAGATTCTCATACCAATTATTCCCAAAAAGGCAGGTAACACTTTTGATTAGGTTTTTTTTGTTAAAATGTGATCTTTCATTAAGACAGAAATGCTCTGCTATTCAGTTTCAAACTATTTCAGATTTAGTTTCACAAAATGTGATTTTGGATGGAAAAAAAAAGAAGAGGCTGTTTAACCCTCTTTTCTTTGTGCATAGTGGCCTTATGCATTAATGTATAATGACTAGCAGCCCAGAAAGCCAATCGTATCCTGGGCTGCATCAGGAGAAGCGTGGCCAGCAGGTCGAGGGAGGTGATTCTCCCTCCCTGCTCCACTCTTGTGAGACCCCACCTGAGTACTGCATCCAATTCTGGAGCCCCTACTACAAGAAAGATATGGACATGCTGGAACATGTCCAGAGAAGGGCCATGAGGATGACCAGAGGGCTGGAGCACCTCTCCTATGAGGACAGAATGAGAGACTTGGGGTTGTTCAGTCTGGAGAAAAGGAGGATCCGAGGAGACCTTATAGTGGCCTACCAGTATCTTAAGGGGGCCTACAAGAAAGCTGATGAGGGACTTTTGAGGATGTCAGGTAATGGCAGGACTAGAGGGAATGGATTAAAACTAGAGATGGGACGATTCAGACTGGACGTTAGGAAGAAGTTCTTCACCATGAGGGTGGTGAGACACTGGCACAGGTTGCCCAGAGAGGTGGTGGAAGTCCCATCCCTGGAAGTTTTTAAGGCCAGGCTGGACGGGGCTCTGAGCAACCTGATCTAGTGGGAGATGTCCCTGCCCATGGCAGGGGGGTTGGAACTAGATGATCTTTAAGGTCCCTTCCAACCCTAACAATTCTATGATTCTATGACTCTATGACACTGCGCAGGGATGAGTCCTAGGCTTAATCTGCCTGCAACAGACTGATTTTGTATATCTGCAGAGCAGGAAAGATTATTTGGAAATCTGAATATTTCATATCCCATGTTAATGCCCTATATGCACACTCAGTTCAGACTAATGCTTGAAATCATCCTCTGAGACAAGATCCTGAAGGTTTCATTTCCAAAGTGTTATTTTAATACAGTTTTAAGTTTTACAGCTTTTGTGAAGTTTTGTTTTCCTTTCTAATGAAGAAAAAGTTGCGAACAGTATCATGAGAAATGATTCAAATCCCCTGTTGGAATCAATATTGGGGTATTCAGTGACTCTAAGGTATTATTATAGTGAATTAACATTTTCCTAATAAATAAGAACGTTTGTGCAGTTTGCTACAACTTTTCCTTAATTTAACTAGCACTCTAATTTTTTATATCACTTGCTGTTCTAAACAATGATATTTCTCACTTCTGTCTTTCACTTCTCAGCCTTTGGACAATATTCAACCTGAGACATTGTATGAGCAAGTCACTCTTTTTGCAGTGCCAGCTCTGCGCTATGTCAGTAGGCAGAAATGAGGGGTGTATGGAGACGGGGAGGGAACAGGAACTTATGTGGATGGATTTAGGAGGACAAGGACATTTCCTGACAGTGGTGAGCTATATCTGCAGCACATATATCTAACAACACATCTCAAGCTCCCTGCACCAAATTGTGCCGTGATTGCAGATATGGCTACATTTGTAAAATGATCAAGACTATGGCATGTAATGCCAGTGTGAATGTAGGTCTGATCTGAATGAGGATCCACATCTGGAATGTAGATGCCCTCCTGCGGAGTTAGGTAGCCCAGACATCTGTAGCTGGATACATCCTGGAGCAAAAACATACCCTTACATAGGGAACAGTGCTATGTCTTGACCTTGGAAACATCCATTATGGCTGGAAAGGGATTATTTTAGACAGAATTTTCTTACCAGCTCTAATTTTTAGTTGATGGGTAAGGCAGGGGATAGGTTGTGTTTGATGTGGTGAAGAGGAAACCAGGGCAAAACTCTCCACTGAGCTCCTCCTGGGAGACCAGGAACGAATTACATGTGACAGATGTTAGTCACTTAATGAATAATTGGAAGGGCCTCAGATACAACAGTGATGAGAGCACTGTAAGAACCCATGGAGAATATAATCATGATGGTTAACAAAAGACGGGGGGAGTGTCCAGCTTCAGAGCAACATGCCAAGGACGTGATCTAAGTTGTTAAACAGGCTAAAATATCAACAGATCAAGCTGAGCGAGGCTGAGACATAATGTCATCTTTCAAATTGCAGATTTGGGACTGAATTTGCACTTAAAATAACAGTTTGATACACTTCCCACTGAAGTCTGTGGCAAGCTGCCAGCTGACCTCAGTGGGAAAAGACTTAGGCCAGAAGCTACTGTGTAAGTAGGATTCGCAAAGTGCTGAATTGGTACTTTGGAAACAAAATTCACAGTTTGCATGCCAGAGAGTGCAGGGGAAAAAATAAAACAGACCCACAAATGGCTAAACCAAATGATAAAGGATAACATACAATTCAGGATGGAGAGTCAACAGCAGCAGGTAGTTGAAGAAGAGAAGATAATAAAAGATGGACTAGAGAAAGAGAAGGAAACCAGCATCTACTTGTAAGAGAAGGGATTTGGTCTCCAACCAGTCAAGTGGCCCAGCAAAGATGTTCTGGCTGCTAACAGTGGCAATCTGGTGCTGGGGCAGCCCTGCGGAGGATAGGTTGAATGGAATATTAAAAACAATATATTCTACTTATTTCTTATAATGTGGGCATGGATGAGAATCAAAAATATGCTACTTTGGAAGGGAGCCCTTTACTCTTGTGGACTGTAGGATTAACCACAGTAACCATCTACAAATTCAGAATAAGACATCTGCCGACCTGAAAGAGTGCATAGAGCAAGGCAGGTTCTGGAAGCAACTGTAATACTGAAGAAAATACCAATACAAAACCAAAAGAATTCATCCATTTTGTGAAGAAGACAAACTGCTAATGTGAAATGGAGCTCCTGCACTTATTTCAGCTAATGATATGACCTGCACTTGGAGGAAATCAGCAATGATATAAATAAGCTCAATGCCCTGACTAAAAAACAAATGACATCTAATGTGATTTGATTGAACAGTTTAAATTAAAACATCACATTCCCGACAATCTGTGCTTCTCTGAATGAATGTGTTAGGAAATTGTCACAATGGATCTGCCCTGAAACACAGAACCACAAATGGAAATCACCCAGAACATTGCCATTGTTATTGCCCATGGTAGGCATTAACTTCTTGACTTTGATGTGTGTTTGAGGTCTTCAGCTTATTAGCTTTCATTGCATACAAGTGTCAAAGCATTCCTAACATCAGCTTTTCATAGAAATCTCACTGGTATGTGAGATCACTGAAGCATGGATCACCCATCACTGGAGTGTGTAATAAGGTTGCTGGGGCTCGTGGAGCTCCATGCTGACCCAACTGGTACATCAAGATGGCACAAGCTTATTAGCAGCATGACTGTGGCAGCTGTATTTATTCCACTTTGGGGGCCAGAGTCCTTGATCTGTGTCTCCTCTTTCATCAGAAGTGGGCTAACGCAGAATTTTGCCCATATAGGAACCACATGTTCCTATTGAGCTGCTTTTTTATTATAACAAAAATGAATAGTTGCTCGTAATGTTACTTATGGTGCTAGTAATGACAAATTTAACATTGAAAATCTTAAATTTAACACGTCCCAATTTTATTTTCCCCTCTGTAGGAAGCTCAGACTTTGAGTGCAGGTTAGGACTTTTTTTTTTCCAACTTTATTTTAGAAGTAGTTTGTCAGCATTTCTGGTAAACTGAATATTGAAAAAATGTCATGTTGTCTTCAAAATATAAATAATTAATTCAAAAAGAATACTTAATTTCCAACGTATACCTAACACGTACATTCACCTCACTTATCTTAATATATATATCTGAAATCAAATGTCTTACTGACTTGAAAAATGCTTTCCTTTGAAACCAACGCTTCTAGTTTTTTAATGTTTCAATATTTAATGTCAGTTCTTTTTGTCATTACCTAGGACAGCACAAAGCTACAACAAGTTTTAATCCAAAAAATACTTTTTAAATTTTTCTTTTCTGTCTGAATCTAAATGGGATCGGCAACAGCAGAATCATCATTAACAGAGTGTGTTCTACAGAGGTGACCTGAGCTCTAAAGGGTTCAAACTTGTCTGTGACTGCCTGTTTGGTTTCTACGGACTGAGTTGTCTGCTGGTCATCCATCAGAGTTTCTGTGGGCAAACAGGGAAAAACTGAGGCATCTTTTTCTATAGTTGTTAGAATATTAGATCTGGCTTTATAAATCTGAAGTACAGAAACACGATAGACACCTATGAGAATGGCAAATAACAAGGTGAAAGATCTGAGGTTTAACCAATTGCTCCGTGATGTCAAACTGAGAATCACCAGAAATAATCATTTTGGCATCAGACAGGAAAAGTCAAAGGTCAGGATTTAATGCCATCACAGAAGGATTCTTCAAATAAGCCAAGCAGGTGCTTACTAAAGCATGATTATTTGTTGTGTTTAGGGATTCAGAGTGCAGCATGATGTGAATGGGAATGCAAATCTCTATGGAGAAACTTAGAGAGCTGTCTTGTCTGAAAAATCTTTCCCACAATCATTTCTTCACTTGAATAAGTCCATAGAAAGTAGGTGGCTAGACTTCTCCTCTTTCCTACTTTTCTTCTCCGCAGCTAATAAGATATGTATCCAAAGGATAGAATTCTTTGTCTAAAAAACAATGTCCTAGTTCACTGAATAGTGGATGTTCTGGTGAACAGCAAATGCAAAATTGCCCAAGACTCAGCCTGTCAGAGCAGAAACAATATCTTGGTTATTGTTCTGGTGTGCAATAACAAAATGTGACTCCTGATGCCTCCTTGTGCCGAGGATGCTCAGCTGCAGAGCACCAGCAACTCTGTTGGGTGGATTACTATCCCCTCCACTGCCCAAGAAGGTGTCTATTTGTGCAGTCCTGCTTCTTATCAGTGGACACATTAATGCCAAGTCAAGCAGAAGGCTGGATGAAGTCCCTGAATTTACAGGTCCATGCTTAGGATGCTGGTTCCTGCAGAATCTCAGAATCTCAGTTGTCAACTTGATAGTCTGATCAAATAATCACCTTTCGTAAGTCCTTTAAGATCTGCACTCCTTTGATAGCTACAAAAGATGTGAGCTTGCTACATTTACTTAATTCAAAAAACTGCTACCACGTGTCTCCCAGCAGATCTTAATATATTTGACTGTAAGGAGTACTGAGAGAAATATAGAACGGAAGAGTGACAATGAACTCAGTTCATGCAGTATAATTCATCTGTGTCTGACACCTGTCTTCATGACGACTTTTCAATCAAAAAAAATATGATTTTCAAAGAGATATGCCATTTTTTGAGGGTTAGGCGTAATTAAAAAGCAGATCTAGCTCAGGTTAAAACTAGTTAAAGTACTAAACATCAAGTCTGATAGTGATATACTGTTGTTCAACGACGAAATTTTGCACATGACGTACTTATGAAGTTGTCCCTCATTCCACAGAGTGCTTTGGAGAGAGAGGAGGGTAACCTGAGACTGCTTCTACAGGACAGGATAAACTTTTGAGAACAGAGTAAGAAAGCTTTCATCATGCTGTTGATTACATCTTGACAGTTCCCCTGATTCCCTTCCCCAACCTTATAACACAAATTCGTATGTGTATGTCTATGAGTGCATGCAACCTGTGTGATTAGCTGGAGATTTCAGAAGATGAACTTTTTGCCACTTCTTGGAGAAAGTATCAAATTCATTGCTCCTCCAAAGTCTAATCCCCTTGGAGATAATATAACAAATATAACAAATTCCCTTTAAATGCAATAGGAGCAAAATACAGGCTCGGGGTGGCTCAAAATCTAGTGCATTGAATGCTATGAGATTGAAAGGGGAGAAAGTGAGAGTATAGAGACAGCAATTGGAAAGTTAAATAGAGAGTGAGACTGCTACAGGCAGCATTGGCCATGTGATCAACCTTGTCCTCATACTTTTTAACAATTGTAATTTGGGATCTAAATTTTTAGATCTTTGAGAAAATCTCCTTTCTGATTTCTTAGATGTCTGTATGATGCCCATTAGGAGCTCATCCTTGAGTATTTGAATGTTTACTATAAGATTTCTATTTTTTCTTTAATTTTTTTTCCTGTATGTTTGTTTTATCTTCTTCACCCCTACCTCCTTACAGCATATTTAATGCACACTGTAGACCAAGGGATGAATTTGCAGGAGAACTTGAACAGCTGCTTCTTGTTGACACTAACTGGAGGGTTTAGGTGCTTTGGAAATGAAGTTCCTACTGGTTTCCAAAATTATCAAATAAAATAACAGTTTCCTGTTTGCCATGAGTTAAGCAAGGAAGTCTCCTGGTTCCTTGTCATAGCTTGCTGTGTTGTGGATGTGAGACACCCAAGTTGGAGCTGCTGTAATCCATTGCATGAAATGAGTCACCAGGTTAAGGGAGGAATATAATAGCAAAGGAACTGCTTTAACACAGTAGATCAATAATCCATTTTATCCAGCATCTTGTCTCAATTCTGGATACTTCAGAGGAAGGTGTTAAACCCACTTAGTGCATGTGATATTATACCATAGGGGATATTTCTTCCTTACCCCATCTGGTGATCAATTTATACCCTGAGGCTTATGGATTGAATTCACATTGTAACTATTCAATACATTCATTTTCGAGACCCAGAAAATGTGTGTTTCTAAATGCTGCTACATCTGACTACCAGATACGGCAAGGCTGTAGTTTGAAGCAAACTTCCTACACTGTTTTGCTTAAAAAAAAAAAAAAAAAAAAAAAAGTTACCAAAAATCAAAATGCAGCCAGGCAAACAATAAAAACAAAGCAAAGAAACAAACAAACAAACCAAAATGTAGCCGAAAAGGAGAAATAAAAGCATGGATTAAAACCAAAACCAAAACCAAACCAAAACAACAAACCAAACCACACAAAACCAAAAAAACCCCAACTTATATGTTAAATTTTTACCAGTATTTTTGCTTGTATTTGAACAAAATTGCAGCTGCTCTAAAATGTCATTTTTTCTGGGTACCAATGCCAAGATATTTCCAAGGATTTCAAGCTGAAACTCTGAATAGGGCTTTTTTAGCTAACACTGTGACACTGTAAAGTTTACTTATGCATGTTTCCACTACTTAAAAGAAGAATAAAGGTTAAATGTCACTGAAGATGTTCAACCTATTGGGTGGAATCAGGATGTACAACATTAATTTTTTCTCATGATTCTAGGGCCAAAAATTCAGCAATCTGTTGTAGTTAAGGGTACAATCTGCTCAAAGGTCTTCCTTCCTTTGTTCTTTGTGGCTAAGATTTGCAAAGGAGTGGAAGGATGATTGTGATCTAGTTCCATTCAATTCCATTAGTAAGTGGTTCCCGGGTCCTAACACAGCTTTTGAAAAGGCTGCTCCTTAGTTTATCTACAAGGATGTATTCCCAAACCTCACAACAGTTTTCATTGTTACAGCTTACTGTCACACTTGTCCTAAGAGTGGGCTCTAAACCAGTTTTCCAATACGTGTGAAGTTTTGACATTTTGACATGCGTTTTCCTCTGAATTGTTACAAAATATCAAACACGTCAAAACTTGTCAAACAAAATATTCTGAAATATTTCTGGTTTGACCTTATGAAAATGTTCTAAGATAGATTGTATTTTAAAGGTTATTTACCGAGATAAATCAAGCATTCTGATTATTTCCTCAAAAAAAATGGTTGATAAAAATGTCATTTTCCACTAAAATTTTCAAGCTCATTTAGTCAATGTTTTTGCTGGAAAACTGCGCCTAGCTTTTCTGGGACTGATCATCGCAGTCTTGGACTGCCAAACTATGAGGAAAAACTATAAATTTATATCGTTATTGCCATGGATGTTTTTATTAAAATACAGATCACTTGAAACTTGACTGATCAATCATAAATCTTAATACTCACTTCCAGTAACGTTAGCAGGACCTGATTCACCTTTGTTAGCAACAATGTTGTTGTTTCATAAAGTAGTAATATTGCTGATATATAGTATGGTTTAAAACTAAAAGTATTCTGCATTTCTCTGAATTGTTGAAATGTTAGTTCAAATTCCACTGAAAGAAAAACCTATGCAAAAACATAAGACCTTTCAGATAATTGCAGGATTTCTAAAATTTTTTTTCAGGACTATTGTTCTTCAAGTGGCATGTGAAAATTTAATTATTTTTAAGGCTTCTATTCTTTATTGTATAATCCATTTGCTTCATCGCCGCACAACCCCCAGTGACATCACTAGGAATGAGAAAAGTGTGAAAAGATGAGAAATTTGCCCTCAAGCATTACAACAAGATTTTAATCAACAAGTAAAAGGTGTATGTGGTCCCACTGCATTGAAAAGAAGACAAAAATGGGAGAACTTTGCCCTTACAGCACAAAGTACCATGAAGGTGCATGTTAAAGGAGGCAAGATTTTCAGGAGCAATCTGTACAGGGCTAACACAACTTTTTCTGAAAGCGAAACAAGCAGGTTTGGCCATAATCTCTCATGTCCTTTCCTAATAGCAAAGTGTCAAAATTGAAAAACATGGTCTGAATGTCTCCATATTTCATGGACCCAGAGTTTATCTTCGCATTCTAACAGTAATTTAGACCAAGCCTTCTAAAATTGCTGTGCACTTTCTTGAAGGGGAATAAGTTACAGATGATGTGTTACATACTAGAGCGTTCCCACCTGAAGTTAAATGATACTCTCCACGGCACCCAGTTGTGCCATTTGCAGTTGGTTTTACCTTGAAAATGCAGATTACTCGCCAAGAGGCGTTCCTGATCGTTCAGGTCTGGGCAAAATCTCACATGATCCAGAGGGCATATGTTTGATTTATGTCTGAGATACTCTTTTACACTCCTTCACTCACAGACTTTAATAGCAAAACACTGCATAAACATATGTGTTGAAGGACAAGACTTGTTTACTACACAGTCCAAAGGGGAAGCATCAGGTTTTCTGGATTGATATTTAGTACTTGAACAAGAGAAAATGTTGTGTCAAAGCCAAGGAGCTGGAATGACTGTCAACTAGTGTCATCTTTGCCCTGGCTTTCAGTCACTTTCTGTAATTAGATATTAAATTTTGTGTGGGGTACACCTGATACTCCAAGCATGTCCACTCTATTAAATAAAATACAATCCAGGGGGAAATGCAGTGAGCCTAGGTATTGTGGACAGCTTTGAAATCAGATGTTGTAACTAAAAGTCTTCATATTTTTATCATTTTTTCGTTTCTTTCTTTTATTTTTTTTCTTCATGAAGGATGAAAGTCAAATAGCTTACTAGTTCCTGGGGATTGCTGACTCAGTTGGAAAGTTACTGAATTATGTTCTTCAGTCTGGTGAATCAGTAGATGAGGATTAATGGTTCTGTAAGATCTTCAAAGTTTGACTTCCAGCTGAGAATATTTTATTGCTGTATCTGCTGACTCAGCTAAAAAAAAGTTCCTGGTTTAAGTCTCAGAGTTAGACATTTAAATATGCATTTTAAATGAATTCAATTAAGATCCTATTGCTACCCTTTGATTCTCAACTTGCAAGGTGGGAGCTTTAAATTAAAAAGCTAAAGGGAGATCAGATTTACTCCCTTTGCTGTCTCAGTCTCAGTCCTTTAAGTTCTTACTAACCTACCCAGTTTGAGGCTGAGAGTGCTCAAACCTGAAACTTAAAAATACTTACGAAACTTAAATATCTTTAAGCTCAGTCATTTCCGGAGAAGATATTTGATGCTTAACTTGAGGTAGTAACTATTATAAAAATTAGAAAACACCGTTGTAGCCATTTGCTTTTCCAGACTTCTCTGTGCGCTAAGTACATACAGCTCTGTCTTAAATAGCTGCTTTTCAGCAGCTAGAAATAACCAGGGAACAGATGCAGAGAAACATAAGATGAAATTTACTGTAGATCTGGTTGTGAATCAAAGACAAAAGCAGGGCCAATAAAATGTTGAAGTCAAAATCCATGAAATCAGGAGTTTACACCACAGAAAATCCAACCCTTAATTTACTTCATTAAATAGTGTCCATTGGTCCCACATAACAATCCTATTTTTCTTCCTTTCTAATTTGCTATTATTATTAATTGTTACTCCTACTATTATTGCTATTAACTCCCTATAACAACAATTGACCTTAAATGAACTGCAGAAAAGGACTTCTGAAACTCAGCTTCAGTGTAATGAAGTGGCATTTTAATTCATTTGCTTTATTGAGTTATTTGAGTTCATCAAATAGTTTGATTTTACTTACTTATTCATTTACTTATTTAATCTAAATAATTCATTTATTTATTTAATCTGCAGGACTATATCTTACTGGTATCATGGAGACATGGTGGGCTGGTTTCTATGACTGGAGTGTTGGAATCGAAAGATACAGGCTCTTCAAGAAGGACAGGCAGGGGAGACAAGGAGGGGCTGTTGCCTTCTATGTCAATGACCAGCTGTAGTGCATGTAGATCTGCCTAGGGATGGATGAGGAGCCGACGGAGAGTTTATGGGTCAGGATTAAAGGGAGGGCAGGGTCAGGTGATGTTACAGTGTGGGTTCTGCTACAGGCCACCTGTCCAAGAAAACCAAGTGGATGAGGCCCTCTATAGACAGGAGTCGTTTCATGTTCACAAGCCCTTGTCCTCATGGGGGACTTCAACCACCCCGATAACTGTTGGAGGGACAACACAGCAGGGCATAAGCAACCCAGGAGGTTCCCGGAATGTGTTGATGATAACTTCCTTTTCCAAGTGAAAGAGGAGCTACTGAGGAGTGGTGTTATACTGGACCTTATTCTCACCAAGGATGGGCTGGTGGGGAATATGAAGCTCAAGGGCAGCCTTGGCTGTAGAGATCATGAAATGGTGGAGTTCAAGATCCTTAAGGCAGGGAGGAGGTCACACAGCAAGATCACTGCTTTGGACTTCAGGAGAGCAGACTTTGGTGTCTTTCAGAGGTCTGCTTTGTAGAGTACCATGGGATACAGCCCTGGAGGGAAGAGGGGCCCAAGAAAGCTGTTTAGTATTCAAGGATCACCTCCTCCAAGCTCAGGAGCAGAGTATCCCAACAAAGAAGAAGTCAGGCAAAAAAATCAGGAGGCTTGCATGGATGAACAAGGAGTTCCTGGTCACACTCAAAAGCGAAAAGGAGGCCTACGGATGATGGAAGCAAGGACAGGTGGCCTAGGAGGAATACAGAGAAACTGTCTGAGCTGCCAGGGACCAGGTTAGGCAAGCTAAAGCCCAGATAGAATTAAACCTGGACCAGGACATCAAGGGCAACACAAAAAAAACCCTTCTATAAGTATGTCAATGATAAAAAGAAGAGGAGGGAAGAAGTGGACCCACGCAGGAAGGAAACAGGAGACCTGGTCACTCAGAATATAGAGAAGGCTAAGGTACTCATGAATTTTTGCCTCAGCCTTCATTAGCAAGGACTCTAATCACACCACCCAAGTCACAGAAGGCAAAGACAGTGTCTACAAGAATGAAGAACTGCCCACTGTAGGTGAAGATCAAGTACAAGGACACCTAAGGAACCTGAAGGTACACAAGTTCACGGGACCTGATGAAATCCATCTGCAGGTTCAGAGGGAACTGGTAGATTAACTTGTTAGTTCATCTATAAACTTGAACTATCCAACCTATTTGTGAAGTCATGGCAGTCCAGTGAAGTTCCCACTGACTAAAAAAGGGGAAACACAATGCCCATTTTTAAACAATTTTAAAAGGCAGACAAAGGGAACTACAGGCCAGTCAGTCTCACCTCTGTGTCCAGCAAGATCATGGAGCAAGTCCTACTGGAAATTATACTGAGGCATATGGAAACCAAGGAGGTGATAAGTGACATCAAACATGGCTTCACTAACTCTTACAAATTTGGTGGCCTTCTATGACAGGGTTACAGCATTAGTGGATAAGAGGAGAGTAACTGACATCATTTACCTGGACTTGTGCACAGTATTCAACACTGTCCTGCACAACATTCTTATCTCTAAATTGTAGAGACATGTATTTGATGGATGGATCAGTTTGTGGATGATTGAACTCAAAGAGTTGCAGTCAACAGCTCAATGTCCAAGTGGAGACCAGTGACAAGAGGCATTCCTCAGGGGTTGGTACTGGGACCGGTGCTGTTTAACATCTTTGTTGTCGACATGGGTGTTGAGATTGAGTGCACCCTCATCAAGTTTGTTAATGACACCAAGCTGTGTTGAGCAGTCAACAAGCTGGAGGGGAGGAACACCTTCCAGAGTGACCTTGACAGGCTTAGGAGGTGGGCCTGTGTGAACCTCATGAGGTTCAACAAGGCCAAATGCAAGGTCCTGCACATGGGTCGGGGTAACCCCAAGCACAAATACAGGCTGGGCAGAAAATGGATTGAGAGCAGCCCTGAGGAGAAGGACTTGGGAGTGTTGGTTGATGAGAAGCTCAATGTGAGCCACCAATGTGCACTTGCAGTCCAGAAATACAACTGTATCCAGGCTGCATCAAAAGAAGCGTGGCCAGCAGGTCAAGGGTGGTGATTCTGCCCCTCTACTCTGCTCTGGTGAGACCCCACCTGGAGTACTGTGTCCAGCTCTGGGGCCCTATCATGGTTTGGGCCAGATTGGCCAATGAGACAGGTGGTCTCCCCCACCTCTCTTTCCAAAAAGAGGAGAGAAAGAGAGAGAGAGATATTTATGAGTTTAGAAAAAAAACTACACTACTTCAATGAAAGTATTAATAAATTAATAAAATAATAACAATACATAATGAAATAATGAAACATATACAAAACCATATCAAGCTCCCAGGATGACGATCATGTCACCAGCAGCGACAGTGAAAGTCCCAGACTGGACTTGGCAATGGATGAGACCTGGATTCCGGAGCTGGATTCCAAATCTGGATTCAGGAATACTCAGATCACGATCAAAAGCAGATGAACAGACAGAGTCCTCCTTGGACGCCCGCCATTGAAAAAAGAAGCCTGACCCCTTTGATCCCTCAGCTTTTATACTGACTGGGATGCAGATGGTATGGAATAACCTGCTGGTCAGTTTTGGGTCCTTTTCAACCCAAATCATTCTATGATTCTATGATTATGCTTTTAACAAGTATGGAAAAGAGATATTATGACTGACTGCAATATTTACAAAATTCTTTAGTAAATGTATGGGAAGTACTGGAGAAGACAATAGGAAAGGTGAGAGAGAACTGCAAAGAAAGGCTGAGACAGTTCTTACTTTTTAATAAGCCTCACAAATCACATAATATCCCTTAAACAATGGTTACACCTTGGACTCCCGTCGAGTCCACCTCACCATTGATATTGCAAGCATGACACCTCTTATCCGTTTATTAACCTCTCCATTTTATGATCTGTTAGTCATAGATGCACATCTGCTTCACAGACCATAACAACACCACCTGCCTAAACATCTTAAAAGCAAGGTGACTAAGTACATAAGCAGGACACATGTTACCCAGCAATGGAGAGTGTATCTTGGTGGTACAACCAGTGGAGCAGCAATAGCCTCAGCTGCCCATATGGTGCACACTTGTGGTCGACTGGCATGG
The DNA here is from genome assembly GCF_964199755.1 of Larus michahellis. Classification (NCBI taxonomy): domain Eukaryota; kingdom Metazoa; phylum Chordata; class Aves; order Charadriiformes; family Laridae; genus Larus; species Larus michahellis. Next base: position 9,823,643 of record NC_133896.1, read on the forward strand.
GGCTTGGCTGAATAGTGAGAAAATCTCAGGTTCAAACAGTTGCAAATTATTTAAAGGGAATAGGGGTGTGAATTTGTTATGTGATCATGTAATGGAAGAGCCTCTCACAATACATATGTGCAAGCCGCAGGGTCAAGGTTGTGAACACTAAGCCTGAATCTCTGTTCTTTCATGGACCAGTGCTATACTGTAGCTTTCCGCTCAGTAAAAATAAACTCTCTAAAAGTTCAAATGAGTTCTCCTATTTAAAGCTCAGGGGAGATAGCTTTGGTGTTCTGAATATTCTAGCAATCAACCAGTCCCGTAAAGGAATGCCTTCTAGCTTTGAATGCATTTCAAGTGCCTCTGTCGCACCTCTACTTACTCAGATACTCCAAAACAGCCAGCCTTTGCTCTGATGTTGAATGAATATTCTTGCTAGGCGGCACTCCTAGGAAACAGCTCCTCAGCAGCCATGCATTGGAAAGAACCTGTCTACTGCCTTTTCATGTATTTGTTTGCCTAGAATAGGTGTCCCCTGAAATAGCATTATGGTTTTTACTATACATGATAACTTGAATAAATAATAGAATCATCGAATCATAGAATGGTTTGTGTTGGAAAGGACCTTAAAGATCATCTAGTTCCAACCCCCTGCCATGGGCTGGGACACCTCCAACTAGATCAGATTACTCAAAGCCCCACCCAACATGGCCTTGAACACCCCCAGGGATGGGCCATCCACAAGTTCTCTGGGCAACCTGGGCAAGTGTCTCACCACCCTCACAGTAAAGAATTTCTTCCTAATATCTAATCTAAATCTACCCTCTTCCAGTTTAAAACAGTTACCCCCGTCCTATTGCTACACTCCCTGATCAAGAGTCCCTCTCCATCTTTCCTGTAGGCCCCATTGAAATATTGGAAGGCTGCTAGAAGGTCTCCCTGGAGCATTTTCTTTTCCAGGTTGAGCAACCCCAACTCCTCACCCTGAATATGAGGAACTTCTCTCCATATTCCCCTTTTTTTTAGATGACCGTATTGATCAAAAGCTAGAGAGTAGGGGCGTACAAGTTGCACTGCTGAACAAGCTCCATCAATGGGGGTTGTTTCATAAAAATGTGATCCCTGTGCCGCAGCTATGGTTTATAACGGTGTAACTGGTGAGACAAGTCTCTGTTAATGTTTGAAGTAAGAGAGAGCTGGACTCTGATCTTACCACTTCTGCATATTCCTGAGAAGTCAGTGGCTGAGAGCGAGGGCTGGTGCTTCCTGCTTGCAGTGCAGCCTGTACCAGGGATGACAGCCTGGAGACAGCGAAGTGACCTCGTATTACCCTTCATCTGGAACGAAAGGCAGCCTGGCACCGCCCTTGCAATCCAAGCGCTTCTTTGCTCCATACAAATGTTCCAGCAATGTCACTCGTCAGCTGCTGTGTGTTTCCTGCTGTCGATGTGGCTCCTTCCTTACCTGCAGTTAGACTGTGCCGAAAGCCCAATGCTAAAATTGGATCATGCCAAAATTTTGAAATCATTATTGTCTTGTGGGTAAAATAAGGACCATGTTTAATACAATTATGGTTTGGTTGATGCTATTTGTTGGTTTAGAAGATATAAACTTGTGAAGAAAGGCAAACATAAGTTTTTCAACAGTCAGTTTTTGAATGGTGCTCAGTGGAAACACTACTGCCCTGTAACCAACATAAGAGTTCATTTAGCTTCTGTCTTTTTGGGAATCCCTTACCTGATTTTAATTACTAAAACACACTGAATGAAATCCTGGACTTTCCTAAAGCTATTAGCAGAATTCCCCTGGTCTCCATCAGGGCCAGGATTTCACCCGCTCCCTCACATTCCTACTTTGGCCTCCACGCTTTATAGCTGAGAAATTTCATAACTGAATTGCTCATCTCAGCCCACAGGGCATGGCTGCTGACCCTACTTTTACACGGCTGGTGTGGAATACAAGGATATTTCAGGAAATTTCATCTGCCAAGAGGCTCTTTCCACCACACTATCACCTTAACAACTGCGGGGGAGCGAGTACATAATGTGCTTGACATTAGCACCTGTTTTTATAACACTCCAGTTAAATACCAGAGGCCAAGACTACTGGATCTTATTCAAAATACTTCTTACCCTTAAACCAGATTGTTTCTCAGAAAAATGCTGGAGAAGAAAATGATTTTCCAAAAGACAGTCAGCCTTTTTAATCGACTGGGTGATTGCTTGTGAAAAATCACTGATTGCACATCTAAGTTGGAATTAGACATGTTTAAATGTCACTGATTGGAATACCTGACACTGTAAACCTAAATGAAGGAGAGATTGACAAAATATCCTAATCAGGAAAGGAGACCATTGAATTAACTAAATATTCTAATGTACTTAATGAATTATACAAAGGGTGATTAATTCAGTTCTAAACCAAATCAGCAGTGACAGGCAGTGGATTTTTTAGTTCTTACTTAAAGGTTTGCGTGGCAATGACTTTGGTAAAATCCCTGCACAGCTATTCATATAAAGATATTCAATATATCTTTACCTTAAATATTCAGTAGAAGAACCAACATTAAAAAAAGAAAAAAAAAAAAAAAGAAATGGAAACATCTACCCCATTTGCACTAAACAGTAAATGTAACATGAGCATCTCAAAAAAGTCAAGCAAGGATGGATCTCCAGTGGCTCCTGGATCTATGTGCAGAAAGAGGAGTTACGATCGTGTGGTTCTGTTCTTGATATGCCACAAGCTACATCATTTTACCTAGTAATTCCCCTGCAAAGTTCACCATGTCCAACCCAAGCACATATTTTTCTCGTCATACCTTATATTTACAGTTCTGGTAACTTTACCACAATCCTAGGAAAATTATTCCAGTGACAAATAATCTTAGTGTTTGTACTGTATCCTTGTGTCTGCTCTTTGCATTATGGTGTTCATGAATTTGCCTTAGAAATAAAATACTTTTTTCTTAATTTAAAGCTTTGATTGCATTGATAATTATGTATCGTAACAACACATAGGCTTTCTGATAATTATATTAATAGGCCTTGCATTCCTAATGCTCTTTCAGTACTAAATTATACTGAAAGAAGCTTCATCATTCCATGACTGTCCTGTAAATAAAAGTTAGATACTTTTATGTCAATGTGATTGTTTATCTGCTACCTTTTCCCTGATATTAAATAACAGAAATACAGCGAAGTCAGCTTGTTGCTCATATTTTCATAGTTGTTTTTTTTTTAAATAATGTTTACATTATCCTTTGTATATCTAATATTTTTGCACGATAGGCAGGAAAAAAGGAAGATAGAAATCGAATATATATTTTATTAAAATGCGTGACATGAGTAATAGGACACTCACCCTGGGATTTGTATGAATATTCAAAATGCTACATGCCCCTATTGACAAATGTCTCTGAATTCACAGCCATGAATGGCACATGGGCACCATAGACTTTTACTAAAGGCTATATAACCTGTTATGTGTGATTGTTTAGATTTTCCTCTCTTATTTTTTAAGTGAAATGTAACACTAAGAAGCTACCACACCTGTAGAAAACCATAATTTTGGTGTGCATCCTTCATGGATGGAAAAAAATGATATGAAGTGACCCTCTTCTTTACCTGACCAGGTTTACCCTAGTCTTGTGATTAAAATATCACAGTCAAACACAATTAAATTGTCAAGGAATTCAGCAGCAAGATTTGTTGCCTCTTCATTATTTCCCATCATTCTTAAGATGTCTACTGGTTTAAAAACAGGTGTTTGTGGTTATCAATCACCTTGGAAAATAAACCCCTGGGCCAGTTTTCACTGGTTTGTTGATGGGGTGAACATATCTGCCTACAACCATTGGTTAACAAGCACACATAATTCAGGAAGTCGCAGTTGCTATTGTCTATGTTGGAGCATTAAAATGATAAGTGTTTGCACTGTTGGAAGGGTTTATGGGCAGAGGAGAGAGATTCAGCAAATGATTTCCCACTGAAAACATTTTATAAGGAAGCAAATGACATTTTCTGTATTTCTGTGTGTTTTCTAAGGTATATAGTTATTTATTTTGTGTTTCTAAAAGCTGCAGTCCACTGAAGAAACTTCAAAAATATCTTAGATGTGGAACATCATTGGAGAAAATATTTAGCAAGCCAGTATCTGAGGCAGGGAAACTTGGTTTCTGATTTATTGATTTCTATTTCTGGAGCTGAACTACCTAAAAGTCAGGGAGCAGGAACAAAAGTCCAAGTCTTCACTTTACCCAATGACTGCCCTAATCCAAACTCTGAACAAATCCAAACTCTGAACGCTACCTGAACACTAGCATGAACTTTTTCATGAACTTAGTCTCTGAGCCTCCTAAGAAGGAATAGAGAAATGGTGTTCTTTTTTCTAAATATTTCTTACTTTCTGTTTTGGTTGGTGATCTCAGGTGGTTTCTGGACTCCACCATGAGGAGCACTGCAAATGAAACTCAAACATCTAACCAAAGGTCTAACCACAGACTGCACTGTGGGCAATCACTTAGAAGTTAAGCATTGTACCAGCACGTGTAGTGATCCCTAAGTTCCTTTGCAGATTCAGATTTTAACTCAATTTAGTTTCTGAAAACTGGTCATCTAGAGCTCTTCCCATTATCAATGGAGATGAATAGGCAACTCCAGGAGGGGAGTGACCTCATTGCAGGATAGCTGTGCTAAGCCAGAGGCACTTCCTTCAGGAGATTCTTCATACTTAAACTAGACTAAATGCCTAAGTTTCAATAGGTGGAAGTGGTTAAATGAATCCTAGCCTTCATGACTTAATTTGCCATCAGTAAAATTACAGCTGTTCTCTACCTCAACAGGAGGCTGTAAGGCTAAATACATTGAAGATTGAGAAATGCTCAAAAATGAAGGCTGAGTACGATCTATGAACACAGAAGTCAGCAGGATTTTTGCTACTGACTTCAGTTGTGCCAGGATTTAACCTGAATGATTTAATTTATATCTGAAGGAAGCTTTTATTATTTTTTATGTCCTAGTAATCACAGAACAGGTGAAAACAGTCAGTATTTGATGACTTTCAGAAAATCAGGCTTTCTTATTATGAACTGCTTACAAAAGACAATAATATAACTCTGAATAGCAAGGAAGGCTTAAATAATGTCTTGACCATATCGCCTGTATTATGTTTTATAACATTTCTAAGTATGATCACTTTTGCAGATGCTGGTTGCTATGGTTCTCACATGGGGACTTTGGATATTTAGAGATGTATGGATGTATATAGCATATTGTTTCACTGAATGTCAGCTCCTGAGCCACTAGACACACACAGCTAGAAAAAAAGTGTTTGGCCTTTATAAAGGATAGTGATACATTCACTGAAAAATTTTGGTCTTGGTAATCTCAAACCACTAACAGCCTTAAAACCACTCTTGTATTTCCTTAAGCAGTAAAGATGCAGAGCAGACATGATTATGTTCTGCCTAATATCATCAGATGCTGGAGCAGTTCCCAGTTCCTATACCTAGCTGTGTGCCCAGCTGCATTCCAGCTCCATACCAGTCACACTACACCAATTTTTCTCCCCTACTTTGTGTGTAGGCAGGGAAATGAGCCAGTAAAACCCTCAGTGCTCTCTAAGAAGTTGATTGGACAATGAAGTATAGACACAGACTTTTGTGTCAGAGGTTTTTTGTTTTTTTTTTTTTCTTTTTTAACAAAAGTCAATCCTTTGCAGACAGGTCACCTTGGCTGCTGTTATCCTGGTGACTACTGATCACTTCTGAAGGAAGCTTTCTGTGACTCTAGTTCTCCAGAGTTTCAGATGAACTTGGAAACACATGGGTATCTCATAAGATTTGGCATATGAAAATATTTTGTTACGTAGATACAGATATGCATTCAAGTGTGTAAAACCAGACTCTGACAAGCATTAAAAATATCCTAGCCAGTCAGTTCTTTCTATAGTGTTGGTTCATTTGCAGGATGATATCTTAGCAAGAATATGTGTAAGAAACTCAAAGTCTTGCAAGGTGTCTAGAGGCAGTGTAATTATTAATTAAGCATTTTAGCTAAGGACAGAGTTTAAATTGTCTGGTAGAATCATATAATAGTACCTCACAAAATTATCAGAGAAGCAGAATGTTCCTTTTACCTCAAAGCATTTCTAAAAAAAAAAAAAGAACTTATGAGATAATAATACTTGGCTTGCATGAGGAGAAAAGGAAAAGAAATATTTATATTTTTCCAAATATAGAGAAATTACATTTCTCCCTACAAAACTCAGCAGAACATGTGGAATTTAAAAGGCAAACTCCTCTCCCTTTCGAGTTTCAGAAAAAAATAATTCCCAACAATGAGCTACAGTTTACCAGCTCTGACCTCCAAAGTTTTGGGCATCATGTGTCTTCAAGCCCTCACAATCCACAAGAGAAAGCCTGGCAAAGACAGAAGTGTGTGTTGCACATCAAAAAAAAGACCATATGCTAGCTCTGTGAGTGAGAGGGTAACCCCTAAATCGCACACTGAAGTAAGCTCAAACTCCAGCTACTTATGGGTCAGCAGAACAGAATAACACTGGCAGCTTTAGAGAGAAATCTCTGAGGCCTGAGTGGATGTGAAGTGGAAATAGTACTAATTTAAGGACTGGAAAGCTTTTATCTTTAACCTCTTGTTTACTGTTGCAGTAAGTCCAAATCTTATCCAAGCTGAAAGATGACCTTGATGTAAAAATTATGTAGTTATTGGAGGATGATGATCGATATCACCATGATAGAAATCCCTACATATGACTCAGCAAAGTACTACATCCAGGTGACCTGTTCAAGTCAGGGTGTGATTTGCTTGGGGTACCTAGAAGCTGTAAATGAAAGTAAATCTTTCTGTAATTGTCTATGCCTGTCATAAGAAAGCCTCTATTTCCTCCTCCTTCTTTTGCAGAACATTCCCATTTTCAGACACATTAAATGTATGCAATTCCGCATCAGAGAACATTCTGAGCTATGTGTGAGTCTTAGATACATCTCCATACTGTTTTGTTTCAATACATGCAGGAATGTATTCTGAAATGCCTATGGCTTGTGATGTCTTGTAAACTGAAACATTTTTTTTTAATGTGGTGAGGTTAACCTAGTTGAATTTTTATGCAAACATCTGTCAATGACATGAGAAAAACAAGTCTTGATTATCTGGTAGCCATCCATTATGCATACATGTTGGTAATAATAAAAAATGATCTGTGCCTTTGGCCCGGGAATAAAAGCACATATGGTGTCTGTGGGCTTAAACTTCAGTGTTATGTGTTCTGAAAAGCAAAAAACAATTCAATGATAAATGAAGAATCTCTAACCTTTTTTTCTCCTTCCAACGTTGCTGTGGGAGAGTATAATTTCTATCAAGGGGAAAAAAATACAAACAGAAATACTGGATTTGAAAAACTGTTTTACATGGTATTTTAATTGTTTCAGTGCCATAGTCCCAGAAACTAATTTACAATATATTCACTATCTTCTTCCTGTTACCTTATAAAGATTTCAGGTTTCAAACCAGGTTCAAATAGCAGCCTCTATTCTTTTCCACTAATCAAAAATTGGAGTCACAATAGGCAGATCAGGGTAAAAGAATTGTAAAATAGCTCGACAAAGAGGAACAGGATCTTTTCTTTACTTAGTGGAAGACTGATTTAAAAGCTGTCTGGTTCACATCAAAATGTCTTCCACAAAACTGATTCATTCTACTTTCTAACTTACACAGAACTAAAGGGTTTGGGATTTTTTTTTTTTTAATTATTTATTTTTACAATGTCTAAGCTACTCACATAGAATGTTTTACAATGGTGATCAAATTTGATGCCCAGAAAAAGCTGTGGGAATTGAGGCCCATGAAATCTTGTTTCAACTGCTTTTATATTTGCTGTCGGAGATGGATATCATTCTCAAAAGGAGAAGGGCGTTCCTTTGGCTCCCAGTGTATTGCTGATCCCTCCCTTGTCTGTTTGTCTTGGGAGACGCAGGAATAATTGTATAGCTTAGCCCTCAACCAGTGATCAGTAAAACTATTTCTTGGTCATCACTTTATATGCAGAAATAGTACAGCCTAGGAGGCTGTAAAGCCAGGAAAGAGTTTCCCAAACTCGGAAAAAAAGGGCAGTTATCTGCCCCAAACCCCTTATTACTGTGAGTTTTAATAATTAAATAGGTGGTTGGAGCTTTCAATCACTTTGCCCTAGCACTTCTCTTCGACTCCAGAGGAGGGAAGTAAAGGCAGTAACTCAACAGTGTCAAGGGAAGAGCAAGGCGTTTAGCTGGGAACAGATGGATCTGCTATAGAAAGCTCAGGTGTTCATTAGCAACTAGAAACCAACATTTGAAATTAGGGAAGAGAACAAATATCTAAAAGCAGGACATGCAAGAGCTCTTTGCATTATTTAGGGCTTGTGACGCATGCTGAGTACTTTTTTCTTCAAAAAGTAGGCCACTGAAATCATAAGGGCTATTAGTGGAGTCTAGTGCTATTTCTTGTGAGGAAGAGCCTGACTCATATGGTTGAATTTTTGATGGCTTACAATAAAAAGAAATGATCCAAGTCCTCTGATCATTCTATTTCAAAGCCCAATATAACATAAAGAGCGTTAATAAAGTTTTTTATGTTCAATTAAATATTTTAGTGTGTTTATTTTTCTTATAGTGTAATATTCCTCTTCTACAGTAGCTGCATGTAACTTATGCTTAGTTTTCGTTTTTGAATTGACATTGGACATCTTTTGCAATTCTCAGCAAAAAGCTGTAAAACTGTTTTAAAGGTAATTTTCTAAAAGTCTACTATAGAAATATAGTGTAAATAGCTGTGGTTGCACAACTTCAGAATCTATCATCACACATATTCTGCTGCCGGGAACTCTGAAGTTGTAGAAACTCAACATTAAGCAATCAATGAGGATATGGGATTTTCTAGCAAACTCACTGAGAGTTGCGTCTTCAACTTGGGAATGTTTACATTTTAAAAAAGCACTGATCTAATTAATCTGTGGTCTCTGTCAACAAAACTTAGAGCAACAGTCACTGTGTGAACCGGCACAAAGGAAGCAGTCAGATAACCCTGAAACAAGCTGCCCAGCCCAGATGGGTGGTCTTGCAGGTTGTCACCTGGTTTGCCCTTTCTGTTTACATCACTTAGTTATTTTTTCCATTAGAGAAGGCCTTCAGATGCAGGGCTGATTGGTGTGTTTTCTTAGTTTTCGTACCCATTCATCATGTTCTAAATATTGATTCTGCAGCTAGAGTCCTGTGTCACTGGAATCCTGGTTACTTGAATCAATAGAGGATATTCTTGTTACTAGGCTGATAGGATCTGGATGTCTGTGACAAGCCTTTTATTTTCACTGCTAAGGCCATCACTATGTGAGATAAATTTTCTTGAGAAGGACCTAATTTTTAAGATACCTGCACACTCAGAATGAACATCCTGTGTTCAGAGTTGAGTGAGAAACACCTCCTTTGTCCCTCAGTCTGAAATCTCTTTCATCTGTTTCATCCTACTGCAGATTTCATGGAGGTTTCTGGGGAAAAAAGGGGCTACAGCTCACATCCTGCGATAGAGAGTAACCTAGGACAAGCAAATCAGAAACTTGGAGCTTTCCACATGCCTGCTTCAAGTAAGGTTTTGTAAAAGTAACATTAATCAAATAGTTTGCAGTTACTTTGTCTCCATGGCAGGCTGCCTCCATTCCACAGTGCCTATCGTGGAGTAGGTGAAGATCTTTCTTTCCCTCCCACATACACACACATTCTCTCATCTAATATTACATTTAGAAGAGATTGCTTCCAGCTTGGACTCCCAAATGTTTCCACTGGGAGACAGTAAATACTCCATTTGTGTAGCACGAGAATTCAGTGTATGTGCAATCGCTGCCTAATGAGATAAAACATAAATTGAAGGTCTGAATGGATCTTGGATATACTTATAGATTAAACACTGAACCATATGTCTAAAAAAAGAAGCAAAACTTCACTGTACTGGAAGAGAAATCAAGTAAGGAAAACACGACATATCTGGGTTTCAATTTTGTAGTGTTTTTAAGTGGATATTTACTGGTAAACTATATTTCACTTAAAATGAAGAGACCAGGGCAAATATACACATATATAACCCATGAATTGCATTACACAGAGAAATGGTCCCCTTTGAGGGGCATGAAATTGTAAAAGAAATATTCACACCAAGAAGAGGTTTGGTTGTGTTAAACTGCAGCACCATTAACAACAAAATCCTACTCTGTAGCTACTTTAAAGTTGAGCTGTTACCATTTTCAACCAAAATATTTAGTTATTGATTGAGACACTGACTCATTGTGGGTACCAGCAAAAAGAGGGAGGCAGGTAGTATTGCTTGAATTGCCTACTGAAAAGAGCCACTTAAAAGAGTGAGAAAGAAGGGAGGGAACAGAAAATTTCAAACTGGTTTTAACATTTAAAAATTATTTTTGTGTGTGAAAAGCCAATCTTTTTTATAAGAAAAAAGTTTACAAACTTTCCAGACAGAATTCAACTGCTTTTTTTCTTAAATCTAGTGTCAAAATTTGTCATTACATGAAAAATTATTTAATGTTAGAACAGTTTCCTGTTGCAAATAGCATATATGCTTGACAAAAATTGATCCTTTTTGATATGTGTAAATATAACAAAAAGGAACTTTATTTCAAAGATTTTTTCAAATCTGTTTTCTGAAAGGAAAAAGTTAGAGATCCATATGAGGGCTTACAATACCAAGTAGGGGCCTACAACCAAGGTTCAGAAAAAGGCAGAAAGAAAGGACATAGACAAGCTTTTTGTACTAGTTTAAATGTTGGACTGAAGCCTTAGTTTGGGTGTTTTGTCTGAATCAGTTCACATGTCACTAACTCGTTTCCGTATAGTGAACAAATGAATACATTTGCTTTTGAGTACTGGTATGGTCAATATGTGATCATTCTTGTTGATAAATGAACTCTTAAAACTTAAGCGAAAAAGTCATAAGTAAGAGCTGAGTGTTTGAGAATTCAAATAAATAATTTGTCAGGAAACTGTAACCATCTGTCAGTTCCTTGCACTGTTAGGTTTTTTCTTCTTTTTTTCCCAGGCCACTAGAGAAGATGGCCAAACTGCCAAAACCAAATAAAGAACATATCTTTTGCACTTTTGATCAAAACAAGTGAGAAGATGATCAGTCACATAAAGGAAAAAAAAATAAGATCATAAAGAGATTACTTAGATTGTCAAAATGAATCACAGATTTACACTATAAAATAGAGACCAAAAGTACATTCCTGAGTTATTCTATGTCAACAGTGATTTTAGATGTCAAGAAACTCACTTTCCAGCTCTATTCTACAATCAGCTTTCAAAGATCTAAGGCCAACATGGAAATGACAGGTGTTTGATATGAAACCGCTATTTGAAATTACTGGCATCTCATTAAGAATGACCTGACTTTCCAAGGTGTAAATTTGCATGAGAAACCACTCAATTTCTGGCTTCTTTAGAACTTAGATGCCATATCCTGATGGGAAACTACACCAGCTCCTGACAGGTTGAGGCTGTTTCTCCGCTTTGTTACTCACAGAAATTATAAAGACAATGCATGATGTAAACTGTCAGTGTAGACCAGCTCAGCTGTAACAGCGCTGACTCAAATACAAGAAGCAGCATTATCGCCAAGAAACGGGACACCGTGTCCTGCATAGGACTGTTCCATCAAGCAGACTTCTGCTACCGACGGTAGGAACGGTCTCCTCTACTGTAGGCATCTACATTTCCTCAGACACTCCGTTTGGGATCATGGTGATGTCAGAGGAGACAAATGTGCACTTTGAGGGACTAATTCATCTGACTTATTTTAGACATCTATTTTAAGAAGAAATCAGGAATGTCTATGCTTAGGGAATGCACTAAGTATCAAGAGAAAAGTTCTCTTAAACCTTGCACTGTATAAGCTGCATGGAGATTCACCGAAGAGGGAATCAGCCTTCTTGCCTGTAGGCCATTAACGCATCTAAGGAAAAGGCTGCTAATTGCAGTGAGTCCCTGTTGCAATTAGAAGTTTCTTGACTTAAGGTTAGTTTATTATTTTTCTGCTTTCATTGATTTTTCTCTTTTCCAATCAGATGCACAAAATACCCATGTGTTGTTTCCCCAGCAATGAATGATAGCTGGCCAGTTAAAAAAGTTCAGAGTTGCCAAACAAGACAATAATTACAGACTTTGTGTGGTCTCCTCTGCTTGGCTCAGGCTCCCTAAAGGCATGAATCTGCTATTTGTAATACTGCAGACCTCTAATACTCCAAAATCTTTAGCTTTCTCACTGTAAGCATGAAATGTTCTTAGGTTTTCAGCATTTAGAATTTTTTTTTAGCAATAAAATGAGGACTTTTAAAGTTGTTCTTCAAGGTATAGAATTGCATTGTCTGTTTTTTGAGTCTTTGATGTTTGCTTCTGATTAGTAAGGAGAGAAAAATACCTCTTCCTCCTTTTCCTCCATTTCCTTCTGAGTGAAAAGGGAAATTCTTGCGTACCTTTCAGTTTTAGAAGCAGCTGTCTTCAGCAACTAACAATTATCATGAGAAATTGAGTAAATTCATGAGAACTGGCAAGACTATTTCCCCCCAATACAAGAAGATTGTATAAAGAAACCACAAAAAACTTTAATTTTTTGAAATCTCTGCTTTGTTGTGAACAATTAAATATGCAAATGTAAATTATGTAGAGAACTTCCTCGTGGTCCATCTGTTAGAATATCTTCAGCACATTCTTAATGTTCATTGGGAAGCCATAAATAGAAAGAATAGTGCAGAGCCAACTATTTATCTTAGAATATTTTTAGTAAAATATTTATTCTAATTGTCTCCTCTAGCTTGTTGAAGTGATATAAGTGTTTGAAGACAGAGGAATAATGGACTGTGGAGCCTCTGCCAGTTAAACCATTAAGATTTTCAAAAGCATGCTCTAGGATAATGTATGGTTCAAGGAAGTGTCTAACTACATGTAAAATGGAGAAAATTTTTAAGTTGGCATCTCAACTGCCTACTATTTTGTTTTAAAGTGTTTCAGTGTGAATACAAGAGGCTTGCTTTCTGCTCTCTGAACTTTAGGGCATCACATCTGAGGAAATCACCCCATATCTAATTTATGTTCTAGATCTGAGATCATTGTATATGGGCACCTCTCTGATCCTATAAATAATGACTTCACTTTCAAATGTGCCATTTCCAAACATTGACACAACCATTATTTTTCATGATCTGCTATTGTGATGAAATATCACCCAGCCCTGGCCTCAGTCATAGGATAGGAAAATAATTTAAATTTCTAGGCCTGCTAAAAAAATAAATATAGGAAAAGAGAGAAAGAGTTTGTGGAAAGATATGTGGAATAAGCGCTAGTTTTTATACCAGGCAATATATAAACAGCTTAAAACCCAAAAAAGTATGAAATACAAAACATTATATGATATAGTGTCTATTGGGTACTTACCTTACATAGCAGACTACGTAACTCCATTTAAAGCATGTTGATTTTCCTCTTGTGGGTATATTTCAGAAGCATTCATGGATTTTAAGGAAAAAAAATATAAATATATATATACTTAGCAAACAGGTGTATTGGACTGAGGTGCAAATTCTTTACTCTGCCTCAAGCTTCATGGGCAATATTGGAAAATTAAGGAAAACAATGCTACTGTTCTCCAACCGTAACTTGCCCATGACCTTGCCTGCATGAACACCCCAGTATCACACTCAGCAGCCAGGTGCAGGAGTGCTGACTGTCTCCTGAGGTCCAGCCAACCTCTCCTGTCCCAGCAGTTTCATGGGGTAGGAATTGAATACAGTGTCATGGCCACGCTTAATGGCTGCAGTGTTGCAGTCTCTAGATTCAATTTTTCAACATTTAAAAAAAAAAACCAAAACAATTCCTGTCCTTTTTTTTTTTCTTATTTATACTTTGGTTTGATTTTGCTAGAAAAACAGAGTAAATGTCTGCATTGTTTTGCAAAGTGCCTTTTGGTACATTTCTTATGTAAATACTGCTGCTAAAATTTTCCATGTTACTAAAAGTTTGTGTAAAATCAGTTCAGGGACAAGTTAAATACAGTAGATTTTCTTCATATTGTGACTACTGAAAAGTAGTATAAAAGACCTCTGCTGAACCACTGGAAAAAACTTTGCAAACCATGGCTACATAAATAGGTATGTGCTAGTAAATTCTAAGTTATGCATCCTTTTTATTATGGTTTTGTATTAATGTCTAAAGAATGTACTTTTGTTATGTTGAGCATAGACAGATTCCAGTGCGTTCACAAGAAACATAGTAATTTCTGTTTCCTTTAACTACTCCAGTAATTTCAGCCTGACAATCAGAGGTGATCAAACTAAATGGCAAAAACTTGACCTGGTTCAATTGTTTTCCCTCAGGTAGTATCCGAGGTGTTCCACGGCCAACATTTCTCCATCTTCAAATCTCCGCTGAAGATTTTCTCTCTGCTGGAGAAATCATTAACATTCTCTGTACTGTTCAACATCTCTACAAACCTTGTGCAGCAATACGGACTAATATATCAGCAGTCAATAGCCCTGGCAATACACGATTAGCTCAGCTCTGTATCAGACAGAAACTACATCTTCTCCACTTCCCCCAGAGCCAGAGAGAAACAAAGTGCTTCTTAAAGGAGGGGTGGAAAAGGGAGGAAGGAAGGAAGGAAGGAAGGAAGGAAGGAAGGAAGGAAGGAAGGAAGGAAGGAAGGAAGGAAGGAAGGAAGGAAGGAAGGAAGGAAGGAAGGAAGGAAGGAAGGAAGGAAGGAAGGAAGGAAGGGAGGGAGGGAGGGAGGGAGGGAGGGAAAAAATAAGGGAAAAAAATAAGGGAAAAAAATGTTTTCCCTGAACTTCCTAACTTCATATTTGTATCTGGAGAGCTGCCTCATGATGAAGTTGGTAATAAAATGGAATCCTTTCTGGCAGTGGTACCAAATGCCTGTAAAAGGCAGTTTCCATCTGCATGGACCAGAGTACTCTCTCTTCTACCAGAATACACACCTGCCTCTGCTGGTGCAGAAATTCTTCTCTCTCAGACTTGACGAATGCAATTCTCCATTCCTAGGAATGAAGGAATGAAGTTTTATAAACAAAGAAAGCCACTATTTGTTTGAAGAACAATAGCAGGCCCTGCTTAGTAATGTGCTATCCTGAGCACACCACCATGACTTTCTTCTCTGACCACAATGATCACAGGAGGGCATTTAGGGCCTCCCTCATGAGGTTTTGGTGTAGACATATAAACAAATAATTGATTATTTTTTTTTCTAATTATTATACTTTTCACAGCCATAAATTGGTTATAAGGTACCTAAGACTGCTTTTAGTCCTTTTTCTAAGTAGAGACCATAATCTCTTGGGGCAAGAGGAGACTCAGGAGGTGTCTAGACGGAGACAGAAAAACTCCCTGATGATGGAGGGGACATGTAGCAAGAGGTGCTTTACATCTGAACATTCTGCCTATCTGCAGGACATTCCTTTGAGGCCTGTGTCCTCCAGCTCTGGAATAATTTCTAATCCCTCTATACCCCTCAGCTCAGGATATTTCAGTGAAACACTATTAGCAGGGTGAGGGCTAGGAAGTGGGCTGGCCAGTGGGAGCTGGTGGAGGTCTCACTGCCCAGTGGGTCTGGCCCAAGCATGAGCAGTCTGTGAGAGAAGATATGTGTGTGCAGCTCACCCCCTGAGAGAGCACGGCTGCAGGCCTCATCACTTTTGGAACAAAACAGTGAAATTCTCCCATTTAATTTATGGCTTGTCTATTCTACAGGCCACACTGGAGAGTAGGATTAGCCCAAGGTAGCTGTAAAGGAGCCAATTCACGCACAAGACAGCATGACCACAGCAGGATGCAACTCAGAGGTATGAGCTTTGCTTCTCAGAGGTGCATAACAGCCTGAAAGGCACTCCAGCCTTGTTTGTTTAAAAGCTAGTTTGGGTCCCTCTAAATTATTCTTCAGAAAGAGCATCCTTTTCTTTTTTCTTTTTCTCTTTTTTCTTTTTTCTTTTTTTCTTTTTTCTTTTTTCTTTTTTCTCTTTTCTTTTTTCTTTTTTCTCTTTTCTTTTTTCTTTTTTCTCTTTTCTTTTTTCTTTTTTCTTTTTTCTTTTTTCTTTCTTCTTTTTTTCTGAAGCTCACAGACTGAAAAAAACAAAGCCAAATAAATGAATCAAAGCATGTTCTCTAGACTGGGAAGACAGGAAATAGGGAGAGAGATTTATTGGTTTTAATTTTTAAATCTTGGGAGGTGCTCAAAACCTCTGCTGATGGGACCATATAAGTAGCTAGATAGAGACAGTAAATATCAGGAGAAGCAATGATAAATCTTGCTCATGTTTTTATTGGGACAAATCCAGAGTTTGTATAGCTGAATTATGTGCCAAAAAATTTCAAAGTTGAGTGTCTAGAAATAAGTACCTATATCCATGTGGGAATCAGTGTGAACTGTGAATTCTCAGTACCTCTAAAAATTGCTTTCACGTAGTTACAATTTATAGGACTACCTTCAGACACCGAGCTTTGAAAAATTTGGCCAGGATTCCTACCTATTTATTGTTTCCTGGGCCAAAAAGAGTGATGAAAGTAGCTGGCTTTTTTATTATTATTTCCATATGCAATATATTTATAAGAATATTTATGCAAGGAATGTTACAGAAATTCCATGCTTTGTTTCCTTTGTGAAAGATACCTTCCTCATAAGAAACACATTATGCTTGGTCAAATATTTCTCTCTATGGGAGGATTAGATCCACAAAACTGTAGGGTTCTCATTTATCAGAAGCACTTAATTTATCACCTGGCTTTTATTAAAAAAAAAAAAAGAGAGAGCTCTATTCTGTTTGGACAGCCACTGTACACTGGATTTAGGAGATTAAGGTTTACTCTAGAAAAGTGTTATTGTGAGATATGATATGAATAGCATGACATCATTTCTGGCAATACTGTATCAGTGAGTGAAAAGAAAAAAACCCAACATGCAGACAGCTTTCTGATAAAGGGAAAGAGTTCTATAGTCTTTTCAAAATTTACTGTGTTTTAAGATTGTGTATGTCATATTCCAGCCTAGGAATAAGAATAGACAAAACAGCAATAAATTCTTCAAAGGGCATTATTTGAAAATATATTGATGTTTCTAAGTGTGGGAGAAAGAGGAATTTAGAGTAGATTAATGAGGAGCCAGTGGGCTTGGATATATTTTATTACTTACCAGAAAGCTAAGGATTTTTACTTTTTACTTTTACTTTAAATCCTTGTATGGATACAATACTTAAGATTTTTAAAAAATAACCAATTATATGTCTTTTTTTTCATCAGCTGTATGATCTTGTTTTAACTTTCATGATATTATGGGAGGAGATATTTACTCAAAAATTAGTTCATTATAATCACTATATTCTCCTCCAAATCAGGACAAACTTTTATTAAATCATTTTGGTTATTATACTTGATAAATTAATTTGCATGGAATAAACAAATATGACCTACCTATAACAAAGTATATTTCGTTACACAAGATTCTGTTCTAGTTAACAAAATTGTGGTTTACTTATTTTTGTCATTGCTATACAATTTTTATAACACATTTTCACTACTTTTAAAATAATTGAGAATCACTGCAGAAAAGTGTGTCAGGATATTATCTGGTTTATCAACACTAAATTCTCCCCCACAGGTTTGGCATTTTACATTCGTGGGATTTAAGGTGTATGAGAGAGTGTCATAAGCAATACTGTTACTGGGTGGTCTTTACAGCAGCAGTAAGTGCATATAAAGGAAAAAAAGTGTATTTTCCTGAGCTTTTGGACTGGAAATACACAAGTAACACTGTATGCTTAAGAGAGCTGAGGGGTATCACCGGTTCTAACTCCAGTGCTAAGAGGTGTAATAGGCACACTAAGAGGTATTCTATGCTGTGTAGTTTTCAGGAGAAAGTTTAGATATGAAACTTAATAGTTTCAAACTCAAAGGTAGACTGGTTTTGCCAATTTCTCGATTTTAATGTCTTAATTACCAGATCACATTGTACATACTTTGCAGTGCACAACACTGAGCTTTATTTGTTGAGTGTCTATTGTCATACCATTTCGCACCTGTATTCATAGATTTCACTACATTTAGCTTTACATGTCTTTACTGTATCCCC
Organism: Larus michahellis; assembly: GCF_964199755.1. Lineage (NCBI taxonomy): Eukaryota > Metazoa > Chordata > Aves > Charadriiformes > Laridae > Larus > Larus michahellis. Next base: position 9,841,807 of record NC_133896.1, read on the forward strand.
TAAATAAATCTTTGCAGTTTGCCATCCTTGAGCTTAATGGCAGCCATGCAGTATGACTATGAAGTATAAGTATTCTTTACAAGCAAAAATTGTATGTATACCTCTGTCCCTGCAGTTCAACTGAGCTCTTTAGTTGTAATTGATTAATCGTATCATTTCTGTATCAAGCTATTCTCCTATATCAAAATCATGTGAAAGGATTTTGTACCTCCTATGGTCTATTTATCATTGTATTCACCCTGTATTTTAACCATCTTTGACAACTTCCTTACATTCCTAGGATTAGTTTATATATTGCTTTGTCTTATGTTAATATTTGCAATCCTTTCCGTTCTGTCAATTAACTGCTAGGACATCTATCTAGACACAGTGTACTCAAGTATAATAAAGAAAAGAAAAATACTTCAAGATGCTAACAAATTATAACCATGCCCAGATATAAACCAGATGTATGAGTGATAAACACAGAGATACAGGATTGTCACCACCCTTCAAAATCACAATTTAAAATGTCTTTACCTTTGACCTGTGGTAATAAGCTCTACTAGAGCATAACAGAGATGGAAATCTAGCCTTGTGTTTTCTTATTGAGTTTTTTCCCTTGTTGCTTCTTTAGGAGCAGCATCTCTCACACTATCTCTAAAAACGCTAAAGAGAGCGGGAAAAAGAAATGGCTAATGGAGTTGTGGTCGCCTGTTAGCAGTGCTCAATGCAAACATATGCTTCAGCTTATGAAATGGAGAAATGCTCTCACTACCACACAGCCTTCTTCCTTCACCCACTATTTCACAGCTGTGTTTAGTGCTGGGGAATATATGTGCTGATATAAACCAAGAGCACACATAGGCCAAATACATTTTATCCATGATATCTAGTAACAGCATAGTTCCTGAATGGACCTCCAACTTTGGAAGACTGATTAATTTCTAAAGACAATTTTGTCACCTTTGATTTGAAAGAAGTGGAAGTACGCTGACCTTCCTGTAGCAGTCCAAAGAGAAGACATATATCATTTAGTAAAAAAAGATATTTTTTTTCTTTTTAATCTCTATGAAACTGTTCTTATGAAACATGAAGTCAAGCAATATCATCTGGATTTCAGGGGTTTTTTTATAACTGTAAAATAAAAGCAGATTCTTTAAATCAAGATCGGTTGGTGTTTTGTTTTGTTTCCTTTCCCCTGGAAGAGCACTTTAGTATAGGGGTTTTCAACCTGTACCCTGTGTGTTCCTGGTGTTCCAAGGAAAAATCATAAGGGTTTAGAAAGGGTGATTAAAGAGAGAGAGGGGATTTACTTCACTGTACTTCTACTGTAGTCACTGGGGTATGAGTCAAAAAAAATGTCCAAGTTTTAGTTCAAGCAAGAATGTTAACCTGAAACCTTGAGGTCTCTGTTGAGCAGGTTGGAGATTCAGTACCTTCCTTCTGACCTTTCAGGCTGTGAGACTTGGCTGTGCTTCACATGACCTTGGACCAAATTTGAAGCATAGCAGTTCATACTTCTACAAGGAAATCATGAAATTGACTCATCTAATACAGGTTTTCTCAAAAGTGAGAAAACAATAAAAGCCTCCCCCCCCCCCAGAGCTTAGCAATGGGATAGTCTGGTTGTACTTTTGGATACATCTGTGAAGGATTTGCATTAATATGAAGTATGGGAAGAAAAAAAAAACACACAACAAAAAATAATATCAAAACAAAAAACCCTACTGTGAGCTGAGGACAGTCTGGTTAATATACATGTCATTCATCCAGTCAGTGCTATAAATAAATACAGTGCAAGTTAGTTCTATGAAGGTAAAAAAACTGAGGGCAATTTTACTTGAAAAAATTAGTCTTGTATCAACTGTTTAATGAGCCTGCTCAAAAGAGCCAAACTAAATCCCAAATTCTGCTTTGAATGTTGAAGAAAAAGAGTGAATTCAACTCTTGGCCTACCAGTGATTGAGTTTTATGTGCAATGCTAAGAAAAAGAACAAAAACGAATTTATAATTTTTGGTGAAAGTTGGTACGTATTAGCCAAATATGTTATTAGCCATTCACATTTAAAGGAGGCAACTCCTTTAGGACATGAGGTACCTAAAAGTCAGAAGGGATTCCCACCTCTGAATACTTGTATCATATAGGTGCATTTGCATTTAGGACTTAACTCCTCAAGAAGCAAAGAGAGGATTTCAGATGCATGACTCACCTTAATGTTTCTTCTTTAAATATCCCATTGCTCAGCGGGCTGGCTATTGTACCCTGTTTTATTTACTAGCAGAGACATCACCATAGTGTCTGGTGCCTATAAGTCTGGACAGAGTGGCAAATTTAAGCTGGAGCTCCTGAACTGAATCTAGATATTGTCAGCATGAAGAGGCTGCCAACATAGGCATTGCATATCAAAGACAGGATTAGCTGCAATTAAAAAAAAAAAATCAACAAAACCCCTCAACTTTTAATCCTTTAAAGGATGGCTGTATCATTTCATCCAGTGCAGACTGCACATATCTATTGTTCAGAGGATATTATGTAAACTGACTAAGTCCCTGTAACACCAGGGATAGTTAAATGTGTAAACAGAAATAATTCTATATTTAAACATTATAGTTCTTCTAGTTGTTAAACTATCATTAGAACAGGATGGAAGCTGGTTTACAAGCTCCACTGTTGTATTTCTACACTGTGGGTGGTAGAAGCCAAGCCATTTTAAGACAATAAAATTTCTTTGTCAAATATACTGTAGATGACTGTTTATACATAGCAAGATTTGCCTCTCACCTTCTGAACCTTCAGGATAGAGCGTGGATGAAATGGATATGTTGTTTTTAGTTGTTGTAGCAGCCTGGAAAGTCAGGACTTGAATTTGCTGACATGGCTGTGGTTATTCGCCAGTTCTTCCCCTCTTTTGGAGAATTAGCCCTTTCTTCGTGACTATATAAGATATGCTGAAAGATGTCTTCTTTAATACTATAGAGTGTGAAAATGAAAAGCTGGAGCCCTGCATGGACATATAGGAACACTTTTGTCTAAAAAATAATATCAGTTTTTGAGAAAACAATTTTTTGCTATATAAAAGATGTCAGAAACCTACTGAAAATAGTGTGACGACAGAATTTAGCATGTTTCTGTGGTCCCCAAACAAATGTGATATTTACCACATAATTTACACTTTAATTGAAAGCAAAATTGATCAATATATACTAGCAAAATCTAATCCAATACTAATAAAAGATATTAAGTTTAAAATCCAACAAAATTTCAACAGTCATCTATCAACGCTTAGATAGTAGGCTGAGGCTCATGAAGAACTGGGGTCCCAAATCCACAGAAGGATTCAATTATCTTATTGTCATTTAAAACTGTTGCTTTTCAATAAGAATCAAACAAGAAGCCTTGTGGATTTGGGCCAAACTGCCTTCACAGTTATTTGCAGCGGTTGAATCCAGTACCTGAAAGAGGCCCATAAGAAAGCTGGGGAGGGCCTGTTTGCAAGGGCATGTAGCAATAGGAAGAGGGGCAATGGTTTTAGAACCATTTAGAACCTACCCTAGAGCAGGGTAGGTTTAGATTAGACATTAGGAAGTTCTTTACAATGAGGGTGGTGAGACACTGGAGCAGGTTGACAGAGAGGTGGTGGAGGCCCCATCCCTGGAGACATTCAAGGCCAGGTTTGATAAGGCTCTGAGCAATCTGATCTAGTTGTAAGATGTCCCTGCCCACTGCAGGGGGGTTGACTAGATGACCTTTATAGGCCCCTTCCAACCCAACACATTCCATGATTCTATAATTCTATGAATCTCAAATGCAGAGGTGTGCCACCTTGCTGTGCAATCCTCGCAGAGTTGACTATTCAGGAAAAGAGAAAAATCAGCAGAAATCCAGCTCTGATGTGCTCACAGCGACACAATGCACATGCCTTGATTCCTTTCCCCTTCATCAAGCAGGCTAGCAGGATATAGGAAATAGCAGCAGAGAAATTTCTCTTGAGGGAAGGGAATTGCAATTAAGTTTTGAAAGTGCAGGCCAGGATGTTTATTTTAAAACATTTTATCAACCCACCACTTTACTCTGTAATTGCCTGGTGTTTAGTGTCCTTATCCAGCACAGAGACAACGAATTGATGCCCTCCTGACCAAATCCTCGGAAAATGTGCTGACGTTTAAGGGCTGTTGGGAATGGGGACATTCTGCTGTGCTGGGTGGAGCACTCTGCAGGAAGGACTACGGGATTTGTGGTGTCAGGAGAACAGCTAAGAGGTCACAGACATGGGAAAAAGAAGTCCTGGACACTGCCTCTGCTCACAGATTTATCTCTGTTCTTTTCCTTCCCCCCCTTCTCTCTGATAACTGCGTAACGTAATATAGCAGCAATAATTAATTACAAAGCATTTGAGGACATTACGGTATTTCTGGGTCTAGTTGCTGGATACATTGGAGAAACATGGAAATTCTCTTTTTAAAGATATTTATTAATGAAAAACAAGGAATAAATTTTTATTTAAGGAATGTTTTTGGAAAACACATACTAGAACATGTATTTTTCTTACAGGCATAATTCTACTTCCCTGACATGAACAGTATTATTCAAACAAGGCACTGTTTAAAATAGAATTTACAGTACATTTGAATTCATTTCAGTGCTTCTTTATTTTTGATAGCTTTAAATATACAGCTGGCATAACTCTAACTTAGACTCCAGCTTAACAGATTCAATACTTGGGAGGTTTCTGGATTTCTGTGATCTATTCAAGTCTACTTATAAAAGGCAAATATCCATTACACTGCTGTATCTAAGGTAACAGAAACACCACCATTAAAAAAAAAAAGGGTTTGGAGAAAGTACATCAGCTCCTTTCCTAATACACATTCTGGAGGACACACATAATCACTGAATAAAACCACGCTGTTGTTCATACAAATAATCTTATTTATTGTTGTTGGAGTCTTCTGATAATATCTGATTTTTTCTGAAAAATCAATACGTTTCTTACACGAGTTATGAAATCAGCCACGGTTTGCTTACTGCAGTAAAATATGAATTCAAGTATCTGTGAATGGATGCATACAATTAAATGAAGCTTTTTATCTGTTTTTCAGCTTTATCATGATGTATTTTCAATTGCATCAAATTTATGATCTGATCATTTGTCAACAATTCATTATTGCAACTTGTATTTATTGAATTCATTATCTCATAAAGTTCAGCACGTGTAAGATCAGATTGCTCTCATTTCAAGACCGTGTTGTTAAATTTTTTAAACACATTTGAAAGAAAATTAAATCATATTCAATCATTGAAAGATCCTCTTTATCATTCCCCTTTTAGCTTCCTAAAATAATTTATAAATTACATCTAGTCAGTCTTCATTTAATGTACAACAGCAGCTTTTAGTTGCTGAAAACACTACCAGCAAGTCTTCAGTTACTGAGTATGGAGATGTCTATTTAGATATGGGAAAGTCCTCAACATTTCCACTCATTTGAAACTGGTTTTGGTTTGTGATTTTATTTGGCTGGGTTTGGGTTTTCTTTGGGGGGGAGAGGGGCCTTCTGAGAGTTTTTATAAAATGAAGAGTAGGAATGAAAACTTGGTTATCAAATGTTGACCTATCAACCGATCTCATAAATCTTGGCATAATTTGTTGACTATGCAGTGTACAAACTGGTCAATTAGCTGGAAGAAAAGAAAAATATTTGCACTGTTCCATTAATTTGTGCTAAATTTAACACATCCCAAAGCTAACATCAGCATTATTGGATCCAAATTAGTCAAGGCTGTAAAGATATTAAAGGTCATGTAAAGACATTTGATTGTAGATTATTTGGTTTTGTTTCTTTGAATCCAAGGTGGTCACTCAAGGTTTAGGCTAGATACAAAGGCTGAGGTACCAGGCTGCTGTTTTTCTGGCATGCAAAGAAGATAGACAAAATACTTATGACTCTTTCAAGGTTAGCAAGGAGAAGGTGCTTTTTGAAAATTCATATTTGTCTGAGGTGAACTGGTAGCTGAACAGGCTTCCTGGCTTGAAATTTCTGAAGTTCACCTACGCTTCATTTTAAGACACTAATATCAGTTTTGAATACAGGGAGTGATCATCATGCTTCTGGTTGGAGCATCTTTGACAGTCTGGCAGGATGTATCTGGTGTCTATGCTCAGGCATTGGCAGTGAGGGGTTGCAGGGTGGCCCCTCTGAGGAGGGGCCAGGGCTGCCCCATGCCAGACACAGCCGGTTCCAGCCAACCCAACAGACCCACCAGGGCATAGTTCAGCCCATCAGCCAAGTGAGTGGCACCTCTGTGAAAATATATTTAAGAAAGGCCAAAAAATGCCACACAAGCAGAGGAGGAGGAAGAGAGAGGAGTGAGAAACAGCAAAGGGAACACCAAGGTCAGAGGAGGAGGGGAAGAGATGCTCCATGGCACCAGCAAAGGTGTGCACCATGGCCCATGGAGGACGCCACACCACAGCAGCTGGATATTTCCTGAAGGACTGCAGCCTCTGGATAAGCAAAGGAAAAGTGTAAAGAGGAAGGAGAGGCAGACAGAAACCATTATGTACTGACCATAACCCCCTGTTCCCCATTACCCTATGCTGCTCGGAGGTGGGTAGAGGAGACGGGAATGAAGGAGTGAAGCTGAACCTGGGGAAGGGGACAGAAAAAGTGTTGGTTTAATGTTTGGCTTTTCATTACCCAAATTTATTTTAATTGGTAATAAAGTTAATTTTCCCCAAATCAAATTTGTTTTGACCATGCTAGTAACTGGTAAGCCATCTTCCCATTCTCATCTTGACCTGTGGGATTTTTCTTTCCTGTTCTTCCTGTTTTCTCCCCACTCCTGCTGAGGGGGAAAGTGAGTGAGCAGCTGGGTGGGAGTTTGTCTGTTAGCTAAAGCTAACCTACCACATACAGAAACAGAGATGACTCACTCACATGCGTAGTCAGCATCTGAGAGATGAAAATGGCAGTCTGATGTAACAGAAAGATGTGTGGACTTGGAGGGATCATGAGAGATTAATAACTTTAAGAGTGGAAGATATCAGATTAAAAAAAGCCTTTGCTCCTACAAACATGCATTTATTTAAGATTTCAGTCCTTATCACCAGAACACAAATTTGTCGAGGTTTGGAGCACACTAATAAACAGAACTGCAGAGACTTCAATCCTTGCTTTAGCAACCTGAGAAAATCACATGATTCTTCTTGCAAACAGAGTTTGCTAACAGTAGTCAGACTGCTTTAGACCAATGCTTAAAAATGCTTACAAAACCAAGTCAAGGTTTCATACATGGAAGTGTAGCAATGCTATAAGTTAAATACATGTTGTTATTCTTCTGCTTCCCCTGGAAGTCTTTGTCTGTTTAGTCTATTTAGCTTATATGCCCTTGAGGAGGAGTTGTCTGTATATGGTGTTTAGAACAATGACATTTAATCCAACTGTATTACCGTGCATAGTTTTAACTATAGGAATGGTCTCAGAGAGGCCATTTGCAAATCCATTTGCAGAATGCTAAGCATGAGCAGAAACGTTTATGGGACTTGGGCCTCCAAATACCTGAAAAGGCAATGGAAAATGAGCAAAATGTGGAATGGCTGTACTGAGGTTAGCTGGGAGTTGGTTCTCTGTTCAAGAAAGGATGAAAACACTTTTCATAATGAAAAAAAAACCAAACAGGTCTATCTTGAATTGCTAGTGATATGAATGCTTACTAAGTCAGAGGTTCAGGGTTCTACGGAATCATATGAAGGTTTTTGAACCTGTTTGCTTTTCACGGTATTCAAGCACGTAACAAGGGGCTGTTGAGCACCACTATCAATATGCAGTTTAAGGTAAATACCATTAGGATCTAAACACAAGACTTTTTGATTAACACACAGGCTGAGACATCTTTGAAAATGGAGTTTGCACAGGGTGCATCACCATTTTTTACTTTATTTTCATATACAGTCACTGGTTAGTCATAGAAACTTAACCCAATGTTATTTTCCACTTGCTTATGTTTAACTCAGCTGTTATACTCAAAAAGTTTTGCTGCTGAAACAAAGGTGATTCTGAAACACAGCTTTTACAGGAAAGTTGTTCTGTCTTTGATTTCTGACAGTTGGCTATACATAGATGTATAACAGAAATCATTCATTTTAAGAAAGAGTTCCTTATAATTTTGGGAAGATAAGCTTCCATTTAAGTCAGAATTCTGATCTTGTGCATTTTCTCATTTCCTTCAATAAAATCCCTTGATAAGCCTTTATCAGGAGAGGTGTCACTGATTTGGTTGTGAGCTGGGCAGAAGGCACTGCAAACCATGAGTGATTAGACCAGGCGGTGAGAAGCATGGCACTGCTGGTAACACAGCGCTTGCTTGTAGAGATTGTTCGGTGTGTGTCAGAGGTGAAAACAAATGCTGTGCTGAGAAATATAAACCAGATTTCCTTTTGTTGGCCTGAGGATAGGAAGCGGAGAGGAGAAGAGAGAGGGGCAATACTGTAAATTGAGGCTGAAGTGCATTTTCCACAATAAGACTACTATATGAGCTAGTACAAGCTCCCTGAGGGTGAAATTCACTCTTCTGTACTGGGATAACACATGACTGGGGTTGAATTTAAAATATCTTTTGAAGACTTTAGGGCAGTTACAGCTCTGTTCATATAATCCACTGGCTAGTAGCCCTTGCTTCCCTCTCTGTGTCTGATTTACAGTGCTGAATCCCCATGTGTTTGATGGCCACCAGTCAAATTAGCAGATTCAGCACATTAAGAACTAGAAAAAAATATGCTCTGTAGCTTGAGCAAAATACTGCATATTTGTTGAGATGTCAAAAATCCATATCCTTTGCAGATAGTGAAGTAGGGCTGGTGCAAAGCTTGTTTTCTCGGCAAACTATATTAGCATTTTCAAAGACTGAAAAATTAATGGAAAAAGCACAACTAGAAAACCTAGTAATACAAAAGCAGAGCAAGAGGGAGAAGTGAAAGAAACTTTTATCATTCCTTAATGTAATGCATTGAACTCTGTCTCTTGCAGTAGAAACCCCCCACTAGAACCAGTTGTATGGGCTCAGTGTGACAGACAGAAGAATTTGGTCTAATAGTTATTTTTTCTGTCTATTTTTTCATTGTAGTGAGCCATTAGAAACACATTTTTCCTTTAAAAAAATATAAATAAAGATTGCTTTAATAGTGAACTTTATGTATACTTTCCCAACACTGCTGTGTTAAAACAAATTGTGTGGTAAGGACAGTTTCTGTGGCCACCTCTTGAGTAAACATAGCAATTTTACTTACTCCATGGCCTTGATTCTGAAAGCATAAATTACAATTCTTAACAGCACTACAGATTTCAATGAGGATATATTAATCAACTTGAATAAGAAGAATTGGTTTAAGACTTGGTTTTCCTTCCACTGCTTCTTTAGCATTTATATTTCATAACCTGTTTTCCCTGTGAAAGGCTAATGGATGTTTTGAATTCCTTTAACACTAAACCCACAATTTAAAGAATAAATGCTAGTGGGTGGAATGATTCTTAATGCTTCCTTCCTCCTCCCAAGGTGTTAACATACCTTTACGTAGATGGTCACCTAATGTCTTTATTTCTTGGTTTTCTTGTTTTATCTCTTCTCCTCAGTTGTGTAGCCTGCGATCCTCTTGGCATTTCTCTTAAATTTATTACGTAATTGAAGGGAAGGTCTCCTGCTTTATAGCTCCTGTCTGCCCTCCCCTTCTTTTTTTCAAAGACAGCTCAATTCCAGAATGCAGGTGTGTGGGTTTTATTTGCCTTATCTCCATTTTCACAGTAAGATTAATGATAAAGCCACTCAGTGAGGTTTTCCAGGTAGGAAAGTAGTTGCTAAAAGGGAATGACAAATATTTTAAATTCATTGCCTTATTATTTAATGTCACAATACTATTCAACTGTGTCAGCTGACATCAAGACATTATTGTTCTAGAAGATGTATGTGTGCTTCAGTGATGTGAAAGTATCTTTTGTCAGAGTGAATCACCTCTGTTTCAAACTAAACTGTACAAGGTCTTTCTACTCTGATACAAATGAAGGTGTTGCTAAAGAATAATGTTAACTGATTTGTATTACTGCTTTATTTCTCATCCCACAAAGACTTTTTTTCTGTATATATGCTCTATTGTTCTGATCTATGTTTTAGCAGTTTCATATGTATTCTGGATTTAAAAAAAAAAAAAAAAAGGCAAAAAAATGGTTATATAAACCACACGAAATCAAGATAGTTCTCCCCCGAAGAGGCTAAAGATGTTATAGGATCAGGTTCTTTGTTTTCTTCCAGTCCAAGTTTTAGGCTTGTTTCCCTTCCCTCCACCCCTGCGCCTCCCCCAGTCACCCTTTTTTTTTTTTTTAATATAGTGATTAATCTTCAAGTAGAGATATCCAGATAGTACACCCAGACAACGAGATCTATGAATCTGCAGAGCACCCTTACGGTAAACGTGAAGTAGGTTCATCCATCAGAGGTAGGTCCAGCCTAAAGGAAGCTGGGTATGTCATTTCCTGCAGAAGTGATCTAACCTTGTCTTGCTAAGAAGGGAGACAAAGCTATCAATACCTTTTTCTCCATGTCTGGTTGTGAGATAAATTAAGTTGCTGCTGTACTTTCCTTTGAGCCCAGTGCTGTTGATGCAGAATGGATTTACTCTGTGCACAGTTGTTTGTTTGAACAGCTTGGGAAATCCATTTGTAAGATCGAGTATCTGAGCAGTTACACAGAATTTTCAGCTACACACTAGTGCACTTTAGTAAGTTAAGTTGTTCTGGGGAAGGAAAGAGTTCTTTTTCTCAAATGATTTAAATACAATATTTTTCCCAACACACTTTCCACCTTTGAAGGCGTAAGCTGTGTCCACTCTTCTCAGTAGTCTGGCGATCACTTAAATGACAACATGAAGCTTCTTTACTGCTGACATTCAGCTAATGAGTATCCCCAATTTAATGAAGTTCCCATAACTTCTGCAGTGCCAGTGGGAGTTTTCTATGACAGAATTCTGAAATGTTTTTGCATGTGTGTGGCAGTGTTTCAGAAATCTAATTTAATATCACAACCACCACCACCACCACCTAAGTTCTAGAGTATATTTTTTATTTCTTAAAATTTAAATTTAAAAATGATGAGTGTGCTGCTACTATAGAAAGCTGTAGAATTTCTAGTGCACTGGAGTCTGCATAAATGAAGTTAAACATTCTGTTTAACATCTTGTTCATAGGTGCCCACTAATTTGTCTTTTTATTCATACTTTAACTCATAATTTATCCAGAATACTTGTAATACTAATCCCATATACTTAGAGGTTGTTCTGAATAAGAGGAATGATTTTCAGAAACAGATGGCTTGGGACTACTAAAAGAATGTAAAGAAACCTAATTTACCATGTATTTATTTCATATTTGCTGAAAAATGTGTGTGCTTTAAATTAGATATCAAAGTTCACAGAATTTTCTGAGGAAATTTTCAAATTTGTTTTGATTCTATTTTGTGTTAAAAACATCTAAGTTATGCATTAGCGATACCTGGGATATTTTCATTCTATTTCCTTTAACTACCTCCTTTTAAACAGTAATTGGAACTTTTGAAAGGTTAACAATAGTAGACACTAAAAACTGTTTTAAGGATTAAAATATCAATTAGAGATAGATATGTAATAATTGAAAACAGCTTCTCAGGTGGTGAATGAATCCTGTTTCTCCTTTGCATCCCTTAAGGATTTGCTGGCAAACTTATCTCTGACTAATGTAGCCTTTTCCTAATGGGTATTTTATGGCCTAGGCAAGCCATCATGGTAATTAGCTTTACAATTTAAGGCTGAAAGAAGTATATTGTTTTTGTGAGAAGCCCAAGAACCAAAATAATTGGATTAAAAACAAGGTGATTTTCAAACACTGAGTTATGCTAAATACTGTGCTGTGAGAATGATACCGGACTCATTCTAACTACCCAGAGAGAATTAAAACTGAGAACCTTACTCTCTGTGATGTTGATTATTTGGAGCTGGGGAATCCAGTTGAAAGGATATAGCTGCAATTTAATGCGATTAGGCTGCCATATCAAGTCATTGGATAATTGTAGACCTTGCAAGACACTGCTCTTATGGTGTTGATATGCACTGGCCTCTGGGAGCACTGATTGAAGAGGGATGATGAGAGTAAAATAGATTCAGATAAAATTAGAGACAACTGGGGCAAATAGACGCGGATTTTCTCATTTTAACACAAAAGAAACCTAGCTTAGGTGAAATGGAATCTGGCTGTAATATGCTGAAAAGCTACTTATCACAAGTCCCTCTGGTATATGCAACAAACATATGGAACAAGGTTGAGGCTTAACCAGTCTGCTCAAGTTCTTATGACAGATTCATTATTTTCTACATTAAAGAAAGAGAATGTCAAGATCAAAAGCTCAGTTCTGATTAGCTGGCAAATGTGCAGTACTGTAGTACAGAGCATGCATTCATGTATAACTACTTTGCCGTATTCAGAAATCAATTTGTTTCATTCCTGTTGAGGAAGTACTATAGTATCATTTCACAAGAATGAAAGGCCTCAGTTAATTGCTGGTCATACGATTCTGAACTCTTGTTCATCACCCAAACCTCCCACAAAGCATATGTCGACTCCACTGCTGCAATTCTGTTTTATTCAGAGATTACAGCAATTTTGATTCACAGATACTATCTCCATGCATACCATTTATCTAGGGATGGAACAATCCAAAGTTAATCAAAATAGATGATTACTTTTCTTATTGACAGTTTTGATAGTGTCAATACAAGACATTGATATTGCTACATATGCACAGCGTTAGTTGAATGAATGGAAGCTGTGCTTCTGAAGTAAAAGCAGATTTAATTTGGGTCATTATTTATAATTGAAACTTTAGTTATTTATGCAACACTGTAAAAAGCAATATTATACAGTCCAAGGGATTTAACTTGCCTAAGTGTTATTAAGGATCTGTGTCCAAGTCATTAACGTGTTTTATTTGTGTCACACATTATGAGTCACCTACAGTCAATTAATGGTGACGAATCTAGATTAATGATATCTTACAAACAGCTCAAGAACAAAATTACATTCTTATGATAATTAGAAACTGTATATTGATACTTTTACCTTTTCCAGATCATTACATCATTACTAAGAAAATTGTGAAGTGTAAATAGACCCCTGGCAGCCACCTGAATTAAACAGTTGTTTAATTCAAACTAGTAAGGATTGGAAGTTTCATTTTATTATTTCACCTCAGAATAAAAGTCAAGATTTTATTCTTATTTGCATTTAGACATGGTGCCTCCTGTCATTTGCACTGCAGTAAAGGCTATATTAGTTGGCAATGAGGTATATTGTATTAAATTTTCTAATATGAAAATATTCCTCCTAAGGCGAACACTTTGTATGTAAGGGCTGTAGGAAATTCTTACTTTAAGTTGATGTTGATCTAGATGTGCAGACAGTAAAAATGGGAAATTCAGCCTATTGCAGATGACTGTATAGCAAGATAGTATTTTGTATGTTTTATTCTTTACAGGCACGAACACATAAACATACATGTCCACCCAGAAACTTCTAAATAACAAATAAATAAATAAATAAATAAATAAATAAATAAAGTTGTTATGCCTGGAACTGCAACTTTCTAAAAGTTGCCAGCCGTAGCTAGTGATCATGGATTTCTGTCAGAGCATGCATCAACAGCCTGTACAAAACCAGAACTGCAGTTCACTGTTTTATCAGAAGCAGTCTCAACTAAAATAATCAAAACTTAGCCCTATGAACAATACTCTAAATTGCTGATGAATACAAGCTGGGAGACTAAAAAGGGAAGGGTCTTTCAATAGCTTCCATATTTTTCTATGAACTTTCTGTATTTCTTTGATGGACATAGGGTGACCCTTTAGTCACTGATTAGAACTCTTAATTGGTTTTAAGCTTTTCAACTTTTTTAATTAATAGTAATCTTCTTTTGGGTTATCTTTCTACCCAGCATCTTTTTCGGCATTTATTGGATCCTAAATGTCAGGTTTGAATTCTTTGTTTTTAAAAAAAAATATCTGCATGGAATTTCTCAGTCTGCTCAGAAATTTTTTATTGTACACAAGTTCTTGACCCATTAAAATTCTTGAGACTGACTGTAAACACAAGGCTTATGAATAGATTCATAATAAAATTTGAAGAATAGGGAAAATATTTTGTTTTGTATTGAGCCTGTTCATAATGTATTCCATGGAAAATCTGTTTCTCCAAAAGACATTCATGAGAATTTACTTAGAACTAGAAAAATTGATATTGTACACCGTGATTTCATTTTGTAAGGAATTTCGTTGTCTCACTCCATAATATTTTGTGGGTTTAATGTTTTTTTTAATTTTTGGACATTGTTCCGCCTATGTAGAACAGATGGTTAGTTTTACTTTTGCATCAGTTGTTTTTTATGATATCACTTTTACACTTGAAACCCTTCATCTCAGTACTCTGAAGCTGTTTCTATCTCAGCATATTAAATGTGAAGAGATTATTCTCTAGTCCTGAGTCCACCCATGTTACTAAAATATCTCATTGTCCTAAGGTACTTGACTGTAAATTACCAGCTAGGAATAATGCATTACTTTGTTACCTTCTGAGCTCTCCCCAGGAAACATCTGGGACAAAGCTAACTGGTCCATGTCAAAATTTTAAAAATTTAACAGTATGAATGATGAAGTTTCTTGGTGCTTGGAAATGTTGCTTAGTACCATTTAATTTAGCTATATAGTTCTAGTCTTAGAGAGAGTAAGTGTACTGCATTTCAGGGGTCTGCAAAAGGTGTTTAGGAAAAACAAATTCTTAAATGCTTTGAGTAGTCTACATACATGAAACTCCTATGAGAAAAGAGCTTACACTTCCCTTCATGGGTTCACTTATCACAACATTTTGCAAACTTGTGTATCAGGTTAATTATCTGGAATTTTTCCAATTCTCAAATTCCTTAATTTTTTATGAACTTAACTATATATAGTACATTCACTCCATTTAGAATCAATTGCTTGGCTATGGATCTGTAGGAATTCTTGTGGTTCTTACATGTTTTTCAAACATTTTCTTTGATTTTCCTCCCAAAGTTGGGAGTACTGTCTTCATTTTTCAATTTTGGTCTTTGAATATAAAACCTCAAAGCTAAGCTTGGTCAAATCTGAAGGGTTTCTTCTGTGTTTGCCTCAGATCTATGATTCTTAAATTATTTTATTACAGGTTAGAAATCAGATCTGTTTTGTGTGAAAGTATATCCTACCACAGAACAAGAGGGTATTTAGATTTCATACTGTTTTAAATATTTTCTGCTTTATGGAAAAAAAGCAGTGACATGAATTTTTCATGATACGTATTTAGAGATCAAAATCGTATTTTTGTAGACACTCCTCCAAAGCCCAGATATGAACACTTAAAAGGAACTTTTAACAAATAAAGTTTTTGCAATTGCTTCACAAAATATTAATTTTATTTTTTAAATTTTAAGCAGTGTTTTTATTCTCTTCTCTTTATTTGTGACACATATAAACATCTGTAAAAGAGCTGGTATTAAATTCTTCCCTGTTTGAAGCCAAATACAAAAGTGCTCAGTAAGACTGAGCTTTACTCTATATCTTACCAAACTTCAAAAAGCTACCTTATGACTTTAAAATAAGTTCCTATAATTATTTGTGTTATTCTGCTCCTCTTCACTCTTGCTGCAAGGGAAGATGTAAGGGGAACTCCGTTTACATATGACTGTACACAGCAGAACATCAACAGTAAAAGTTATTGAGGTTAACTTAAAAAATAAAATAAAAAAAAAAATACACTTCGTTATAGCAGTACCTGTCTAGAATAGTTAATATCTTAATAAGTTAATAGAAGTATTACTCAGATGCAACTAGTATCTAAATTATTTTTTTTAAAAAGGAGTTTATTATATACAACCAATAATGTTTACAAATTTTTGTCTTCGGTTCAGAAGATATACTACATTAATATGCAAAAAAGGTTTGTAAGATGTAAGTATGTTTTTCTATGAAAGGGGAAAGAAGAATAAACCTGGTGTTTCTTATGAGCTCTTCTAAACCAATTAAGATTTAGTTTCTAACTCCAAAGTCACATTTCTTAATTCTGACTTTACAAAGCTGAATTGTTGTTCATCATTTTATTGTTATTGCTTTTTTATGTTTTGCAGTGAACTGGCTTTGCCAATAACTTAAATTTAGAATGGATACAAATAAAGTGTCTCATGCCAACATATATTAAATCTAAATATATAGTAAATATAAATAGTACTTAATAAGAAAGTAAATTGTGTTTCAGTTTCACACTATGTTCACGGCTTAAAGATATCTTGGTAATGAATGAAGAGATGTTGCACATATTCTCATGTGCCCACTTTAGCTCACTGACTTTGGATATCCTTGGAGAGGACCCTGAGGAGTCAAGACTGTCATAAACTCTGAGAATCCTCTCCAAACAGAATAGAGAGTAAACTAAAGTCTCACAAGGTCAGCAAGCACAACGTGGACACATTCAAAATTATTAGTAGTCTTTTAGAATATTTAATCAAAATTAACTCCAGGGTGAAGTTAAAAGATTAATGTACTTACTGAGTCCTTAATGCCATGTTTCATAGTAAAGTAAGTGGTGATGTCAAAAGACCTTTGCATTCTCCCTGGGCTTTAACGGATTTCTTCCAAGAAGATCTATTCTTCCAACAGATCTCTGATGAAGTAGTACCAAAATCAGATGCACAGAATAACGATTCCTGTGTCTGACATTCAGAATGCAGCATGAAGGTGGTGACTGTTTTTTTACTTTCCTGTTCTGTTACAGGTTAATATATATGTTATCTCAAAATATATGTATTACCCCCAAACTTGCACATTTCTGCTGTTATGTTTAATTTTTGCTGATCAGAATACTGACACTGATATGATTCAGTAGCTTGACAAAGGTCAGTATCATCTGCCTCTGCTGTCTAGGCTATAGGGTTAATTGCTCGTACAACGACAGTGATGATATTTCCTTTCCTTTTATTCCCGTATGCCACCTAACTGTTGAGTTATTTGGTCTGGAAGTCATGGGTTAAATTTGGCTTCTCAAGCTTGATGAATCTGGAAGAATACTAATCCAAAGGGAGTTATTGGGCATTGTAAATCACAAATACCTTGAGGAAGAGAAATGTGTCAAATTTGGAGCAAACATGAGTTACGGCACAATTGTCTTCATAAAATCAAGTCCTCTTGAGTATATTTTCCTATGTTATTTCAGTGTAAAAGCAACAATATCCACTTCTAATCTGAAATGCATGTTGCTGTGTTTCAGTTTTATTGCTATTTTCACCCACCAATAGGGAAAAAACGAAATTTTGTTAGGGTCAAGAAATGAGAAAATTACGTTTGAATTGAAATTAATAGCCTATATCCATACCAAAGCTTAGATGTATGATTCAAACATATATATAGTTGTTTTCAGCATAACTGTAATCTAGCTGTAATTTGTTGGTACCTGCTGTAAAAATGCAGTTTACAGGCATAGAGTCATAGAATCATAGAATTGTTAGGGTTGGAAGGGACCTTAAAGATCATCTAGTTCCAACCCCCCTGCCATGGGCAGGGACACCTCCCACTAGATCAGGTTGCTCAGAGCCCCGTCCAGCCTGGCCTTAAAAACTTCCAGGGATGGGACTTCCACCACCTCTCTGGGCAACCTGTGCCAGTGTCTCACCACCCTCATGGTGAAGAACTTCTTCCTAACGTCCAGTCTGAATCGTCCCATCTCTAGTTTTAATCCATTCCCTCTAGTCCTACCATTACCCGACATCCTCAAAAGTCCCTCACCAGCTTTCTTGTAGTCCCCCTTAAGATACTGGTAGGCCACTATAAGGTCTCCTCGGAGCCTCCTTTTCTCCAGACTGAACAACCCCAAGTCTCTCAGTTTGTCCTCATAGGAAAGGTGCTCCAGCCCTCTGGTCATCCTTGTGGCCCTTCTCTGGACATGTTCCAGCATGTCCATATCTTTCTTGTAGGAGGCGCTCCAGAATTGGATGCAGTACTCAGGTGGGGTCTCACCAGAGTGGAGTAGAGGGGGAGAATCACCTCCCTCAACCTGCTGGCCACCCTTCTCCTGATGCAGCCCAGGATACGATTGGCTTTCTGGTGCTGCTAGTGCACACTGATGGCTCATGTTGAGCCTCTCGTCCACCAGCACCCCCAAGTCCTTTTATTCAGGGCTGCTCCCAGGCCAGTCACTGCCCAGCCTATATCGGTGCTTGGGGTTGCCCTGACCCAGATGGAGGACCTTGCACTTGGTCTTGTTGAACTTCATGAGGTTGGCATGGGCCCACCTTTCCAGCCTGTCAAGGTCCCTCTGGATGGCATCCCTTCCCTCCAGCATGTCAGCCTCCCCACATAGCTTGGTGTCATCGGCAAACTTGCTGAGGGTGCACTCTATGCCACTGTCCATGTCGCTGACAAAGATGTTAAACAAGACCGGTCCCAGTACGGATCCTTGAGGGACTCCACTTGTCACTGGCCTCCACTTGGACATGGACCCATTGACAGCCACTCTTTGGGTGTCGCTGTCAAGCCAGTTCTTTATCCACTGAATTGTCAGTCCATCAAACCCATATTTTATCAGCTTGGAGACCAGGATGTCATGCGGGATAGTGTCAAACATGGCCTGAACTAAATCATAAATCTGCTACACGAATTTACGTGTGTGCTGAACCCTATACTGCTGAATGAGATTTTTTACCTCAATTTGCTACATTAAAGCTGTCTCAAATGTGCTAGATGTACTGATTTCATGCTCCTCGGTTGCATTATTAGGATCTGCCTCCCCAACTGGATTATGTACTAGGTAAGAAAATGTAGAAGAAAAATAATCAGATTCTCTTCCACTCTCTTTCCACAAGAAGAAGGTCATATCTATTAATGCCTGTGATATTTAGGAACAACAAGTGTATTTTTCTTGTTTTAACTAAAATTTCCTTCACTGTAGGTAGCATGGGGTGTGGATGAACGTGGAGGTATTGCTGTTTGGGTTGGCTCCATTATATCTATGTTAAAAAGTTACAAGGTAGAGCCATAAAGCGTTTAGCTAAATATTTAACATAGCTTCCCCTACCAAAGCATGCAATGGTCACCTAAAGATGTTGCATTCACAGCATTCATGTAATTTTGGAAAAGTGTATTCCCTTAAACCATTACGGCAGGTTACGAACTCATTTTTCATGAATGTAAGCTTTTCTTTTTTTTTTTAAGCCAGTCATTTCTCCATCCATCATCCCCAGAAAGCAAAATAAAAGGCATAAAAAATGTTATCAAGTGTAAAAAGAGAGAATCTCGGTCCCCTGCATGTACAGGGCACATGTAAAGCACACATGTAAACAGACAAACATGAATCATAACTGATATTTTTATCCATACAATAAAGATAAGGTGGTAGTGACTGTTAGTTCCATTTTGAATAAGGATTCACTAAACTTACATACAGGACAGAAAAAGAGCCATTGTGACTATCCAATCCCTCTTTCTTTTCAGTATTCAGTAACTGTTTCTGCTGCTCTGATTTTTCTTTCTTTAAAAAATAAAAGACTTTCAAAGATACCATCTAAACTCATTCTTTTTTTTTCTTTTTTTTCCCATGTATTTGCCCTGTTGCCAACATCATTCTGTTAATTAACTTTCATCAACCTTTTTTAGATCTCTTCTCTAAACTTAAGCACTGAATAAGAGAACTGTCCACAGAAAACTTAGGAGTGAGCTGACTGAAACAAAAGCTTGAAATTGTTTTCAGTAATGAATTTCACACTGGAGTTTTCAACTGAGGAGATTTAAAGCACATTTTTATTATCCCTTGTTTAAGTTGTGTTACTTAGATATAGTGCAATGTCTCGGTTTAGCAGCTGTTGTTTACACCTGAAGCTATTGTAAAAATCTAGGATCTCATCGGTTTGGGTGGGGTTTTTTTCCCATCATTTTCTTAATTTTTTTCTTGTGACAAATGAGGACTTTATAAATTAACTCAGCTGGTGCACATTTGACCCCAATTTTTGAATGTATTCCCTGGGTCAAGTACTTTTGTGTGTGAGAATAGAGTCATTCTTTCCACCCTGAGGCAATGAGAGTACTCATGCTTTTAACTTACCATCAACACTTTTTTAATCATAAATATTTTTCTACAAGTTTCATCTAAACAAACAAATGTAATCCTAAAAAGAATTAAAGGCAATTACAGTTTATTTTCTAGCTTCTGCTTACCCATATTAAACTATTTTACTGAATAATAAATTAAAAATAAAAGTCTGTTACTTTGGAATGGCTGGTATGTGGGTGTTTCAACATATTTAAGTGAAAAGTTATTTTTCTCTGAAAAATCCAACAAATTTTATCTTCTGATTTTTGTGTAAGTCTAAGAATGATATTATTATATCTGTACATGATTGTCTCTCTCTCCCTCATTTTGTCTTATCAGTTCCTTCCATTGCCGGGAGTTTTGCTTCTACAACCTAAGTGCCAACATATGGTTGCATTCTGTAACATGAACTCATAGCTAAATCTATGAAGTTCATTCTTTAGTCTCCACCTTTGGGACATCAGTAGGTGGTAATCTTAGCAACCTGGATGTGATATCACCATTGTGGCATTTTCATTGACACAGCTCTGCTACAGAGACCCCTTGCCCCCAAGTATAATTCCTGAAAAATTAGCCTCTCATTACAAAACATTAAATCTCTTGTCACTCAACCCTGGAGCTTGATGGAAGTCTTGGATATGCGGTGGGGGTAAAAAGCTCCCCTAAGGATTAAACTTGGCACTTTCCTGCTTGGTGATATGGGCTCTGGATGGGTGGTCCCCCTGGATCTCCTTTCAATAACAGGTTCACGGCAAGCAGACAGCAGCTATGGAGAGGATTGGAAAGCTTTAATTCAGCAACCCCAAAATTTTATGAGTTTTGAAGTGCCAACTATATTATTCTTATGCTTTGTTACATTGGCAAGGGGAAAGGTTTGCCTTTGATGAGAGAGTAGTTTCTTATTTATTGTCATAAAATATCTTCCAAAAGCTTCCCTCCTGGGTGGTTTGCCTTTCCTTGATTTAACTTTTTAGTGAATGTTTGAGTCGCCCCTTCTTTCTTTCTTATGGTGATTTAGGTTTGGTGAAATCTAAACAATGTGTTTCATATTTCTTATTTGCCAAGAGAGACTTTCAGGGCAAGGCTGAAAGAAAGCAGTGCTTTTGGTTAACATCTCCCATGAAAGCAATATATCTAGAATAATTGTCCTGGGAAAAGCAAGCCAAAGAAATTTGCTCAGCTGTAGACTGACTGAAGAGCTCAATGATGTGATACATGGGTTACCTTATCTGAATACTGAATAACGTCAACCTGTATATGTCAGCTTTGATATTCATGCAAATTGTTATCACATTTAGGTAAAGAAGAATGTTCCTCTAGGAATGTAAATGTTAAATATCTTCCCACTCCCTAACAAACACTAGTGGTTAGGGTTGAATACTAAGAAGGAATCATGTGTAGTGATTATGTTTATATAAATTCCTTCTGGAATTAAAAATTTATAAAATAACTTTAATAAATATTTTTGTCTATGTTTTTAAAAACTAAACAGTTGAGTAATAAGAATAATCAGTGATCACTAACATAGAAGTTAGCAGAGAGAAGAGACAACACATACAGTGCTTGGTTCACGGTATCATCAGGAGATGATAATTTAGGACAGCATTTCTAAACATTGCTCAAGGATTTTTCAGAAAGCTTAGTCAAAGTCATTGCTATCTCATAACTTGAAATACACCAAACATTTTGTTAAGTGAATGAATGACTGATAAAAAATAAGACTCGTATTTTTGCTTTTGAATGGTGAATTTTAATGACAGTTTAACAAATCTGCCCTGACATTTTAAAATCTGTTTTTACAGGCATATTTTATTTCAACTACGTGTTAAGTATGCAATAAATCACCAGAGAAAATGGAAAGCAAGAAGAACCCCAGTTTAAATCAAGGAATCAGAGGATTCAATAACTAAATGACAGTGCCATTTCTGGATTAACTTTGACTAAGTGCTAGTATTTAGATACATCATTTGTAAGAATTAAAAAATAGAAGTTTATTCACTTCAAAGAACATAAATAACCTGCTGAGCTACCTTCACTATAGTTTGTTTATACTGCTTTCTGGAGTTGAAGGGCACTCTTCATCTTCTCCTTATTTGTGGTTTAAATTAGAAGGTCATACAGCACATGGTAAAAAAAAAAAAAAGAAAAAGAAAAGAAAAAAACCACACACCACTCCACCCCCTATATTTCTGGTTTCTGTTGCCTATTGGACAGCCTAGTTTGAAATAGTGCTTGGAAGAGATTCATTCCCTTGAGGTATAATGATCATTTTTCAAGTACAACCGCTGTTCATTCTCTCTGGAGGTGCTTTGATTCACTTTCAGTCTATCAGCTAAATATGTAAGGTACCTTTTTAAAGTATGTATCAGTGAAATTCTTCTCCTGGCTTTTCACCTACTAATTGCAAGCAGGGAGCTAGTTCTCCTTTTTCAAACAAAGCCACAATTTTTAAATCTTCCCTCAGTTTAACTATGGTTGTAGAGCCATAGACTGCATAAATTGTGATCATGATAATGTGAAGCTTTCATCTTAGCTGGAAATAACATCTGTCTGCTGCAACATCTTTGAAATCTTGATTGATAAAGGATTTAGATCTGGTTTTAATTATTGTCTTATGTACTTGGCAAAGGTTAATATTTTGCATGGGGAAAAAGATCAGGCCATAATTCCTGGATTTAAGGCAAGGACTCCAGAATTTTGCTTGACTATGCCTTCCAATGCTAAAGAAAACATACATTTTTGAAATGAAGAAATTTACTGTTTGTTTGAGAAATATGCAAGTTTTTTTTCATGGTTTATTCAGTTTATAAAGAGAAAGTTTATTAGCTCTACGTAATTGGGGACAAAAAATAATTCTGTATACATTTGTACAGTAAATCAAGTTTTTAAATTAAAACGAAAGTCCCAGATCAGTAAATATAATATAACTTTTCTGTTTGGTGTTTCAAATTCATTAATGACTTATTTGACCTAAAGTTAAGGGAATTATACTAGCTCTGATTTGGCCACATTTTTCTGATAAACTGAATTTGATCACACCCAATCGTACACCAAATCAAAGAAGTTTGCAAACTCTATTCTTTTTTCTTCAACTGCTGCCAATTATACAAAACAGATAATTAAATCTTACTGTGACATATTTTAGGACATGACAAGCATCACAAGATAGATATGTTTTTATTTCAACTTTCAACATGTCTTCAGTATTATTTTTTTCATACGAGTATTTTTTTGCCAGCTGGATATATAATCAAATACCAGTATATGGCCTGGATGCATCTTGCATGACATTAGTATTTTTAAGAAATAACAAACTTTAAAGTTTCTAAAACAGAAATGGAGTTTTCATATCATCATAGAGTCACATATTGAGTTCATTTTGCTATACAAAATGTACAATTTTTTAGGGTTTTTTTAAGTTTATGAGAGTCATGTCCCATGTTTTTAAAATTTTTCTTAAATTCTTATGGCTCAGAGGACTGATAAAGTGACTAATGTTGAATTCATAGGTTTCTGCTTTTATATTCCAATCAATCTCTCTCAATACTCAAAAGTTATTGTCCAGATTATGTCACTATCATATCCCAGGAACAATGCAGCATAAATACTGAAGTATTTTTTCTTCTGTAAAGATGATCTGTCCTGGTTTGAAGACAGGAATTTTGAGAGCTCAGTGTGATCAAATCGAAATCATCATGCAATTACTTCTGTAAAAAGATTAATTACTACAATGTGGAGTGGATGGAAGAACTACTTCATACACTATGTAGTGTATAACATGATGTCTTTACCCCAAATCTTCAAACTGACTTCTGCACGCTACTGGTATTAATCAGAGACTATAGACTATTTTCAGATGATTACAGTAGGTGTGTTTGTGATCTACTGGTTAAAGACATGTGTATATCCTAATGTCAGTTGATTCTGAAGATTGAAAAAACTCTTTTAGTCAGCAAATATCTAAAAAAAAATTTTTCAGAGGCGTTTCTGAATCTTCAGAATATATGAAGTTTACACACTCTGGAAATTATCCAGTCTTTGTGGTGTTGAAGATTGGGTTGATAGTCTTTGGTTTCCAGACTTTTTTTTTTTTTTTTTTGTCTAAGTATTCCAGAGTGGCAAACTCATATAATTCAGTATTTCACTTCTTTAGTTTTTGATTTTCATTAATCCTTCTTATGTGATATTATGCAGAACACACCCATAAAGTAATTTTGTTTACTTAAAATATGGTATGCGTTTTTTATGCTTTCACAGAAGATGTCTTTGGCTGGCTGACAGTTTATTTGAAAACTATTTTAACTACTGTATTAATAAACAGTGCTACTTGCAGGTCGTGGCAATATGTTTTGCATTTTCATTCCCCATTTTTGTATTATTCAGACATGTAATGAAAACAGTATATGGGGCTAGCTTTTAAGCATTTATTTTTAACTACTGTTTATGTCTCCAAATTCATTCCTTGTGTAAGATGTGCCTAGAAATGCAATGAATATGGATGAGATTGACCCATGTTCCTATATTTTCACATAATTTCTGCAAAAGACAGTTGTCTGTGCTAGTCTCTGTGGGAGAACTGTATCATATGCTAACTTTGAAAGAGGATTAAAGAGATGATATAATTGTTTTTCTAACTCTAGATCAATGACTCTTTATGATGCAATTATGAAGTGAGCAGCCAAAAGATAAATAAAAAAATATGAGCTTTTAAACCCAAGGAATAGCTGTTATTCATATATTTCTTTCATAGAATTAAGAAAGAGGAATCAAATCAGTTCATATATACAAGACATTTCAAGAGAAGGGAACAAGCTTCTCTTAAATGCCGAAAGAGTTTGTAGAATTCCATAATCCTTATTGTTGTGGATGTGTCCTTTGCTTAAATATACATTTCTCCAAATGTTATGGTACGCCAGCCTACTATGGCAAGGAATGTCTCTCTCATGCAGAAACATCTGTTTCACTGCAGTTAAATGAAGAATTTTCCACCCATGAACGATAGAACATGATTTTTTTATTTTTTTTTTTCTATATACAATGTTCTTAGAAACGATTGAAGACTGGGAGATAGGGGCCCAATTAGAACAAAAACAAAATATGGGGAATTAAGAACATTTGATTGGCTTTCACTGTGACTTTTGGTCTTTTGAAGATTCCCCTCAATACCCCCTCTTAAGTGTTGAAACTTTCTCCATGAACCATCACTCATTAGTCCAGGTTCCCTGAAGGTTAGCTCCTGCCATTCTAAATGTATTCTGCTAATGCAAAGAAAAATGATCATTCCAATTGTGTGGTCTTCTGTAATCTCTGCTGTGAAGCCAATAAACCTGAAATAGGCATTTGCAAAAATGTACTATAAAACACTCCCCAAAGCCACTGGTGCCAGCTAAAAAGACATTTTTCAGTCTTTCACAGATAAAGGAAAGCACTTAAGGAATGAAAGGTTTAGTTTGACGGTTTTGTGCTAACTAAAGCTTGGCTCTAATGGCAAATATTTTACTGGTGGACTGATCAATAAAAAGACATTTTACAGTTAAACTTCCATAATAGAGCTAAAATGAAGCAATTTTTTTTTTTTATTGCACAATAGGAAAATAATATGGAAATAACTGCAGGAAACTAACAAAAATAAAATATGCATATACTATCAGCATTTCTTCAACATATTGTGGAAGTAGAACCACCCCTCAATTATCATAGGCTTGCAAAACTCCTCAAAGGTAATATTTAGTTATAATAAAGTCTGCTTGTGTGATGATGTCTTGCAATGTGGTCTAATTACAGCTAGCATAAACAAAATGATGGTTAATCCGCACAAAATGTCCAACAGTTTATAGGCTTTGGCTTCACTTTTACATTCTGAATGTGTAGGATCTTTCAACAAAGCTCAGTCCTGCTGCAACTCCCCACAATTATCTTCTACCCCAGTGTATATACAGTGACCTACATTCTGCAGTAAAATAGCTTCTGCCAGAGGACCTCACATTTGGACCATGTTCTGTCTTTTATGGGCACGAGAAAAATGCAGCTCATGAGGAAAATACAAAGTAGAGAGCTCCTGTGTTGTGTTTTGTTCTCTCTGGTTTTCCTGTGTGAAGTATGACAAATCAACACCTCATAGTTGTTAATATCCATAGAGATGTCAGCTTTGTGAACAGGTATAGTACTATTAATACACACAAAATCTCCCTTAGCCACAAGTAGTGATAAGTAAGGCTTCACAAGAAGAAAGCTGCATTTGAAATAGTTTGTCTTCCTTTTGTGACTTCTGTGATTTATTTTTTATGATTTTTAGACTTTATATATTTGTGGTTTTTTCTTTTTTTTTGTAGTTGTCTAACAGCTCCTTCTGGTGAGACATGCAATGGAAAAGCTGGTAAAAGACAAGAAATTAGCCTTTTCAATGCTACACCTCATCACTGGATTTCTTTAGACAACAGATTTTAATGTGCAGTTTCATACTGTTCTAAATGAGTAAAATTTAATGTTAAAAACAGTACTTCTACTTAATACATGACACTGAAAACAGAAATAAAGATTTATGTCTGAAGACTTGCCATTCCACAGAATTTTTTATCATGTCAGTCACCAGTAGCTTACTTTTATTAATAGAAAGTATTTTGGAAAACCAAGCAGTAATAACTAACAAATGTAGATTTTTACTTTTTTTTGTTTCTACTTACATAGTAGTTAGAATTCATTCAAGCCATATATAGTTACAGGGATAGTATGTAAGATTATCCAACCTATGGCAATGTTGGCAAAAAAGAATATGTTCAAAAGATAATGAGCTTAATAATTTTGATCATAGGCAGCTGGTAATATTTGCCACCAGTACAAGAATGAATATCACAGGGAAAACAAATGGACAATAAGGAAAAACTGAAAGGGTAAATAAATATGAAGAGAGTAGATGAATTAATATTTTTATGTATGTCAGTTCAGTACATCCTATCATTGTATCACATCTTTTAAGTGATTTCTCCTCTGAGTGTTGAGAAACCAACGTAGAATCATAGAATGGTTAGAGTTGGAAGGGACCTTTAAAGGTCATTTAGTCCGACGCCCCTGCAATGGGCAGGGACATCTTCAACTAGATCAGATTTCTCAGAGCCTCATCAAACCTGGCCTTGAATGTTTCCAGGGATGGGGCATCTACCACCTCTCTGGGCAACCTGTGACAGTGTTTCACCACCCTCATCATAAAAAACTTCTGCCTTCTATCTAGTTGAAATCTACCCTCCTTTAGCATAAAACCATTACCGCTTGTCCTATCGCAACAGGCCCTGCTAAAAAGTTTGTCCCCATCTTCCTTATAAGCTCCCTTTAAGTACTGAAAGGCTGCTATAAGGTCTCCCCAGAACCTTCTCTTCTCCAGGATGAACAACCCCTACTCTCTCAGCCTGTCCTTGTCCCTGATCTTTTTTGTGGCCCTCCGCTGGACCCACTCCAACAGGTCCATGTCTTTCCTGTGCTGAGGACTCCAGAGCTGGACGCAGTACTCCAGGTGGGGTCTCACCAGGGTGGAGTAGAGGGACAGAATCACCTCCCTCGACCTGCTGGCCATACTTCTTTTGAACCAGCCCAAGATACAGTTGGCCTTCAGGGCTGCGAGCGCACATAGATGGCTCATGTTGATCTTCTTGCCAACCTACAATTCCCAAGTCCTTCTCCTCATGGCTGCTTTCCATCCATTCTTAGCCCAGCCTGCATTTGTGCTTGGGATTGCCCCGACCCACATGCAGGACCCTTCACTTGGCTTGGTTGAACATCATGAGGATCACACAGGCCCCCCTCTCAAGCCTGTCCAGTTCCCTCTTGATGTCATCCCTTCCCTCTAGCTTGTCAACCACACCACACGTCTTGGTGTTGTCTGCAGACTTGCTGAGGATGTACTCAAAGCCACTGTCTATGTCACCAACAAAGATGTTAAAAAGCACCGGTCCTGGTACCAACCCCTGAGGAATGCTACTCGTCACTGGTTTCCACTTGGACATCAAGCTGTTCACCACAACTCTTTGAGTGTGAACATCCAGCCCATTCCTTATCTACCAACTCGTCCATCCACCAAATCCATGTCTCCAATTTAGAGAGAAGGATGTCATGTGGGACAGTGTCCGCACACGTTTAACTGATCCACATATTTAACTGATTCTTTGGTTTCTTTGAAATTCATTTGTTGTTATTACTGGTACCTATTTTTATTTGTTATAAGATCAACAGGTACAATTTATATGTAAAAATCATAGAATCATAGAATTGCCTAGGTTGGAAAGGACATTTTAAATTATCTAGTCCAACCATCAACCTAACTCTGACAAAAACCATCACTAACCTGTATGTCTAAGCACAATGTCTACCCATCTTTTAAATACCCCCAGGGAAGGTGACTCAACTACTTCCCTGGGCAGCCTGTAAAAAATGTTTTCAGTTATGTTCTTGTACCATTTTCATATTTCCTTATCCTTTCTCACCATAATATGATTTTCATAGATTTAGATTTAGATTAATATTTAGATTTAGATTAATATTAGTCTGAAGAAGATTTAGACACCATGGTCCCTAACTGCAAAATAAATTATATATAAGAAAAAAGAAAAAAAAAAGGAAATAAAAGAAGGCAAAAAAAAAACAAGTAAAGAAAAAAACCCACCTCTTCACCAAAACAAAATGATGTAAAAGAAGAAAGAGGACACCATCTTATTTCCCAAATAATAACACAGATGGTTATCAGGTGTTTGTAGAAGGAATTTTTATGTACAAGGAGGTTATGAAAACATCAATCCCAAAGAACAAGTTAGAAATTTCTTATATAAATTTCACATCTTTAGTGACTAAGATTGATAGGGGTAAAATACGTAATCCAAAAATTATGTAAATTGCAAACTATAATAAAGCTGAAACCATTGAAATAGAATTATCATGAGCAATTGAAAAAAAATGATGTTGCAAATGTTAAAAAGGTAACTGAAAATACAGCAAAATAGATATGATTGAATTTTAGGTTATGTATATTTATTCAAGCACTGGCCATTGAAAGGATATTTTATGATGAATACCAGGTTACTTGAAAAAATATTAAATAATGGAATAGTAAAAATTTCTGATTTTAATGCAACGTTTGTTTTTTTTCTCTTTTTATACTAAAGAAATTATCTAGAATGAGTATAAGCTCCCTCAGGAACTGAATATAAGCTGAGGCTGCTTAAGAAACCTACAGATCAGATCCTGAGTAGGAAAATAGGTCGTAATCCTATAATTATACATGAACACAGCTTCTTTTTGTGAGCAGTGGGAGTCCCAACTTATTTTAGCAATTTAAAGTTTATCTTCTGATAGCACCTTGGGACCCTCTTACGGTCAGTAATGGAGCCAAAAAACAGTTTCTTAGTCCTCACTCTGCTATATTCTCATTAGTGTTCGTGATTTACACTGGTCATAGTTTATAGCAGAGAGGAACTGAGATAGTATGCCATTAAGGAAAATAACTAAAATTTATTTTTTTAGCTTGTCATGCAAATGTTTTTTAAATGCATGAAGTGATTCTTTCCACCGCATATAACCTCTTCAGCTTTCATGACCTCTATACAGCTTTGAACAGAAAACAGTGCTTACTTGATTTAAAGAGTGTGAGGGGGAGATGGAAAAAGAGCAACTACTGTAAATATAACTCAAAAAATCATGACAAACTGTGTAGTTTAATGGTTCTGTGGTTTCAATAGATGATGTTCTGTCTGGCGAAAAGCTTTGTCAGAAGAAAGCTGTTACCACATAGCTTGTGTAAGTGCCTTTCACTCTATCAATCAGTCTTATTTTTCTTTTTTTTTTTTGGGGGGGGGGAGGAGGGCGGGGAGGTGTTATCAAAGATTATGTGAATTAAATTCATAGGCTGACCTGCCCAAAGGCAGATGTCACTCTACCAGAAAACAAAGGTGTCACAAGCTATGGGAATACTCTCTGTATGGCAATAACTGTAGGTTAGTTTAGGTTTCCAAGTTCATAAAAGTTTGTAGACTGACATTGGTGGACACTGAAGTGCTTGGTTTAAGCACAAATTAGCCACAGCAGGAACACTGCCTTTACTCACCTGGCAAGGGAGACACTGTGATCAAGAAGATGTTTTTCCCAGGCTGGGACTTCCCTAATGCTCTGTATGTTCTAACCCTTCCTGATTTCTCCAGCTGAAGAAAACCTGACTGCATACTTCTATTATAAGGAAACTGTGGTCAAAAGGTTGAAAATTGTTCTTTTCTTAGATACTAGGGAGCTACAGAAGCACAGAAGTAATATAATAAATTACTTGAGAAGGAACAAAGCTGATGACCCATAACACTCGATTCCTGATGTAGGAAAAGGAGAAGTTATGGTAGAGAGATTTTAAATGACAGAGGTGGGATTTACCCTTTGCAAATCTACCTTTAACTGTTAACAAAATTGGATTCATGATAAACTAAGAAACTTCCTATCTCGACTTCACCACTGACCAGCGTAGTGTTTACTCCGAATCACTTCAAAGGGAAATAGCAGCACTTCTACATGCTGGCCTTATCACCGTCATAAGGGCAACCATGAATATTTTGAAGAATTATAGCAGCAGATGACTACATTCTGAGGATCTGAATCCTGTTTTTTGATGATGTTCTGAGTTAATACTGTTCTAATGATTTATATTGGTGATAAATATAAGATGATGTTCACTTAGATTGTAGATTATTTTCCAAATAACCATAAATGTAATTGTATTCTCACTATTTTTACAATTTTTTGAGAGCTATAGCCTATGTTGTACAGACCGAACCATAATTTCTAGCTGCATTACAATCATCTCCTTGAAAATTTAACTACTAAAGCATGTCAAACAAAGCTATTTAATATATCTCTTTTCATTGTATTGTGTAAATGCTGTTTGGTATGTGATCTGTTGGAAAAGTTGGCAATAGAAAGTAGGAAGGACAGCCACCTTTGGTCTCAAGCGTTGCCCCCTGGGTCAAGGGAACCCAGAGGTGGGAGAAAGAATTTGCTTATTCTCAAAGATGAATCAAGATCAGCATGAAAACCTTCCTGGGCCCTCCAGGAAAGTGCTGGAAAGTTAACAAAGTCAGAGGACAGAAAGCAGATGAAGGCATGAGACAGCAAACGAGGAGCTTGCAGATGAAGGGCAGAGGCAAGATGGTCTTGAGCAGAGTCGTGCATGCAGAAAGGAAGAGCTGCATACTCAAGCTTCGGTGGTGATGGGAAAGGAAGAATTTCCTTGTGACCCTAGGAGAGGAATGGGATTTGGCAGAGTTTGGCCAACCCACAAATCACTCAATGTGGCTGGACTGGAAAGAGCAAAGGAGAAATCACGTCCTGCCGGAACTCAGTAAGTATCTTTGTCTTCAGGCCTCTTGCTTTGGCTGACTCATTCTGCACAAGCGATTTTTTTCTGAATTACCAAGCTACCTTGCTTCTATGTAATGCACTGTAAAAAAATTAGCCCTAGGCATTGGAGGGTATGCCTTCCTATTTGCTCTTCAGGGAAAGAGGGAGCGACTCTACCTCTCAGTTTGGAGCACCATCTCACAGCAATATATTTAACAATACTTTTACAGCTTCTATTTCTTTAGATTTAGTAATACTTATTGGCCTTAATAAAAACCTGTGAAGCAGTTAGACCCATGAAGGTTAGATTTTGTATATTCAGTCTTTCCCCATCTGCAATACAACACCTCAGTGAGCAATTTTATACAGATTAAATAGCAATTTAATGTCATTTATTTCAACAAAAAATATGCTACAATTATAAGGTTTTAAAATTCATATAAAATATAAAAACATTATATACTTTATAAAACAGAGATTTTACTCAATGATTTGAATAGGATTCAGATGAGAAAATTTGGTTAATCTTATTGATTCATTTGGACTATTTACATGAAGTAAAAGCCTGCAAGTTTGGGGCAATCTCCAAATCCCGAAAATTGTCAGACGTAGTCACTCTGGATGCTGTTGTTTGCTACTGTGAATGGGTGGAGCCAGTTGAATTTTTCCCAGGATATGGGCATAAGAATGATTTATGCATTGTACAGTCATTTGTACAAAAGAGGCAAAAAACCTCTTTCCTTGATACATATCATAATTAGGAGCATGGACTCCTTTGTACTGCAGAAATTAGCAAGGATAATTAAACAGTCTTTTTTTTTGGACCATTATTCCTCCGACAGAAGCAAAATGGAACCTTAGAGTTCAGATGTACCAGTGTTTGTCTCCTCATTACTACAAAAGTGTGTAGGCACAAAGCTGATAACTTTTGCTAACAAGAAAGGCCTGTACTTGCATGCATTATCCTATTGGTTTCCTTGTGCTACTCGCACAGGAAGGGATATGCATGATCAAAGAAAAGTATCATTAGCTTGCTCTGAGTTATTTATGTTCTTTGAAACAAGATGCTGGGCTTCAAACACATTTTTGTGGCAACAAGAAAAGCCATTTTTAAAAGTGCATAGTACAGAGTGCAAAAAGAAGTTATCTTTCTCAATTTGCCATTAAAATCCTTTTAATCTCTGCAAACACAAGAAAGATAACACAGTTAAGCCTTGGATGTTGATGACTGGAACAGAAAATCTCAGTTAAATTTAAGTTACCGAACACAAACTTTGAGAATAAATCTAACTATGGATGAGAGTTTAAAGGAATCGAATTTTTCTAAACTTCAGAAGGCGTCAATAATATATGAACAAACTTAGAGTGCATGGTGACATGCAGTGTAACCATAGATTAACCCATCAGACTTTAGGATTGAAAGATCTATTATACCTGTTTTTTGTTGACCTGAACCAGGAAGAGAACACACTTGCTGTGAATGTTGAACTATTTACAATAATCTTAACCCAGAATGGATTGTATTTCCTATGTACTTTTATAGTGTTTTTTTCCCTAATTAATAGTACATTCCTGAATAATCTGAATTAACACACTGATGTTTTCTAAATACAAGGCCGATGTCATTTCATCCCTGAAAGGTGAGCTAGATTAAATACACAAACTAATATGTGTAGACTCAGGTACAACACGTACTAAACAAATGTGTGTGTGCCCCTTGGTATGTAACTAGGTTCTTAGGAATGAAGGCTGTAACTTCCAGTCTTTCCCGGTTTGTAATTGCTATAGCTTTAACAGATGCAGAATCTGATTTTTGTATTTTAAGTCAGCTGTAAATTTATTTCCACAGGTTTCTTCAAAGCATCTGTAACTTTCAAGTATCTTTTTCTTGGTGAATTTGACAACAGTGAGCTATGAAAAGGCTTTGTTTGAAGAGCACATCTCTAAAGTTTTAGTACACTGCTTCCATTCTATTGTGGTGTAGTTTTCTTTCTGTTCCCATCCATACTGAGAATTGCACCTCTGGAAGGAAAACAAAATCACATATGCATATGTCACAAAGAATAAAATTCTTCAATGGTATTGTAGAAAAATGCTACATAAAACCTCAAATCCTATTCTGCATATGATAGCTAATAATTCATAAAAGGACTAATGATGTTTCTACACATTCTATTCTCTATGCTGCACAGGCAGTGAAGCAGGGGCATGGATCCTGGGCAGAGTATAGCGATTCTGCCTGGTCGTGTAGGGATGGGGTCAGGAAGGCCAAGGTGCAGCTGGAGCTGAACTTGGAAAGGGATGCAAAGAATAATAGGAAGCGCTTCTACAGGTATGTCAGCCAGAAAAGGAAGGTCAACGAAAGCATACCTGTCCCTATGAGCAAGACTGGAAAACTGGTAAAAACAGGTGATGAGAAGGCTGAGGTACTCAATTATTTTGCCTCAGTTTTCACCGGCAACATGTCTCCCCACACCTCTTGAGTTGATGGACTGCAAGGGAGGGACTGGGGGAGAAAAGTTCCTTCCACTGTAACAGGACATCAGGTTTCTGACCACCTGAGGAATCCGAACATACAGAAATCTATGAGACCTGACAAGATGCATCCCAGAGTCCTGAGCGAATTGGCTGATCTAGTTGCCAAGCTAGTCTCCATAACATTTGGAAAGACCTGGCAGTCATGTGTAGTCCCTGGTGACTGGAAAAAGGGAAACATTGCACCTACTTTTAAAAAGGGTAGAAAAGAGCACCCTGGGAACTATGAACCTGTCGGCCCCACCTCCGTGCCTGGGAAGATCATGTAACAGATCCTCCTAGAAGGTATGCTACGGCACATGGAGGACAGGGAGGTAATTCGAGACAGCCAGTATGGCTTCGCCAAGGGCAAGTCCTGCCTGACCAACCTAGTGGCCTTCTATGATAGAGTGACTACATCAGTGGAGAAGGGAACAGCTACAGATGTCATCTATTTGGACTTCCGTAAGGCCTTTGACACAGTCCCCCACAACATCCTTCTCTCTAAATTGGAGAGATATAGATTTAATGGTCAGACCAGTTAGTGGATGAGGAATTAGTTGGATAGTCACTTCCAAAGGGCAGTGGTCACCGGCTCAATGTCCAGATGGAGTTCAGTGACAAGTGATGTCCCTCAGGGGTCTGTATTAGGACCAGTAGTGTTTAATATCTTCAATGACAAAGACATTGGGATCGAGTGCAGCTTCGGGAAGTCTGCAGATGACACCAAGCTGAGTGGTGGCTCGAGAAGTGGGGCTGTGTGAACCTTAGGAGGTTTCACAAGGCCAAGTGCAAAGTTCTGCACCCAGGTCAGGACAATTCCAACCACAAATGCAGGCTGGGCTAAGAATGGATGGAAAGCAGCCATGAGGAGAAGGACTTGGGGGTTGTAGGTTGGCGAGAAGATCAACATGAGCCATCTATGTGCGCTCGCAGCCCTGAAGGCCAACTGTATCTTGGGCTGGTTCAAAAGAAGCATGGCCAGCAGGTCGAGGGAGGTGATTCTGTCCCTCTACTCCACCCTGGTGAGACCCCACCTGGAGTACTGCATCCAGCTCTGGAGTCCTCAGCACAGGAAAGACATGGACCTGTTGGAGTGGGTCCAGCGGAGGGCCACAAAAAAGATCAGGGACAAGGACAGGCTGAGAGAGTAGGGGTTGTTCATCCTGGAGAAGAGAAGGTTCTGGGGAGACCTTATAGCAGCCTTTCAGTACTTAAAGGGAGCTTATAAGGAAGATGGGGACAAACTTTTTAGCAGGGCCTGTTGCGATAGGACAAGCGGTAATGGTTTTATGCTAAAGGAGGGTAGATTTCAACTAGATAGAAGGCAGAAGTTTTTTATGATGAGGGTGGTGAAACACTGTCACAGGTTGCCCAGAGAGGTGGTAGATGCCCCATCCCTGGAAACATTCAAGGTTCTGTGAATGATTCTGTGATTCTAGACCCATGAAAAGAGAAAAATCTAGGGTCCAGGCATGAAACATGAATCTTAACTTAATCCTGTTAAACGAGTCATAAAACATGTGTTCCTTTACTCAGCACATGACTGGTATTGAAAATACAAAGTTAGGTGATTAGGATCAAACCAATTCAAAAACAGCAAAAAAAGCACCAAACAATCCTAAAATGACTGACATTGGACTTTGACATCAATTTAATGTTCATCAGGGTAGGTAGATAAACTATTTTGAAGTAAATATTCTTCTAAGTTTGGGGAAAATTAATTTGAAAAAAAAATGTCTGTCATTGTGATTCACTGTGGCAGAAGGCAGAGGGTGAGTGTTGGAGAAGAGGATGAGGAAAAAGATTTTCTCTATTGCTTGTAATGGCCTTCAGAAATCTACTGGGAACAATTTTGTTTTCTTAAACTAACTGCTCTAAACTGCCTGACTGCAATCCTGACCTATCATCATAGCAACAGATAATGTCATAACACAGATCCATCACAATTTATTATCTAAATATATTACATATCTTTTTCTCTCTTTTCTCTCAGTGTCCTCCAGCCGTCTGAAGCTGCTTTTGATGACAGTTCTGGAAAATGAAAAAGTCGTGGAATGTGTGGGAACCAAGAGCCTGGGACACTACTAAACTGTCATAACTTGAAAACTGTGTCATCCGTGAAATAACACATGCCCCAGTTTATATTGTACTGTTTAGATTAGAACATAAACTGTAGCACGTGGAAACTTTTCCATGTGCACTCTGTGCCAGTGCCTAGGATTAAAGCCGGAGGCTCAAGTCTCTAAGTTTGGGACCAGGAACCTCAAAATCCCACTCAGACATTACCTGTCTTTCCTCTACATTTTATAGGAGAACTGATTTTTTTACACTGCAGCTCTCCCGTTGCCTGAAGCCTAATGTCTGCGTAATCCAGAAACGGGATAGCCCACAGTGCTCAAATGTTGCTTTTATTTTAATGATTTCTGTTTTGTTTGACTGAATAAATTGCAGGTTGAAGACTGTCGAGTTCTGAATAGGAAATTGGGATCTGTAAATACTATAATATGGGTATAATGAAGTAACTGTTAATCACTATACATAATTAGCAAGGAAGTCTAGTGGCAACTTGAACAGAAGGTAGAAGTCACAAGATCTGTTTTGTATTCTTATCACTGGCCACTGTTTTATTTGAGACTCTGGATAAGCTGCAAAAGTCCATTTTTTCACAGGAGCTGAGTTATAAAATGTAGATTAGAGCACTCCTCCACTTCTGAGAAACTCTGTGAGGTCACATGGACAAAAGCACAGAAAATTTGTAAATACTTTGAAGATGACACCTCAGGTCAGGATTGGGCATCATGCATTCTTAGATGCTTAGAAGGCAGCCTGATTTCATACTTGAAATTTTCATTGTCAGGCCTCTGGATGAAGTTTTCAACAGATAATTAAGGCAGAAATTGCCCAGCTATTTCTCATTCTGAGACTGAGAATTAGGATCATGTGGAGATCAGAAATTACCTTCAGGAAAGGATTTTGAGGCATTAAAATGGGTATTACTGGGAATCATAATCATCCCACAGAAATGCTCTTATTGTTTGGTAAGAATAATAAGAAGGGATTATTGTCCTTATGGTTTCTGGTTGAGAAGTTCTCTGTTATCAGGTTTCATCAGGACAGAATGTTTAATCACTGATCATGTCACTTCTTAACCTTCAATTTTGGAAACTAAATTATTTGTCTGATTTCCTTTTTTTTTCTTTTCTTTCCCCTTTTTTCCCTGTAAGAGATATTCTCCAGTCCTTTAACAATTTTCCCAGACTTCTCCAAACCTTTTAAAATTTTTCATCATCTTTCTTTGAACACATAATGAGATACAATAATCTAGCACTGATGGCTTCAGTGCCAGTACAGAGGTAACCTCTTCACTCATATTTGGAATTTTCTTACTAAAACTTTCAAGGACTTTTCTATTCCACAATGAAAACTCATGTTCATGTAATTATCCATGCTGACCTCTAAGTCACTCAATATTTCTCTCATTCCTTAGAATTCCCAATCCTGAAGAATGACTTACATTCCTTGTTCATAATTATGTTCCTTCCACTTGGCAATGTTGAAACACACATCATTTTCCCACAGTGTGTTTACCAAGAAACTGAGTTCATTGTCCATACGTGGCATAGTCTTTTTGGTACTACTGATTCTCTTGATCTTTATGTCATTAGAAAATTTTATAATAATGTATTTATATAGTCTTTCCTCAAGTGATTGATTAAAAAAGTTAAAGAGTATGTATTCAAGAACTAAAATCTACAGCCTGACATTAGAAACATTACCTTATGAAAATATTTTTTTAATTTTTTGAAAAAGACATTTAGCTTGTTTTAAACTTATAAGCCTGTAATACTGCGTACCGATTATCAAGATGCAGAAGTCTAAATGCACCTACACTAAAAATATGAAGCTTATCACCTAACCACCAGATGCACTCCAAAAACATAATAGTTTGAAAAACATATTTTAAAAGCTGTCAATCACATAGATATATAAACTGTAGATTTCACTTTGCTTCCCTTATAACTCTTTTATGTTCCCTATCTTTTCCTATATTTATGACTATCAGCTCCTCCTCTTTTCTATCATAATTATTAGTTAATTAAGTGATACTTTCAGTTTCCTTCTATGTCTGTTTTAGCTAGCATAGCCTTCTTCCTCAGCAGAAATTTTGACATTTTTGGCTCCTAAGGAATTCCCAATTATCAGTCACATTTAATTACTTTCTCCCAATAGACTTTGCTCATAATTGTTATCAACTTTATGAAGCTAGTCTATAAAATTTAAATGAACTGTAAATATGGCAGAGATTGGGACTTTGCTCTGCACTCTCAGACATAATTGACTCATTTCTTGTACTGTATCAGTACAAGATTTTTCATTTGGAGATAAAAAGCCTCCAATTCCTCTATATTAGATGTCTTATTTTAGTTTCAGATTATGTTTTATAATTTTATAAATTGTGAAAATATTGAAGGGCCCCATGTATGTGACTTCCAACATGTGTCAGTAAGAAATGAAATCCTGGACAATAATGCATTTTTTTCCACCTACGCATGTTATATTGGTCTTTAAAAGGTTGATCATCCTGTTGTCTAGCGTGATTTGGTAATCTGCAGCTCCACATATAGTGCTCTGTTTATTACCGCAGTAGCTCCTAATTACTAAAGTTTATTTATTTCACAATGTTAGTTACTTAGAAACAGTTAAAGCTATTTTTAACATATTGTACCAACTCCCTCCTTTTTTCCCCACTGACTTCTTCCTAAATAGGTTATAATCACCAATGGAAAGACTCCAGTAATGTGAATCTTACAGCGCAATTTCATTTAGGAATTACTGAAATATTACAACCCAAATTCAGTAATTCCGAAGTAGGTCAAACTCAGTGCAGACATTTTCATTTGTTTACTACGTAGACTTCTCACAGTAATATGTGGACAATTAAATAGCTTCTCCTTTGTGTCCATCTGTGACTTGGTTATACAGAATCTTGCCTTTATGGTTTAGTGTTAAGTGCATGTATATTTTTTCACCTTTTCGCTTCCCTCTTATGTTTAACCCTCCTGGCATCTTTAGCCATATTATTCATGGAAGATTGATTCCAGGAAGCTTTAACAAGGGCACATCCTTCTTTTGCTGTACAAGAAGGTTATAACTTCTTCTGACCCTTGACTGCTTTAGCTCATGACATGGGATGAATCTCTGGGAAATGCTTTAATGTTCTTCTCCTTCAACGCCCCTTGGAGATCTCCAGAGTCTTTTACAATTAGTCATATGTAGTGCTATCAGTTATAGCCGTGATCATGCTCTTAGGACCACTTTGAACTACAAGACCTTTTCTTGGCTGCCTACAAAGCAACCTGGAGTAATTCCAGTCTTATAATTGCATCTTCTGTCTTGACTCTGAGGGGAAAGCACAACATCCTTTTGTTGACCTGCTCATCACAGTACGCTTATTATGTTCTTTGTAGGACAAAATACCAATGTCGGGTGTTTTCTTTTCTTGGATCATTGAAGACCTTCCTGTGTCCTTTCAAAACATCTTCATTCCTGTTTGTAAACCCCACATTCCAACAGTGGTGAAGGTCTATAAAGATCTACCTTCAAGGTAAGATGCAGCGATTTGTTTGAATCGTATGTTTTAATGAGGCCCAGGGACAAAAGTTTAGCAATGAAAAAATAACCATTAGTTCATCAATGCCCATTCTGATCAATAAATGAGATGTGCTCTGTGGTAAAAATCAAGAGTGACGTGAAATCCACACATAAGTATATATGAGTACAATTCACATAAATATGGGCTATACTAAAGACTGATATATATAGAAGAATAAGCAATAAATTGAAGGATCGAATTAAGACAAATTTATTTCTGCAATTTTAATTTTTTTATTCCCCAGTTTAGCAATACTAGTGGTACCAAACTTCAGATCTTACACTTTTATTAAATATTACATGTAGTTATTAAAAATAAGTTGTTGTCATTGTTAGTACAGTTTTAATCACTATTAAGATCACACTTAGACATTTTCTTTTAGAATCATTCTTCATTTTTGGGGAGTGAGTCAAAACTACAAAAAGTGCAAGCTACCTTGAGATCATTAAAAAAAAAACGAGAAAGAAATTAAATATTTTCACACATGAACAATTCTCTGTAGACTTCAAAACTCTCTTTCACCATCTAGATTCTCTAAGGCCTAGCATTTCATATCCTTTTCTTTCATTTTATATGGCTAAAACAGTGCATTGCACTAGAGAATACTGTGTGATTTATCATTGCTGGTTTAATCAGGGAACTGCTCTTTCAGATAAGCTGTTTGCCTGAAATGCTGTCCCTGCTGGACTATTTAGTTGGATTGGAAAAACAGTGGCAGATTCTGTTGCCCTTTTCAGTTTAAAAACCTGATAATTTACTTTTTCATTTTCCTTGTAAGTCCTTTATTAATACATTTCTCTGTCTGCTTCTTAGATTTCTATCCTGCTTAGCGTCTTGTCCTAGAAGAAGGCTTAATTAGCTGCTGAGCTAAAGAGCTGAATAGACAGCTAAAGACTCAAGTATTAAATGTCATTCCAACAATACCAAATTTTACAGTCAATTCTAGAATGCTCTCTAAAAGTAGGTTTACCATGTCCAGTCTTGCCTGAAGTAAGATGCAGGTATTGAGACTTAAGGGTACAGTTTTTTAAACTTTAATGTTGTTCAGTAGGTGAGGAAGCATTTTTCATTTTTGGCTCCCCACATCTTGGGTAGACAATGGAACTGGGAGTGTGGCTGCATACTTGAGGCGTTTTTATAAATGTCATATTTTTCTTGGTGTGACAACTGTATTGTAAACCCCACGGTGATGATACCAGATGAAGATCAGTAGAAGGATATTTGTAAGATACCTTCATCAGTCATGGATAACTAAATGCCTGTGTATCTTTGTGGATGGCCACAGTCCCTTTATGTGTGCTACTGCTGACTGCCTTGAAAATCTGAAGCCTCCTAAATATTGATGGGACCACAAGTTTTTTACATCTTGGTGTATGCTCTGTCCTTCTCAGCCAAATTGTATTATATAAAGACAACAGAATATAAACTTTGTTGGTTTATGTTGTTTTTCCTTATGTCCAAATTTGATTGCTGATACATACTCACTGAAGTCTTTTATTGAACATAGTCCTGATTTTCTTTTTCCTCAAATCAATACAAAGTGGGTTAAATTGTCCATATAGTCTTATTTCTTTTGAATTCAAAAATCCATTACAAACACAATTTTGTATTTCTACTCCTGTTAGTGCTTCCAAAATTTCAGTTAAATGGCTCAGTAAGCTCTGGCCCTAAAATGCTTCTTTAAGTGGAGAAGATTAATGGTTGGTGAGTTAAATGCTGTAAAGGAGAGCTTTGAAAATTTCCCTTCCCCCTTGTGAGCTTCATCTTGGTTCTGAAGGCTGGCTCAGTAACAAGAAAGTTTACGTGATCTTCCAGGTAATGAAGCTTTTAAGCCAAATTTTAACTGCTGAAGTCTGGGAAACAACTTGCAAAGGGAAATAAACCCAACTCACTTCCAAACACACACTCATATCCTCACTTTCACTGGGACTGATTGTGGTGGTAAAATTTAAATTAGTCCTACTTTTCTGCCTCAGATTTTGAAAGAGTCCTTTCAAATTGGTACAAGTCCCTATGTAGATATTTTTCATAAGGTTTAATTCTTAATTAAATTGGTTTAGTTTGAAGCAGTAAATTAGGAAATTAAATTGCTTAAAGGAATGACAAACTCTATTAAACATATTTTCATATGAAATTTCACCGTGAAGTTTTGAAATCTAGTCTAAAGTGTTTCAGTTCTTCCTGAACGAACAACAGCTAAACGAGGTGTAACTTTGTAGCACCTAGACCTAGTCACACATGTGACTGATATATGATTATGATGA
Source organism: Larus michahellis (assembly GCF_964199755.1). Classification (NCBI taxonomy): domain Eukaryota; kingdom Metazoa; phylum Chordata; class Aves; order Charadriiformes; family Laridae; genus Larus; species Larus michahellis. The sequence continues at coordinate 9,883,741 of NC_133896.1, forward strand.
AAAACACTTGAATTTACTGTTATTTTTGGCTTAGACATTCAAGAAAATACAGAAAAAATTCATCAAGTCAGAAGCATAAAACATGAGCCAGACCTTTCATGTTGTGTTGCACAGAAAGCAAGCACTAATATCAGGCAGTGTGGCTTTTCCCAAACCTCCAGTAGCACGTCTGCCACACAAATTGAAAAAATGTGTGTTGTGATATCATTTTGGACAGCAACACTTTTGTCTGTAGAGCATTACTGTCTGGGAATTGGTTTCAATCATGCAAATAGAGGGAATTTTAATAATAATACATGTAAGGGTTGGGGGTTTTTTATTATTTTTTAAGAAACTGTGTCTCTAAGAGATGCTTATGTGTCTCTTGTGTCATCTCCGGCATTAATGTTCAGTGAAATAGTTCATCTGAGATGGTCTTGAATATAAATTACTCTTGTTAGCAAATGAAGCTGTTACTAAGGAATGGCAAGGTATACAGGGGGATGTAAAGCCAAGCAAATTAGGATTTGGCTTTTTATCCTGCTAGAATCATAGAATAGTTGTGTTGGAAGAGACCTTTAAAGACTCATCTAGTCCAACCTCTCTGCAGTGAGCACAGGGGGGAGTTGGTTGCAATCAGTCAAAAAATAAAATAAGTTTGATGGAGTTATAACTTCATAAGTGGGTCAAAAAAAATGCTCTGAATTATGTGGGAGGATGCAACACTGAAATTCTGCATGGAAATTTAAGTTGGAAGGTAGTTTGTAGGACTACGTTTAGATAGAGATGGCTCTATTATACAAAAAAATGTTATTGACCTAAACAGAATTACAACAGATCTGAAACTAGTGTCGGACCAGAAATTATCAGCAGAATATTTTGTGAGAACGTTGATTCTTAGAAGATTTAATATTAAACACATGAGGAAACTTGTATTTTTCTTAGCATAGTGTTCTCTGAGGGCTTAAGGATACTCACTGTAGAATGAACCTTAAACACCAGAGTGAAAATAATTACAAAACTCCTTTTCTTCTCTGGGCTTTGGGTTTTCAGTTCAATATCTGTGTTCCCACTAACACTGCACTGAGGAATATTGTGTGACTTCAGAGAGCTGTGAATCTGATACACCAATTGTAATATCCCTACAAGCATATTTTTTGCTTTTACCTCTATAATCACCCCCGGACATGTTTTTTCCAAACTTTGCCTCCTACACATTTCCTATCTGTTCCAACAGCACTAGAAATACAACACTTGTCAAACTGATCTGTGAACATAGTGGTAATGTAATCAGGGACTAATAATTTTGGATTGCTACAAGTAACACTGTTTACTAAGCAGAAGTCTTCATTTAAAAAGAAAAAGAAACAAAAATAGGTTATTTAGTTTATATGGTACAAGTGGGTGATAAGTTGCCTTCTATCCTACATACAGTTCTGCTCCTTTCCACAAGCCCCCTCACCTGGCTTTGTTAGCATCTCACTCCCTTTCCTGGAGGCTGTGTGGGAGCTGCTGCCCTCTTTTCTGCAGAGAAACTCAATACGGCTGTTGAATTTCATCTCCATGGACAAGGCTGCTAAATTTCCTATGCCCTAGAGTTGTACTTGGACAAGAAAAAAGAATTCAGAAATCTACTAAAAAGAATGTTCTAATATAGTCATAATATTCTCCTCACTCGTACTGTTAGTTCGAATGCTGAGGGGTATTGGATGACTCAGACTCCAGGGAAGTATTCATGAGTTTCACGCCTCCTCTTTAAAGCATCAAAAGAAAAAGTAATTTTGTTACCTTGTGCTCCCATCTCCCTCACTTTTTATTTCTCTTTCTGTCTTATTTTCTCCCCTACCTCACCCTCCCCACTCTGGCTTGATATAGCATGACTAGCTGGGAAGTATACATGAGCATTGGACATTAGGAACCTGAATCTCCAGTGCCTAGATCACTACATATCAGGAAGCATAATTCACTTCTGGATGTGAACAGCAGCTATACTACAATAGACATATTTTTAAATAGATTTGTCATGTTGATAAAAGCTTTCAAAGATAGCCAAACCATATTTCGACAAGAAATACATATGGTTTTATAGAGTTGAAGTATTGTGACTCGGTTCAGTTCTGCAATTCCTGCTAATGTTATTTAGTTATGTGTTGTTAATTTTTAGTGTGCTTCCAGCTGTAATCACTCTCACATAAAAAGTCAACTGCTACAAAGCTGGCATGCTTCTGCTGTTGATATTTTGAATCGTAACACACTCCACATGGGCTACTCCCATGCTATTGTCAAATATTTGTTCACAACAGAGCTGTGTGATTAATTATTTTTCCAGGACATCCATAAAACTTGAAAAGGAATCCTTCTTGAATGAAGTAGTGTGAGTTTTTCATTAAAACAAACATCATCAAAACAAACAGCCCCTGCCTCAGATTCCATACTTGGCCAAAAACATTTACTTTTTTTTTGTAATTTGAGATAAAAAAGAAAAATATTTAAGAATATTTAACACAAGAAAATTAGTTGGTGGACTTATACAGCACTCTCAAAATATCAATGGCTTCCATGTTACAAACCAACACATATTCATAGCATTTCCCTATGATTATGGAAAAACATAGCTTCAAGACCCTGCTCTGCTTCAGGAATTTCAAATCTAAGTATGAGACTGTTCTCACTCATCACGTTTTATATCCAAGATAGAACTAGTTTAGGTCTTTTCTGTTAAAATGATTTCATTTTGTGTAAACTACTTGCATATTCTCTAAACCAGAGCCTGTATATCACATCTCTAGGATAAGTACCCTAAACACCATGCAGCAGATGAATTATCTCACAGCCCTGTTTTATGCTTTAGTGAACATCTGAATGTTCTGTATGGAGTTGAAAACCTCTTAAATGGACAAACAGAAAGACAGCTTAGAAATGTTACTCAAGGCAGAGTCTTGAGAGTTAAGAGCTCAAATGGCTGCTCTTACACAGATGTTGTATTTATATTTAGTATTTTTGCAACCTATTTTAGCACTTTAGTATCAATTTCTCTTCTTGGGAAGGTATTCAGACTGTGCATGAAAGACTGCTGATTCTGGAGTGCATCTTAACTACAGGAGACTGTGTTTCTTCTCTGTGTTCTAAGTCAGCAGAACAAGTTGAATCTGAGTTTTTGCATCCAGTACAGATCCCATAACTCAGCTATTCATACATTCTCCTTCTTTTTCCTCATATGGTCAGAAAGTTGTACAGCAGTGTCATGGAGAACAGCCAGCGCACAGACTCCATTCTTACTCATGAATCCTACAAAACCCTTGTAACCAATGTAGAATGGGGTTTTCTTTCAAGATTAGAGGCACAACCCTGAAAGTTTATACTCTGGTCCTCCACATTCTCACTGCAGAAATCCATGTGGACTTAATCTTATCTGTCCATGGAGATGAAGGGGAAGATACAGTTTACTTTATTTCTTTTTTTATAGATCCTCATAAAAGTACTCTGTCAAATGTTTAAAAAAAAACTTGGTATCCAATCCTGCTGTAACGTATACTGGTTTGGTGGATTTGGAACCACTTTGCTGGAGTTTCAATGACAGAACTATGCCTATAAATTTCAGTAAGTGCCTGGAAAAGTGTGTTGCTTAAGAAAGAAAAATATAGTCTAGTCAACTAATCCTCCATTGTTGTCTCTTCTAAAAGAATTTTTGTTTGGCTATGTTATACTAATAATTTAAGTAATATGTAGGAACATTCTTAGGCAGTTGAATGTGACTGTCACTATTGTTAAGCAGTTAGACTATTTCCTGAAATTATTTTGGAAGGTGTCAATTGTCCACTTGGAGAATTTCCAGGCATATTCAGGAGCTGGAACTTCTTGTGGACTAGTCTCAATAGTTTGTATAGAGCCAGCCTGTTTAGAGGCGAAGATGTGGATGAACACAGATGCAGGCTGTTCTGGGTTACCTGGAGTCTGTGCTGAAAAAGGATTCCAGAATGCGCTTAAATAAATTAAAATGCTAAGGTCATATTCTACATTCAGAGGTCAGTTAAAATTTTCCATTTCTTCATCGTAAAAAAATTAAAATGAAACCCTAAAGCTTGGTGTATTTCATGTATTTTCTAAGGAAAAATTATTGGAGGTTATATAACTATGTACCATGCAAGACTTTTTGTCTCTGCAAAAAAGAACAGAGAACCCACCCATTCTGTAATACAATTAAAACTACTGCACATCCTATGGTCAGATGATGCTTTTGAATACACAGATGTGAGAATCTAGTGGCTTCAACAGGCCTCATGTTGGTGTTTGAAGGACAGAAACAATCCTCTTACAGTCATCTTATGGCTGGATATCAGTAAATGTATATTATAATATTTGAAGCCTAATAATTCCTTCTTTTATGTCATTATATGAGATAAATTTAAGAGTAATATGTATGAATATGTTTAATTTAGTCTAATTTATCTCTCTTTGTTCAGTATTCCTTCCAACCTTCCATTGATAAGACAGTAAGAGGAAATGAAGGGAAGGTCACTGATGGAGCTATTATAAGAAACGCTTCTGTAATCCTTCAGTCCTACAAAAGCACATGAACAGCACATCATTCTATTATCCATTCAACTGTTCCTTCAATACTCTGAAAGCAGACAAAAAGCCTTAATTTGATATCAATAGAACTACTTTGTTTATGTCAGTCGGACGAGGAAGTTGATGTATTTGTAGGTATAAATTGTTTTTCGATGCCTACCAGATGAATATACAATACCTGTATGGATATTAAATGTCTGATTTATAGGGATATAAAGAAAAGAGAACTCATGATCCATTAAAGTGAGTTTGTTCCTGTTGAGGTAAGGGATGCCTGTGCAAACCCAGGACTTCAGCAAGCTTCAACATTTGTCTGGTTATTTTGTCTCTTCTCATAGGTACTCTGAAGCCACGTGGAAATGTCATTTTGTCCATTCAAGGCTCTGCCATCTTGGCCTTCAGAAAGCAATCTTGTTTATGATGATATAATCCTCTTGCCTTCTTAGAGAAAGATTCTTACTGGATTAGGTTTCAACAGAGGCAGCTGAGCCACGTTTTCTGTGCACTAGCCTCTTGCGTGGCCTCCACAATATGGGAAACAATTCACGCATTTTCTCGGGAGGCTCCTACTCCTCCTGTGACCATGTTATTGCCTGTACCCTCTGTATGTTTTAGTTCTTATGAATCTCTGTGTTCACTCATGATTGCTCATGTTCAATCATTTGAAGGGAGGGTAGAAAAGGAAAAGTTATCCAATCTGTTCCTGTTAAAAAATGTAGCGGAGATGTGTCTAAAATGCTTTGAAAAATTGATCTATGATGTCGAAACAGACTACTGTAAGTAAACCTGGGTTTAGGAATCCCCTTGCCATCTCCAAAAAATAAAAAGAAGATATTGATGAAATAGCTCCTTCTGAAGCTGTGGAAAGGCATGTGACATAATAACTGGGAAGAGGTCAAGTCAATGACCTCTTGCTCTATTATTGCTATGATCATATTTTTGTAAACCTTGTGGTAATTTACGCTGTAGTCCGAGGCAGTTGCCCATTGCTGGTGTGTGAGGAGGACAAGGAGGGAAAAAAGTCAGTAAAGGGTTAAATTGTTTTGTCTTACAAGAAAGAAAACTGCATACTAAACTTTATATGCACACTTTTTGAATTGCTGTATGAGTTTTTATGACTTACCCTAAAGCAATGCAGGATACAGTAGCTGCTGGCTTACTTGAACTCTGAGTGATCAAAGTTACACATGCCATTTATAGAGAAGGTAAGGCTTTTCTATATGATCCTTTTTAATTCTGGTCTTACCACAGATGATTTTTAAAATTGATGCAGTGGTAAGATCATAGTGTATTTTTGATACACAATACCAACGTGTTTAAAAAGTGGTTTTTAGTCCTTCTCTGAGTATCAAAGTCTAGGACAGCAAAAGATTCTAACAAACAACAAATATATGAAAAATGAGTATTCAGAATTCATTAAAATGATCGAAAGGCATGGATATGCAGTTACGGTTGACTTAATTGGGAACTTAACCCTAACCTTACATTCATTCATATTTCATTGTTGGTTTTGTCTTTGAAGGGGACCCCCCCCACCAAAAAAAATGCACCCTCACTCAAAAAAACCCAAAAAACCCCATTAAACTAACCAACCAAAAAAAAAACCCTGCATACAGTTACAGCACAAAATATCAGAATGATGGTAACTTTCTCTGTTTCAGTATTGCCTTTATTTTTATGTTAAGAGTTTTAAAAGGGCGTAAAATGCTTTTAAGCAGTTACTAAAGTTAGTAAAACTGTAGCCTTGTAAAGGAACACGAAACAATAGTGAAGGATTTGGAGTTTTTTAACAGTTTTTCTTTTTAAGTTCTTTATCACCCTCCAATTTTCAAAGCTGTACTGGAACGCCAAGCGTGAACTGAACAGTTTCCTTCATAGACTGTACTTTATTTCCACTTGTCTTTTCATATAGTACTTAATTTTCCCCAGAAAGCCAAAAAATGCCATATGACAGACAGAAGACATGGACATTAATATAGATCATTCCTCAGACAACTGATCGGAGTATTTTTTTAGAGAGTCCTAATGAAAGCCACAGCAGTTACAAATAGAGATCTATGTTTATACGATAATTTATGTTTCTAATAATGCCACTTATATGAATAACATGTTTCTTATAAACTGGATAATAAACTATACGCTAAGACCATAGCAAGCCAATGGCACAATAGTTCCTGCATTTTTAATCAAATGTGGCTCTAGGGGCTAGGCACTACAATCCTGATTTTACATCCCTTCATTGTTGGGCAGGGGGTGGGGGGAGGAAAGTCACCCAAAATCATAAAGGGAAAGTGTAAAGCAATACAGATTAGCCTGAAAGCTCACTGAATTTTTCATTTCTACGTCTTTGCATCACAGGAAGGAGAATATAAAGAAACTGTCATTTGGAAATGAATAGCCTTTGCATGAAGTAACAAAAGCAAAGCCCCTCAGAATCCTTCCAGATGAAAGGTGCTATGTAAAGGTGTGATTGTTAGTGGTGGTTTTCAGTTGCAGCGACACTGTTTAGTTATGAATTACAGAAAAAATGAGATCAGAATTTGTATATTTGTGAAATAGCTTTGCAGAAACATTTTAGGACTATTATTGTTTTGCAGATCCAAACGTGTTTAGACCATGGATGTATTCTTAAAACAATCATTGTGGAAAATAATGAGTTTGGAATTTATTACTCTACAGGTCTGTGTATGTCTAGAAGGGAAAAAGATGTATCATTTAGAAATGGAATACATATTTTGTTGAAATTTTCATATTGAAAAAAAATTCAAATGCTTCTAACTCTAGTCCTGAATGAATTTTTACAAAGTTACAGTGACATGAATAATTCACTTATAAATTTAATCTGTCTTTATTTTTACAGATTGACTACTAAAAGCACATTATTATCAATTAATTTTCTTCTTATTGTTTGATGGAGATCACTGAAAATAGTCTCATTGAAAAAAAGAAAACATTCTTCAGAAAGGAGTAAATTCTGATGAAATTTTATTTAAAAAAGGAAGGAGAAAAAAACCCACTGGTTTTGAAATATTGCGTTAGATGTTTCTGTATTGAGACTAATTTTTTGATTTCATAACCAATGAGGCAGGTAAGGTCTTGAAAATAGTTCAGTTCATATAACTGAACAGAAAGTGACAGCTAAGCTCGTTGCAAGTGTATAATCTGCAGATATGTCTCATTAGGGCAAGAGTAATATGGATATATGCAAATAAGCCTGTTTTAAAAATAAAGTTAACACCCAAGTTTGTTGCAATGTCTGAGGGTAGTATTTTTGTAGCTGAAGGACTAGACTAATGAAAAAATGTGACTTCAGTGCTTAGTGCCTATTGCTTCTAAAAATTTCTTTTGTAACCTCCTAATGGCATTTCATTGTAGTTCATAGGAGCTCACAGTCTGTGCAATGGAGATGGTACCTCTGGAGTACTCAAAAAATTATTGTTGTTTTTTCTTCCAAAATGGGAAGTATTATGGGTGGGATTTTTTTTCAGTTTCTTATTGAAAAACAGGGTGGGGGTGGTGTAATTTTTTTTTTTTTAATCAGTTGCTGACTACGTAAGAATTCTTCAAAAATTACAGACCTCTGTCGGCAGTCTTTCATCCTCTATCTACATAGCTTGCTTAGCATAAAAATTCTTTAAAACCAGGATTGTGTCTTGTAACCTCAAGACTTCACATCAGAGCAAACAATGCAGTAATAAAGTGGTTACCCAGTTAAATTATTCACTCCTTCCTGGCAAGTAACCATTTTGTACAGTTCTGTCAGTTGGTATCTGCCGAGCTCCCATGCCCCATGGAGACATAATTCAGTTCACTTTTATTTCTTTCCATCTATATTCCTGCTGGTCTTCCCCAGCAGTTCTCTTCTGCTTCATTAGCCAAGCAATACTATGAAATCTGTGTAGAGACAATAAAGTCAATTGTTCTGAAAATGATTCTTAGTTTGCCTAATGCTGCAGGTAAGACCAGGACATTTTATTACAGGATTGTCAAACTGCCATATCTGATGGTTAGGAGAGCACACAAAGGTAAAATATGTTGTAAAAGTCTAAATTTAAATATTACCTGTTTTACTTCCATCAGCTCTTCATTCTTCTCCATCCAAAATACTGCAATCTGATTCATTCATGACGTTTTCATAAATTTTTGCAAGGGTGAATAACATCTTTGTAACTGTGCCAATCATGTGAGCAAGTTAAATGTATTATTACGTCAATTAGAAAAGATGATTTATGGGAAATGGAAGTTGAGAAATGAAGTGACTTCTGTTTCAGCAGGATACCTTCCACCATCAAATAGGTTATGGTTTGTAAGGCTGAAGGAAGACGAAACACGTGGTTTTGGATAGAATTTATGCACAAAAATCGTCATCCTACATTACTGAAAAGTCCTTGACTGGAGATAACCATAGCTTTTCCATTATTTTTCTTCTCTTTTGTGGGTGACACTTCATTACTGGAAGTCCATTCCCTTTTTTTCCTTTGCCTCATAATTCAGATTCTTGGCACACCATGTTGAATTTTATGGTTAAGGGTAGAGCAAATCATTCACAGCTGTCTGTTGGTTAGGTGTGCTCTGTGCTTAAAAAATATTCATCTTGGTGTTGCTTCAACCCAAAATCAAGTGTTCCCAAGGCTCTGGCTTAAACATGCCAATTTTCATACCCAATTTTCTTCTTCCTTTGCTATTTTGAATGTGTGGCTGACACTTTACAGATGATGTTGTCCAAACATTGATGCCTGGAGCCAAAATGGGTCTGAATTAGTAGTCAACAGATATTGCTGCAATGGGAACATTAGTTTAATTCTCCATTATTATACTCTTTCTTTAGCAATATAGACTTTAATTTCCAATGAAGGTAATATCCCTATCAAAGGATTTGAATTAATCGTATTTAACATATGGACTGGTTGGGTTGCAATGGTTAGTTGTAAATGCCTGGAGCTTATGTTTTGAAATTTATCTGAACTCCAATGGCAGCACGTATTCAGATAGGTGATTTTTTTTTTTCTTGTGGTGGCAAATTGCACGCTCCATTTCTAAGCACAGAAATGATAATACAACATCCACCCACCACCTATAAATCAACACTTAGGCACCTGTCTGGGTGCTGAAAAGTCCATTTGGACCTACATATCCAGGATTTATCTATTTTAATGTTAGACCTTTTTAAAGATATTCCAACTTGTCTTTTCTCCTGTGTTCAGTAGAGCTGTCAGTTCCTCATTTCTCTGTCCTAGAAGCAACACCAGGAAGCAGTAAAGCTTTGTATTGTTTGGCGAGAAACTCTAGTATGCAGGATGTCAGCTGAGCATAACCAGCCTATACTGTGGCTAGACCCATTAAGAAATAAAGCCTGCTTAGAGGCTGGCTATGCCTGCTGGAGAATCTGAACTGGTAGCAATTTAAATGGAGATTTACAGCTAGTATCTGCTGTCTTGATATATTTCAGGAAGCGCAGAGGGAACACGTAGTGCCAGAAAATGGCCTTCTCAGTCAATGAAATGTGGTTACATGTTCACTGCTTCTTGATGGCTCCTGGTCAAGCTTGCTCAAATTAGAAATTAAAGGATACACTGAGTGGTTTTGTGGATTTTACCTTAAACTGTCAGCTCTACCAGCGTGATCTAGGATGTAAAAGTCAACTTGTGGTCTCTCTGCTTCTCACATTATCTGGAGTTATGAAGATTCTTGGGATGAAATTTAGCTGCTTAAGGTGCGTGCACCAGAAGACAAATCTGGTTTGTACATTCCTTTTAGGGTATCTCTGAAAAAAACGAAATTCTGGGGGGCTTCTAAACAACTGAGAATGGTGAAATATTTTCTCTTTTGAAAACTCTGACTCTCAATTAGCCTAAATTAATGAGTTTCCTTATACGCTTCTTACAGTGATCTAAATGAGTGCAGTATACTTTGTCTGATTCCCAAGTAAAGTGTGTAAAGTAACTCACACAGAAACTTGGTCAATTATGGTAAAAGTGTTTCTAAGCTCTTCCACTCATAAAAATCATTCTTGCTAGAGCAAATATTTATTGACAGTATGAATTTTTGTGTACAAAATGTAAGAAGCACAGATTTCAATACCAGAGGAAAATAGTGCCTTTGTATATAAATTGAGGTGAAAGACGTATTTAACTATAGGATCATGCTTATTAATTTTCTCAAGAGTACTTTTTATCATGGCTTTTCACTAGTTGTATTTGAAGCAAACAAACCACTTGAAAAAAATTGTAAGATGGGACAGTTATTCCACTCTTTCCTCTATGTATGTCTAGTTTGCATCAATGACAACTTATGCTTCAGTGGATTTCTTAGACACTGAACTCTTCTGTTGTTAGGTGCCATGATTTAGAAAGCCATCCATTTATTTGGCACAGTACATTTCAAATATGCTATGGTCTTCAAGATCATTATTGAAGACATTGACATCCTACTTTTCTTTCTCAGCAGATTGCTGACCTCTTAATGCCTAACAAGCTCTTTTGCTTTCACGGATATGAGCATCTAGCTTTAGCCCATAAAGTGTAGAATATTCTAAACAGATGGACATAGCAGTACAATGGTCTATTGAAATTCAAAATGATATTAAATTCCTTGAGATTTAGTCTGACTCATGTACATTGGGAAGTATTTCCCAATTTAGTCTGAATTTCTGTTTATTCACAACACAGTAAAGAGAAACAGAATCTGGCTGTCATTATTCTAGATAATTTATAGATGATTTAACTTACTTATACAATTTATGAAAGAGAAGGAAATAATAAATTTGTAGACAAATTAACAGTCAGTACTGAAGAAAACTAGTTAGAAAAAAAAGATGTACTGAAACCTAATTTTAAGGCAAAGTATTCACACAAATATTTTTGGATTGATAATAGCTTTAAGGATTTAGAGAGCAGTGGTTAATAAATATTCATGAGTTATTACAGACAGTTTATTTAATTTGTATGAAAAAAAGTCACTCTATCTGATAAGAAAATTGTTCATAAAAATAGAACAGATATTATGTTGTGTATATATATATGGCAAACATGACATTGCTGCCAATTCAGAGTGGAAATTCAGTCTCAAAACATCATGTCCCAGCTTAATGCTTTGACCAAGAGCACAAAGATGTCTACTAAGTATTGTAGACTCTATATCTTATGATGCTTTTCCTTCTAAATGTAAGTCAAAGCAATGTAGAGAAACAAGCAAACATTTAAAATAAAATAAAAAAAAAAGAACAGCTGTCTGCAAAATGTGATAATAAATGATGCCATTAGCAGTACTCCTGGCCTGGCTAAACGTGGTAGCCCAACCATTTAGTTGCAGTCTTTTGAGCTTAGATATGTTTAAAGATAAAAGGTGTACTTAAAGAACTCAGACTCCAAAATGTGTTATTTTATTGCAACATATTTCATATATTGACTCAAGGATAACATTAATTTATTGGTAACCAGGTTAAGAAAAAGCTTCCCTCTACACTTCCTATCGTGACTAAACAAATTGCTGAGTCATAGAAAGAGATAAGAAGGCAGCATATCAGAATCATCACAGGCAAAATTAGATCCTCAGATTAACAAAATAAGAAAAAATTATATTCCCTCTTTCTCTATTTCTTGTTAAAATGTTGGTAGGCATATCAGTGTTTCTGACTGCCCACAACTGAATCTGGGGCTTGGTATTGCAAATTCAGTGAAACTTTGGAAAGAAATGTTGAGGTTCTTTCAGAATTTAACTGAAATTAACATGGGGTTAATATTTACATTCTCACACATCCAAACAACAATTTATGTATTTGTTTTATATCAAAAAATAATTTCTACATTTTCAGTCCAGCCACCAAGAAAGAAAAGTAATAAATATTCATTGCTGCCCTCATCAAAAATGATTTTGAGACTATTGGAATAAAACTGCTTCTTTAAAGAGTATGCTGGCCCAGCCCTCAGCTGATTTGCAGCATTTTACAGCTGCCATAAATATGGTGGTGCAAAACATACAACGGTTCAAAGAACAGCTGCATATTTGCGATCTGATCTAGCAATGTGATAAAGGCAGTCAACAATCAAAGCAAATGAAGGATGGTTAGTGTATTGTGCAGGACTTGCTCACATTCTTGAAGCATCAGTCTCCAAATAAATTACTGTGATAAACCTTCTGTAATAAGGAATGCCCATAACAGTTACATCTCTGTAAACAGCAGAGTAAACAGCAGAGCATAAAGCTAACAAATGTTCTACATTAAAGCCTCAGGATCAATAATGTTTTTAAGATGTTATCAAACAAAACATTCAGTGTTGAAAATAACAGACAGCTTTATACAGATTAAAAAAAACAACCAACCAAACAAACAAAAAAAACCAGCCATATTGTCTTTATGCAGAAATGTAGTTGCAGAGCCAAAGTTCCCATTGTTCCGTAATGTTTATATTGCACAGTAAAGAGAGGATGCTCAATAGAAACTGAAATTAATTGCAGATGAATTTAGAAGGAATAAAAGACATACAAAGGTCCAATAATTGCCCTTTTCTGCTTTGTGGTGTGAAGCAGTCTTCTGAGTGTGGAATACAGTCTTCCTACTTAGTGGTTTTAAGGGAAGAGTTAGATACTTCCATGACAAGGTTCCCTGGCTCAATGGAAAACTGAAGTGTAGGTGACACGTGCCCTCATTGTCTACCAGCTGCAAAGATCTGATACTGTCAGATTAGTGAAGCATTACTGCTTCAGTCCTCAGAAGGAAAACCCTTCCCAGCTGTTGGAATGAGCTGATGGAATAAGATTAATTAGAAGCAGAGAACAGTGTCAGCTTCCTGAGAAAAAGACAGCTGAGTTGTTCTTCTCAAAATGAGATTATTTCCTTGTCTACATGAATTAGAACTCCACGTGGAAACACATAAAAGATTAACTTTGTATATGGTACAGAGAAAAAACTATAAATAGTGCATGTAATCGTTTGTGGTGGAATTTGGTGCTGGATTTAGACACCCAACTGTAGATGTCTCATGTTTCTCGTGGATGTCTCCATATATAGCCAAGATGTCTAAGCTCCCTTTGTAGTCAGTTCAGACTCGTTGATATACTAAGTCTAAAGAACAATAAGGCTGTGCAAATCCAAAGTGTCTACCCTTACATTCAACTTTTATCCCTCACTTAGCTCCCAAAATTTATGTTGTTCATTACAAAGATAGAAGTCACTATAGCATTAGACAGTATTATTCTGTTTAGATTAAATCTAACTTGATCATTTTATTCTCTCTCTGTGTTCTTGTATGTTGGGTTTTTTTAACAGAATGGTGATGAAAATTTAAAAAAGCAAAAGACAAAAATTGTTTTTTTTTTCTGTAAGCTTTTTTGAAATTTTAGCTATAATCAGGAGAATCATGACAATATCTGGAAAAATCCATGCAATGATTTGCTGATTTATGATTGAAACAACAACAAAAAATTCCCTTTTCTTTATCTTCTTTCATTTCTTTCCTTCCCTTCCCTCCTTCCTTTCTTCCTTTCTTCTTTCCACCCATATTTCATTCTTTCATTTCTTCCTGTGAAAAAAATAAAAACATGTTGAGTGTATCATCAGCAAGTTTGCAGATGACACAAAGCTAAGCGGGAGTGTTGATCTACATGAGGATAGGGAGGCTCTACAGAGAGACTTGGATAGATTGGACAGATGGGCCAATGCCAATGGAATGTGCTTCAACAAGGCCAAGTGCTGGGTCCTGCACTTGGGCCACAACAACCCCATGCATTGCTACAGGCTTGGGGTAGTGTGGCTGGAGAGCTGCCTGGCAGAAAAGGACCTGGGGGTTCTAATTGACAAGGGGCTGAACATGAGCCAGCAGTGTGCCCAGGTGGCCAAGAAAGCCAATGGCATCCTGGCTTGTATTAGAAATAGTGTGACCAGCAGAAGCAGGGAGGTGATTGTCCCCCTGTACTCAGCACTGGTGAGGCCACACCTTGAGTATTGTGTCCAGTTCTGGGCACCTCCATCCGAGAGAGATATCGAGGTGCTGGAGCGAGTGCAGAGGAGGGCAACGAAGATGGTGAAGGGCCTGGAGAATAAATCTTATGAGGAGCGATTGAAGGAGCTGGGACTGTTTAGTTTGAGGAAGAGGAGGCTGAGGGGAGACCTCATCGCTCTCTACAACTACTTGAAAGGACATTGTAGAGAGGTTGGTGCTGGTCTCTTCTCACAGGTAATTAGCGATAGAACAAGAGGGAATGGGTTCAAGTTGCAGCAGGGTAGGTTTAGGCTGGACATTAGGAAAAAATTTTTTACAGCAAGAGTGGTCAGACACTGGAATAGGCTGCCCAGGGAGGTGGTGGAGTCACCATCCCTGGATGTGTTTAAGACTCGTTTAGATGTGGTGTTGGGGGCTATGGTATAAGGGAGAACTTTGTAGAGTGGAGTTGATGGTTGGACTCGATGATCCCAAGGGTCTTTTCCAACCTAAATGATTCTATGATTCTATGTTTATACAGGCCTCAGTTTTTAGCAGTCTGATAATCTTTCTGCAAAATTTTAACTTCTGAATCTATATTGAAAAGGTATTTATTTGATTAAAACGTCAGGATATAAGTCTTTAAAAATAGTCTAATTAACTAATTCACTCACTAAGTAATAAGTTATCAGTGAGCATTTTCCTTTTTCCAGGAGATATATGAGAAACAGGGCAAAATGCAGCAACTGAGGAAGAAATATTATCTGAGAAACAGAATGGTTTAGTACTAAAATTTAAATAAATTCACATTTGATTTTCTAAGCTGGAGAGTAAAAATCTAATACATTTTAGCAGTTAAAATTAGAAGTCAGTCTGATCCTTGGCGACGCCACTAGAAATAGATGTGAGAACAAAATTTTGATTTTCACCCTGGCCAGACCATTGATTCGCTCTTGACTGTACTTCATTTTCCTCATCTGTGAAAGGGAGATAGTGAAACCCACTCGCCCCATGGAATCCCCTTTAAATCAGAATGATGAATAATTTGATGTGCTTAATATTGGTGTTTCTAAGATTCAAAACATATTGCAACAATTTATTTTTTCTCATGTTTCTCAACTCTGACATTGATGCCATATAAACTAAAAATGGATAAATGGAAAAAGGCAAATTCATTAATGTCATTCTTCTGCCTTTTTATGTAGATGGTATCACTAACTTTTGATCAGAGAGTAGGCACTTACTGTTTCTTATTATAAAGGAATACAACTCTTTCTTGACAGAGAAGAATGAGATTCAGAAAACTGCAGTCTCTCAAAAGTCTGTGTTAATTTTCTTAATTAAATTCTGTCTCACTTTAAAAGGTTACAGTGTCTCTTTATTTACAGAGCAGCTTATTCATTCAACTCTTTTTTTCCCCCTTGAGCTTGTCAGAAGCTGTTAATGTTGATACAGTTTGACATTTTGCCCAGACTGCATCAAACCACAAACCTGAGAATAGAATGTGGCCATTAACAATTTAATAACCTGTTGCAATACTTAATTTTTTTCCACATCAGCAGTGTCACACTTGATAACGGTGTGATTTTTACCTTTACTGAACGAGACGAGACTATTTACTTTGCATGCCATGGTTTCTAAAGTGCCTCAGAACCGTAACTAGTCAGAGGATTCATTTTTAAGTGCTGGCTAGTTGAAAATGTCAGAATCCATAAGTATACTTCAGCGGAGACTTGACTAAAAGGCAAAAGTTTTGTCTGAGGAGTAGACATGAAAGTCTTTATTCAGTATAGCAGATAAACACATGCTTAATCTGAAGAATATGAAAGCCATTGACATCAGTTGAAATGCTTTCACACATAAGTTAGGCATATGATAAAATACTTTCATGGCTAAATCTTATGCTTCTATTCGTGTTGTAGTCCTGGTAAAAGTCAATAAGGCTTATAAAACCATTTCATGGATTTCAGCAAGCTTTGACTCTTACATTGTAATTGGAAATAGGAAAACTTTATAGGGAACATGGCTTTTAGAACAGTTTCTATAATTGGTGTGCAGCAGTAGATTTTGGCTAAAATGAGAAATATTTCAGGCAAACCATGGCTAATATAAAGTACATATTATATCTAATGGTGGATGTGCCAAAAAGATAGAAGATGACAAAAGAGATTTAGCACTCCAAGAGTGTTAATATGGAGCAGAAATATCTGGAGAGGCTGTCCAATATTTTATCAGTGTTTAATATAGTCATGCTGTAGCAGGCAATTGTGTAGCTTTCTCCTGTCTCCTGGCTGAGTGTGTTTTTTTCCTGATGATACTTATGCGAAACTTTTATAGACCATTAGTAATCCACCACAGTCTATTGCGCCCAAACCTAATCCAGCGCTCACAATTCATTTTACAAAAACTGAAACTGCTGCAGTCTGAAGGAACTTATATCTCTGTGTTGTTTCAAATACATTTCCATAGACTAACATCTGATTTTGGTTATACCTCTATAAATTTACAATAACTTAATTGGTTTTTGTGGAATTCTTGCCAGTTTATATTTGTCTGTGTGCACATTTTGGCCATACTAGAAGCAAATCTAAAAATAGGTATCTCTTCTTATCTCGTAGTATGGGAAAAGCTTTAAAAACATTTTTTTTAGATACACTTCAAAAATTCTGATCCTTACTGACCATTGGCTCTTAGTGTGATGCTGATTGCTTTATAAAAGTTCTGTCGTAATATCGCTAGCTTCTGTATCTACACTTTTGCTCACTTACAGCTGTAGCGTTATTATTTATGATGGTTAATAATGTACTTCCTTGCCTCTTTTATTTTCCATCAGCACAAAAAAGTCTAAGAAATTTTGTTCTGGCTTCTGCTGAGTGAGCATCGTTCTTGTACAAAGAAGTTGTACTTTGAGAAATCTAGAGTGCTAATATTTCTCTGTGAGAGTCAGTTTTCATTCTTAAAGTGTAGCTTTTCATGTAGATTTATAATTTAGACTTTCTAGAAGAAACTAGAAACATACCTACGCCTGCCTGAGAGATGTTATAACAGATTGTGTATCAGAATACTTGTTTTACCTTTCAAATTGGAATAACTTTTATTTAGTTTTTTCCATTATACTGTTTAAATTGAATCTGTACATTCTTTATCGTATTTCTGGTAGAAAAACACAAAATCTTCTTTCGAGAATCTCTGCGGTGATCACTGTAGGGTCATTGCCTTAGATGTGAGTGAGAAATGCAGCAGGGCATGTTTGTTTCAGAATTTCCTTGGGTTTTAAAGACTTGCACTCCCATGGGCTTGCATCATTGCAGGGATTCTTGCACTTCCTACATGCAGTCAAGGTGCAGATATCTGACATCAGTCACTACAGGTAGCTCCATAGTAGTTTGTAGATGGTGGAATAAACTCCTCCAAGAGACAAAATAACCTCAGGCTATCTTTGTTTAAAGAAACAAAGAATAAGGTCATAATTTCTTTCAGTAACTTAAAGATGTATATATAGATATATAAAAAATGCATCTCCACTTGTGCAAAAATGTGTATTGGCTCAAGCTGCACAAATTTTTGTTAGGGCACAATTCCACAACGTCTAAAATAAGTACCTGTTCCCATACGATTAAAAATAGGTAGCAGATTAAATAACAACACATTGGAATTAGATTAGAAGTAATTCTTTCATTCACTTCAAGGATGATTTTCTCATCTTGTGAAAAACTTATCAAACTTCCCCAAAAAATGCCTTTAAGTGTATAGGATAGTTCAAATCAGCTGAGAAATCTATGAAGTGTCAATTTAAAGATCTTTCTTTTTTTGATTTTTTTCTCTTTTTGGTTGATTGGTTCATTTGCTGCATTTTGCTTTCAGATTCTATGTGATTTGCCTTTAATTCCGGTTGAAAAAACCTACTTCAGCATGCGGTTGCTGTAAACATTTGGATGATATGCCTGGAAAGGCACTCAGGAATATACAGTGCAGGTCTGGTTTTCTAGTACCAATTACATTTGTTGTTCAGTATGAACACCTTCAATAACTCTTCACAAATTTGAACCTTATTTTACAACTCCACTTTGTCTTAGAGACAGTAGATCACATTCAAGGGTGTAGCACAGCTGATGGCTTCTGCAGGATCAATAAAATATGATGTGAGCTTTAGATACATTTCTCTGACAGTACATTCCACCACGACTTAGCAAATTTGTCCCTGATTTTACAACTCAGTTTTGTGTAGCAACCAGGAACCTTACCCTGAAACGGTCTGAGCACAGGCTGTTTTTTGCTTTTATAGCTCCTTGATAAACTTACAGGGATGCTGTAGTCTGATGTCAAGAGGAATTGCCCAGAAACAGCAACACCTCAAGAGCATTAGGAGAAATAGACAATATGATGTATTTCCTCTTGTATAAACAGTGACATCTAGAGTTGCCATTAGTATTCCCTAATATGCAACTAAGTTAAAGGTTATCATCTGCTGCAGATTTAATGGATTGCATTAGAATTACAGCAAATGACCCTTGCAGCTCCTTTAAACTTGATCGATCACAATGTAATTGTCAAGGCGGGCTAGCAATTAATTTTCATTAGTCAGGGAAGTCATTAATGCTTGCTGTTAGGGAAAATGACTATTAGATTGAAATGGAAGGGATTCAATCATTTTTTACAATTAAAAAAGTTGGCCTAATTTGCTGGTTCCATATGTGCAGAAGAGTGTCATTGTGGCTCCATTACCATGTGCTATTCCTGCTGTGATGCACTGTTTCCAACCAAGAGTTGAATATGTCCATTTTCATACTGAAAGGGAAGGCATTTATTACAAAATTTCTATTGGGAATATTATTTTTAAAGAACGCTCCATCAATATTTTTTTTTCTATTGCCTTTAAAGATATGCTGGAATTGAATGCTATGGTGAAAGGCGTGCTTCCTCAAGTCAAAGTGCTATTTGTTTCTCCTTTGATATACAGGGCTTTTTTACTGAATAAGACAGAGGAGTTGAAAGATCCCAGGATCATTCAGCTGCCTTGGTAAATACTGAATTGCCTGGCAATGACAGTTATTTGTGATATAGCTGCTTGACATCACGGGTGATACAACAATACTCTTGATTCATGCAGCACATTTCATCTGAGAACTTCAAAATATTTTTTCAAACTCTACCTTTGAAAGGTCCAGGTCAGATATAGAAGTCAAACTGAATCAGAAAACCAAACATCTTAAACTCCAAGAGGGAATTTTCATAAAGGCTGTCTTGTCCAATTTCTTTTCCTATTTAATTAATTGGTATTGTTTTCCCATATCCTTGGTGTTAGGATGCACTTTGCTGAGACACCTTTTGTTATCTAAAAGCATGTTCTGTTTCAATGCATTGTCTTTAATATCTCTGTAAATGTGCTTTTAATGAGTTTGAGCAGAAAAAACCCAAAGCTATCTAGGCCTGATGCAGTCCCTCCGGGACTAAATTTCACCCGCATTTTAGGTACCTAATGAACAGCTCCTTTTTTACTACGTAGTGCCATTCGTTGTAAAGTAAATGCTAGAAAGGAGAAATAGTTGAATGTTTTCATAAAATTGTCTGTCTCAGTATAGGTCAATAAATTAGGTGAACATGATGTAGCTCTAAAGGCTTTCAAAAACACTTTATGCTTTTCCTTGACTAAAGGAGTTCAGGCATTGCAGTGAGTAACTCACTTAAAATTTATGTGCTTAAAAAATGCAAAATTTGAGTAAATTGGCTCTTATCATGACGACTAAAACATATTGAAGAAGATATATTAATATTACATATTGTACTAAGAAGGGTTTAGAAAGTTTAAAGCCAAACATGAAAGTAAATTATTCTCAAACATACATAAGGGAATATACATATGAGTAAAGTTAAGGTTTTAGACTTCAAAAGTTCAGTAAGCTTTTGGAAAGCTACTGAGTAACTAAAATTCCACTGATTTCAGGTCTGGACAAGTTGACTTGGATAGTTTTTTCTAGTACTTTGTAGTTTTTTGTGTGTAAGGGTTTAGGTAGGTAACTTCTTTTGTAAATGCCTCCAACAACCTTATTTTCATCTCTATCAATCCAGAAAAGGTTCCAGAACATTTAGTTTGACATATATGTTGGTTTCTACATAGTCAATGAAGGCAAAGAGATACCCAGAAAGTGGAATTCATCTGATCTATTTTGATGTCAATACTGTGAGGAGGTAAGTGGCATCCTGACATCATCTTTTCACTTCTCCACTGATTTTAAGGGATGACTAGCTCAAACCTAGATGTCTGTATCATGAGTGTTTAAATATATATGAACAGCCCCTCTACTGATGTTTATAAATCTGACCTTTCATGACTCAGGTGCCTGAAATACAATTTCAAAAGCAACAAAACACTTAGATACCTAAAAGTCCTTGAAGTGATTTGCTTGATTCAAATTTTCAAGTCACTTTTGAAAATGTTACCTTTTGTTATAAAATATTTACTTTCTCACTTGGAAGATTTCCAATAGCACTTTCATCACATAGGATATATTGTTCTGCAGTTTGATAAATTGCCTCTTTTATAAAACAAAAATATGTTCAAGATGTGTGTGTGGGGTAGTCTAATCCAATTTTCACATATGTGGCAATCTAGATACTCCACTGTTAGAAGAGTATTTTCAAAGTTGGAATCTAAATCAAAATCCTTTCTAATGTTCAGTGGCGGTCAACATTCAGCACTTCCTTTAGACAATGAAGTTCAGCAGTTGTGAAATTAGAATATTTAGGAAACTGAGGCTTCTTAAGTCATTAAATACTCAATTCATACATTATGTGACTGGGCATTTAACTTACTTGAAAGAATTACATTTCCACTCTTATAGTTAATGCTTTACTGGCAGTTGTCAAGTAGCAATTGGCAAAAGCCTAATGATTAAGAAATAGAATGGGTAGGACTGTGTTCTTTGGAATTGATGGGTTGTTCAGATAGACTCATGTTTCTCACCTTGTTATATCCTTCAGTTTGAATACGTTTCTGTTGCAGGATTGACCAGTGTAAGTCAGACTTCCTCCTGACTTATCTGTCACTCAGAACCAAATCCTCAAATAATTATGCACATTTTGAGTCTCAACATTTGTGGTTTTTTAAATGAAAGTCAGGGGATGAAATCTGACATTTTCATTCAATGTATTATATGGTATGCATTAATGGTAAGGCAGTACACTGTAATCAAAAGTTTCTGTGGGAGCTGGTGCAGGCAGAATTTTGACTGGATAAATCCTTTTCTATTAAAATAAATGATTTTTTTTTTTTTCCTGAGACGAAACGCATTATAGGCTGCCATAAATCATATTTCATAGTATCAAAAAAAAATTGAATAAGAACAAAACCTTTGCCTTCTCACCTCACTTTTTATACTTTTATTGTTCTTATTTTATTTCTATTTAAAACTGTATTCTTGCACAACTGAACTGTCTTTACAGAACTAGCTTCAAAATAACAGGCCTTTGCTCTTGTTGTTGATCAGATTAAAAGCACCATTTTTATTTATTCGGTTTTTTTCAACATTGTTGATATTTGAAATGCAAATCCACAAGCTATAGGTCCCTGGAAACTTGTTACAGAAAATCTTGAAGAGAGAGGCTACTAGTAACTCTCTTCTACTTTCTAAAGATATAAAAAGGCTAGGGACAGAACTAGGACTACAACTTTGGTGCTTTTCAGAAGCGTGTTGCTACACAGTTCTCATGGGTTACACATAAAAATAGGGGACACAAGCTGGGGATTAGCCATAAGACACAGCACAGTCTTGTGAGCCTGATGGCTAACCTTGCCAAAGATCATGTTACAAAAGCAGAAAAACAACATCAATGAACCCCTGAAACCTGTATTATTGTTGTGTTAGAGGAGTGTGTAGAAGTGCAGTAGCAGCTATAACAAAAGCCTGGTTCTTCAGGAAATGATAAAGTCTTCTAAGCAGAAGCCCTGGCATTTGGAGAACATAGATTCTTTTCCTCATTAATCATCAAAATCCTTAAGTTTCAAGGTTGCATTCAGATCCTTCTACATCAACAAAAGAAGATAAAAGAAATGAATGCAATGAATCTATGCTGTCATTGCTAGTGAGTGGTCTAGCTTAATTTTTATGTTGTGTAACTTACTATTTTGCATGATATAATCTGTTTTAAATATGCCAACTTCATGGAGTCATAAAATCAGAGACTTATAGAATCACATAATCGTACAATCATAGGGTGGTTTGGGTTGGAAGGGATCGTTAAAAATCATCTAGTCTAACTTCTCTGCCATGGACAGAGACGTCTTCCACTAGATCAAGTTGTTTAAAAGCTTCGTTCAACCTGATCTTGAATACTTCCAGTGATGGAGCATCCAGAACTTCTTTGGGTAGCCTGTGCCAGTGTCTCATCATCCTCACTGTAAAAAATTTATTTCTTATACATAACATAAATGTATCATCTTTCAGTTTAAAACTGTTATTCCTTGTCCTGTCACTGTAGGACAGGAATCAATTTATTGTTTATTGATCCTATCAAAGGATCTGCATTTACACAACAGTGTGAAATGTTAGAAAATGATGGATTTTTCAGTGATTCAGTCCAGTAAATAAAAGACATACAACAAAAGTTCGTGAAAAGAATTAACCTCTCTCTGTGTTCCAGTGTGCCTTTCTGTAATTTCCATCAGTCATGTGTCATATAAATATCAAGCTGTTAAAACCTCAACCGGATTTAGTGTACATCTCTGCAATTGCCATTTATCAGACACATTTAGGCCATTCTGAATTAATATTGGAGGAGAAGAAAATGATAAACCTTGAAACTGGATGAGAACAGGTAATTTTTTGAATGTTTACCCTTCTTTCCTTGTCACAAGAAAACACACTTGTCATTTTCTTTTCTTGTTGAAATCCTAGGAATAGGAATGAGGTATCAACATTTTAATTACTCCAGTTTACTTTGAAAATATTTAATTATGGCTCTCATTATGGCTTGGATATTTAGTTGTCATTGATATTCAAAGAAAGTTAAATAAGTTACTCTTCAAAACAGAGCATTAATGAGATCATATTTTGAGTCAGACTTCTTTCTTTTTATAAAGTTCCAATTCAGCAATAATTCCTTTTACTGTCTTCTAAAGAAGGGATATTGAGAGCATAGTTTTCAACTTATTGCGGAAGAAGTCTGCATTTTCATAGACTTACTGATTTAATCTTGCAACGGGCTCTATTCTTGATGTGCTATACTACTTTTGAATCTTGGGATATTGGCATTTTCTGTTCTGACTGTGTACACAGGAAGTTTATTAAAATAATACTGTTTAAAGTCAAGCAGTTGGAAAACATAATAGGATGTCTGTACAAGTTTGATTTGGTCCCCTTTTTTTGCATATACATTGTTACAGCCTTTAATTGCATGAATGCATACTATTTTTCCATATAACTGAGCAGTTCTCTTTAATTGAAAGCTACAGTATAACTAGGTTCTTCATTATCTTCACTTCTCATTACAAAAATCACACAGCTTTTTCCAGGGATTTATATATGATACTGATTTCTGTCATTTTTGAATGCTTCCCAAATACTAATTTTCTTTGAGAATCTTTGAGCTAAAAGAATTATATTTTCCATATGTTTTAGATCAGAAGGGCAAGGTTGGAGAGATTAAAGGTCAAACAAATTTGCTAACATAAAATGAACAATTTGAGACACACATGGCCTGATTTTTCCAAATATATAACAGTAAGGAATTAAAAAATTTAAATCTCCTCAATTTACATTGCGATTTTGAAGCTTAGCACTTCTCCAAATCCTTTTCTCTGGTCTTAAAAAGGGTCTTTCAGCAAATGGAGAATGTGATGCTAGTGAGCACCAGTTGTAAGTCTGAGGCGAAGCATTTACTTACACATGCTTCTGTGGCAGAAGAAAAGACACAAATATAGAGGGTGGCATCCATCTCTCTTACGTCTCTGGCTGCTCCTCTTTTCGTAGACGAGGGCGTTCATAATACATTGTAGCTAACGGAACTCCTCCCAAGAATAAATGCATAAAAGTTATCTACATGATGAGATGTATTTACAGGTTCTTCCCGAAGAAGCTTAGGAATGGCCTATATTATTCTGTTTATATATATTCTGTTAATATATTTATATTAATGAAAGCAAATTTGAGAAATTAATTTTACTGACCAGGGTGAAAAGTGTGTGTATATACAGGCAGGAGAGGGAAGGCAGGGAGGGTGCTGAACTGGTAACCCCGTCATGTCCTGTATGAGCTAATATTGAAGTCTGAAATGGCTCCATGTGTTTAACATGTTCCCTTTTGCATGATGAGATTACCCAGGAGCCCGGTTTTGTATCTAGTGTCATTCCAACATACGCCATAAAGTTCTGTAGATATATATCTATCATTCATATAACAAACTGATAAAGTAAAGGATATATACACCTCTAGGTCGCATAGGTTTTTGTAAATTCAGGCTGCAGGTACTCCACCTGAATTTTTTCCTTGTGAAATTCTGTTCCTTCTTCTTGTAGCAGAAAGGATTGTTATACAATGCCAGACTAACTTAGGCTGAAGGTCACCTAGTCCACGCCCCTACTCAAAAGAGGGCTAATATTGCAGTTAATCGGGTCACTTTGGACCTCATCCAGCTGAGTTTTGAGTATTTCCAAAGATGGACATTCCACAGATCTTCTAGGCAACCTCTCCCGTATACGGTCTTCCCAGTTGAATCAAAATAGTAGCTTTTTTTAAGAATAAAATGCCTTGATTTTTACACAAACTGATTTCAATTTCAGATGAAATGTATGTATTAATCTATTTACCGTAATGAAAAATAAGCAAATAATGACTTATTTCCTCTTTCTAATTTTTTTTTTTTTTTTGGGGGGGTGGGTTGTGTGAGAGGAAGGAAAAAAAGATCCCTTTCATGCTATGAAAAAATGTTAAAAATCTCTGCTCTCTTTGTTTTAAGCTTCTAGAATACCCTTGAATGTAAGTTTAGTGAAAGTTTTTCAACCCCAAGACGGTGAGCTAAGGTTTTTAGAGGATTAAGTTTGAGTAGAGGCTGGCGCTATGAAGGAATGTTACCCAGATGCTTTATTTCATATTCACTCTGCATGCAGACCCGGGTTTTTTGTGCATCAGATTTGAAGGGCTAACCAAATAGATCTGAAAATATTCTTCTTTTTTTTTTTTCTTTTTCTAAATCTAGTTTGTCACAATTTGTAACTGAAAATCTATATGCCTTCCTGATTAGTGAAAGCATTTGTGAAAGACAAGTCATTTAGAAACAGTTTCTTTATTTCAACATGTGCTTTTATACAGTATTTATGCACCATATTTCCCAAGTATATACCCCCAAAATGTTATCAAAACACTTAGCTTGGCAGCTTGTTTCCCATAATTGTTCATTTCCCATGGTTCCACTTATTTCTTAGACTTTGAAGTGATTTGTCTTCAAGTTCTGTCTCACATGTTCTCATATCTGATAAGAGATACGTGTGCATTAATAACTTCTAGTTGCTAGTTATATTTAGAAATCTTTTCTATACACTCTTTTCTTTCAAATAAGGCATTAGAAAATTATTATTACTACTTGCTGCATACTTAATGCTTCAAAGTTAAAAGGACTATGGAAAAGAACTTTGCTTAAGGATTAATCACATCCGTGACCCAGGGGATAAAGGATCCCCACCTGTCAATAAGGCTTATAACTACTTATACCATCTGAGCCAGAGTGTTTAAGTAACTTGCCATGAAAGTGATTTTTACTTGGTTGGGAGTTGAAAAGAGGATTTCTCTAGCCATCAAAGTTATGTTTTACAATGAAGATTGCATAGATATCAGTAATTTTCTTACTCTTCCTACCTGTTAAATCACATTTAATGTAAAAATAAAGTAGAAGCTCCTGTAATACTATTTTTCATCATGAACTACTGCTGTCATTGCCACTGCAGTACTGCAGGATGATGAATGGGACAGGGAATTGATTCATGTAACTGTAACTGGGAGGGAACACAAGCCTTATGGTCCACAAACCAATTTTTCTATTAAGGTGTCACCTATTCAAGAACAGTAGCTTCAGCTCAGTGCATGAATCAGAGATTCCTTGTATCATCTCCCCTCAACTCCCTTTCCATTTTGAACTATATGCCACTCTCAAATCCCTTCTGCTTTCAAGGATACTTTCTTTCCTCACCATTTCCATCTGTTTCTCTTGTTCTTTAATGTCAGACTGCCTTTTCACCCTCTCTTAGGGACATGACTCCAATTTCCATCTACAAGAGTGGTTCTGGGAGCACTTCTGAGCTCTTCAAGACCAAGATCTCACACTATCCATGTCCATCCCTGTCTCCCCTGCCTGCTTCCCTGTGAAGGCAAGTAAGAGCTGCTGTTAGGAGGTCCCTTGGCCTGGATGCATCTGGGGTGATGGAGGCAGAGAGACGGCTGCAGCGTATGCCCACCCCACAGGTTGGGGGAAGAGAACACCTGCCTTGCAGCCCATAGTTCTGACCCCTTTCTTTGAGTGACAAGGTTTTGAGTTTGTCATCAATTGCAGACTGTTCAGGGAAGAGTAACGATATACATTAATGGCCTTCATCAAAGTGTTATGTGCTGGGGCGCCAAAACCACAGAGGCAGTTGAAGCTGCTGGTACTGCTAACCAGTGCAACTTTGTATTTTCCAATTTATTTATTTTTTGTCTGATTTTCTCCAAAATTGAAAAACAGGCATCATTAAAGAAATGCTAAATTGAATGTGAACCATTATTTCTCTTAGTGCGCACTCAATAGATATTTTTTATTCTTTTTGTTAGAACCACTGGACGTTCTGCCCTCACAGGTTACCAGAGCAGTAACCTTTGAAGACTTTTTAGACTGCTGTTGAGCAACTTCTTTCTCTTCAGTAAAATAAAAACCACATATTAATGCTCTCAAAGGAGGTTATTTATCATTGCAGTGGTGTAAATGAGGACAGGATTTGGCCCACAAGCAATAAAGAGGAGCAGAGCATGTAATTCTTCATGCCATTGTGAGGAAAAGTCTGTCCAGCAACAGTAAATTATCTAAACTTCTTTCAGGATATATGAATGACTCCATAGTCAGGGAAAGCTTGTGAGGTTTAAAGCATAAAAATGACAACCATAAATAAAGGTAGAAAACCCTGATCCCCACTGAAATGAAATAACATAACATTCCTGAGGCACTGGTATCTTTGGAAAATACATTGCCTGGCTGACTAGGGGAAAAGGAGGGAGGAGAGTAAACCCATCATCCTACTTAGAGCTTTGTCTTCCAAAAGTAAAGTTTAATGCCCCTGCTCAAAAGGACAGTTTTCTCCAGGAAGACCTATCCTGTAAGGATGTGAGTTTATTGAGTTAGTAAGACTTTCAAACATATGTAAATCAACAAATATATGCACATGTATTTTAATAACTAGGTTTACCAAAAGTATTTAACAAGATGGATAAAAAGAGAGAATATCCATAACTTTTAATCTGTAGCGTGCAAAGTAGCAACAAAGGACAATGAGCATTTTCATAGCAAAGTGGAGGGGTGCACACATATTATCCTGGGAGAATTAAGTTTTCTAGAAAAGAACCTGCTGTACTCTGGACATTTTCAATATCGTAACACTCTTAGCCTAGTCACATTTATGTTAATATTACCCCATTTCATTGGCATAGTAATGCGCACTGCAGGTGACCTGATAAAATACTTTCTCAAAATATGTGCCTTGGAAAGGACAAGTCTGCAATCCCTGTTTTGATTCCAAGGATTGTCATTCCAAAAGCTTCAGCATCATTGCAGCAACAATTTAGAGAATAGAATCAAAATACATAAACACTGGGTTAACAGTTCCGTGATCTCAATATGCATCAATTTACTAATGCCACATTGAGTTTAAGTGCATTCTGATGCTATAGATATGCCAGTTCTTGCCATCTCGTTATGCCAGAATGAAATTTTAACTTTGGAATGAATACCAAAAAAAAAGACATTTATCAGTAATTTCTCACTGTTACAGTAACAGAAGTGACACACAAATTTTAAAATCAAGCCAAAGTCATCAAAAATTTTAAAGCACAAAAAAGTGAGATAATTTTGTAAATGGACAATATTCAGAGATAGGCTCCCAGTCAAAACTAGCCTATCTCATGTGGTTATAGATGGTCTAAGCTAGGACTCTGTAGTCAAATATTTTCCGCGATCAATAGCAGGAATTTCTGTTCGGCACCTCATGAAAATGGGCAACTTGCTAGTTTTAAAACTTTGAACCATAAGTGTTCATCTGCAATGTCAGCATAACTTTTGACTCCTTACACAACCACTGAATATGGTCCACTGAGTCTATGATAGCCTATGATGATAGCTTCTTTGATGGAGGTCAGATGTTAAGGAACTAATAAAATGACACAGCAGGTTCATATTAGTCTAGTCCCTATTTCAGCATAAATCTTTTTTCAACTGTTTGGCATGTACTTTTTCTTAATATAGAAATTATTTAAACTTATGTTCCTTCCTTAATAAAATACCATGGCCTTGTCTTTTTATATAGATTACTATTACCATAAAATATACAAGCATGTATATACATATATACTAAACATTATAAATGTAAGAGGTAATCTTCTTCTAAAATGATGTTTTTAAAAAATCGTAGAACTGCATTTGTGTTCAGAGTTTGATCTCAAACAACAGACAGATCATACCAAGAATAGACTCCTTTTAGTTGTTTGATTTTTTTTTTTTTTGCTTTCCTCTTAAGTGATCAATGTGTAAATATCATTCAAGACTAGAAAGCAGCAGGAAATATTATTTGATTTTGTCCACCACCTGAAAATTTTACTGGAGGTTTCTTTTTTTCCTCTTCTTTGTTCTACTCTACTCTGAAAAACTGCCTCCTTTAATGTGAGAATGAATATTTTGAAAAGTAGAAAATGAATTTAAATGTCAATTTAAACATATTGATTAAAAGATACTGGCCTCGTACTAATGACAGTTTCATACAGCATGAGTACATTTTTATATTCATTATGTTTTGATTTAGTATTCAAGAAAATATCATTATACTGACAGTTACTGATTTTTTGATATTTTCAAAACAAATGTAAGATAGAGAAGCAGTATGTGATGCATCAGCTATAAGTAACATGCTTTTAATTATGTGTTATTTCTCCAGGAGGTCTTCTAAACATGGAGCATCCCTGGAGTTTTTATCACTGTTTAGTACTTATTATTTGGTTCATTTTCTCTACAGTAAGGCATTGAGCTGGGAATTCAAAGTGGCAGTGGCTTCTCTTCTCAGCTACATTATTGATGCACAATGTGTTCTTGAGTGAGCAGTTTTACCTATCACTCTCTGTACTGCATACATAGAATTCAGATACAATTTTTGCTTCCTTACCATACTGAGCGAACTGTTTAGATAGTGCACACGATATGCTTTATTTATTTTAATTCCTGGAGAAATCTGCTTTGCCAGTGCAAAGCAAAGTTACTAGTGACAATTAATATTGTTAATATTTCTCTTAAAACTGAATGCAAGATAGAAATATGATACAGTATAAGTATTGTAATGCTAAAGTCCTTTTCATTTATATCAAAGAAGACCTTCCTGATTGGAATTTTTTTGATAGCTTTTTAAATGAACGTGTATGCTCACCAAGAAGTTAGCCTGTTAGCCTCTGAACTCACCTCATTGATGAATGCATGAATAATATCAACATTCAGTCTTCATTTGCGCTGCCCCATTTCTGTGTTTTTAGGTCCCATCTGTAAAACTCTGGCCTACGAACATGACAGTTGCTTTCCCAAGGAGATGGAGAACAGTCAAAATTTCATAAAGGGGTGTAGTGGTTTAACCCCAGCTGGCAATTAAGCACCACACAGCTGCTTGCTCACTCCCCCGGTGTGGGATGGGGGAAAGAAACAGAAGAGTAAAAGTGAGAAAACTTGTGCGTTGAGATAAAGACAATTTAAAGCAAAAGTCGCACACACGAGCAAAGCAAAATAAGGAATTCATTCACTGCTTCCCATCAGCAGGCAGGTGTTCAGCCAGCTCCAGGAAAGCAGGGCTCTATCACGCGTAATAGTTACTTGGGAAGACATATGCCATAACTCCAAATGACCTACCCTTCATTCTTCCCCCAGCTTTATATACTGACCATGATGTCCTAAGGTATGGAATATCCTTTTGGTCCGTTGGAGTCAGCTGTGTCTCCTCCCAACTTCTTGTGCACCCCTAGCCTGTTCACTGGTGGGACAATGTGAGGAGCAGAAAAGGCCTTGACTCTGTGTAAGCACTGCTCAACAGTAACTAAAACATCCCTGTATTATCATCACTGTGTTTACCATGAATCCAAAACATAGCCCTATACTAGCTACTATGAAGAAAATTAACTCTATCCCAGCCAAAACGGGCACAAGGGGACACTTTGAAACGGGGAGGGGTTACATCTAAGAGCATCTTTTAACACAATGGGTCATCTCAGATGTGAAGTCATTAAAAGGCATGAACAATGAACAAAGCTGTGTCTTTATATGTTTTATCTTAGATAAAGCTGTGGGCCAATTTGACTTGGAATATAAGAACAGCTGAATGTTATATTTTTCTGTTATA
The DNA here is from genome assembly GCF_964199755.1 of Larus michahellis. NCBI lineage: Eukaryota > Metazoa > Chordata > Aves > Charadriiformes > Laridae > Larus > Larus michahellis. Next base: position 9,914,815 of record NC_133896.1, read on the forward strand.
GGTACCCAGTGACAATTGGCTAAGCCTCTTGTACAAATAATATAGTGAGAGAGAGCTTGCCCCAGTTGTTTGCATACACAAGAGGAAGAGATGTAAGAGAGGGGAAATGACTTACTTGGGGTTACAAGATGGTCCAGTGGCACAGCTGGAGTCCAACCTTACGCCTCCAGAGTGCTTATGCTGAGTTTCTACACTCAGCTCCCGCATCAGCAGGCACAGACGCCAGGACAAAACTACTTGATGGGCAGGGACTCAGAGAGTGGAGGAAAGCACAGTATGCTACCTCAACAACACTGAGGTACCATACTCTGTGTGCTGTGCACACACAGCACAACTTCTCACAAGTCAGGTGTAGTTTGGTCATCTTCACATGTGGTAAATACCATATTGAATTTCTCTCAAGACTCCAAGGTAACTTGCCTGCCAACATCAGGCAATGCACAAGCATGATTTTATGAACTTGCACCTCTGCTGTGTAGGAGGTAGAAAAGTTCTTTTGTCTACATTAAGCAGCTGTGTGGGTTCTAGTTTTCTGCATTACTTTTGTACCTTTTTTGATGAAACACCTGTCTGAACCAATGTTTTATACAAATGGTCAATAACATAGACACACCGATCCAGTATAAGGTCTGAACAATTCTTAAAATATTGGATACTTATTCTCCTCTTCTGGGTAGAGTTAGAAAATGAGATCAAGCTTATGTACAGCCACTAACTGCAAAGTAACGTGTAGTAAATAAAATAAAGTCATTTTTTTGTCACTTTTCCCCAGGTATATGAATTCTGTTTGCATTTTTCTCCTCTTGTGCATTTGTACTGGCAGATTTTAGCTGAGTCTCTGAAAAGTATCATGGTGTTACAAAAACTGTGGATAAAATTATACAGGTCATAAGCTTGAACATTAGAACAATTTTTAATTTTGTATGTCTCTTCATTTATTTTAGATTTATATTTTTGTATTTATATTTATTTTATAATGTAAATACAGACTAGATACAACAATTTCTAATTTCAATATTACGCCAACAATTATTTTGCCAACTAGTTGCTCATACAAAAAGGAAAGCCATTGTAAAGGTATTATTTGAAGAGAATGATAAAAATTTGAAAGATAAGTTTCAATGACATGCCAAAAAAAAAAAAAAGTTACTTTTCTAATATGTATGTGCCAAGGAAAAAAAGGCGCTTTTTCAAAATAATATGGTCTTCTATTTCACCTTAACTGGAAACAATTGCTGTATTGAAAAATTTATAAACTAAATAGTCAGGTAGGAGTCTGAAAAAAGAAATTATTGTCTGCGATTCCTAGACATAGTACAGGGAAAAATCAAAAATTAAGTGCAAGACTTCCAAAAGAGTATGCAGAACACAGATAGGAAATCGATAGAGAACTGTATTTGTCAAAGTAGTTTGAAAAGTCCCACCTGATCCCATATGAATCTTTCAGTAACACAGTTTATCTATAAATGGAAGTGATTTGCTTAAGTTCCTACAGAAACCTATGGCACAGGTAGGGACTTTGTTTCAGCTATCAGAATGCCACACTGGTGCCTTACTAGCACAAGTACATGCTATATTCACATGAGTTCACAGAAAAATGATTCCTTTGCTTTGAACACTCTGGTTTACAATGACGGCTAACTTTTGTTAGATGGATAAAAGTCAGACAGTCCATAAGCCTATTAATCACGGAATCAGACCTTTAAGTAGTGCTACTTGTGCACAAGCAGGGAATGAACCTGGCCCCATATGAAGTTCTTGTGGGTATTGACTATAATATGATACCTCTGGTCTCACATGTTATGATTAGACAGGCTTTCCTCTTTAAACACTTTGACTTCAGAAGCTTAGTGCATTATCTGCAAAACCTATTTTAAAAGAGACTTAATTTAAAAGGATAGGATTTAGGGAAGGAAATAAAAAGGAGGTGTCTTCAGGAGGAGGTCTGAATCCTTGGCTTCAGAGCCGAGCATTAATTTATTTTTTCAAATGCATCAAATATAATATCAAATACTATATCATATAAAGAGTCTTCCACACTCTGTTGCCTAAGTTTATGGCTCAAGAGAAACCATCCCCAGGCTGTAACACAGTCCATATGGCTGGCTGTTTGAAGTGTGCTTAGTACTCCATTAGGGATTCTCGATTTGTACTTCTCAATCTGATTTCGATAAGACACAGGTTTCCTTTAGTGGCCTGACCTGGTGCAAACACATAATAGATTAATTCTATAATAAATTATGCTGGCAGTAAAGCTTTCTGGACCATTTTGCCTTTTAAGTAACATTTTTTTTTTATGTACCCTTATAAAGCTGAACCAATGTTTCATTTGAAAGTCACTTTATGTATATACAGAACTACTTGAATGTAATTTTGCACTGTGTGCATTACTTGAATGTGTCGCATTTTATTGTGATTCTGGAGCTACTGGTACATTCTGAGGAATACTAAGAGCTTTCTGAAACAACACTGCCTAGGAATTTGCTGAACTGTCATTCAGGAAGCTCCATCTGGTTACTATCTTAACAGTGGCATAACTACATTATTTCTATACGCAAAACTGCATTTTCATAAAGTTCATTATTGCCTTCTACTTTGATGTATTGTTTTTACATGATACTGTTATTTTCAACCACTGAGTTTGTTTTAGATTTATTATCTACTTAGCACTTTACATAGTTCTGCTGACATTTCTAAATACTGTTGGTACAGAAGTAGGAAACTATGTTATTTTAGGCATTGCTGCTAGTCATAGGTGAGGACCCCAATGTGCTAGCCATCCTGAAAACCCAAAGCCAAGATCTTACAGATGAAACAAAAAGCAAAAGATGAGAGATGTGTGTGGAAAAATAAGGAAGTACAAAAAACCAATGAGACAAAACTAGTTAGGAAGCCTGGCAGCCTACTGGAAATCTAATATTATTTAAGAATCATTTGTATTTTTAAAGGACAGTATTAAAGACAGTAGTGCAGGAGGGTTCTACATATTTCCAGGGAATGTTCATAAGCATAAGGGACAGCATGGGAGAAACCCACTGCAGTGCTTTCATACATGTTTGCCAACGAAATTACAAAGGCTGCTAATCTGTTAGCTTCTTCCACCTTTCCTTTTCAGGCTCATGAGCTCCATGATATCTCTCTTCTTAGAGACACCTGGTGCTATCTCCTTACTTCACCTCAGGCCTTCTCCCAACTAACTAAGGTGGTAAGGTAGGAAAGGAAAAAAATATGAAGGCTTTGTAAGTGACAAAAGGATGGCTCTTAACCAGAAGGAACATAAAAAATGGGCAACAAGACACAATCTTTTGGTGGGTTTTTTTGGGGGTTTTTTTGTCTCTTTATGGTCATATAACCTGTGAAGACAGACCTATGTAGGTGCTACATGATAGGACCATTCCACAAAAACTCAAAGAACACTAATCATTCAAACAAACATCCTATCGAACTATACAGTAGTCTTGGTAGCGGGAAAATACTCTACAAAGTCAACCGACCTTCTACTGATTCATCAGCTGTCTACCAAGATTCATCTGAACAAATTAGAGAGATTCATCTATACCTTCCATGAAAGGATGGAAGGAGAAAGCATGGAATTGAAGAAGGGGAGAAGGACACTTTGTGGGTGCTGTGGAAGGGCACAGAAAATGCAGATGTAGAAGCTGAGATGGAATCTGAAGAGAAAGGAGAAGGTTCTGAACTATGGACAGAGTACTTCACGTACAGATGGCATGAAATTTCAGGCACCCAGTAAAAAAGAAGGAAATAGTGAATAAGTATAAAAAGGGAAAGATGGATAAATGGGGGGGGGGGGGGGAGAAGAAGAAAAGAAATAGGTAGGTCATTAAAATTAGAAAATTAGCAAAAAAAGGAAATTAAAAGAAATAGTGAAAAAAGGAAAGCGAAAAAAGCAAAAAAAGTGAAAATTAGGAAAGGAATAAAATCTACCAGGGCATAGAAAGGAACAAGCAGAATTGATGGGAAAAGACTGACGCCACATACTAAATATTTCAGATTATTTATAATGAGCATGACAGGCAGAGGATTTCCTGAAATGCATGTAAACTTTTGATTATAAGAGACGAATAAAATTACATAAATCCAACTACATAACTTTCCAATTTCCAAAAGAAAATGCATAAAGAGAAGTAAAAAGTTGCTATATTAAAGTCAATTAGCATTTTAATTTAACCTTAATGTCAAGATCAAGTTAATCTCTTTATAATCAACTGAAATTATCTTTTCCCCAGATGGAAGTGCTTTTTGCATATTGCCCAATGGCTTTCAAAAAGTTTGACTTTTGTTATTAAGTAACATGTTTCTTTCTTATTTGATCTTAAAACAAAACCTCAGTCATCATTACAAAGAAAAGGACACTGGCTGGCAGTAGGGAAGGATTTTTGTAAATCACTTACTAAATCCATGCAGGTAAAAGAATGCTGAGAACATTCATTGCCAAATCCCAATCTTACAAAATATCATTTAGTGCAGGAGTAATCCTAATGAACCCATGGTATTCATTCCAGTGCAAAGATTTGTGCAGAGGCAATAAAAATGCTTGCATAACATTTTTATTTTTTTTAAATTTCCAGTATCTAAAAAAAGCGAACCAACAACCAAACCTGAAAGTGACACTATTCATGGCATCTCTCCAGTACAGTTTATTATTACTTGCATTGATTAGATTCAACTGACTTACTTTTCAAAGTAAACTAAATAGATATTTATAGTACTAAATAGATATTTAAGTAACTAAATAGATACTCTTTTCAAGTTTCGTGTATTTAAGCATACTTTGACAATTAATTTTAGACTTCAGCAGAGCTGTCTGATGATTCAGCAGACATGTAGGCAGCTGGCTACCTGTGAAAAATTACTTTTCTGTCCTTCATCATTCACATTCTCAGCTTTGTTCTTAAAAACTCTCTTCGAGATGACTTTGCATTGTGCTTGGAAAGTCGTCAAATAAAGGAAAGGAAAGAATAGTCATTTGAACAGGATAGAAAAAACAGAAATTCTTTCATTACTGTCATTTTTGAGTGTTAGATATTGAGATGATCGAAGACGATAAGCACTTTCAAAAATCCCATTTAATTTTCTTGAATGCATAAAATCATGGAAACAGTAACAGAGTTTTAAATAAAATAAAGATTAATTTAAATATGTGGGATAGTTAAACTCTATACTAGCTGAGGATTCCAACCACTGGAAAGAGTTCAAAATTATTACAATGGACTTCCTGACTTGGTTTATGAGACAGGGGACTTTGTGAAATAATTCTTGTCTCCTACATGCAAGTTGAATATTTCTATATATTTAGGAGGCCACGGCCTGATTCAATTCTGACTAAAATGAGCACCTAGTGAAGTCATAAAATAGAATATTAGTCATTCAAACTCTCCATGGGGAGAGGAGCAACTGTCTACACTGATTCTGTTGGGAACCTAAGGCAGCTGAGGCAGCTATCTCAAAGCTTCTCAGCATGGACTATGTATACCAGACAGGGTATAAAATTGTTGCCATAATTACAGACCAGTATCATCTAGAGGAAGTGAAAAAAAAAAAAATATTTTTATACTTATGTTACCAGGTTTGTTTCCATCTTTTCACTCCTACGCAGATAGAGTGGATTTTGTCATAAAAGAAATAGCTGCACATTGAGTTCAAAGAGGTCCTAAAATCAGAGCCTCCTTCAGCTCATATATGTCGTCAAAATTTAAGTATTGCTTTATTACTTGTTTCAATTTGGGCTCACAAATACATTTCTGAATACATCTACTGGCAAATGATTTCCGATAAAGAATTCCAGATAACAATTGCAATGATCGGGCAGGCACATTTAATTTTTAAGCATAAAAATTTGGGTCACTCAAAGCTTCTTGGATGATGTCACATTGGTTCCTTCTACCTTTTAACATATGTATCAGCACTCAAGTTTTGCACACAGATTTTTCCAGAATTTCCTTCCTCCCTCACAGAGAAGTACTGTGTGTCTGAAGTAGGTGGATTTTGGTTATCTCAATATCAGAAGGTGCTTCACAGAATGTATCTGAAAGTGAAAACCTTTTTAAGGTCCTCCATTCTCTTGAGATTTTCTGTTTAGAACTGATTTGTATGCACAATGATTTCTTCCTGGGTGACACAAGATCCATGAGATCTTTGTAGGGACAAGCCCCCTGATTGGAACCGCCATCTGTGTTCTGCTTCCCCCCAGAACAATGCAGAAAGCTCATCTGAGAGGCAAATTTTGAGCCATAACTCTCATTGTGGATGAGGTTTAAAGATTGCTGTGATCTCCCAGTTGGCTCCAAACCAACTCAGAAATAGATTCACTAATCAGAAATAGCACGTGTCTTAGAAAGCCAAGGTAATTATAGTGGACTTTGTGGAGTATACTGTTGGGATAGCAATGTCATATAGGACAGTATATCTTCTAGATGCTGACTCAGCAAATGAGTACAAAAAAAGGTTACATATTCTCTGAGTTTTCTTGGACAAGGAAATTTAAAAAAAAAAAAGCACTGACTGGTAGGAAAATTTTATCATAGTTTAAAGCAAATTTCAGTTCAATGACTTCTGATAATTTTTTTTGTTTAGCTGTTTTTGTTTATTTATTTTTATGAAAACTCAAACACCTGTCTGGGGTGCAACATAAGGTAAAATTAGAAATAGACCATTTTGTTTGTCACGGCTTCAAAACCTCAGAAAAAATTTGTTTGATAACTGATTATGAATATATACAATTGTTGTATGGATATTATATACTGTTAAACCCAGGAATATTTGAAGCAGTTTTCAATGAAAAAGAAGCTGAAACACAGAAATATGTGATTTGCGGAGGGGGAATTCCTATGTACTCAGAAACATGGTCTCAGGTAAGGTTCTTAAATAGATTTGTTTGATAGTCAACATAAACCTTATCCATCCATTTGCACTAAGCTGTGTTGAAATGCGAAACTTTCTTGAACTCATTGCTATCATATTTTCATTATATTAATTGGCCAAATTTCTGGTCTGCTTTGTATCCAAGTTGAGATCAGTAGAAAAACTGCAGGCTTGTAATAGTATTATAGAGGGCAGAATTTATTCTATTCTGTTTTTTGTTTTTCTGAACTGCAGTTGGCATCACTAGGTAATGATGAAAGGAATGAAAGGAATCTGAAAAATAACTTGTGCATTTTGACAATTATTTGAACAATTTAGCTGGAGTCTAGACTTCTTTGATTAAAGAAAGTGCCAAAGAATCACTGAGCAAAATGAAGCATTCAGTATATTTTTTGCAAGAAAACGATGAAAAGTACGCATTTATTAAAAAAAAATAACATGTGAATAATTTTCTTTAGAGAAAATTAATAGAACTTATAATTTAGACCAGTCTCTACCTGTTAAATCAATAATATCCGATGAAGTAATTGGAGAAGTAGTGAGTTCGCCAGTGGTTGACTTGTGTAACAGATGTGGGTTCTATGCACTTTCTCAAAATCAAGACCACAAGATCTTAGGCCTGGAGCTGAATCCTTAAATTCAACCTCGGTATCTCAAAGACAAAAAAGAAACATTCTGCAGAGTTATTTTTGTCTTATATTCATAGAATCCTGTCCTTGATTAGCCTCGCCATGTGATCACAGAAGGAAGTCAAGTATAAAAATATGAAGGAGTTTTGTGCTTTTTCCTGAGGATCCTGTTCCTAATCTAAACAGAAAAAGAAAAGAAAGGAAGGAAAAAAAAAAAGAAAAAAGAAAGCAGACCCAATGCCCCCCCCATAACTCCCAACAAACCCCTTTAACAAATGAACCCATGAAATCTAAATTCAAAAATTTCAACTTTATATATAAAATTTATATTAAAAATTTCAACTTTATATATAATTTAAGATGAAGAAGCTTATCAAGATGTAAGTCCAAGTAAAACCATCTTAGATTAAAAGTACATCTAGGTGAGTACCTGTCTTCAATAACGGTTAATTCACAGATGCCTAGGGAAGAATATAGTAGCATGGGAAAAATATAATATTTCTCCCAAATAGTTATACAGCTTTAAATAGGTTTTATATCAGGGATTCTTCAGACAGCAATTGTCTTTCTTAGGTAAAAAAAATCTTCTATTCATTTTAACTCAATGAACAGTGACTCCAGAATTTCCTTTTCCCTTTTGCTCATGATTTTATAAACTTCTATCATGTTGGGCTTTGTCTTTTTTTCTTGTGTTTTAGTCTATATAATTCTTTTATGTACTGAACCTTCTCTATAATCTGTCTAGTCTTTCTGTCCTTCCAGAAGGAGTAGGGAGCTTGAGATTCCCATCTGAATCACATAGATTCAGATCCAGGATTTCTCTTTTGTTTATTCTCTATCCCTCTCCTAATAATTTTGATATTTTTTGCCTACTTCTGATCACTGAGAATATATTTTCATAGAAACACATATCATACTTCTAAGATCTTGTCCCTGGGGGATAAGAGACCATTACTTTATTAGCAAGGTCAGAACTGTTTTTCTCATGCGCACCACTAATGAATTAGTGCATCCATCTGCAATGAATTTTGTCTGCCATTCTAATGTTCAGTCACTTTCTCTAGCAAGGGTCTCTTGCAGTTCTGCTCCACAGACCTTTGTCTTTACTGCCCTGAATAATTTAGTACCATCAGTAAACTTTATCATCTCAGTAGTCACTTCTTTCTACACAGAGTTTCTGAATATATGTAAATAACATGGAAAGGCACCGACATTCATGCAGAAATCCACCTATATTTTTTTTTTCTTTCATGAAAACTGATCCTTCAGTCTTTTTTGTATTTTAATTGATTATATAGCTACGTGAGAATCTTCTATTTTATACTGGTTTAGCTTTCTCTATCTTTTACAGTTTGTTGAAGCACATTTCTAAAGTTTTTCAAATCCATGTGAGACACAGAGCAAATAGATTTTACTGTTGCACTTTTTAATGGCCAAGGAAATTAAAAATTGGGCCAAACTTTGTCAGTTCATCAAATAAATGTTTTGGCTGCCAAAATCTTTTTTAAAATCTGGCTTGCAGAAATCCCCTGGTAATTAGACCCTGGAAAAGCGATAGAAGCACCTAAATTAACAAGACAAGAAGAGAATTTGCCAAGAACATAACCTCTCAAGTGTTTATAATGAGACGAAGGAGGTTCTGGGAAGGTCATCAAAGTCAATAATGAGTCAACAATGGAAGAGTTGATTAAAGAACACTATGGAGGTCATAACAAATGATTCTCAACCAGTGAAAAAATATGTTTGAGGGCTAGCAAAATATTTTCAGCAGAGTAAGGAAAGACCAAAATTGCACTGATGAAAAAAAAAAATTAAAAAAAATAGACATGTGGGAAAGTGGTAAAGGAAGTTGTTAAGTACAGAAGAAGGACAGGGACTTGGCATTAGAAGATAAAACAGAGTGGGCTGAAGAAAATAAATAGGCAACTAGTAAATTTACTGGGGAATAAGTGATTAACTGGGAGGGCAATCAACGCTGCAACAAGTAAGGTAATTAAACATTCAGAGAAGAAACAGAGTGTTAATTTTAAGTATTTTGAATCAATTACACAGTTAAGCAGTTGATAACGAGGAAATTTAGGAAAAATAGAACTATAGACTAAAGAAATAGCAGGTTCTGAGCACACAGTCACTTGTACAAGAGTCCAAGAGGAGTAAGACACTTACCAGGCAATAGTGTCTTAAGGAGAATATGGAATGAAGTCAATATATGGAACCTATACCCTTAATGCTGCACAGCCCTATAATGGGTAAATCCCAGAAGAGGGCAGTGGTGCTCCATAGAGACCATAACATGATGGTGGTCAAGGGTTTTAATGACTCTGGTCTGGTGCCCTTCATAAGCAAGTATTTGCCTACACAGGACTCAAGTTGGGCAACAGGACGCTGCAGAGACGTATTCGAACCTTGGTTCTCATGAAGATGTAAGGTTCTCGTCTAGCACAGGGGTGAAAATATTTAATCTTCTTGTTCTCCAATATGTATTTTATTGTTGGGGGCTAGCACTTTGAAATATGGTGAGCATTGATCTTCCAGACCACATTAGTGTTTATCTCATTTCTCCTTGTGCTTGTCTAAAAGACTTGATATGAAACGACTTCCATCGTTTGGCCTTCACAGAAGAAATCGTTCACTGATATTCCTGGAGTCCCATTATAAGTTATAGCAGCTGTAATTTCAGCCACTTTACGGAGCAGTCCATTTGTGTCTGCTCCAGTTCCTAATGCTACCAGCCAGTCTGTAAAATGATCCTAATCTATTACATTTAAGTCATTTGAGTAATCTTTTTGAAGATTGTTGAGTGCAGAGATATCCATAAGGAAACAATGTAAGTTTTCCATATACCACATATGTTATATGTCTGGTGAAATGTACTGTGCACATTTAAAAAAGTGACAGTATTACAAAACTGACAACTTTTCATGACCTTTTGTATTATAATGTATTTTAAACATATGGCACGATTCCGTTCTTCTCATGGACGTGGCAGATACAGTATGAATATTTCATGAATTGTATGTGCATGTGAAAAAAAAATGTTCAAGAAACAAGAGATTCAAGAAAACACATTAGCCTTTTACATTTAGAGTGGGAAAATAGCTACTGATCAAATTTTTTGCAATGAATATTTATGGAGAAACAGTGAATATTTATTGAGTAGCAGTGAACATCAAGAGGTAAAACACTAAAACCAAAATTATGATGCAGTGGCATTCTTCATTTTTTGTTCTAGGTTTTGCAATTAATTGTAGTGTGGCATGTTTTATTACTTCTTTTCATCTCTGCTTCATTTGTATTCTTTGTTTATTTAAAATACCGGCTCTTTAAATCTTCAGACTTAGGTACCTCGATCTTCTGTCAGTTATCATACTCAAAATATATTAAAATTAATATACCTGAAAGTATTTTATCTGGGATTCCCTCAATTAGACACACAGTAGCAAAAAGTAAGAATACATTCTTTCATCAGTGTTGCACAGAAGCTATTTCTTACATTTTGTTCTTCCAGCTACATATTGAGCAATGTCCAATACATTGTAGTTAGGCTGCTTATCCTGAAAGGGAGAAGCATAATGCAGATTCGCACATTAAAGAGTACTACTGTCTAAGGTCAAATATGCTTTAGATAAATAAGCAAATAATTTGACTGAGTCTTTGGAGATTCAAAGCCACGTTTATGCTGTAGACGTGAAAGGACGCATTACTGCAGAATTTATGATTTAAAAAATACCCGTAAGAGTATTAGGAAGCTCAGTGTTGTGGGTTTTTTTTTCCAAAGGACATTTGCTTCTGCCGGGTGTTTCTTTTGGAGTTATTTCTCACAGATAATCTAAAAAGTAATGTTGATAAATTGCTTGACTTCTTTTATGAATGTAAAGAAAAGAAAACATCTGTGTTTTTCATTGAAAAATGTAATGTTTTGAGTGACAAGAGTATTTTGGGCTTCATCTAACAATGTGAAGTTAATAGCAGTCTTAGAAAGGTGCTCTACTATGCATCTGTTTCCTGTTGGGGCCCCCAACTTAAGAAGGACATGGACCTGTTGGAAAGAGTCCAGAGGAGGGCTGATCATCATCATGAAGATGATCAGAGGGCCGGAGCACCTCTCTTATGAGGATAGGCTGAGAGATTTCGGGTTGTTCCCACCTGGAGAAGAGAAGGCTCTGGGAAGAACTTATAGCAGACTTCCAGTACCTAAGGAGCACCTACAGAAAAGCTGGGGAGGGACTCTTTATGAGAGGGTGCAGTGATAAGACAATGGGTAATGGTTTTAAACTGAAAGAGGGGAGATTTAGATGAGATATTAGGAAGAAATTCTTTACTGTGAGGTTGGTGAGGCACTGGAACAGGTTGCCCAGAGAAGCTGTGCATGCCCCATCCCTGAAGGTGTTCAAGGCCATGCTGGACGGAGCTTTCAGCAACCTCGTCTAGTGGGAGGTGTCCCTGCCTATGGCAGGGGGTTGGAACGAGATGATCTTTAAGGTCTCTTCCAACTCTAACCATTCTATGACGATTCTATGATGCTTGTCAGCTCCTGTGGTCAGGAGGTTGTTTAGTCCTTGGCACTGGCAAGGGTAGTAGCTAATTCATTTTCTTTGGACAAATGCAACCCTATCGGTCATGAAACAAATAAAAAGTGTACATTGAACTGTAAGGGGCTATGTGAAAATGAAGGTACAAAGCTTGTGGAATGTGGCAATTGCTTTCAGTATCTTAGCTAGCCCCACCTTATTTGATAGGTAGCCATAGATTTAAGGACACTTGGATGTGCATTCCTCAGAGAAGTCATTAAAGTTAAGCAGTCATTAAAGTCATTGAGGTCGAAGAAGTCATTAAAAGGGGCCTACAAGAAAGCTGGGGAGGGTCTGTTCACAAGGGCATGTAGCCATAGGACAAGGGGCAATGGTTTTAAACTAGAGTGGGGTAGGTTTAGATTAGACATTAGGAAGAAGTTCTTTACAACGAGGGTGGTGAAACACTGGAGCAGGTTGCCCAGAGAGGCCGTGGAGGCCCCATCCCTGGAGACATTCAAGGCCAGGCTTGATGAGGCTCTGAGCAACCTGATCTAGTTGAAGATGTCCCTGCTTACTGCAGGGGGGTTGGACTAGATGCCCTTTAATGGTCCCTTCCAACCCAACACATTCCATGATTCTATGGTTTGAAATAAAAATTGAATAAACAGTTCAATTTAGGGGTGATTTTAAGGGGCCTCCTTCAACTAACACCAAATTTATTCCATGAATTTTATACCATGACCTCATAAAGTTTTCCAGAGTAATCTTGCACATATAGTACTGATACAGTTTACATTTTAAACATAATTTCTTCTTTGAGGAGGACAATGCTTGAAGATGAATGAGAATAAAGGAACTATGCTACTATTTGCAATTTTATTTTACTCAAGATGTCACAACCATTTAACTAATAATGGCATGGCAGTTTTGAAAATGACCTCAGTAGCCATCTATATTGCTGAACAAAAGGAAAATAAGTTTTAAATAAGAAATTTTGCACAGCAAATGGAGTTTCTAATGAAGGAAATAGAGAGGAAAATATTAACAAGTACAATTCTCATGCTTAGAAAACTGTTACTGGTAGGACCAAGCTTACATTTGGCACATTTATGTGCCATTATTGTTTGTTGTGTTATCTTCAGCCATGCAGTTACTATTCCCTCAGAAGGCCTCTACTTCCATATACATGCATACTTAATAATGTATCTGATTTATCATTCTGACTTGAGCCAAATTTATATCCTCCAAAGGTTCATGATAATTAAATTTTTGAATATTCCTTGCACAAGGCTATTCCTTGCTGACTGTGTTAGGGAATGAATTTTGGGGGCAATATTGAAGTGGTAACTAAATTACAGGACCAAAATAAGAAAAGAAATATTCCATGATTTACGGCACTCTTTAAAGGTTTGTATGGTAGAAACCTCTTGATCAGATTTAAGTTGTTGTCCCAAAACACGTGTCTCAAGACAATCAAGGAGGTATGTGAACTTCAGATTACTTAGAGAAAAATAAGTGGTCAGAGATGAGTTTCTCTTCATTCCTTTACAGTCATGTCACTGTCTTAGTATGAAGTAACATATCTATGGTTATTGTTAGCTATATGTCAAGAGTAACTTTAGCTTTATAGCTGTCATTGAATTATAGTATGCCTGTAGAGGACATAGATGGCAAGCTGAGCTTTGCTAACAATGAAGACAGGTGAACCGATGGCTTAATAAAGGCTTATAGTTTTAATGAAGAAAAAAAGTCCTGTCACAGCACTGTTTTGACACTGGTGTAAGATTCAGGCTCAGGAGCATCACTCAAGATACGTGGAAAGCTTTATCAGTTGAAGGGTGACTTTACCTGAACTGTTCTTTACCACCACAGTATTCCCATACTTTGCCATAAAAATACTACTTGTGCAACATAGGATAAAAATAAAGCCCTACATTATTGCATCTATATTGATCAACATAAGCACAGGAATATGCAAATAAATATGTATGTGCATGTGTGCATACATATGAATATATAAAAAGCAGGATGTATATGTAGTCATGTTGTCTTCCAGTACTCCTAGCAACCATGCTGATGGGACTATGGTAAAAGAGCTGTGTATCATTTTTCCCCTCTGCCTACCTGTGCTTCAGTTTTGCTGGATTGGGAGATGCCTCCACATGCTGTTGCTGTAAATGTTATCTTTCCTGGTGTAATCAGTGGAAGTCACTAGATGGTGAATTGTTAGAGGGCTGTAACAGATAGCATAGGAGAAGATGAGGGAACTGCTGGGGAAAAAGAAGGCCAGTGGAGGGAATCTATTTGTTGAGTTCAAGTAACATTAAAAGCCCAGTTGGATTCAGTCATCAGAGAGGCTGTGCCATGTGCCTCTTTAGAGAAATTCAAAACTCAACTGGATGAATGTGACAGTCACCAGATCTCACTAGGATGTTAGCCCTTGTTTGGGGGGCTCAGACCAAATTACTTCCAGAGGTCCTTCAACCCCAGTTTGCACAGTGGTTCCATTGCTCTGTGATATCATGCTCCAAGGAAAAAATTTGCCATTTTATATTCTCTCTTCCGGTGCCTCAAAGCATGTGGATGGAAGCACAAGTAGATTTATAGGGAGCAAGATATAAAATATTCAGGTGTGGTATTCACATTGGGTGGAATTTTCTCAAAAGATAATAATAAATAAAGAGTAAAAACAAGTAGTAATTTCCAAGCTTAACAATACATTAACTGTTGATAACAGAAAATAATTCTTTTTAATCCAAAAGGTGTAGTTATTGATTCCAGATGTTATTTGCAAATTCTTAACACTTAAAGCATTTAGTGTACAAGTAACATTTAACAGTCCATGTTTGGCTATAAAATGTCCAAAAAACCTGAAAACCCTAGTAGTAATTTCTCAGTGTTTACAAACAATGAAACTTTGAATGCATTTCATTTTTATGTTATTCTTCTACCTCTAGTGCCTGTAGCTTCTACACTTTTTCAGGAAACCCTGCCTTGTTTGGAAGTTCTAACATAGAAGACATAAATTGTACTCCTTGAAAACTTTTACTTTTTAAATAGCATTTTACTTGTTTGAAATTCCCTAGTATAAGTGTGTGGTACCTTTTATCTTGCCAGTTTGGTGCAGCTTTTCAAATGGCAAGATGACCCCTGCTGCTGTAATTAGAAGTAAATCACATTGATAATTCCTTTGGAATTTATTTTCTACTTGTAATTGCAATATAATTTCTATTAGCTTTATGCTTTTTGCAACTAGCCTTTCACTTGAGCTTCTGTGTTGTCAGTTTTTTATTTTTGCAAGTTTAATCAGTGTTCCATTACTATTTTAATTACTGTAGTACGGTAAAAGTGTGCCAGAGACTGTAGATGGATTCTGTTAAGCAGAGCAGACTTTTTTAATAATGGTTCTCAGTGACTATGTAAATTTGAATTTGTCATAGAATCATAGAATCATAGAATCATAGGATGGTTCAGGTTAGAAAGGACCTTAAAGATCACCTAGTTCCACCCCCCTGCCATGGGCAGGGACACCTCCCACTAGACCAGGCTGCTCAAAGCCCCATCCAGCCTGGCCTTGAACACCTCCAGGGATGGGGCAGCCACAGCTTCCCTGGGCAACCTGTGCCAGTATATTTGCAAAGTCTGATTATTTCAACAAAGCAAAATTTCCAACTTTGTATTATTCAAGACTATATTTTGAGCTTTTTCAGGGTTTTTTGGGGGTAATTTTTTATTTCTGTGGTGAAAATCATGCATTCTTAATGCAATATATTAATGTACGGAGAAAGTGTGTAAGATCTCAGAAAGCTGGATAAAGAACTACAGGAGTTTTCAGAGATCTTATAGTATCATATGCATCTCTCAGAACTACCTGGAAATCACAATCTGAAAGAAACAATAGATAAAAAGTAATACCTGCAAGGTAGTCACAAAACCCTTATTAACAGTGACGGGGTTATGCATAACCATGGTTATGTGGTTATGTGAAAGAAAGAGATAAACACCCTGACCAATGTTTGCTGGTTTGCTTACCCGCAAAGCATCATAGGGATTGGGAGGTCGCAGAAAAGTATGACAGATAAAACTCCAGAAGCACATGGGTTGATTTGCTGAGACCTTGTTTAATTAGTCGCAGAGAGGTTAAGAGGGGCAGAGTTTTCATTTCCTCAAAAGTTAAATGGAAAGACGTAAACAGGGAAGAGCTTTGAGGTAATTTCAGTCGTAACTTCCAGTGCTTTCCATTCTGCAAGTACTTGTAAACATAATTAATTTTGTGCCTGCAAGTTTCTTTGTTAGTAAATAAGTTGAGAATAAGCAACTTTGATGTACCATAAAGTGAGTAGCTGTTTACATCCATATGCAGTTCCATAGCTGCTTCTGCAGTTATCTTCTCTTTGAACACATTACTTTTTTTGCAAATGTAATGTAAATGTATGGAATGTAAATGTATGGAATGTAAATGTAAAAGTTTGCCCCTTACTTTTCATCAGGCTTGTGTGTGTCTTGATATGTACTTAAAATTATTTTATTTCCTTATGATTATTCTGTGAACCCTTTGTCTTCATCTGCTTTGAATATAAAAATAGTTTCTTAAAATAATCTTTAATAAATATATTCTAATTCCATCCTTATTTTATAAGTTTGGAGTTTAGCAAGTCAAAAGTAAACCTGTAAGTTGACTAAAAGAAGATTAGGAAGTAGTTTTTTTTCTCTTGGTTGGGGTTTCTCACTTTCAGAACAGGGTATTTAGAATGTCATCAACGGGGGAGGATACCTGAGGGAAGCTGAATTGAAGCTCTGTAAAGAGAGAAGCAGAGAGTATTTTAAAAAAAATATTTCTTTCCCAATGGCTAAACAGTTATTCCAAAACAATTCTAAATTTAAATTATTTCAATAGAATAGTGATTAAAATAATTAAGAAAACAAAGCAGCTGACACACAAATGGCTCTCAATGACTTTCACAGGGAGACAGTATTGGCAAGGTATTTAGGGGAGCAGTTCGGAAAAAATCCTCCCTATCCTACTTATACTTCTGAGACATGTGTCTTCCTTGATCTGAATGTCTAAATGCTTATCCCATCTGGTTTTCAATTAGGGCATATCCCGGTACATAAGTCAGTGTAGGAGACAAGTCTCCTTAGGTGAAGTCTGAGTAATCCCTGGGAGATACAAGCACACTGTGCAGAGCAGGAGTGAGTTCAGAGTATCTAGTTTACATTCATACCTCAACTTTCTTTAGACTAACTTTTCACGTCAAACGAGCATGTTCATTGTTACCCCTTTCTCATTAAAGGTTACCACTGTGGGAGGAATTACCTCATGTCATGAACGTCCCTTTTATAATCTCTTCTCATAATGTGCATGGGACTACGCAGTCCTTTTGCTGGACCTTTGAAACAGTGATTTTTATAGTTCGTAAATAGTTCATTTTATCATAAATCCATTAAATACCAGGAACATCCATAACACTGAAATATAAATTTTTAAGGCAAATTTCAATTTAGTGTGTGCAGTGCATACACATTGTTAAGAATATATAAATATGAATAGTTTAGATGTGGAAACATGGGAAATATGGGGAAAGTAGAATGTTGCCCACTTGGCAGCAAGGCGACAAAGGATTAATTCAGCCACATCATCTTACTGTACCTTTACATCCACTGTTCTGTTGTATTTTTCTGTGCCTGGACTGCCCTGGACATATGGTAACGCTTCTGAAGGGTTATAATTAGCACACAAAGGTCTGCAAGGCTTTTTTCAGTGAGCTAAGGTTGGACTAAAGATTAAACTAAAGCAGAGCCGTATATCTAAGGAGCTTCAGGAATTTCTATCGTTTCTGTCTCTATATAACTGAAGATTGTTGGCAGAATAAATGAAATACAACTGTTCTTTACTATTTTATTTAAACAAATTACATATATTTTTAAAAATATTGAGATTTCAAATAATAAGTTCAAAAAGA